>NC_137092.1:21963894-22563894 GCF_951640355.1 Cnephaeus nilssonii
TTTCTTATAATCAGTGTTTTTTAGAAGGCCCATTTTCCCCTTGATATTAGTTTGTTTAAAAAATGTTTAATGCCCTGGTCTGCTAGCTCAGTTGATTAGAGCATCATCCTGGTGCACCAGGGTTGCGGGTTCTATACCTGGTCAGGGCATATACAAGAAACAACCAGTGAATGCATAAATAAGTGGAACAACAAAGTAATGTCTCTCTCTCTCTCTCTCTCTCTCTCTCTCTCTCTCTCTCCCTCCCTCCCTCCCTTCTTCCCTCCCTCCCTCTCCTCCTCTCCTCCCCCCATTCCTCTCTCTCTCCACATTCAATAAATAAAAAAATATGAAATACATACATATGTATGTCCACAAATATAGCTTATATATTAAATTTTCAAAGAAGGTAAAGAGCTCTGCAGTATAGCTATGCCATTTTTGTAATAATAGTTTGGCTATAGTTGATCAAAACTTTAGTCTCAACCAAAGGAGTTGTTATATCTCTTTTCCTGCTGCAATTTCTTTCTACCGATTGGGTATAATTCTGTCTTTTACATCCCAGTTAAAACTGTAAGAATGAAATCTCTTTAAACAGAAGTGAAGACTAGACTGGCCAGGGGTCGGGGCTTGAGGCTGGACGTGAAAACGCTCTGAGCTGTCAGATTAATTCTTTACTCATAAAAATTACCTGGTAGTTCACTCGAAACTCTGGGAATCCTTTTATGTAGACAACATGGTGATATATCCCTTTCTGTTCCAGTATTTTTAAAAAATCTATCTTTATTGTTGAAAGTATTACAGATGTTCCCTTTTTCCTCCCATTGACCCCCTCCAGCTGGAACCCCCAACCCCCACTATTGTCTGTGTCCTAGGGTTATGCATATATGCATATGAGTTCTTTGGTTAATCTCTTCCCCCTCTTTCAACCCCTCTTCCCTCTAAGATACATCATCAGTCAGTTCCATGCTTCCATGTCTCTGGATTCTGTTCCAGTCTTAACCTCAGTGGCCACTAAAGAGGCAAAGTTACAGACTGGTTTTGGTCTTTCTGTTCCCGTTTGTTCTTTCATTCCCTCTAGGTTGTTTTTGTTTTCAGTTTCCTGTATGGCAGTTTTAGTGAAGCAGGTGACTATTGTGAAATAAGCTTTACCAGATTCTTACACTTCAGTTGCATAAACTTTCTTAAAATATCTAATTCTTTATTGCAGAGAAGGGAATAACTGATTATATCCTGTTGTTTCCTAGTGAACAGTGATTCAAGAAAATGAGTCATGACTCAGCAGTAAGAATGTTAGTAGTTGTCTTTTTTTTTTTAAGCGCTGATGGGGATTTGGTCTATCAAAATTCCACATTTAATTATGGGTATGATCTCAGCTTGGGTTTGGAAGCCTTAAGCATTGCCACTGAGAATACTTTCTTTGTACATACTTGACAAGTATGAGTGTCTTACTGAGTCAGTCATTAAAATTCAGATGAAAGTCTATCTTCTCGGCTGCCCTCCTCGCCCCTACTCAGACCTTACCATGCAGCTGAATTAGGAGCACCATGAACTTAACATGTGGAGAGGAAGCCAGCGAGGAGTTCTTATAAATAATTTGACTCCACATTTTTGTCATTCTCAGGCTTATAGTATTTTATGAGTGAATGAATTGCTAAAATAGCAATTTGAAGTTAGTTTAGGTTAGTGCAGTCCTGTTCTTTGAAGAAGAAAAAATTACTTGGATCTATGCTCTTTCTTATGACAGACTATTGAGAAAGTAAGAAACTTGAGCTGCCAGGATGGATCAGGTGTCATCTAGGATAGCCTACCTGTTAGACAGGTTGCTAACTCCGATGTCTTGCATCTAATTCCAAAGATGATGGAGTATCTTTGAAGAACTTAACAGCTCTGTTGTGTAGTTACCTTTAGTTAATATGAAGACTAGAAAAAACTGGATATTCTTTCCCTTCGTAATATTTGGGTTTGTAACTTTTTTTCTAAGTTATACTTCAAATGGGTTGTGTGTGGTTGATTTTATTTCTGGTCTCTTGAGTCAGGAGAAGGTTAGAATGTTTGGGACCCTACATCAATAATCCTTTTTTTCCAGGAACTCCCAGAATATAGTGTCAGGTAAATAAATTTATTTCATTTTTTTAAAAAAAGGAATGATGTGTCAAAGTGAGTGGGGGGAAGAGCTACACACACACACACACCTGGCCTGTGTGATTACATAGAAAGAATTAGGTTTATTTAGTCAAAGGACAGGACAAGATGTAGTAAGTCTAATTAAGAGAGAAGGATAATCATCTTTTGTGTACCAACAGCTTGTTGCAAAGAGCTCATTTCTAAGAGTTTGCTCAGTATGGTTATAAAATGCTTATTAGGATTTTCTCCAAGTGTGAGAAACTAATTACTCAAAGACAGGGTAATAGATTGTTTTATTACTTTTGCATATGGTAGGGGAATTACATAACAGTATTTGGTCCAATTTTTGTGAGTTTCTATTACACAGCTGAAATTTAAGGATACTTTTAATAAATCAAAATCTTTGTCATCCATATAATTTGCTAACATACATGTTCAGATTTTCCTTGAAGCATTTTGTCTCCACTTGAAATTCACTGAAACGTCATGGTAGCTTCCTAAAATAATAAATGTCACCCTATTTTATGAGTACCATCATTTTACTTGTAAATATTTGCACAAATACAATTGTTAAAATTTTGAAATATATTTTTAGTAGTTTTATTTATTTCTTTGCCTTATAAATGTAACAGTAAGTACTTGATTGATGATCAACTTTTAAAGGTGAATTTTCCCAAAAAGTACCTTTTTTTTTTTTTGGAGCCAGTGTCAACCCTTTTTAGTAACAAAACCAAAATGTGGTATAAAGAAGAAATCCTAGGAGTTATTGGTGTTATTACAAAGAATGAAAACCAGTCTTCCTTGGAAACATCCTTTTAGCTTATATAAACTAAAACAGTGCTCTGCAGAGGAGTTTATCCTATATAATAAAAGGCTAATATGTAAATAGACTGAATGGCAGAACAACTGAACAACGGGTCGCTATTACATTTGCTGACCACCAGGGGCGCACGCGGAACATGGCAGGCGTCGTCCTCAGTGGGATGGTGGAGCAGGTGAGCGGGGGCACCAGACCAAGGCGGGGTGCCGGTTGCTGCCATCAGGGCAAGCCTCTGGTGGTTACTGAAAATTCTTTGCTCCCGAGCGCTGCAGTCCTGCCAGGCACTTGCACCTGCTGCTGACGCCAGCCCTGCTTGCACCCACTGCCAGTCCCTGGCGCCAGCCCCGATTGCTTGGCGCCATCAGCGGGTATGAGCGGCGGCTGCCAACCCCAGTCGCCCCTCAGGGCTTCTCCACCACCCCTTGCTCCTGAGGGGAGATCGGGGCTGGCAGCCACCTCTCGCACCTGCTGCCAGCGACGGCCCCGCTTGTACCTGCTGCCAGTACCAGAGCCACCACTCGCACCCACTGCCAGCACCGGCCCCACTCACACCCACAGCCATCACTGGAGCCACCGCTTGCACCCGCTGCCGGTGCACGCCGCCAGTCCTGATCACTCAGCGCCATCAGCTGGTGCAAGCAGCGGCTGCCGGCCCCGATCGCCCATGAGGGCTTCTCCACCTCCCCCTGCTCCTGAGGGGCGATCAGGGCAGCAACTGCCGCTTGCACCCACTGACGGCGACGGCCCTGCCCGCAACTTTGTCATATAGTTATCAATATATCCTCAACTTTGTCATATAATGCACCCGCCGGCCCTGCCCGCACCCACCAACTCCGGTGCCGGCTGTGGGTGTAAGTGGGGACGGTGCTGGCAGTGGGTGCAAGCGGGGCCGTCGCTGGCAGCAGGTGCGAGAGGTGGCTGCCAGCCCCGATCTCCCCTCAGGAGCAGGGGGAGGTGGAGAAGCCCTGAGGGGCGACTGGGGTTGGCAGCCACCGCTCATACCGGCAGTGGGTACAAGCAGGGCTGGCACCGGCCCTGCCCACACCCACTCCACCCCTGCTCCCAGCGCATAGGAGCAGTGGCGGAGGGAGTGGGGCTGTTGGCAGATAGGGGACTGGGGGCCGTGGCAGGAGGGGCCAGGTGGGGGCGCAGAGGATGGGCTGAGACTCGCCCCTGTGCCTACCACAGCCTCGTGGCCCACAGTTCCTTTCAAGGTGCACGAGTTCGTGCACTGGACCCCTAGTTATAATCTAAAAGGCAGAAAATTAGTGGAAGTATATCTAATTGTCAATCCTTGATGACACCACTTTTTTTTTTTCAAGGTTTGGTTTTTTGGGGGCGGTTTATTTGTTTTATTTTGAAATGGCAGGTTTTTTTTAAACCAGAAGTCAAGGTTTCCTCTGGTCCCTTTTAAAAGAAAATCCAGCTAATTATTTGCCTTTTTTTTTTTTTTTCAGAAGCATGTATTCCTGTTAAGAAACTACAAAATGTTTCTGACAATGAAGTTTTAATTAACAAGAAATAGTGAGCTTCAAGGGTGTGATGATTTTATTGCTATAAAGTACTGTTATTTATGGCAGCTTCCCAGTAGGTTTCTCCCAGTGTCAGAAGTTATAAACCCATTTTTATTTTGCTTAGGTTTTGAATTAAATATTCAAAGGTAGACTTTTTCTTTCTCTTTTTCTCTTATCAAACCTGTTACAAGAGAATAGAAGCTGTTTTAAGGCTCTTTATGTTTAGTCCAGATGTTGCTTATGTTATATTTTTCTCTGATAATCATCTGATGATAATCTGACAGTATGAAAAGAGGAAATTTTAAGTCTTAATATCCAATCATAATATGTAATGAACTTCTACACATCAATGAGAAAAAGGCAAGATTGAATGCCCATTTTATAAAAGAGGTGATCCAAATGGCCATTCAGTATGTGAAAAAGGTGCTTAGTTTCATTAGTCATCAGAAAAATGCAAATTTAAACTAAAATGGAACTACACACCCAACAAGAATGTCTAAAATGAGGACAACAGAAATTACCAAATGTTGATAGGGATCTAGAACAAAAGGAATTTTTATACACTGTTGATGGGAGTATTCATTTTTACAACAGTTTTAGAGAACTATTGGACAATATCTGCTAACATTGAATAATGCTTTGTGACCCAGCAATTCCACTCCAATTTATGTACCCAATAGAAATGCATACATAGGTTTCTCAAAAGACTTGCACAAAAGTGTTTATAACAGCTAAAAAATCAGAAACTACCCAAATGCTCATCAGCAATAGAATGGATACATTTTGTTTCCTTACACAGTGGAATTCCATACAGTATTGACAAAGAACAAACTGCTTCATGCCACAGAATGGATAAATCTCAAAAATGTATTTTGAGCATGTAAGTTAGTCTCAAAAGACTAATCTGCACAGTGTGATTCTGTTAGATACAATTCAGACTCATCTGATGTAATAGAAATCAAGATAGTGATAATCCTGATAGGGTAATGACTGGAAAGGGTGTGTGAAGGATGCTTCTGTTTGCCAGTAATATTCTGTTCTGTTTTGTTTAATCCAGATGCTGGTTACTGGGGTGAGTTCCATCTGGATTCATTTATAGTGAATATACTGAAGTATTCAAGAATACTTCAGTAGATCCCCACATCTCACCTGTTTTACTCACACTTGGTGTTTTCATGTTAGCATACTACATTAGTTTTCCACTGTTGTATGACCACACACTTAGTGACTTATAGTAATACCCATTTATTATTTCACATTTTCCATAGATCTGAAGCCCAGGCACAGTATAGCTGGTTGACAGCTCAGAGTGTCAGAAGGTCAAAACAAAGGTATCATCCAGGCTGCATTCTCATCTGGAGCTCAGACTCCTCTTGCAGTTGTAGGATTGAGATCCCTGTATTTTTTTTGCTATCTATGGGCGGAGAGTTGTTCTTAGTTCCTAGAGATTGCCTCTGGCAGCCATTCCTGTAGCACTCTCAGAACATGGCATATTACTTCTTCAGAGACAGTGAGAGAATCTTACACAATAGTGTATCATCACCTTTGTCATATAATGCAACCTAATCAAGGGAGTGGCTATCCTATCATATTATCAGGTCCTAGGCTCCATCTACACTCAAGGGTAGGGGATTATACAAGGATATGTACACAGACCCACATCATAAATACCAAATCTTTGTACATGATTCTTAATTGTGCTCTCCCTTTTCCATCTTACAATTGAATGTAGACCATTTCCTGGAAGTTAATGATATTATAATTCTGGCATGGTTAACAACTCTTACCTTTATATCAATTAAATTAATATTTGTTTTATGAGGTGTCTGCTTTTCTGTGATATCAGCATTTATATTTTTGATCCACGACCCGCTTTTATTAAAATAATGGAAAACACAATAAAGTGTTTGTGTAAACAATGCTGAACAAGCCCTAATGCCAAATTTACTATTGATGAATACGTGACCCCACCTCATATTTATCATCAAATGATGAATGACAGTCCTGAATTTAAAAAAGAAAACTGAATAAAAAGTTAAAGACCTACCCATTCTCATTATTTTGCTGTCAAAGAATGATCTGAAGTCTAAGGAGGCCCCTAGGCCCTTAAATATGTTGCATATCCTCATCATTATGACAGTTTTCTGCCCATTTTCAAAACTGCCTTCCAATTACAGACCTTTCCAAATGCCTGTCATTTAATGCCTCATAGTTCTTGACAACCTGTGCCATTCTTCTTCTTCACATTTTTGTATTGAAGACAATCTTTTCATTACGTCTATACCTGTAGATCCTTAAAGGATGTTTATTTCATTGTAGATTTATCTGTTTCCCTTCTTATAAACACTTAGTGTTTTTTGCTTTTGCCATTGCCAACTTTGTGTTAAACATCTTTGTACATATATCTGTGTCCAGTTGTTTGTGCTTATATTTCTAGATTGGTTCCTAGAAAAAGGTAGTTTGCATTTCATATGTTCATAGATTGTATTAAATAGCCTTGCATATTTGTTCAGGGTGTCTTTTTTGCTATTTGAAGCTTTAAATTTTTAGGTTTTTTGGTCTTGCCTCTATTTTTCATTGTAGTTTCTGGCTTTTGTGCCATGCCTAGAAAGGCCTTTTTTTTTTACACTTATTTTTGATTTTATGAAATGAGATCTCCCCTCCTACCCCCCCCCCCCCCCGTTTTTTAGCCAATTGTCTCAATACCTTTTATTGAATTTTTTTATTCTTTCCACACTGGTTTGAAAGCACCCTTTATTATCAGCTAAAGGGTGTATGTCTTCTTCTGGATTCTTTTTCTGTCCCAGAGACCTATTGTTTTATTCCTACATCAATATCACAATGACTTAATAACCACAGATTTTAATGCCTTCCTCTTTGATAAAGTAAATTCTCCTCTAATTAGTTCTTTCTTTCAAAATATGTTTAGCTTTTTACTTATGCATTTATTTTTCCAAATAAGCTGTAGAATCAAGTTGTCCTCCACCCCTTTTTATGTATTATATGTTTTAAATAATCATATATTAGGAATGCCTCTTATAACATTAACATCCTTGTTATTTGGGGGCTTTGCATGTCCAAAGTATTGCTTCCTAAATCCAAATGAATGAAAATTCAGCCTAGCTTCATTAGTTTCTTCAGCTCTAATAATTATGCTAACATTTCTGGCAAGTGAAAACAATGTGGGAGTGTATTCATTGTTATATGATTTATATGTAAGTGGTTTGAGGTTTTTATACATATTTACATATTTAGGGTACTATTTAAAGTGCTGAGCTATAGATTTCATAGAATTTAACTATATTCCTATTACATTAAATATATCCTCAGCAAAATATAAGGAAAAGTTATAGTCTGACATATACTTTAAGTTTCTTTGAGGCCAAGGTTGCACATAATTCAAAAGAATATCAAGATGGAAATGCATTCACTTTACTTGAGCTCTAATTCCTTTTTGAAAACTAGTTGTTCCTTCTTCCAATTCTTTGTCATAACAGTATATTGAATGTTATTAAGTTCAATAGTAATCCTTCAGCAATTTAATATAATATAGACTATTACTTTGAATTATACTTGCAATTAGTACTTCTGATTTCTCAGTCAGCATTGCTTGAAGACATTTTGTTTTTCAAATAAAGGGCTTTGTATGATATTGAGGTAGAATTTATATAGTGGACTTTACACATAGTGGCATATTTAATTTTATCCTTAAAATATCAACCACCATCAGTGTTAAATTTCTTGACTTTGATAATTGTTCTTGGTTATATGAGGCTGTCCTTTGTTTTAGAAAATATACTCTGAAAGCTGTTGGTGGTAATGGGCATAATGTCTTTCTCAAATGGTTTAGAAAAAATGCATATATATTTAATAACTAGAGGCCCGGTGCATGAATTCGTGCATGGGTGGGATCCGGCCTGCCAGCCCCGATTGGGACCGATTGAACTGGGCTGGCCGTGGGGAGGGGCCGAGAGCGGTTGGCTGGCCGGCCCTGCCCCCTGGTCGAACTCCCATTTGATCTCCTGGTCAAGGTAACAATTTGCATATTAGCATTTTATTATTTAGGATAGTATACACAGAGAGAAAGGTAGCAAAATGTGAACAGCTGGTGAATCTGGATAAAGTGTGTGTGTGTGTGTGTGTGTGTGTGTGTGTGTGTGAGTTCTGTGTACTTTTCTTTACCTTTATGATAAGTTTGAAACTAGAAAAATATAAAATGACCCCCTTCCTCCAAAAATCTTTACCAATTTTACTATCATTAGTTATCAATTTAGGAAATGGTCTATTGTCACATTTCACCTGCCTTTGTTCATTCCTAAGTATCTAGTATTAATCTGTTCTTGTGTGCAAAAATAATAGAGTAGGAGAAAAGAGACTGAGTCAGTAGTTTTTGTTTCTTCAAGAAGGGTGGAAATACCTGATGAATTAGGAGTAAAATATGGTGCTTGTAAAATAGGAAAATAACTCTCTTCTGTTGTAGATTTAAAAATTCTACAGATTAAAAGCAGATTATTTATTACACCTTATTTGGATAACCTGTTAAAGTGTAAGGTTTTTATATGAATATGTGTACATGAATGTTCATATGCAGCATTATTCATAATATTAAAAAGTGGAAACAACTCAGAATGTCTATCAGTGGAATAGTATTCAGCCATAAAAAATGAATGAAGTACTGATACATGCTACAACATGGATAAAACTAAATATGATACAAAAGGCCACATGTTATATGATTTCGGTTATATGAAATGTCCAGAAGAGGCAAATTCATAGATTAGTAGTTGCTAGAGGCTTGGATGTTGGGAGGAATGGAGAGTAACTGCTAATGGGTGCTACGTTTCTTTTTGAGGTAATGAGAATGTTCTGGAATCCATTTATAATGATGGTTGCACAACTATGTGAATATATTTAAAACCATTTTAAAAGAATGAATTTTATGCCTGGCTGGTGTGGCTCAGTGGTTGAGCATCAACCTATGGACCAGGAGGTCACGGTTCGATTCCTGATCAGGGCACATGCCCGGGATGCAGGCTGCATCCCCAGTGTGGGGCGTGCAGGAGGTGGCTGATCAATGATTCTCTCATCATTGATGTTTCTATCTTTCTCTCCCTCTCCCTTCCTCTCTGAAATCAATCTACATCTATAATAATAAAAGCACGAAGCTGGGGCTGCGAGAGAAGCCCGGGTCCTGGGTGCTAGAGGGAAGCCGGTGCCAGCAGCCGGGGAAGTAAGGCCTACTCTTGCACGAATTTCATGCATCGGGCCTCTAGTATTTTAATAAAGCTCTTACATAAAGAAATAGTAAGGCCTAACAGATCACTCTTGTCTCAAGACTTGCCACCTAATTAAGGAGGCGAAGAGCTGATAACTTTACATGGTTTGTCTTCCTATTATCTTACAGACCTCATCTCCTTTTATTTTCCCCCGGCTCATCTCAATCTACCTGCACTGGTCTCCTGACTATTGCTGCTTCTAGGCCTTTTTATTGTGTTTCTTTTTCTTCCTGAGAAGCCAGAAACCCTTTACTCAAAAGTTAATCTTTTAGAGATGCTTTTCGTATCTGCTCTCTAAGATTGTAGACCTCTCCAACATTACCTATCCCTCTTCCTTGCTTTACTCTTCTCCTCAGCACAGTCACCATCTAACACAATATACATTTTACATTTTTATCTTGTATTTTGTTTATCTCTTCCCTCTAAAATATATGCTCTATGAGGGCAGAGATTTTGTCCCTTCTTCACAACTATATTCCAGGGCTTAGAACAATGCTTGACACCTTTTGACTCTTAAGTTGTCAAATGAGTAAATCTGAATGTATAAGTACATGCTGTTATAACAAAAATCAGGAATATTAAGCATAATCTAGAACTTTTGCTTGGGTCCTTCATAGCTCTGTTTATAAAAGGCAAATGTATGGTACTGGATTATCTTGATATTTTTCTGCCTATTCTGCCTTATCTTCGGTATAATAAATAAAATATTTATTTTATTATATCCAAAACCAAATGTTGTTTTGGTTGTTGATTTTCAGACTAATGGTATGGATCCTTCCATCATGAATATATGGGGTTCTTTAGCATTAATCTACCTTTGGTATATAGAATCACAATTTTACTTTAATATAAAAACTTTAATAGTAAAACACAATTTTTGCCTTCTTTAGGTACAAGATATAGTGGAGGAAATCACTTGGAAACAAATAATTTCAATAAACTAATGGTAATAACAAAGAAAGTTTAGGTGAGAAAACCATTAACTCTATCATAAGGTATCAGGGAAGACCTGGAGAGGTAATATTTGAGCTGAGTCTCAATGAATCAGTTTGATATCAGGTATATACAGTAGAAAGAATGATACTTCACAGGAGATGCCAAAGTCAATAAAAACAATTTTAGCACCTACTATGGCCATATAATGCTCTACACAAATGAATAAAAAGGATAACTTTTTCCTGCTCTTCTGTAGATTACTTTTAGTGAAACATGCCAAGGCATGCATGGCTGAGCCAAGGGGAGTCTGGGGGCCCCTCCCTAGAGAGAAGCAGTAGCCACATCACACCAAGAAGTTTGAACTTGATGGTCTCTAGACCATTGGTTTCAGCCTGGAAGCTATGCAAATACTATGTATCATAACGTTATTTGTTGCAAAAGGATTATCTACTAGTTCATGCTTAGGTGCCTAGCAAGCATAGCCTGTGGATTTTGATATTTATCACACTTTTTCAATTTTATGTAGTTATTTTGAGTAATAAAAGATTTATTTAAACATAATGAATTCATAGTACCTTTTTTTTTTTACATTTTCTGTTTTCTCAATCAGTTGGTGCTGTTACTATAACTGCTTTTAAGTCACTATCTGTCAAAATGACTAATCTTAAAAAGAGATCCTAAAATATTCAGCCTGATAACTCCTGCCAGTGTTGAAGCTGTTCACACTTTTAAAGCAGTCAAAACTTCAGTAAATATTTATTGAACTCCTTCTAAGTGCCGGGCACTGCTCTAGCCACTGGGTTACAAAGATTAATAAACAACTGTCTACTGTGTCCTCAGGGAGCTTACAGTCAAAATGAGCAGAGTCCAGATGAAGAAGAAGAAAGTGAGCATGGAGAGAAGGATGTGAATTCAGGCTCTACTGAGATAGTAACTCTTAAGCAGTGAGAATTCTCTCACTTAAGGTAGGCTATTAGAATAGAAAGAGCAGGTTATTGGGAACAAAGGCAATGATTTTGTGAATGAAAAAAACACCCCACCTTTTTTGTTTTTTTGTTTGTTTAATTTCATAGAGGAAGGGAGAGAGAGAGAGAGAGAGAGAGAGAGAGAAACATCAATAATGAGAGAGAATCATTGCCTGCCTCCTGCATGCCCCCCACTGGGGATCCAGCTGCAACCCAAGCTTGTACCCTGACTGGGAATCAAACTGTGACCTCCTGTTTCATATGCCAATGCTCAATCACTGAGCCCTGCTGGCCGGGCAACACCCTATCTTTTTAAGAGTGTTTTCTTATAGCAACAAACCCGATCAATCTCCAGAGAACAGGGATATGAGTGATCTATATGTCTCTGAAAATACCTCTTCTGCTTGAGTTTTCTCTGCCTATTAATTAGGTGTAAGCCTATGAAATAACCTTAAACTATGTAAATACATAATGTAAATCATATTGAAAATCTGTCTTGTTCTGACTGCTTCACAATGACACTATGTGACGGATTGAAGGACAGTCATTTGCTTCACCGGTGGATCTCTGAACCTTCAGCCCAGCAAGTCCACTTTTCTTACTTCTTTCAGATTTCAGCTTCCTCTCCCTCCCCCTCCCCCTCCCTCCCCTCCCCTCCCCCCTCTTCCCTTCCCTCCCTCACTCCCTTCCTTTTTTCCTCCCTCCCTCTTTTCTTTCTCACTAAGAAAGACAGAGCTATTGACTAGAAGCCCAGAGTTGCCCTTAAGTTCCGACCACCGGCTCGAATTCTTATGAAGTGGACTTGTAATATCCTTAATGTTGCTGCTGGCAGTCAGTTACAGATTCCATTATTGTCGATCAATGCAGTCGCCATGCGAGGTGGGGGGAGGAATGGAGGAGGAGGAGAAGAAAGGAGGGATGAGAGCTTCCTATTCACAGATTTATCAACCTGCCTCGGCTTGCAGGAAATCTCCGTAAAGGGGGCTGGGATGCTGTTGAAATAGCTAACGCAGGAAGGGGTTAGGAGGCTGCAGTTCTCTCGACTGACTGAAAGAAAATTTGAAAACCTTTCTTCTCAGAACAAAACAAAATGCTGAATTTGTTCTTTTGCTTTTGTTTTTGTTTGATGATATGCTTTACTTAACTGATTAGCTATTGTGCTGTCCAGTTATCTAAGCTGTTCCAGTGTAGGAATCTGTTTCTTTTTCTTTGAGTGTCTTTATTCTTTATTTTCCTTCGCTTTCTCCTGTCATTGAACACAAATCATTATTCAATTTTATGCCTGCTTTCTCTTTCAGACTCAAGCTTAACACCCAGAGACAGACAAACCTCTCTCTTCTCTTCTATCACCCTCTTTTAACCCTCTATTTCCTTCCCCCTCCCCCGTTGTATTAGATTGATGTCACAGAGACAGAATTCAGAGTGGAGGGAGGATCACATTTTCTCTTTCATTATTACAGCCTGGCTAGCAATTTAAGTGTTGCACCCCCAAGAATTTAGTCTCTGTATCTTTCTTTTCCCACTTCATCATTCACTAATTGTGCTCTGTATGGAAAAGTTTTCTGGCTGGAGAATGAGTCTCCTTTCCCCCGGTGATGTGGCCGAGTGGTTGGATAGTAGCACCGAAGAGGAGAAGAGCCTTCTGTCATTTCTGGGTACGGTAGGGCTCCGCTTGTTCTTTTAACCCGTTGTTGTCTGCACTTCTCTTACTTTGGGGAGTAAGACCTCACATTTTGCAAAATCCACTTTTGGATTTTTAAAAGAGGGGAAGAGAAATTAAGAAAATACGTTCAAGTTTTGTTTATGTCTGTAGAAATGGTGCCAACAACATTTGCTATGAGAAATAAGAGACAGTTTGCTTTGCTTTAACAAAGAGTGCCAGCTCCATGCAAGGCTTATCCTGTCATCTGGGCAGCTGTTCGTGCTATTTAGACAACTTCTGCTAGCCAAAATATATTATTGTTTTGCCATACCCCTCAATGCAGTGATGATGAGACTTGCTGTATGAGAGTGGGAGTAGGCTTTGTGTGCAAGAAAAGCTAACATATGGTTTGAGAAGTAGCTTTTATGCAGAGTGTGAAATATCTGTAATGTTCATATAGAAGATTTCTCTGGAGTATATGAAATAGGACACATGGACCAGCCATTACTTTAACTTCCCAGTTACAGATGCTTTCTAATGAATTTCTTAAGGAAAGAAATTATCGATCATGATATTGGTATAATAAACAAATTCTTAGGAAAGTTAGATTATATCCAATTGTATCTTAAATGTAATAGGATGGCTTGATTCTTATAAAAATCCTATTTTTGTTAGATTAATAATTGCCTTCAAAGTTATCTTTTTTATAAATTTGATTTATCTCATAATATATTTCCCTACATATAAGGATACTTTTATCATAATGGGCAAAATTTATGGTTTTCTGATTTTATTCCTCATGAATATTCTCTGACCTATAAGTCTTCTGCCACCCCCAAAAATATCTCTATCTTTTAAAATATTTTTTATATTTAGCATAAGTTTCTGTTTTGTTTTATTTAATTCAGTTATATTGTCAATCTTAACAGTTTATAAATGATTTCTTTTTTCATGCAATTTAGATGTAAAGGGTCATCCTAATCAATTTTTTTCTAATTCTATAGAAACCCAGGTGCACATATTTAGACATTAATTCTCTTAATTTGCTTATCATAGTTTCACATATCTTGGACATTTAGGTGACTTTAAGAGATATGTACACCTCTTAACTCCTCATTTCTCTGAAGCCTATCTCATTCTACTTGCTTCCCATTCCCCTCCCCCCACACACATAAAGAACCATCAGAGAAAAAAAGCAAATACAAATATCCCTGAGTGAAACCAGCCACTTAGACCCTACTGCATCATGGGAAAGGAAGGCAGAGTCACCACCGAAAATCTTTTCCTTGCTCTTGCATAATATTTCTATAAATTTTAATTATTTCCCTCAAGATTAATGTCTTTCTTTTTTTGGCCATTACCCCACTATGCCTGTAAAGAATTTGGTCAAATAAATAGAAATGGGCAGATAAAAAGTACTGCAGTCTCTGCCCCTTCTTGCCCCTACACCCATCCTCTGTTTAGGAGAGTTAGTGAATCCCTCTTGATCTACAGATGGACGTGATAAAGACAAAAGATAGAGCATGCTTGGAAGAAAAATGCAAATTCCTACAAATTATCCACCTAATGAAAGAAAACTTTGTCATATGTAACAGATAAAACACAGATAAGTCAGAGTCAGATT
Source organism: Cnephaeus nilssonii (assembly GCF_951640355.1). Classification (NCBI taxonomy): domain Eukaryota; kingdom Metazoa; phylum Chordata; class Mammalia; order Chiroptera; family Vespertilionidae; genus Cnephaeus; species Cnephaeus nilssonii. Next base: position 21,978,778 of record NC_137092.1, read on the forward strand.
CTACTCAAGGGCTATAACGAGAAGTTTAGTTACTGAGTGAGTGGATAGCTGTGTAGCCCACGCTCCATGGTGGCAGGGCTGAGCCCTGGGTGTCAGCAAGTCTTATTTTGGGGATTGAAGCTCTCTCCTGACCTTGAATAGCTAACACCTCCTTCTGTGGGTAAATAGGAATTTCCTAAACTCTTCTAGAGAAACTATAAGCAAAACCATCTCACATATAGCTTGCAATAGCTTGAGGATTAAACAAAGCCCTCATGACGAGTCGTTCGCTAATGGAATTACCATTAATAAGAGCTTCCCAATGAAGATACTAAGAAAAAAAATAAAAATATTGAATTTACTTTATTGTGAATCTAGGATAAGTGGAATCAAGAGATGTTGTCAGAGAACCTATCAAACTATGCTTTGTTTGCCCAAGAATTTTATGGTAGCCTTCTCTCTCGGAGAGGAAATGAAAGAAAAGTACTTTGTTGGTGAGGCTTTACTACATCACTTTTGAGCAATAGCCACTTAATTGATGTTCAGGCCTTCCTGTTAAATTAGTGCACTGCTGAGTTGATAAAACTTTATAAAACTGTGACCTGTTCTTTATTCTAGTCTAAAACCTTATATGGTTCCCTCATCACCTATCAGATAAAGTCAAAACACCTTACTCTGGAACTTATTCTGATCCTTCCACCTGACATGCCAGTATTCCTTTGGGTGGGGAGGACTTCATTCCATCAAATTGATTTACTTTCTGTATCTTGGACAAACATTGCCCTTCCCTACTTTTGCATGTGTTGTTTCTTCCATTGGCAGTGTCCCTTTATCCAAAGTGAACTTTTCCAAAACCCTACCTGTTTCAAATCTTGCTCATGAACAAGACTGTGCTAGGTACTATGGCTGGGTACAAAGAAGTATAAGATAAAGCTGTCTGTGCAAAGCATAGAATTTGGTTAGGGAGAAAACATGAATTATGTACAATTAAGTGAGAAAGATTTAATAATTTAATACAATGGAGATAATAAAATAAAATAAGGCAGTACCTGATGGTGAAATGATTTATCCAGGCAAAACTTGCTTTGGGAATTTGAAGAAGGGACACATTATTTTTGATTAGTAACACTGAAGATTGCTTTACAGAGATAGGATATAATCTGAATCTTAAACAATGGAATAGATTTTTATAGAACTAGTGTTTTCTGTATGAAAGGAGTGGCATGAGGAATATTAAATTAATGTTCGTGTCCAAATAGTAAATTGATTTGAAAGGAATGGAAGTTCATGTAAAGAAGTAATGAGAGATAATGCTTGAAGGCTATTTGGTGGTTCGCTGTGTTTGTTGGCTCCCTGTGTTTGGTGGCTCACTGTGTAGGACTCTCACGACAGGCTAATGACTATTTTATCCTGAAAGCAGTTGTGGGAAGAATTAGAGATTCTTGAGCAATTAAAAGATATGGTCAAAGTAGCTTTTTAGGCAGGCATATCTGAAAGGGTCCCAGTAGGAGGAAGAGACTAGAAGCAGTTAAACCTGTTTGAAAGCTATTACAGTACTCCAGATATTAAATAAGTGCATCTGTTTCAACACTTAACCCTCTATGTTATAATTAGTGATTTGCTTATTTATTATTATAACTCGATTGTGAATGCCTGCAGGGGCTCAATCCTCTGTCTTTTAGCTCCTAGTACACTTTAAGTGCAGATGAATATTTGTGCACCTCAGGTGAATAAGATGAAAAAGTGGAGAGATTACATAGATCTGTCAGCAAAATTGGTGACAAATTAGAGGAATGGGGAACATAATGAGTCAAAGACTAATTTTGAACTTGGGAGGATGATGATACTATCAACAAAAATAGAGAAGTTGTGAAAGGGACAGTTTTTGAGGGAAGAATATGAGTTCTGTATAATAAAAGGCTAATATGCAAATGGACCAAACAGCAGAACGACCTGTCGCTATGATGCGCACTGACAATAGATTGAAGTATAAATAAATCTCAACAAATTTCAAAGTCTATCTTATACAGAAAGCATTCTCTTAATCATAGTTGAACTAAGTTAGAAATTAATAATAAAAAATTTATTTTAAAAACCTTTATTTTTCTCCCTAGCCTGTTAGGCTCAGCTGATAGAGTGTCGGCCTACGGACTGAAGGGTCCTGGGTTCTATTCCAGTCAAGGGCACATGCCTGGGTTGCAGGCTCAATCCCCAGTAAGGGGCATGTAGGAGACAGCTGATCAATGTTTCTATCTCTTTCTCCCTCTTCCTCTCTGAAATCAATAAAAATATATCTTAAAAAAAAGAATGTAAGCCTTAAAAAATAAATAAAAACCTTTACTTTTAGAAACTTTTGAAGTTATTTATATTTAACTCTTTAGTCCCAGAAGAAATAATAATGGAAATTATAAAATACTTAAAACTGAATATCCTGAAAACAGTATATTCCAAAACTTGTAGGATATTACTAAAGGAGTTATTAAGTGAATCTTACAGCCTTAATCTTTTATATTGAAAGGAGAAAAGATGAGAATTAATTAAGTAATTAAGTATTCAACTCAACAAATTAGAAAAAGAAAGAATAAACCCAAAGAAAGTTTAGAGAAAGAAATAATGAATGTAACAGTAAATGATAGTAAAGTAGAAAACAGAAGTAAATGTAATAGAATAAAAAAGCCAAGTGTTGTTTCTTTAAAGTCATTTCTCCAATGAAAATAGATAAAACTGTCAAGATTTGTTCAAGACAAAAGGGAAAGCACAAGTAAAGAATGTTAGAAATGAAAAAAGGGACACCATTACAAAAAACCAGAGACTTGAAAAATAGAAGACTGTCATGAAAAACTTTGTGATGTATTTATTTAATAATTTAGAGAAAATTGATATTTTAAAAAAGTAATTTATTAAAATTGATTATAAAAATAAAAATGTAAGTAGACCTGCTACTTATAACTATTAAAGAAATTGAATCAATAGTTTAAAATCTACCACTGATTATGGTTTAATTTCTCATAAAGTTTGACATAAAAAAGAATGAATCCTGTATTACAATTGGATTAATATTTCTAATCAGTGATAAATTCAGTTTTTCACTGTAAATGAATGACTTGGCATTCTGGTATCTAAATTGAAAAACAAAAAATACCATGATCCATGCTAAAAACCTAAGCATATCATTTGAATCCATTTTTAGTCCCATGGGAGTCATCGTTCCCTTAAGAGCTTTTAAGTCTTACATCAGCAGTCATTCTCAACCTTTCTAATGCCGCGATCCTTTAATATAGTTCCTCATGTTGTGGTGACCCCCAAGCATAAAATTATTTTCATTGCTACTTCATAACTGTAATTTTGCTACTGTGAATGAATCGTAATGTAAATATCTCTGTTTTCCGATGGTCTTAGGCGACCCTGCTAGCGGTTCTCAACCCGTGGGTCACGACCCAGAGGTTGAGAACCACTGCTGTAGAGCCTAAGACCATCGGAAAACACAGATATTTACATTACGATTCATTCACAGTAGCAAAATTACAGTTATGAAGTAGCAACGAAAATAATTTTATGGTTGGGGTCACCACAACATGAGGAACTGTATTAAACTTTAGGGTATTTTCTTATGGGGATATGCAAATTAAAAACTTAAGGAAATCAAGCCAAACAGATATCTAAAGACAATAAGGATGAATAAGAAGATATCAAGACGTATCCCTGATTCATTTATGTTTAAGTATGCTTCTTATTAAAGCCTGGAAATATGTGAATTTTCCAATAGAGTGATGCATAGAAGGAAAAACCTCAAAACTTTTAAACCTAATCTCCCATGAAGCTTATTTACCAAAATCTTAATTATAGCTGATGATTCACGTTAATATACATCAAAAGAGGGTGTTTCTTAAACTTGATTAGATGGCGCTCTTTTGTTCCATTTGTAAATGAGAGATAACTAGAAAATGTATTGATAATTTTATTATGTACTAGATCAAACCATATGAATTTATTAATATTTTACTAATTAGCATACAAAAATGGCAATTCTATATGATCACGTATTAAAGGAGAAAACAAGGTTTGTAGACTATGCTGAACTATTTTTTAGTTTAGTTAAAATTTATTTCTTACTAATTATTATGTTGTATTCTGTTTTAATACTTTCAGACAAGCAAGAAAGGGTACAAATGGTATATAAAAACATTATAGGAGAAATATTTAAAATATAGAGAATTCTGTTGAATATTATGGGAGAAATATTTAAAATAGAGAGAATTCATTTGAAAATTTAGACAAGATCACCATTATTCAAATCTTAGAGTACAAGACTTCATTTGCAGAACACTCTTTTGGACAGAAATATAGTTTGGTAACACAAACTAGAGAACATATAATCAAGTAATAGGAATTTATAAATGTGTTAATTGAAAATCAAAGAAATGTTAGTAATTAGGCCTGGTTTTATATAAGTAGATGAATTGAAATTTGCGTTGAAGGTCCCCTAAGATGTGGCAGATAAGTAAAAATGATTAGTAAAGATAGACACAAGGAATGAATATGGTCAGTTTGAGATAGATCAAAGATCATCTGAATAAGGCAATATGTTGGAGAGTGTTGGTATAATAAGGTGGGGGCAGGTACCTGTCTATCTTAAGATCTCTAGGAAGGTAATTATATTAAGAAAGTAGTGTTTTAGGAAGGTTAATACTGTAATGATGAGCAGAATAGCTTTAAGGAGAGAGAGACTGGAGTCACTGAGGTCAGTTAGGAGGGTCCTGCCATAATCTGCATGAGATATAAAAAATCCTGTAGTAAGGTGATAGATGGTAGTGGGAAAAAAGAAGACAAAAGAAGACAAGTCTCTCTTCAAAGTGTCAACAGACACTTTGAAGAGAGACTTGCAGTGCTTGGAGGCAAAAGGGGTGCAAGTCAACATCATAGGCTCCTCCCTTTTCTGTTACCTTCACTAATAAGTGATGTCCAATATAAGCAATTTTTGTTTTCACACAGTTTCATATGCATATTTGAAATAATTCTCATCTTTTATTAGGGGCCCAAAAGTTTGTATGTTTTCAATACTTTAAATACTTCCTGTTAAAATCTATTTTAGGATGAAACCCCAACTAATCTTAAAAGGCCCTGACACAATCAAGGACCAAATCTTTTTTAAGATTTTAAAGATGAATACTGAAATCATAGTATAAGTAAATCAGAGATTATACTCACAGTTATATATGAAACATACTAATAATGAGAACAATAGTCAGTTATAGAAAAAGTTTAGATAAGGTCTTAGAAATCTCTGTAAATTAGAAGACATTGTCTTCTAGAGTGGACAAAATATGATTCACCAAAATGAAGCTGTGAGATTAAGAAAATTTTATAAATAACTAGATTGAAATGCTCAAAACAGTCATTTTATGCTGAATAATGCTTTCTTAGTTATTTAGAGACTTGAGGCCCAGTGCACGAATTTGTGCACAGGTGGGGTCCCTTGGCCTGGCCAGTGATCAGGGCTGATCGGGGAGGGGGTGGCAGGGGGAGAGCCACAGGAGGTTGGCCAGCTGCCCATCCCCACCCTGATTGGCCCCGATTGGGAGGGCCAGCGGTCGAGAGGAGGAACCGCAAGGGGTTGGCTGGCTGTCTCCCCGCCCCCCCCCCCCCCCCAAGTAGGGGCCCATCAGGGAGGCCGGCTGGCTGGGGAGAGGGACTGCAAGAGGTTGGCCGGCCAGCCGTGGGAGGTTGGCCACCCACGGGAGGTTGGCTGTGGGAGCACTGACCACCAGGGGGCAGCTCCTGCATTGAGCTTCTTCCCCCTGGTGGTCAGTGCATGTCATAGCAACCAGTCGACCCGTTGTTCAGTTGTTAGGTCGCTTATGCTTTTATATATATAGATTGTTCTTTGTAAAACCTAAGATCATAATGCTTTTAATCTAGCTTTGTCTCATAGAATTGGCCTAAGTAGTTATCTCTCCACTTAGGTATATTGAAGATTACTTAGCAAGATAGAAGAGCAAGGCTTTTTTTTTTTTAAGGTTTACCACTAGGGGTTATTCTTAATGTACATTCTGTGGGTTTTGACAACTATATGGCATGTATCCATCATTACAGTATCACAGAGTATTTTCACCATCCTAAAAATCCTCTGTGCTTCACCTATTCATCTCTATCCCTAAGGGCAGGTTATTTTATGGAGGGCTTTTTGTCACTTTTTTATTCAAGGAATCAGTAGTAGATATTCTTTATAGCTTGTTTCTTATTTTGTTCAGATTTTTTCACCATTACATTAAGCTAGTAAACTTATTCCCTCTTCATCCCATTGCTTCACTTCTCTTTGTTTCTTGACTAGAATATCCTTTTTAGCATCAGAATTCCGGGATTGAAAGTTTTCTTTGATGGGCTTTGTTTGCAGTAAATTATTGTTGAAAGAGTATGCTTTCATTTTCTTTAAAATATGAAGAATTGTGTGCATATGGTTCAAGTTCTTTGAGTTACTTTTAGGAAGAGTCTCCATGATTATGTGTCTTATTTTTTTCTCCATTACAGCCAATAATACAAAACACAAGGAGAATAGGATAGTATGCATGGTGATTAAAAGTACAGGCTCCAAACCACATGGGTTCCAGTCCTGATTTTGCCCTTTACCACCTGTGCAAACATGGGCAGAGTAATAGAACATCTCCTGTTTCCTTATCTGTAAAATGGGGGCAGTAATCCCAACTCAGAAAATTATTGTCAGGATTAAAGAGAGAACTCATATAACACTCTTGCCATTTAACAAGGATTAAGAAATGATAGTTGTGTTGTAGTTATCCTTATATTTTCATCATTGTTATAGCACCAAGGCCTAGAGATATGCTTTGTATTTGAAACTAAAGATAACCTGTAACCCTAAGCTGTTTCTTAGCCGTTCTGGTTGCAAGTGTTATTTGCACTAAAACTAATTCTCTACCATACCATCCAATATCATCATGTGAAGTAAGTCCTAAGCTGAAGAAATGGAATACTTGTGGATGTTCAGATTCCTTGACCAGAGAGAAATCTGTTCTCCTATTATATTAACAAGAATAAATTTATAGTAATAATAATAGAGAATAAATTTATTGAAGTAAAGTAAAGGTGGGGAGTCTGGGTGTCTTTACTTTCTGAGAATTCACCACATTTTCATACTTAGCACCAATTTGAATGTATTGAAGTAAGTGTCTAGAGCATGCAAACTTGAAAGGACTGCTTGTTTGAGTGAAGTATTGCATTCTAAGTGATACAAATTGGATGAATTAAAGTGGCTCTGGGGATTTGTATTTTAGAGCAGCTGAATGGTAGTGACTGTTGGTACACAGGCTTTAAAGCAGTAGAAGTGGGACACAGCAGAGAATGTCCCACTGAGAATCAGGTGGATGAAATCTATGAAATGCCCAGATGCTATAGTATTAGCAACTATATAAATGTAATATGTAATTTTCTTCTCTTTGCTCGTGTCCCGTTTCCTTTATAAAATGGTTCTCTACCTGCACTTTTAAGCTTCCATTACCTTCAGGAGTCCTCCAACAAAAAGTATGCAATTCCATTTTCATGAAGCCTTTTTTCTTTCACTTTTTGCTATTTGTTATTAAAATCCCTCTTTACTAGAGAGGTACAAACTCATTTCCTAATACTATTCTTTCCTTCCTATTCTGTTTCTTAAATGTATTATGTGCCTCCTATGGAAGAAGTATTCATCTAATTTAGAATTCATAGCATGGAGAGTTATTTGCTTACCTTATCATAATAATAAAAGGCCAGAGTCATCACGACTGAAAGGACCAAAGGACTGGCCACCATGAAGTGCATGGAGCACCTCTCGGTCCCTCCCCTGTGACCCACAGGCTCCGATTGCAGCGCGGTGATGGGCAGGGCTGCAAGCGCGGCAAGGCGCTCGCGGGTTGGCGAGGTGGCAGGCGGGTGGGCAGGGCTGCGTGATTTTGTGCGCTGGGCTTATAGTTTATTAATAATTTGAACCACTCCTACTTATTGTTATCATCATTTACACAATATAAGGGAAAATAAATGATAGTGAGGTCAGCTCATTCACAGCAACATTATACACTGAAATTTCAGTGATCTGAATGGTTGCACAAACACAGTTTGGTGTGTATTCAATTTTCTATCATGCTATGTTAAAATGTTACTGATTTTTAAAAAGGTTTTTGAAGTGAACTGAAAAATTCTCCTTTTAAGAATATTAGAACACTTGTTTCTTAAATATAATATCAAAAATATTAAAGGGGCCTGTGAATATTAGAATTGGAAGGGCATTCCATTCATTTATATTTTATAATCCTGGACAACAAAATGACTAGGAATTGGTTTGGGTTGCTATTCATGTGAAATATTTAGACATACTATATATGCCAAACTGACTGCATCTGTGAATATGTAATGTTTTTCTGGTCTGTCATAATTAGAGAAATTTGCTATGAGAAAGATATTTTGGTTCCTGCGTCATTGACCACCAAATTAAAACTTTATAAATATCTTTCTACATTTTGTTCATCTTTCATGTTGAATTTTCTGAAATGACTTTCACATTGGTGAGATTATTCCCTTTTTTAAAATTTGCCCCCACTGGCCCAGCCTGCATAGCTCAGTGGTTGAGCGTCAACCTATGAACCAGGAGGTCATGGTTCCATTCCTGGTCAGGGTACATGCCCGGGTTGCGGGCTTGATCTCTAGAGTGGGGTATGCAGAAGGCCCTAGCCAGCAATCGAACCAGCATCCTCTTGGTGAATGGGTCAATGGTCAACCACTGAGCCCCGCCAGCTGGGCTGTCTACCTTTTAAAAACACTATTGTAACTTAACCTAAAAGTGGTAGACATTACCAGAATTCCTGACACTTTAAGCTGCATTATTTATGTTACATATATGACATGATGATGACATATGAATTTTGGTTAAATATGATTGAACAAAAAGTAAATATAGTTTATTTTATGCTTCTAGATGTATGTTCATAATGATGTCATATAGCAGATAACCTTTCTCTTTTGATACTTTCAGAAGGTTTTGAAACTAACCCTCAGTTAAAACATTTATGTGTTAGCAAACATATATGATAAAAACATTTTCTTTTACTCTCTTTCCAAACATAATATTCCAGAATTATTTCAATCAGATTCATTATTAAAAATCCTGAAAAGAAAATAATAAAGAAAGTGTCAGTAAGTATATGTCCATAGGGTTTCCTTGTGATTTGTACCTTTGGGTGAAGTGTATTTCACCTGATGGTTTTTCTTTGAGTCAAAAGCTAAAGTTTTTATGTGTAGGCCTGTAAGCTACAAACAAATAGGAGCACTCTGCTGCAAATAGTCCCGCTCACTGACAATAGTCCCATGGGCCCCCTGCTGCTGTTTACCCTAGAAGCTTTGCATTAGTTTCCAGTGTTCTTCCCTGAGAAATCTTCAAGGCTGACTTCCTCACTTTCTTAAGTATTGTCTCTCACTCACCTTCTCAAGGCAACTACCTATAAACTGTATCTAAATTACTATGCCTCTTCATTTCCTTAGCACTGTCTGACTTTTTTTTCACCCCTGAATCACTTTTGACATTTGCTTCCTGAAAAATAAACTAAAGGCCACGAAAACACTACTAGGTTCTAAAGGCAGAGGTTGAGTTCTGTTGTTGAACAAGCACATCCTCCACCAAAAGTGCTTTTGCCCTTATAATTATCCATTTGTCAATTTCTTCACCACACTTTTCAGAGAAAGCACATTGACAAAGAGGAAAAGTGCATGTTGAGGAAATGATGCTATAACACTACACTTTGTATTTAGAGAGCCCCTTTTTTCCAAAATGCTAACTTTGCATCAAAGCGTATGAACTCATTCATCTTGTCTTCATCGCTGGTTGGTCTGAATAACCCAGTTTATTCATGAAGATCAGAGCAGGAAAGGTGAAATGGCTCATACAGGACACACAGATAGTTGATAGTGCTGCTAAGAAAAGCATCCAAATGTTCTCTCTGTTCAATACATCATTCTATGTAGGGCTGGATTGGAGGTTATCTCTCATTATTTTAAGTTGTCACCTCATCTCAGTTCATACCTAATGGCAAAGGAAATGATGACTTGAATTTAAAACTTAAGGGTTTTTTATAACTTTTTTTTGTCTTTCAATCTGAAGATGAAAAATACTATTTTTAGATGATGAGAAAGTGAATAAAATGTTTCAGACCTTTACTGAAACAATATTATATATCTCAGCCTTAGAGAGCAAGCATATTTTTAAATGACTATAATTAAATATTGTAACTATGAAAGATCATTAATATTTATAGCAGGTGAAAATAATGTGATAGCATAATAGCAGAAATGGGGGTAGGGGAGAAAGCTGTCTAATTTTGGCCTACTGGAACCACTATAGATTTTTGGTCCAACTCAGCAGAAATGTAGCTTTAAGAGCATAGTAGCAGCTTTCCTTTCTAATGGAGACTTAAAAGTTAAAGGTGGCTGGGCCAGTTTACTATGCAGGCCTGCCTGTGACTAACCCAGTGAGTTGTTAATTCTGTTCTTACTGATGCTGCCACCCTGTTTCTAAATGGACATTGGTTCCTGGTGTGTATATTCTTCTCTCAGCTTTGAAATAGTTATGAATCTTCTGAGAACTAAAGAACCTGGATATTAAAAGGCCTTTTTTTCTTTCTTTTTTGCATTGTTGGGGTTGAGAAAGTCAAGAAGTATAGACTTCTTACTATTTTAATAGTTGATTAAGTTTACCTTGTATTCTTTATCCTTTCTTTTCCCACTTTAGGGGCAATTGTTCACACTTCAAGAATAATTTAATTTCTTCTTTTGAACCCAAATAAATTCTTTAAGCTATATCAGAGCTGTGAGTTGTTGTTGTTTTCATGATACAGAAAGAGAATCTAAAAGCAAAAATAAACCAAACAAATAATGTATTTGTTAGAGTTTGAAATGTGGTTGCTCATTTTAGCCAATAGTTTCCAAATAGTTAAAGGCACTGAAATATATTTATTTAATGAATTTATATGCCTGAAAAATAAAATTAGATGTTTGGAAGAAAGTGAAGAAATAAGTTTCAATTTTATTTTCTTAGAACATTGCAAATTAAAGGAAACTTTCATTTTATCCTTGCTTAATGGAACTTTCTCCTAATTTGGTTTCTCCATCAATTATTCAGAGATTAAAATATATTTTATTATAATATTCAGGCTCCTCCTATACTTTCTAATTTTAAGTACTCATCAGAGGAAAGATGAGATTATATTCTACCTTAACCAGACTCTCCTCCACCCAACTGCCTGCTCACCATAAGACTTTCCTAACTTGGAAAATCACTCTTTAATGTCATGTTGCTGGAGTCTGATGGTCTTGTTCAATGTGTTTAACTGATTTGTTTAAATTCAGTGCTTTATGCCATTCCCGTGAAATTTAGCTAAATATACTGCTATTTTTTTTTAGCAATGTGCACTAAATTGTGTGTGCCTAATTCTGAAAATGACTTTGTACATTAAGGCTCATTTAACCATTGGTGGTTAGTGAGAAGTTGAGAGACTTACAGTTACTTATTGGTCATGATTGTAAAACACAGTAATAGCGTGGAACTTTCATCTGCTGCAGGCATGTAAGGCACTTTGCTGTCAACCTCTCAGTCATTAGGAATGCTGCAATTTGGCTTATGTTTCACTAGTCAAGATGTCACAGAGATGATATTTAGTCGTGGGAAGCCTATCACTATCCAACAGGCAAACATAGTAATAGGGTAAGCACTTCCAATTGGATTTTCATAGGAGGGATTGACTGTGTGCATTACTGAATCTGTGTAAAATGGTGTCCTTTTGGCACTAGCTAAATATAAATTTCAGTAAATGTTTTTTCTTGCTGCAGATTAGTACAATACAGTGAAATTTTTCTGTAATTGGGGGGAGGCAGTGGTTGGGCGTCTGCTAATAGCCTGAAAATAACTAATGAGGGTGTGCAGTGAGAGCGATTGATTGAATAGCTGCAGTCCTGTGTGTTCTTTCTCGCTTACTCTCTCTGCAAGCTGTAGAGAGGGAGGGGGGAAGAGCAAGACACAGGGAGGGAGCGAGAGAAAAACGCTTTCTCTTAAGTGGAAGTAGCACGGATCCCAGGGGCCAGGAGGCCAGAAATGGAAGTTTAAACTGCATCTATCTTTTAAAGGGAGAGCAGCAGGAAGCAAAATGTCAGTCTCCGGAGTCACGATTTACTCCTCATTTTTTAAGATCTGGAAGATAACACAGAATACTTTTTTAGGATGTTTTTTTTTTCCTTGTTCATGTTAAGATTATTTAATGTTATCTGAGAAGCTGGATTCCTATGTGTCTGTCAGTTGAAGTGGAGATGGGAAGCAGTTGTGATAAAGGTATAATATGTATATATCTATCATCTATCTATGTGTGTGTATGTGCATAAATATGCATATGTATATCACTCTATAAAAATTAAATGTAACCTTAATGTAGTGCATAGTAGTTAAGTTGGATATTTATCACATTGTTTGCAAAATCTGAAGCTTGTTAGGTAGTTTGAACAGATTCAGGATTCCAGAGTAATGTCTTAGTAAGGTCATATTGCGAGAACAAGGAGAAGCTGATCTATTTTTATTACTGCATAGGCATATATGTTATTTTCTCCTGGCAGCAGCTTTCAGTCTTCACATGGCCCTTTGGTTGCAGTCTGGTGAATCATCTTATCTGCACTGAACTGAACTTTGACCTTTGTGCAAGCACCTTCAAATCATGAGCAACACTAGACTATATTTTGTTCACAATAATATAAAAAATTTCTATTAACTCCTCTGCTGCTGACAAATAGAGAAGTAGATTCATACATTGTAAGATACAAATATTAAGTGAACTTATAGATATTAAACATAGCTCAAAATAAATTATTTTTATATGTGCACAGATGAGAGATAAGTAGTCACACTAAAGCAGATTCTTTACTGTGACCATCTCCTAGTGTCTACATAGTTCAAACACCACAGAGATAAAAAGAGAAATTATGTGGTTCTAGAATATAATGCACCTTTAAAGCAAACTGATTTTTTTGGGGGGGTGGGGAGTGGGAATAATTTTCCAATTAAGTTACACATTTTAAATTTTGGGTTCTTAATGGTGTTTCTTTTTCAGAGGTGCCAGCAGAAAGATCCCCTCGCAGACGGAGTATCTCAGGGACCAGTACCTCCGAGAAACCCAACTCCATGGACACTGCATATACCTCACCCTTCAAAGTACCAGTAAGTGTTTCTCTTCTCTAAAAGGATATTTCACTTTTGTGGTTTCTTCTTAGAGTTACACTTGCTAAGAATTTCTTTATAATACTTAGGGTTAAAGACAGAGTTGTCAACTTCTATAGATTAACTGTATTTAATGTCCACTACTTTAAGTGTACGGTTTATTATGTTTTAGGGAATTTTAATTTTACTTGTGGGATACTTCCAAATTATGTAACTAAGTACATTAAATTCAAATTCCTCTGAACAATAGAGTACAAATCTTTGCAGAATGCCCTTTTATCAAGTCACTGGCCAAAACCTATCACAATTCTGTAAAGATGCTGGTGAGATTTTTTTATTTTTATTTTCCAGAGCTGGAACATAAGTAGAGAATGATAAGACTCATAAAGTTGCAGAGAAAATTATAAGAGAATTTAAACAATTTTGAGTTCTAATTCTGAAATCTGGTCTGTGCTTTGCCTAAGTCTGTTTTAAATGACCATTGAAATGCTCTAGAAATACCCTGGAAGAAATATCCCATTTAAAAATAATCCTTAAACTGACAGGTAGTACTGAGACTCAGTATTAACTTCAAAGGAATGCTGAGATGGAAAGGCTGTAAGTGATCAGGTCAGCTGACCACCAGTTGCAGGTATAGTTTGGACCATTTTGATAAAACTCTGACTAATCCATATTTTAATTCATCCATTTTCTTTGTTTATTGAGCAAGAAATATACTTACATTCTAATCATATTATTAAAATTCATTGAAAAGAATTACTTACATGATCTTGGTCATTGTTGTAGATACAATGGAAATCAATATAAAATCAGTATAAAAGAAAAATGTTTTTCTTTTAATTCAGCCAAGTTAATATGTTATATTCTTTATTTACTTATTCCAATGCTATTTTTTTAAGTTGGGATGACCTTTTAAGTAGAACTGATATTTTGAGATATATAAGTAGACAGTCATTAGTAAGTTAATAACCTAAATGATGATTAATTTTGGATTAACCCTGAGGAGCAAGATTTCCCTTTATTGTATCTTAGTGCCTTGTAGAGTTTGTGAATATTTGTTATTGTGCCCTTTCAAATTTTTACAAACTTTTCATTTTTAAAGTTCACAAGCAAATGTTGGATTAATATTCTAAACCAATTTTGATAAGAATATCAAAATACCAGATTTCATGCCTTTATTAAATTTCTTTGTTCCATAGACACAGCTACCTATTTTTAAAACTTTCTATGAATGAAGGCAGCATTTTTCCCCTCTCCTCTCCTTATTTTCCTGATGAAACGGAGATTAAATATACTGAAACTATCCATATACAGTTTGGTACAAAGGGATTGAATTAGAATTTGAAGTTTTAAGCCATCATGCTGGAATAGAATGGTGAATTCTTAGAAAAATTTTTAAGTCAGTAACTGAAGAATATCCCTCTGCAGGATGGTACTTCTAAGTTGAGTCTGAAGTTCATGACTGGGCTTTTAAATTTTGAATTAATTAAAAACAATAATTTTATTTATATTTAAATAATAAATTGACATCTAATCTAAGGTTTACCTTGATAATAAGACTGACTATTCTTGAGTAAAAGTAATAAAGCAATAATGCATACATATGAAGGCTAGCACTACTTCTGGACAACTTACTCAGTTGTTCGTCTCCCGACAGTCTCAGCTACCTCATAGATTTAGAAATATTGGGGGAAAGAAGAGACCTTTACCTAACAAATTGCATTCACCAAACCTATGCACTGAGCTCTCTAGGAGAGTTTAACCATTCCCAAGCCCTCACCTAGATGATTGTTTGAAAAATAACTATCAGAACACACTGTTTGCAGAGTCATAAAAAACAATCTGAATCCACTTAGGATAAAGGCAAATAGCCTTACATTCATCAATAGCCCTATGGGTACCATTACATTACAGGATGGATGGTGCATAGTGCAGTAATTGACATTGATAATAATGGTCTTGAATCATCAAGAAAAAATGAGGTTATATTTGTTGTGCTGGACTTTTAAAAAGTGGAACTGTATAATATTGTGTAATATATATCCAATGAGAATATTTAAAATTTTGAAGATATGTGATGCTTATAAAACTTATCAGAAAAATCTGGTTTGTAAAGTACCTTGTTCCTTGGTAATGCTGGATAAATAATGTATATTCTTTTAAGAGAATCATAATATGCTGGCTAAATGAGGCACTGCAGTACTTGGCTGGCTGTGGACGTACGTTATATTTTTTTAATTTACATATAAGACCAATAGCTAATGTGACTTACTTACATCCTTAAATGTATCGCCAGTAAGAAGTATGTCTAGTTTTTAGACTAATACAAAATACTTCCGTAATGAATACTATGGTGGACTCTCTGAATACAGAAAAAGGAACCAAACCTTGAGATATTTAACTGTAAGTTATTTATACAGTATCACACAGGAGATCATTTCCATGTTAAATTTATGAAGGGGCAGAAGTGAGATTTAAGCACAAGTACTTGTGGTTCTAAGGTTCAGGTGTCTTTACTATGATGAACAGCAGGTTCACTGCTCATTAGATGAACCCAAAAAGGAACTAGTAGTGGACTCCCCAAAAGGTCTTTTTTTCTCATAGCAACATTTTCAGGCTTACTGAAAGCAGAGCAGATGAAATAGATTTTAGCAAGCTTTGACTAAAATTATTGACACTGACACACTTATCAAATGCTTACTTTGAGCAAAGTATTGGTGATTCACCAATTATTGATACTTTCTTGGCACTCTGCTTGGTACTAGGAAAACAGAAATGGATACAGAAATTTCCGCTCCCAGAGTACGTATAGTCTAGTAGCAAGAGACAGAAAAAGGACCAGATTCATAAGGAGGTAGATAAGCATGGTGGCATGAGTTTTTAACAATGTATTGTGTAAACTAAGGCTTTGCCGAGGAGCCAGGATTTGAACTGAGTTTCAAAGGCTGAATGAAAATACTTGACAAGGGAAGAGAGTAAACCAGACTGAGGGAACAACATTTTGGAAAGATACACTTTATACAGTAACTGATGCTTTCAGGGAATATGGAAAGTTTTCAGTGAGACAGGAATCGAAAGTATATAGGCAAAAATGGCAAGAGAGAAGGCTGGAAAGGTAAGTTGGGACAAGGCTGTGAGTGGATTTGTTTGTCAAGCTTAACTAAATTTTGATGGCTGCTGAAACATTAGATGTTTGTTTATTGAAATATTTGTCTTGGCTCAAAAGCTAAACTAAGTTTATAAATACTGTGAAGTATCGGTAAATTACTTGACTCTTCCCCAAGCGACTCTTTTTCCTCTTGACATCACTCAATGAGTGATGGGAGAGGGGCTATCATTCTGTGGAGGGCCAGCCCAGCACCCACCTCTGGCTACCAGCTGACACTGCGGATAGCTCTAGAGTAGGGTTTAGCATCAGGGAGATCCAAGAGAAGCCAGTGGGTAAGAGTGGCTTATGTCCTGCTCATTGCTGCTAGGTGAGGCAGAACGGAGCCACGGAATAACTATAGCAGTGAGGCCACATCAGGGAAGCCTAAAACCTGTGTATGTCCTCCCCACTCCCTCAAGTTTATACTTTTATATAAATTTGTTCATGTATATTCCTTACTTAGTCTAAGCCATCTTTGTGCATGTAGTAGGCAGCAAAGTCAGTAAGTTTAAAAATAAGGACATACAAAATGAAAAAGGGAACTTATATGGACACGTGAACCTATATAAGGCAATGACTTGGTTTTTAGGAATGTTTAAATGTATTTGTATTTTAATTTTAGCCGTAAGAAAAAGCAGCGATTTGCAGGATAGCTGTTCTGTTCTTCCTCCATTCTCACCCCATATTTCTTCACCTTAATTCCAATTGTAATTATAGTTGACCCTTGAACAATGAGAGGGGTTAGGGGAACCCACAATCCCAGCAGTCGAAAATTTGCGTATAATTTGTCAGACCTCTGCATACGTGGATTCCCAACTATGGATCGAAAATAGTATCTGTCAGTCTTTGTA
Organism: Cnephaeus nilssonii; assembly: GCF_951640355.1. Lineage (NCBI taxonomy): Eukaryota > Metazoa > Chordata > Mammalia > Chiroptera > Vespertilionidae > Cnephaeus > Cnephaeus nilssonii. The sequence continues at coordinate 21,995,993 of NC_137092.1, forward strand.
CCTCATTAGATAATAAATATCTCTTTTACTCATCTTTGTTGCTACCCCAATGCCTAACACAGTACCTTACACATAGTAGATTCTCAACAATAATTGTGAATGCACAAAATATGTGTGAATTATTGAAGGACAAGAATAGAGTATCTCTCTACACATATTCTCTTGGTATTACTGGTGATGTCTCCAAATAGATTACTAAACTATTTAATAACCACTAAGGGATCATTTGGAATAAATGAGTGTACCTGTACAGAATATATTTTTCCTCACAAAAGAGAGAATTGAATTTGTATTTGGAATTCAGGGCTATGATATTTTATGTGTATAGGGTATGCTGTATCTACTTACATTGATTAGGAAGTGAAATTAGATAGATTTCTTTAATGACTTGTTTCTGTGGCTATTTCTTTGAGCCCTTTTGGTGTCATATGTATACATAAACTCACAGTTTCTACAGATCTGAGTTTTGACTGTTAGATTCTTCAAGAACAATTTTAGTCATTAGAATAGTTCTCGCCTCTTTTTAGAGGTCCTATTTTTCATTTTTTCTTTAACATCCTGGTAGATTTTTTTTGTCATATTTGTCATACTTGTGTTTTCCTTTAAATAAGATATCCATTCTATGTTTCATACATTGTTAAAACTACATTTAAATATTACAGGGGTTGTTAGGAAGAAATGAGTAAACTACTGAAAACTTATTTAGGTACTTATAATTTAATTCAGAATGGGAAAATAATCATGTCTTGCAATTGTATGTGTTTGTTTCACTTGCCTTAGTTTTTGGAACAGCCTCCTTTCTTGAATATCCTTTTTATAAAGTGACTATTGATATTTATGATTTTTTAATCACTTCTCCGTAGAAGATGCCATCAATTTAGTTTTGGCTAAGAGAAGGCTGCTTGTGTTCTGGGCCAGGTGCTGGATGTAGTGTTCTCATTTCCATAACACAATGGTCTGAGTTTGCCTTCCATGTGAATATAACACAATGCAGTCGCAGCTGCTTCATTCGTATTAGCTTTGAGCTTGGCTCTGAAAGAATTCAGGCACTAAAATATATGCCAAGACAACCAGAAAGCATAGTTGAACTAAAGCAGTAGCTGACTATTTCTTTGTAACCCTCCTTGTGTTCTTGTCACAGACACACCTAAGCATTCCCAATCAGATATATGCACTAGATACAAAAGACTGTCAAAAGATGAAACCTTTGCATAGTTTTAGGGAGAAAGTAAAGCTTTGGAATAATAAATGTAGACTAAGTTAAATTCCTGCGTAAACATCCTTTCTCAAGTTTTGAGATTTTAGGTGCAGTTGATAGTGGTCTCTGTTTTGTATAAAATCCTGAATAAGACCAATAAAAGCCTCAATAAGATCTTTGTTTTTCCAGGTTAAAAAAAAGAAACAGAAAGCTTCATGCTCATTTGATAAAGACCAGAAAGTGTTCATTGTCCAAACCAGTGGTTTTCAACTCTCACTAAACCTAAAAAAATCACTTAAGGAACTCCACAACAATAATAATGCCTAGAATCCACTTCAGACCACTTAAATGAAAATCTCTGGACTAGAACCTAATCTTTTGTATTTTTAAAAAACTTCCCAGTAGATTCTAACATGTACCCAGGATTTAGAACTATTTGTCTAAATAGTTAAAATATTAGGAACTCATTTTAGTCAATGTCTTTCTGTAGACATCAGTGTTTTCTTTTGTACCTTCAAGTCTGATATTTTCTCATTGGCCTAATATTGCTCACAAACAGGTTGCTGCATTGCATATTAGTTACCCTTCTAAGTGTTTGCCACAGTCAATTCAGGCGACCAGTCTACATTTATAAAACATTGCTTTATTGTGGTACTGTGACCTCTGACCAGCCTAAGAATCTCAGTCTCAGGGCTGAAATAATCAATTTGAATTCATAGTACCCAAGCTACTATACTATTTCAATTTTTGTATTCTCATTGCTGTTGTATTCTAGGATCCTTAAAGTTCTGTCCCCTACTGCTTAAATAGTCTATATCCATCTTTCTTCCTTCTCTTTGCTGATCATCTACATGGAATTAAAATCCATAATAGGATCACCCTGTAGTGATATCTCCTTTAATAAAGGGCATATTTGTATTCATATGTGTATTGATATATAACATATGATTTTATATTCATATTATATTTCTATCAAAATTTTACTACCAGAGGTAAAAGTAATGAATAAACACGGGGATGTCAGAAAAGAAAAATTATAGTCTAAAGATATTAAATATTAACTATACCTTTAAATCATTTTATAATCAGAATGGGTATAATTTTAAAATCTTTTCATGATAAATGTCCTGGAAAATATAAAATTTGAAGCAGAGGAAAAAAAAGAAACAAGAATTGATATGACCCCTTAAGTGAAATAGAAAGGACATGATAAATACCTGGAGGAAAAGGGAGCAGGTGTGGCAGGGAATAGTGCCAAGATTCTAAACTTGAAACAAAGAATGATGGGAACCCTCCTTAATCTATACTAATCTAATCTAATAATAGACAAATATGCAAATTGACCGCACCTTCGCTATGCCCAAGCCATGCCCACCAGCCAAGCCACGCCCACCAACCAATCAGGACAAATATGCAAATTATCCAAACAAAGATGGCGGCTAATTTGCATATCGCGACAGCGTAGAAAGAAGCCAAGAGCTGCAGAAGGGAGCAAAGCTGCAGAGAAGCAAGCAAGCCGGGGGGAGGAGAAGGGAGGAGCGGAGGCGGGGCCGGGGGAGAAGGAAGTTGAGCAGGCGGGGCCGGGGGAGAAGGGGCGGGGCCGGGGGAGAAGGGAGGAGCGGAGGCGGGGCCAGGGGAGAAGGGAGGAGCGGAGGCGGGGTCGGGGGAGAAGGGAGGAGCGGAGGCGGGGCCAGGGGAGAAGGAAGGAGAGCGGGCTGGCGGAGAAGTTAGAAAAGCAGGGGGGCTGGCGGAGAAGGCGGGGCGGGGGAGAAGGAAGGAGCGGAGGTGGGGCCAGGGGAGAAGGAAGGAGAGCGGGCTGGCGGAGAAGTTAGAAAAGCAGGGGGGCTGGCGGAGATCGCGGGGCGGGGGACAAGGGAGGAGAGCAGGCAGGGTGGGGTAGAGTGCAGCAGGAAACCCTATTGCAGGATTTTTCCTGCAACGGGAACGCTAGTAAAAGTATAATATGCTAATTAGACCAGATGTCCTTCTGGACAGGGGAAGGAAGGCTTACTCTTGCATGAATTTCGTGCGTCAAGCTTCTAGTCTATGGATATTCCTAGAAATGGGTTTGCAGCAGTGCTAACTAGTGGAGATTCCCGCTTATCCTGCCCAGGAGAGGAGGGCTCTTTGAAAGGGAGGATGGGATGAGCTCACTTACAGCTCATTCTTATAGGTAGTGTACTATATGTCCCTCTCCTCGAAGCACAGATATTTTTCTTCTGATTTACCATTAAAGGAGGCTTAACATTCATTTTACAATTAGAGGTAAACGTTTTCAAGGTATAATGCCTATTTAAGGGAGCTTATAATTAGCCTCTGAGTGTAACTGATATTAGATATTAGGAAGATAGAAATATAGAAAGGAAACCTTGCCAACTTCTTAATTTTACTAGGATTAGCTGTACAGAAAGGTATTTTTGTACCTCTCAGCTATACCTGTACTCGGCAAGGTACAGCCATTGCTGGTAAACAGTAATATTCCCGAATTCCCTTTCTAGCATCAGGCCCTTTCATTCTATTCAATAGTACCAGTACCATTCCACTTGATTTTTAAATACTTTATTTTATATTAAACATCTACTAATTTTATTGTAAATGAACTTTATTCCAAGCAGCTTATTTGATTAAGATATCATTTTAATTTTTTTGTCAGGCTGTTGATTAGCTATTAAAAGAAAAGGTGCTAAAAGGATTTGAATAGACATTTCTCCAAAGAAGATATACAAATGGCAATAGAGATATGAAAAGGCACTCAACATCATGAGTCATTAGGGAAATGCTAATCAAAGCAATAGTGCGATACCACTTTGTACACACTAGGATGCCTAATCAGCTAAAGGATAGACATACTAAATGTGATCTATCCATGCAATGGAGTATTATTCCACCGTAAAAAGAGTGAAGTGCTAACAAATGCTACAACATGGATGAATCTTGAAAACATTATGCATGCTAAATTTTGTATGATTCAGTTTATATGAAATGTCCAGAATAGGCAAATCTATAGAGAAAGAAAATAGATTAATGGTTGGCAGAGATTGAGAGGTCATGTAACTGCTAATTAGGTACAGGATGTCTTTTGGGAGTGATGAAATGTTCTGAAATTAGACTGTTGTGATGGTTATACAACTTTTTGAATATGCAACAACCCCTAAATTGTATACTTTAAAAGGGGGAAGGGAGTGTGATGACATGTATAGTATATCTCAATAAAGTTGTTTGGGATTTTTCTTTAAGTTCAGGGGGGGGGGAAATAGAAGATATCTGAATACTTCTTAATATTGATTACAAATTGAAATGATAATATTTGGGGTATTTTGGGTTAAATAAAATGTATTTGGGTAGGAAACAAGACAACAAAATAAATTTCATTATATAGTGGCTGCTTATTTCCTACAAGTTTTTTTAGATGCTTATTACTGACATATTGCATATTTGCCTTTTTATGCAAACTACCATAATTTTGCCTGTTATAAGACAGTTGGTTACATACATTTTTACTCAAGCATATAAACATAAGAAACATGACATTTGGTTTTAAAAGAAGAAAGCAAATTATAGCAGGCATATATATGGAATATTTTTAATTTTTGCAAATTTCCCCACCTGAAGAGTTATTCAGATCTTATATAGTACTAGGGGCCCAGTGCACGAATTCGTGCACCTTGAAAGGAACTGTGGACCGCCAGGCTGCGGTGGGCACAGGGGCGGGTCTCGGCCCATCCTCCGTGCCCCTGCCCAGCCCCTCCCACCCCGGCCCCTTGTATGCCAGCAGCCCCGCTCACGCCGCCGCCGCCGCTCCCACATGCTGACGGCGCAGAGCTATTGGGGCTGGCACCAGCAACAGGTGTGAGTGGGGCCGGCACTGTTAGTGGGTGCAAGCAGCAGATGCTGCCCCGATTACCCCTCAGGAGCAGGAGAAGGTGGAGAAGCCCTCAGGGGTGATCAGGGCTGGCAGCAGGTGCAAGCGCCGGGCGGGACCTTGGTGCATGGAAGCAAAGAATTTTCAGTAACCACCAGAGGCTTGCCCCGATGACAATGACTGGTGCCCCGCCTTGGTCTGGTTCCCCTGCTCACCTGCTCCACCATCCTGCCACGACCATCGCCTGCCATGTTCCATGCTCTCCTGCCTGCTGCCGATGCCTGCCATGTTCCGCGTGTGCCCCCTGGTGGTCAGCGCATATCACACCGTTTGGTCTATTTGCATATTATGGTTTTATATATATAGATACTTTATAATCTCTTTTATAAGTTCATGTCTATTAAATAAACTGCTTGACCTTTTTCATTTTGTATATAGTCCATCTCTGCCTCTGCATTCTTAGAAGATGTTTTATATGTGGGATAGTTTAATGGGATAATGCTGAGATTTTCCCATTAGAAGGATCTTTTTATTATTGTGTAGGAGTGAAATTAATGATCACCACATCAGGAAATAGAAAGCAATGCTATTTGGGAGAATCTTCTTGTAAACAGTCCTCTGTATTCCACTGACACTTATTTCTGATGTCCCACAGTAATTTAAAATCAGTTCAACCAAACTGTATTCACTTATGTTTTTCCCAAAAACTCCTTCCCCCCGTATTTCTAACTTTGTAGTACTACAAATTTCTGCAGTCCTCAGAGCCAAAAAACTGAAGAGCCATAGTATTCTTTTCTTTTTTCCTCCCAAATTCAGCCATCAGATCTTTGTCTTCAAATTCATCCATCCCGGAGCCGCTGCCACTCACAAACTTCGATTATCAGTCTTATTATTCTTCCCATGAACCAGTTCCAGGCCAGCTTCATGAGCATGAGACCAGTACAGCGCAGGGCCTGCTCTCAGAGAGCCCTGTGCATGAGGTTTAATGCTCTGTGATTGCCATCTCAGAATTCTTAATGATTCATCTTTGGGTTTGCGTTTTGTAACTGAAGTCCAATGGGACAATGAGCATGTGCAAGGCACAGTCCCACCTCCTGCTGCCTCCCGGGATGGAATCTACACTGCCCACATCCCCACCCCTAGAGCCCCAGCCAGCCTTCCCTCTCTGCCTCACCTAGCCACGACTGTCACTTTCTGATCCTGGCACAAACGTGGGAAAAGTAAGGGTTGAGAAGCGCACTCTATTGTCTCATCTCAGGGGAAGGGTTTGGCGGGCCCTCCTTGCCCCTGCCTGTCAGCATCACTGATGTCTGGCAGGTGACCAAAGGCCACAACTCCGTTGGGACAAGCCTCTTGCCCATCCCCAGATACCTAGTGACTTGCAGTGACAGCCGAGGAAAGAGAAAAGGCCTGGCTCAATTTCCCTGCCCTGGGCCAGGGCATGGCAGGTGGATTTGGTGGCTGCGGAGAGGCAACCTGGCAGCCAGTGGGCCACCCACATGGTGAGTCATGGGCTATGGGGCCCAAGTAGGAAGGTCTGCACTTGCTCTGTGCCCGAGGGAGCCTGGCAATAAGTAACAAATTAAAAACACCATGGCAGATGGAGGGAGAAATCAAATTAGTGCTTTACTAGGAGCCAAGGGGCAAGGAAGGGATTAACTATTTAAAATTTTATGATGGGGGGGGGGGTGATAGAAATTTTCTCTGTCTCAATTTTGGTAGTATACATTAGTCAAAACTCATCAAGCTACTCAACTAAAAACAGTGAATTTTGCCTTTGTATATTATACCTACATAAACCTAATGTTTTAAAAGAAATAATACATTTAAAACATAATACATTAAAGTTAAGAGTCAAAGGTTTGAAAAATAATGTAATAGGAAAATAATAATCAAAAGGAACCTGACATTACAGTGCCCTATCAAATAAAAATGAACCTCTAAGACAAAGAGTATTATTAGGGATAGAGACGGTATGCTAAATATCTTCCATTTGCCCCCCATAGCAAATCTTGACCTAGCAATATGTTTATTTTTCTTTATTGATTAAGGTATTACATATGTGTCCTTATCCTCCCATTACTCGCCCCCCCCACTCCCCTACTCATGCCCTCACCCGCCTGGTGTCTGTGTCCATTGGTAAGGCTTATACGCATGCATACAAGTCCTTTGGTTGATCTCTCCCCCTTACCCCCACCCTCCCCTACCTTCCCTCTGAGGTTTGATGGTCTGATCGATGCTTCTCTGTCTCTGGATCTGTTTTTGTTCATCAGTTTATGTTGTTCATTATATTCCACAAATGAATGAGATCATGTGATATTTATCTTTCTCTGACTGGCTTATTTCACTTAGCATAATGCTCTCCAGTTCCATCTATGCTGTTGCAAATGGTAAGAATTCCTTCTTTTTTACCACAGCGTAGTATTCCATTGTGTAGATGTACCACAGTTTTTTAATCCAGTCATCTGCTGATGGGCACTTAGGCTGTTTCCAAATCTTACCTATGGTAAATTGTGCTGCTATGAATATAGGGGTGCATATATCCTTTCTGATTGGTGTTTCTAGTTTCTTGGGATATATTCCTAGAAGTGGGATCACTGGGTCAAATGGGAGTCAACGTTTATTATTATAATATCTGTTATCTATTATTATAATATACACATATTTTGCTTTTTATTCTAATTTAACCTAATAGAATCAAGATCTGATTAAAGGATGTTTAATATGTTAATTTCTGTTTTTATATTTTTAAAAGTTTCATAATAAAAGTTTTATTTTGCTTAATAAAAGAGAAGCATTGGATGTTTGTCACAAATACACACACAGAGATTCTGAAGCATCAGCTCTGATCTAGGGAAACAATTTTAATTTATGATAGAACCTTTTCTTTTGATGCTTAACCTTTTGTACTCGGATGTCGAGTGTGACTTGACACGGTTAGCATCGGTAGCAGCTAGAGAAAAAAGCAAGCGAGTGCAAAGGGTTAAAGTTGCAAAACAAACAAAACAACACCTATTCAAAACCTGAACACCTCCACTAGGGGAAAAATTACCCACATTGAAACTGCTTGTGAACTGTAATGCACCTTGCATCTGTTTGTTATTTTATTATTATTCTTACCTAGAGTTTCCCTTCCTGTCTGGATTTCCAATAACTGGAAGATAAACTAAGTAAATAAAATATGATGATTGGAAAATGGAGTTTCCCAAGGGTAATTTTCAGTTACCCTTCCTTTTCCTTTTTCCTTGTTAATTTTCTACAGTTAGGTTTTGGTCAACATTTATTGAACATCTACAAGTTCTAAGTTATATTAAGAGATCAAGGAAGGGAATGATTTATATATGACATATCCCTTCTTCTGGGGTAATTACAATCCTTAATATGAACTGCTAAACTATGTAGAATACACAGAGATTAATTTACTAATTAAACTAAAACTTCAAAAGCAAGAATGAAAACAATTCTCACCTGGGTCCTTTCTAGTTGACAAGGTGGCATTTCCTTAGTGAGTCATATACCATTTTAAGGTATTCAAATTACTTAATCACCTAAAATTGTACAATCCCTTATGTGGTCACTGATATGAAAGCCTCAGACAGGATTGAAGCAGGGTTCTGTTGCACATCACTCTGTTTTTGTGGGAAAGGTGATGACATGTTTCTCTGCCTCCACTTCACCATGTCTTAAGGGAACAGAAACGCTAGGACACGGCAAGTCGGCGTCTCTTATGGCCACCACTGAGGCTTTGGAGCGTGGTTGCCTGGCAGCAGTTTTATTTCCGTTACCAATGATGCCCTGATAGCCATGTTTAGTCTTCGGGGGTTACTCCAATTTGCAGGTGGTGAACAACTTTTGTCATTATCTTAACATTTACCAAGCTCCCGAGAAAGGCAGCATTTGGCTCTTTCTTTCCTGGCAGTTGCTAATTTTAAGCCTTATTTTGACAGAAAAATAGTGAGTACCAACTAATTAAAGTTGTATCAATTGTGATGACAACTTTGTTGTTTAAAATGATAAGCTGTATACTCTTTTTAAGAATTGTACTCTTTTTAAGAGTCAGCATTTCAGAGGAGAATTGGATGAGGTAGAATTTCTTTTGAGGTTTATTAATATTATTTCAGATTAGGTTGGTGTCAATGAGAAGGATGAGATCAGTTCATTTGTAGTCTTTTCCTTTGTTTCCATTTATGCTGTTGGGTTTTTAAGAGTGTGCTTGTTAGGAGCATCCTTTACTCTTTACATTAACATAATATATAAACATCATAACTTCAGGTAAAAGAAAGAGAAGCATCTTCCTCTTGGCATCTATTTTTAAATTTTATATTTGGATTTTTTCTCTCAGTGTCCATATAATCACTTACATATGAAAAGAATATCAACAGGGTTTCAATTTAGTTTAATTATGCAGATAGGAGTCCTAGGGACACATTTTTTAAGTTGGTTGTCACACTAGTGGATTTTTTGTTTGTTCATATTTTTTAACATACTGCATTTCTGCTTCTTTGTGGTATATAACTCTATAATAAGATATGTGCAGAAATTGATTATAGTATACATGGGGAAAATACATTATACTATAGTACCTAGAGTATTTGAAGAGGAATTAGAAGGTGGCATCAATTAAATAGTATTACATATTGGAAAGCACCTGGCCAGTTCTTGATACCCAGGAAAGCTTCAGAAAATTCATTCAGTCAACAAATATTTATGGGACATTTATAGTGTACCAGGTATCACTATAGGCATTCGCATACATCACTGAATAAAACAGCCAAAACTCCCAGCTACTGTGGAACTTCTAGTTTCCTTCCCTTCCTTTGTGGGGTAGTTTCTAGGAGGAAAAAGTGTGATTTCACCCAGCCTATTCAGTAGTCTCACCCTAGATTCACATTCAGTTAATACTTACAAATACCCATTTTCCGTTATTTTAAAAGTACTTTTGTATTCAGTTATCTTATTCTTTGGAATGGTCCTAGGAAAAACGGATTTTTTAAATCCTCATTTTACAAATAAGGAATCAGAAACTTAGAAATTCGAGCCAGGATTTGAAGCCACACTTTCTGATTCAGAGTTCCCTGTTCTTTCTATTATGGCACTTGTAGCAAAAACAGCATGATGGCTTTTATTCATTCCACTGTCTGTTTTATTTCAGTTCTGCAAACATTTGTAGAACTAAATGCCAGATCTCAGACCTGTTCTGGGAATGCAAAGACTGTTTAGTCCCTGCCCTGAGGAGTTCAGGGTTTAGTAGGGAAGACTGTTGGCATATAAGTAGGCATGCAGTGGGCTAAGTGTAAGGCTAATCTATTTATAGATACTTGGAAGCACAGAGGAGGGGCACCTAATCTAGAACAGGGTTAGGACATGTCCAAAAAGACACACTGGAGGAGATCATCCATGAGCTGAGTCTGAAAGAGTAACTTAGCCAGGACAAGGGAGGAAATATGAGCAACAGCAGAGGTGAATGGTGAATGTAGAGAAGTGCATAGGCTTTTAGAGTTGCTGGGGTGTAAAGCATGAAGCAAGAAATGGCCAGGGATCAGGCTAGAGTGGTTAGTAGAAACCATATCCTACAGACAGAACTTTACCAGGACCACTTGTATAGGTATCTTTAAATCAGTTATCCACCCCAGTCCAGTCAGCTATAGCCAGAGCAGAAGAATTGCAAAGCATAGTGACTTGTACTTAAGGAATTGCTCAAGCATGTCATACATTCTGAGGCTTCCCAGAGTAGGTAATGTTGCTGGACGGCTCAGTGCATACCAGGACAGAAGACTGGCCTAGCTTGGAGATAGTGAATTTTTAGTGGCATCATTGTGTTTGCCTATGTGGTCTTCCTGAACGGCTTAGGCATGGCATCAGAATTTAAACATTGGTCCAGTTTTTTTATTTTGGGTAGCTGATCATTAAGAGAATGGAGGTTGTTGGTTATTAAATAGCTTCAAATGATTGACCATGAAGTCCAGGTTGGATAGAAAACAGGGACAGGGAAAAATGGGGTGGTCAAGAGACTGGAGGTTTCTGTGAAGTTGAAGAGCAGATGTATTGGGAGAAATATACGGTTAGGAAGAAAGGTCAAAGGTGAATATTACTCCTTAAGATGTCTGAGGTGGAGATTCTCTGAATGATGATAAGATCTAGGTTATGGCTTTAGGAGTGGGTGGCTGGAGAGGAAGATAAGGATTTTGGAGTCAAGGAATTGTGAAGCTAGGATAGTAGATGGATCACTACCTGGTTATTTACTAGTATGGTGTTAGGAGTCAAGAGATGGAACTATTGCAAGCCTGGGGCTAATGTCCTTAGTGAATAAAGGAAATTGAAAGAGAGATTAATTCATGAGAACAGCAAAGAATAATAAAGGATACTAAATCAAGATGGTATAAACCTCAAGAATATGCTTTATTTCAAAGCATATTTGAAATATATAAATTTCAAATTTCACAGAATTTTATGGAATAAAATTATCTTAGGAAATAATAATTTGATTCCAAACTATTATTTTATGGAATAATGGTTTGGAAGCTGTCATGGTAAGCTTGGAAAATCCCAGCACCTCAGACTGGGTACCAACGAATATTGAACAAAGGAGAATGAAAAACTTCCATCAAATAGGGCTCTAAGCTAAATTGTATTCTCGGATGAAAACCATGTTTCAGTCTTGTCAAGAAGATGAAAAAAAAAAGAATTTTATATAGCAGACGCTACTACCTCTGTGAAATATGGCTATTTTAAAGTTTCCTTTATCTGTGTTCCACAAACAATCATAATTTCATGTATATAGTTATCAGATATTTATTTAACACTAACTAAAGTTTAGACACTGTGGTGGAAATTAGATAGATATATATATAGCTCTATACTTACCCTCAAAAGTTTAAAGGACAATGGAAGCAATAATTATACATTAATGGCTGAATAAACTTCCTTTCTAATCTTATTTTCCACCACTCCTAATCATATGCCAGCCAAACTAAATCTACTTAATGTATATCCTGTGTGTTCTTACCTCCATGCCATTTCTCATGCTGTATTCCTTGGCACCCCCAAACCCAAATTCAGTCTTCCTTTCAGATCTAGCATATTCCATTTTTCCATATAACTTTCACTTATTTCTCCAGATGATGTAACCTCTTTTTTCTCTGAATTCCTGAAATAATTTCCTATGTACCTCTCTAAAATAATACATTGTTCCATCAATTCTAAGATGCTCTGTCATCAACATTTTTTTTCACTGTTTAACATCTCTGTAGATTACTCTTTTAAGATATGCTCTGTCATCAACATTCTCAAAAGAATACAGGATGATAGTCTGTGAAAAAACATGAATGACAACTCCTCTGAGTCAAACAGTAGCTCAGAGAATGAAGAAGCATTAGGACTACCTTAACCAATTCGTTTTGTGTATATTTTTTTTAAAAATAAATTTTTATTGATTTCAGAGAGGAAGAGAGAGGGAGAGATAGAAACATCAATGATGAGAGAGAATCCCTGATTGGCTGCCTCCTGCACACCCCCCACTGGGGATTGAGCCCGCAACCCGGGCATATGCCCTGACCGGAAATCGAACCGGTGACCTCTTGGTTCCTGGGTCGACGCTCAACCGCTGAACTACACCCGGCTGGGCTGTGTATATTCTTTTTATGTAGATACTAGAATCCCAGTGCACAAAATCACGCAGCCCCGCCCACCCGCGCATGCCTTGCCATGCTTGCAGCCCCGCTTACCTGCGCGTTCCCCGCCCGCCAGCTGCCAGCCTTACTGCGATTGGAGCCTGTGGGCCGCACCGTGTGAGCCAAAATTGCACGAGATCCCAGACTCGCCGCATGAGGCAGGACCCCAGACCCCAAACCCGCCGCGTGAGGCAGGACCCCAGACCCACTGCGCCTGCAAGACCTATCAATGCACCTCCTGGTGATCGGTTGTTTGGTCATTACGGCATTACGGCCATGGGCTTTTTATCCTATGTAATAAAAGCCTAATATGCAAATCGACTGAATGGCAGAACGACCGGTCGCTATGACGTGCACTGACCACCAGGGGGCAGACGCTCAATGCAGGAGCTGCCCCCTGGTGGTATGTTCCCACAGGGGAGTGCCACTCAGCCAGAAGCCAGGCTCGCTGCTCCTTAGTGCTGCCTTGGAGGTGGGAGACGCTCCCACCACCGCCACTGTGCTCGCCAGCCTCCGATGCAGTGCTAAGGAGCAGCAAGCTGGGCTCATGGCTGGCGAGTGCAGTGGTGGTGGCCGGAACCTCTTCTGCCACCTCCGCTGCAGGTGGGTGGTAAGGAGTGAGGGGTCCCAGACTGTGAGAGCCCCGGGCTGCAAGAGGGATGTCTGACTGCTGGCTTAAGCCTGATCCCCCCCCTGGGGTCCTGGACTGCGAGAGGGCACAGGCTGGGCTGAGGGACGTGTGCCCCCCCCCCCCCCCCAGTGCACGAATCTCGTGCACCGGGCCTCTAGTATATAATATAGATATAGATGTGACAAAGTCTGCCTAAGTAAATTTTAAAAAAAAATTCCTTAACACAGAATAAAAGATTTCAGTGATAAAGCATTTTGTTATAGTTTAATTGGCAGCTTTCTTCCTAGCATATCTAAAATAATGGTGTGACAGTCGGTGGTGTGCTAGATTCAAAGAAATAAGATAACTTTTATTTTTGTTATTACATATGCCAGGCATTAGGAATATGTATCTTCCTAATTGTGTCATATATATTTATATTTAATTTCTATATCCTATATTATATGAGCTCCTTGAGAGTAGAGGATGTGTTTGTTTTATCTTTGAATCTCTGTAACACCTAGCACATTGCTTTACAACAAATAGACATAAAATAAGTATTAAATAAATGGGCTAAATGAAGTATTCTATACTAGTAAGTGCTACCAAGGGGCAAGTTGGAGTACTATATGAGTGAACATTTACTAGTATGGTCTCACTTAACTGCTTAACTGTGTTTGTTAGAAATGTATTTATATATGGTGTTTGGTCAAGCCCTGGGCTGGATCTCAGCTTAGGCCAGTGGTTTTTTAATAGATTTCTATAAACTTAGGTCTGGTTTGCTGACTACAATTCTGAGCAAATGTGGTGACTAGTCCTTGTTGAATCAGAGACAGTAGTAAATGAGCCTTTACCTTGGAGAACAAATAAAAGTGACTTTTCCTAATTACGCTGATTGTACAGGAGACCAGACAAATGCCTGTCTCCAAGAAATATGGTCTTTAAAAGACGGCTTTGTCTATCAATCTCTGTAAACCCATAATAAAAACAAAACAAACAAACAAAAAAACAGCCTAGGGGATAAAAACAGCCTAGGGAATTTGTCTACGTGGTATTTTCTAGAAATTTTTACCATTATTCTTTGTTATATAAGAACAATAAAAAATGGCATAAGCATTTTTTTTTTTAGTCAACAAAATGGTTCTACTTCTGATTTAAATAAATTTGTTTCCATTTTTTTCTATTGGAAAGAATGCCTGTGTGTTTACAAAACACTTGACATAGAAAAGTACTGTAGTAGTCCACTCTGCTGTTCATTAAATATTTCCAGTTCTCTTTTTAGATACATGGTAAGATTGCACATCCTTTTCCTATCAAAATTAGGTGTGGGCATGTGACATTTTTTTGTCCAATGAAATGATACCATAAGTGACATGAAGTTTTAACAGCTGGTATATAATTTGTTGCATTTCCTTTATCCTGCTGCAGCAAGTATAGAAGTACATAGATGGAGCCTCTCTTAGCCAAAGTCCCTGTGTCAGAACAGTATAAAGCTGGGCCTCCAACTTCCTTAATTGACCTGCTTATAGACGTGTAGCATGGTTTATACCACTAAGATTGTGGAACTATTAGATAAACATAATCTTGCTTGTCCTGATTAATATAGCCTTCACCTCAAAACAGTAGGTATGGCGGAAACTAAAAGAATATAAAAGGTTTGACGTGCTGATATTTCTTTTTCTTCCTTATGGAAATATATACTGGACATAGTTTCTATAAGATAATAATGATCTCAAGGTGATTAGGGTCATTTTCCATGTGTCAGAATACTTTGAATTATAACATTTTCTCAAGGCATTTTGATATATTCTGTAAGGTGTCCTTTCATCTGCCCACAATAGAATTGTTTCTTGAAAACAGTGACCATGGTCATTCATTCCTGTGTTTATTCTTTTACTCCACAAACTTTTTTTTAACAAATATGTTTTTCTTGAGTTCAGAGAGGAAGGGAGAGAGAGAGACAGAAACATCAGTGATGAGAGAATCATTGATCGGCTGTCTCCTGCACATCCCCCCCCCCCCCCCCCACTAGGGATTGAGCCCGCAACCCAGCCATGTGCCCTTGGCCGGAATTGAACCTGGGACCCCTTCAGTCTTCAGGCTGATGCTCTATCCACTGACCCAAATCTGCTAGGGCCAACAAACTCTTTATTGAAAGACCATTATTTACTAGGTGCTAAGACTAGAAAGATGTTCAAGGAACTTTAGATAGTTTGGTGGAAAGTGGCAGGAGGCAAGCAGGGGCCAAAACCTATAAAGGACTTTGTTCTTCTGAAGTTTAGATGCTTCGGTGGTTTCATAAATGATACTTATTTCATTTTAAAATAGTTTCTCTACATTTGAAACTTAATTTTACAAATATATGCAACTTGATATAGACCAAGTTTTAACACTTTTGAGACCACAACATATTATTCTGTACTGATTACTTAATCTTTTTTTAAATCCCTCAATGCACCAAGTAACTTCTCACCTCAGGGCCTTTGCATATGCTGTTCTCTTTCTTTTTTTTTCTTTAATTTAGTTCAGAAAATTACTGGACCCTATTTCTATTAAAATTGTTGACACCATCTTCTATATTTTTCTATATTATGTTATGTTTTTAAAATATATTGTTAGAATTAGTTTTTCTACTATTGCTAGTATAGAAACTATTTAAGAAATAAGAAATGAAGTGCTATCAAAAAGTTTAATTATCCCAATTATGATAGAAGAAAAAAAAAGTGATCTCATTATCAGGTGGTTTCAAGCAACTATTATTTACAAATTAAAACATTAAATGCTGAGCTCTGTTTCTGGTCTTCATTATAAAAATCTGAATAGCGTTTGCAAAGGTAGCACAGAAGAATTTGGAGACAGCAGGGTTCCTTTCTGGTTCTCTCCCATCACCTCTGCCTTTTCATTCTAGGGGTTCTTCAGCAAGCGCCTGAAAGGCTCCATCAAGAGGACCAAAAGCCAATCAAAGCTTGACAGAAACACGAGCTTTCGGCTTCCATCTCTTCGCAATACAGATGACAGGTAGGAAATTAACTTGCTTAAAACAAAAAAAGCAGTTTTAGTGTTGTGTGGTTTTTTTTGATAAGGCATGTTGGTCATCTGTAACTTTGCATCAATGACAATTGGAAATATCCAATACAAAACTTACTTTTTTGTCTTGCTCATATTAAAGCAAGGTCCAAAATGTTGACTCAAATACCTAGCCAGTTTAAGAATCTTATAATATTGGAGAATGTATGGATACATAGTGCTATTTTATAGAATCAAGTTCTACTGGTCAGAGATATGCCTTTTTTTTTTTTTTTTTAGAATGACTATAAGGTATGATGATGATGATAGCTAACATTTTTATGGGCACTGTACCAAATGCTTTATATACATTTTCTTGTTTAATCTTTATACTAATCCTATAAGATATGAAGTTAACCTCTTATAATCCTACTAGAGGCCTGATGGACAAAATTTGTGCAAGGGGCCTGGCCCTCGCAGCCACGGTGGCTTGGCCCTCACAGCCACCGCAGCTTGCCCTGGCTCTTGCAGCCCCGGCTTCATCCGGAAGGTCGTCCGGCTGTTCGGTCTAATTAGCATATTCTTTTATTATTATAGATAAGTGGCAAAAATGGTATTTGAACTTTGGCAGTTTGGCTCCAGGGTCCACACTCTTCACTGCTATGTTTTCTTTGCCCAGCATATGGATTAGGTCTTACTGCTTTTCAGTGGCGCCTGGAAGACATGTATGAAAAGGAAGCCCTGGATTTCAATAATTAGAACTACCAGCTTGAGTAAACCCCAAATGCATAGCTCACTAATGATAACAACCTTCCAAAATCATTGAATGTGTGCTAGGATGGGTACATTTTTAATACTTTATATTTCATCATTATTAAATAAAATCTAGGAAATAACACTTATTGTATCTTGACACATCATCACCATCATCAGTATTTATTGAATACTGACTATGTGCCAAACCTTTTTAATGTAGTTTTTCATGTAATACAACCCTAAGTGCTACTATTACTATCCTCATTTTACAGATGAGGAACTAAGGCAAAAGAGATTGAGAGTCTTGCCCAAAGTCACATTTGAACTCACATCTGCCTTTCATATTTGATACTCTTATTTATACTTGGGTTTCTTTTGTTTCAGTAAGTCCATTGTTTTCAGTTATCTGCAAAACAAACTTCAAATATATGGATTATAATCTCTATAATAGCAGATTATAGATTTACCAGAAAGAATTACTCTCATTTTGTAGAGGAAGAAATGTGTCTCCCATACTGAGTTGATAAGAACTACTGCTTTATCTACTCTCCTTATCCCTGAAATACATTAGAGGTGTTCTGTGAAATTTGCAAGTCTATTCAATTTGCTGTGTAATTGTATTGTTCATTATCTCTATTATACCTTTGTATTAAGGTAATCTTAAAAAAACTGATCTTTTCTTCTCATATCCTTTCCTTAGATTCCTATTATTCTGCAGCTTTTATTATTATAAGAATTTAAATTATTTTATAAATACTTTAATAAAAGGGAATGACAATTTTTTTCAGAATATTGTTTTTTTTAAGAATAAGGAGGTTGTGCAGCAACTAAAACACTCTCAATTCAATAGCCAGCTTTGCAGCATCCTGTGTAAATGAGGGAGACAAGGAGATAGTTTTTACACGAGGTATGCTTTATTTTTTAAACTGGCACAAAATATCACTTTCTTATTTTCAAACAGATGTTCTCTTCAATTCCATTTTGCTTTAGGTAACCTATAGGAATTCTTGGATTGAATTACCAAAAGATTATATTCTCTAGAGTTTCTTACATCACTGCTTTGTAGTTGGTGCATAAGAAAAAGGACATATGTCACCCCAAGCACTTGTACATCAGGGTTTATAGCAACATCCTACCTAATAAAAGGGTAATATGCAAATAACCATCACTCCGCTACGCCCACGATTGGGCCGGCGGGAGGCTGAGGGGCGGGACTCAGGGTGGCCTATCCAGCCGTTGAGAGGCACGGGGGGCAGGCCTATCCAGCCATTGAGAGGTGCCGGAGGCTTTTGGCCTGGTGCACGAGCGGACACCCAGCTCCCTGCTTTTGATGGCAGGGGAGCTGGGTGTCCGCTCCGGTTCCAGGCCAAAAGCCTCCCTGGTGCACGAGTGGACACCCAGCTCCCCTGCCATTGAAAGCTTGGTGCACCAGCAGACCCCCTGCCATTGATTGCAGGGAGCTGGGGGTTTCTTTGGCCTGGTACACCAGCAGACCCCCTGTGATTGATCACCTGGGCAGGGAGCTGGGAGTCTGCTTTCAGCCTGGGCAGGAGCAGACCCCCTGCGATTGATTGTAGGGAGCTGGGGGTCTGCTCCTGCCCAAGAGGCTTTTGGTCTGGGCAGGCCTGGGCAGGGGCTGAGCCAGTGATCAGAGGGAGCTGGAGAGGCCTGTCCAGGCCTAAAGCTTCAGCCAGAGGCTTTAGGCCTGAGCAGGGCCCAGCCCTCCATTGGTGTGAACTATACAGGAAACACCTTTTCTGACTGCACATTGGCTAAGCTTCCTGTATGCCACTGGTAATATTCTTAGTAACTTGGGTAATAAGAATCCAAAAAGGTGATCTAGGTTTTTTCCACCACACTTCTGGAGAAAAAAATGAAGGTCCACTGCTGGAAGGCTAAGACATGTCATATCCTGCCCTAGCCGGTTTGACTCAGTGGATAATGCCTCAGCCTGCAGACAGCAGGGTCTGGGTTTGATTCTGATCAAAGGCATGTACCTATGTTGCAGGCTCCTCCCTGGCCAGGGCCCAGATCAGGGCTCATGCAGGAGGCAACCAATCAAAGTGTTTCTCTCTGTCTTTCCCTTTCTCTTCCACATTCTCTAAAAGTCAATGGAAACATTCCCTCAGGTGAGGATAAAAAATAAATAAAGAAATCCATATCCTATGAAAGACACATCTTGAAAATGCCTAAAGAAAGTTGTCATTTTTTCTTGGTGAAGGGACTGGAGTCCGTGTTGATGAAAACACCTTGGTGGCTGCGGTGACTGACAGTGGCTGCAGCAGTGGGGTGATGGGGCTGGTGCCTTCCCCTGACCAGCCCGGTTGCCTCCCACAAAGGGAGGCCAGACTGCGGCTTAGGCCCGCTTCCCATGGGGAGTGGGTGTAAGCCATCAGTTGGACATCCCCTGAGGGCATCCAGTATGTGAGAGGGGGCAGGTTGGGCTGAGGGACCCCCGACCCCCCAGTGCACGAATTTTGTGCACCGGGCCCCTAGTTATTAATAAAAGCCAAAAAGTAGTGATGACCCAAATGTCCATCAACTGATGAATGAATTAAAAAACATGGTATATTCATACAGTGCAATATGATATGGCCATAAAAAGGAATGAAGTACTGATACATGGTACGACATGGGTAAACTTTGAAAACTGTATGCTAAGTGAATGAAGCCAGTCACAAAAGACCATATATTATATGATTCCAATTATATGAAATATCCAGAATAGGCAAATCTTTAAAATATTTAGAGATAGTAGATTAATGATTGCCAGAGGCTGGAAATATGTGGGGGAAGAGGGTGATAAATGGGGAATGACTGCTAATGGATGTGAGGTTTATTTTTGGAGTGATGAAAATGTTTTAAGTGTAGATTGTGGTGATAATTCCACAACTGTGAGTATACTGAAATACACTTTGAATGGGTAGTTTTATGGTATGTGAATTATATCTCAATAAAGATGTTAAATTGTTTTTTTAAAGAGCTAGCCAGGAAGTACTTTACAATGAGCCTCATTAGTCTATAAGCTCCACTCCAGCAAACAAAGCTTCCATTGAGCTTTTTAGTGCATTACTCTTAAATAAAAACAGATAGCAAGATTATCCAGATATTGGAGGAAAGTCTCCAACATGAAAGACAAATAAATAGGAGGAAGGAAAAAGAACCCAAACGAAACAGAGACAATATATAGAGCCAAAAACAACTTCAGAACATAGTGAATATTTTCAAAAGATAAGATTGTGTATCTGTGAGACAATAGCAAGAAGGAACACCAATGAAATAAGGAAGAGAGCTTGGAAATTAAAAATATAAAAGCTAAAGTCATGTCCCTCTCCCAGAAAGTGGAACAGAAAATGAGAAAAATCAACCCAGAAGATTCTAGTAGAAGAGAACATAGAAAAAATTTGGAGAGGAGATTGTTAAAGAAATAGTACAAGGAAATTTCCTAAAACAAGAAAACATAAAAGTCCACATTGGAAATACCACCAAATTCCCAGCACAGTGAATGAAAAAAGGACAAAAGAAATGCCCCCCCCCCCCAAACACACACGCACACAAACACACATACACATCACTTGACATCATCATGAACTGTCAGAACACTGAGACTTAAAAAATATCTTAAAAGCTTCTAGAAAGAAAAAGTAGATTACATATGAAGAGGGGGTGGAGGACTGCATTGGAATTCTTAATAGAAATATTGAGAAACAGAAGTCAGTGGAGCAATGTCTGCAAAATTCTGAGTGGAAGTTATTTTCAGTCCAATATTCCAAACACAGGGCAGTCCTTGAATGTGAGAATGAGAAGTCAGGAGTTGGTTGTATAAGCAATCGGAAACCTTTAAACATTTTTTAGTAAGAAAATAACCTAATCATAATTGTGCTATGTATGGTCTAATCCAGCAGTGGAATTTCAAATGACTTCGTTTGCAGAGACTAAGTTTGGGAGGCCAGTTAGCAAAAAGCTATTTGTAAGAAATAATGAAGGCTCTGAAGAGGGTAGTGGCAGTGGGAATGAAGAGGCAGAGACAAGATAGGAGGAACATTTTAGAGGCAAAATCAATAAGATGTCACAAAGTCATTATTGTTCCAAAGCCATCTAATCAGATAAAAGCTGGTAAAGTGATTTCCTAGAATCAATATTGGCAGCGTTTTCACATTAAAGCCATGTTATGTGTGAGAGTGTTGGGATAGGAGAAGACTCTGATATTTCTGCCTTTCATTCAAATATACTTTGAAAAATTTGAAAAACTAGGAAATACTGAAAAACTGTGGTCAACTACATTGTCAGGCATTCCAGGATTCCAAATGCCTGTCAGGTTGCCAACTTTACTCTGGAAGTGCTGCTTAAATCCACCAGTCTTGAGTAAAGATAAGCACATGTAGAATTTTCTCACCCTCTTCTAATGTCCCTCAAATAAAAACCTTCAAAGTAATATTCTCTATTCTGAGGCTCACTGACAAAGCTTGTTTGTTCTTTGTCAGGAGATAGTAAAACTGAGTGTAGTGTTCTTGAGCTTCTCCTATTTAGAACTATTGCTTTAAGTTTTTATTTTGAATTTATCTACTCAAAATAAGTTGTAAAAATAGTACATAGGTTGCAAACCTTTCTCCCTGCTTTCCCAGTGGTGATATCTTATAATTGTATGCATATCAAAACTAGGTAAGTAACATGGGTACAATACTATTAACTAGATTACAGACATTTTTAAGTTTTCTCCAATTTTTGTATGCACTCATTTGTGTGTTTATTATTAATAAAAGCCAAAAAGTAGTGATGACCCAAACGTCCATCAACTGATGAATGAATTAAAAAACAGTTCTCTGCAGTTTTATCTTATGTATACATTGATTATCTATACACTACCACAATTAAGGTACAGAGTTGTTTCTTTTCCAGAAAGAACTCCTGCTGCCCCTTTATAGTCATACCCGCCTCTCCCACCCTTCCCTGTCTCCTAGCAACCACTAATTTTTTTTTCGATTTCTTTTTTTAATATATTTTTATTGAAGGGAAAGGAGAGAGATAGAAACATCAATGATGAGAGAGAATCATTGATTGGCTGCCTCCTGCACGCTCCCCACTGGGGATCGAGCCCGAAACCTGGGCATGTGCCCTTGACTAGAATCAAACCTGGAACCCCTCAGTCCTCAGGCCGACGTTCTATCCACTGAGCAAAACCAGCCAGGGCATAATTTATTTATTTATTTTTTTACATTTCTATAGGTTTATTTCAAGAACGTTATATAAATGGAATCATATAGTATGAACCATTTAAGATTGGCTTTTTCTTTTCTTTTTTTTTCACTAAATAGAATGCCCTTGAAATCCATCCAAGTGGTTGTATCTATCAATAGTTTTGCTCCTCATGTTGCTGGCTAGTATTCACTGTATGGATGTATCAGAGCTGGTTAAACCATTCACCCACTGAAGAACATTTGAGTTGTTTCTAGTTTTTACCTATTATGAATAAAGTTGCTGTGAATAGTTGTATACACATAAGTTTTCCTTTCTCTGGTGTTAATACACAACGATGCAATTGCTGGGTTGTATGATGAGTACATGTTTAGGTTTATAAGAAACTATCAAACTATTTTCTGGAGTACCTGTACTATTTTACATTCCTACCAGCAACGTTTATGGGGTTTTTTGTGTCCCAAGAGATTTTCACCTATATTTTCTTCTAGATTTTAGAAGTTTTATGATTTTTAGTTTTTGTTCAGTCTAAGATATTAATTGAAACTGCAAAGTTGCTCCTGCCAAGCCAGTTATAGGGAGTCTGTCTTTCATTGTCTTTTTTTCATCTACTCATAACATAGTGCCTGGCATATCACACACCTAGTAATTATTGATGAATAGATGGATTCATGCATATATTCATTTATTCAGCTAAACTAGAAACAAATGGGAAAGCAAATAGTCATGGATTTAGGAATGATTAACAAGTAAACGTCATTGAACTCCATCAATTTTTCCTTCATTTACCTAACTCTTTTCACCCATACTTAATTTTATGGAAATAATGAAATTAAAAATCTAACAAAATTCAGAAAAAGAGAAAGAAAAATTAGTAGTCTTTTCACTCACCCTTTAAATAGCAAGTATGTTCGTTGAGTTGCTTTATGAGTGTGGTTTGGTTTAGTTTCATGGGTGTTTTTTAATTCAATATAGTTGTGTTTATATTAAATTGTTTAGTAGGCATAGTAGAGTTTATTCCATTTGTAATTTAAGGACAAAAAGGAATATGGTACAATTTCTGTAAAGAGATTGTCATATTGGAGGCTAGTTGAATTTTCTGCCTTCCAGAACATGTTTTAATATTTATAATCTTGTCTTCCTTCTGTGTCCAAATTCATTGTATGTATACGTGTATTTGTACCAAAATACCTTGAATGTCATTTTTGTCTATGATGATATATTTCCTTCCCATGTGTTTGTTCATTTTAAGTGACAACTCAGGCTGACAAGTATCCTTTTTTACCATTAGCATCTGGGCTCATTAGACCATCCTGTCTAGAGACAGAGAACAGGAGAAGGAAGATCAGGAGTGTATGTTATGTTTCTGTAAATAGCTTTTTGTGTGGCTGGTTGTGTGGGTTTCTTTTAAGCTAACATAAAAGCAGTGAGTAATATAAGCAGCAGGGACTGGCTTTAACTGCAGCAGGTACCCAGTGCAGCTAGAAGGACTTTTTTTTTTTTTTTTTTTTTGATACACAAGTAGAACTCTGGTGAATGAACTTTAATTTCTTTCTTTCTCCTTTAATTCATGAAGGGAAACCTTTAGCATTGTGGTATAGGAAAGGATCTGCTTTTACAAACAGAAAACATCAGTTGGATGTTTTCATGGATACCAGGTTTGAAAAATAATTGAAATTGGGAAACAAGTAAAGCTACATTTTTCCCAAAGTTAGATCACAGATGCCATTTTTTTAAAAAATGATGAGACCCTGTGTAAAATTGCTGGTGTTAGGATAACCAAATTTTGTTAATTACTACCTGGGAAATTTTCAGGTGAGGCAAACTGCCTTGAATATAAGTATACATTGTTTTACCCACTTATGGCTGAGCTCTCTCTTCAAGAATTCAGTGGCAGAATATGGAGTCAGGACTGCCAAGCCAAGCAGAAATTCACCTGCACCGGAGTACAGGATTTTGTGTGGCAATAAGCATTTTTAATGACAAGTTTCCCAAGTTTGGAGCTGAATATAAACATGTGGCAGATTGAGCTAGCACATCCAAGCACTATTGGTGCTTCGGGGGAAATCTGGCTTTTTAAAAAATTGGATTGTTAAGCTGAGTAAAATCCAGCTGTGTTTTACTTAACACTGCACTAATCAAAGTTGACTCCCTTTTTCTTTGTCATCACTGTATCCAATAGTGTTGGCTCCTCATACCCCACCCATTCACATTTGTCTTTTAAGACTCATTTCAGATACGCATGTGTGTTAAAGCAATATAATAATCACTCACTGTAGTAAGTAATAGAAAGCCTCTCCAGCCTGTAGTTTATCTCTTAAAGAGGTCAGAAGCTGCAGGTAATCTTCATTTGCAAAGTAGTTAGATTTTTAACCCTTACATCTCACATTGCTAGAGGGAGGTCTTGGAGCTTACACAGAAATCAAGAACTACTAAGAACTAATATCACTTCTGGAAAGCAGTTTCATGAAAGCGAGAAATAGTTAAATTGGAGCCTGAATTATCCTTATATGGTATTTGGCATTAGTGGGTAAGGGTGTGGGTGTGGATCAGGGAAAGAACTTAAGGGATTCACTTTCAAGGTTAGGTTTCTTAATGAGGGTCATTGTCAAAGTGGACTGGAAAAAATGTTTTAAACTTTTATTCTCTCAATAAATTCACATTTTGCTTTCCGTTGGAGAAGTAAGTAAGCTGCCTTACCAGCTGCTAATATTCTCTATTCAGCAGATCTAAGAAAATAAATTCTTATTGAAGGTATAGGAGATGGTAAACATGATTTAGAGGGGATTTGAGGGTACTGGTGCTATTATGTATAAACTAGAGGCCCGGTGCAAGAAATTCGTGCATGGGGGGGGGGTCCCCCTCAGCCCAGCTTGCACCTTCTCCAGTCCAGACCCCTTGGGGGATGTCTGACTGCCGGTTTAGACCAGCAGTTAGACATCTCTCTCATAATCCTGGACCACTGGCTCCTAATCGCTCACTTGCCTACCTGCCTGGTCACCCCTAACTGCCTCCCCTCCCCCACCGGCCTGATCACCCCTCACTGCTGTGTGCCGTCCTGGTCGCCCCTAACTGCTCTCCCCTCTCCGCCCCCCGCTGGCCTGGTCACCTCTTACTGCACCCCCTGCGGCCTGGTCGCCCCTAACTGCCCCCCCAACCTCCTGCCGGCCTGGTCGCCCCACACAGCCTGCTTGTTCAGTTGTTTGGTTGTCCCTCACTAACCCCCCTGCCGGCCTGGTAGTAGGCAGCCATCTTGTGAGGGTGTGGGGGTCAATTTGCATATTACCTCTTTATTATATAGGATATTTCCACAGATAATGCCATCCCCACCCACCCATCCCCCAGCCATTCCCAGGCTGCTTGATCTTACTGTTTACTATAATCCTGCTTCTCTGGGAATTACTTCGGTCTTTGCAGAGAAACTTTCTTCTCAATACAGGAAGGGCTTGCTTATTTATTCAGTAGTAATGTGGAATATATTAGAGACTTTGGAGTTCAGTTCATTGGGTGGGTGTTAGTATGTGCACATACATAACATACATAAATGGTGAACAATAGAAGATTCTGAACTCTTTGTTAATAATTGCCATTTCGGAACTGGGAGGAGTTTTGAATTCTAATTCCAAATAACTTGGTTGCAAAATCTGTTTATAGCTGTGTTTGGAAGTTAGACCTAAGTATTGAAATGAAATTTGTTAAGCATTGGAAATTCAGTGAATAAAGAAGTTTACCCAATTTTTTTCTAAAAGAAAAAAGAATGTGTAACCCAGATAAGATAAATGTAAAGTCATATCTAGAAACATTAGAGTAAGCACTGCACAGAAAATAGAACAGATGTAAGAGAAAGATTGTACTTGCAAGGTAGGATGTAGCAAATACCTTCTAACAGGAGGCAGGGAATCATATGAAGCAAGCTAAAACTTCTCAGCTTTGTTTCCTAGTAGAGTTGAGATTCTCCTCCACCCCCAGGTTGCCTCGGTTTTTTCTACAGCCTTTGACTAGGAGAAATTGTTAATGGAAATGGATGAGGGCCTTGCCATTCCTTTTTTTCTCTCTTAAAGTGGTCAAGCTTGCAGAGCATGCTCCTTGAGTCCTTCAGGCCGAAGCTTCTCCCTGCTGCCTTCAGCTCTAATCTCCTTATAGGTGTAGCACCATGGCAACAGGCCCAGCCGAGAGCCCAGGAACCTTGTTTGTGTTACCTAAGGGGCTGATGCAGTCTGAGAAAGAGAGGAAGGAATATTACCGATCCTGCTGTCTGTTTGGAAGATGACTTCATGTTCTGCTGTTTGTCTTTCTGTTCTGCTTCTATTGAGGACTTGAAATTACACCTGGAAAACATTGATCCAAAGATGTTATCAGTAATCGAAGGCAGCAGGGAAACCATCTTCTATTGGTTCTTGTCTTCTAAACAGAGAGTTGTTTTCTGAGATGTAGTTCAGAAAGTGACTTGCAATACCGTGACATGTGGCACCGCTATGCTTTGGGGTTGCACTGCCAGTTGGCTGTACAATTGCTTCATGTAGGTAGACATTTATTTTGTTTGAAACAAAATTAATTTCTGTTGTATAATATTTTCCTAGAGAATTTTAAAAATAAATAAAAGTGAGCCTTTTGTCATCCCTCCTATGTTAAATATGCCTTTTGGTTTCCTGTTGTGAGGCTCACTACCAGAGTGTGAGGCTTTTTCCCTCCAAATAACTCCTCCTGGGAAAATGGGCTGGAATTGTTGTTTTCTGTATGTTTAAAAAAGATTACAGTATCCTGTTGCCTCAACCAAGCTTCCTATGAAGCATAGTGGGAAAGTTGTATGCTAATTACATTAAAGTAAAATTATTTTAGCATTTAATTATTTATAGTTGTTGTGCTGTCTTTGCATTATATAACATGTCATTATCTTATCCAGTAAAACAAAAGGAAATAAATGTGAAGTTGCTACATTTTTATGTATAAAACATTATTTGGCTTTTGTGCATACTTTCATGCAGCATTAGTTGGCTTTTGTGCACACTTTTGTGTATTATTAATGCTAAATATAATTTTTGCCTTTTTGACCTTAAAAAGACTACTGAATATCAGAGCACACGTTTGTTAGTCTAAACATTAAATGGTGGTTGGGTTTTTATATATGGAAAGAATTAACTAAAATCCTATTGCTTAAGATGTTTCTTATTATATGGAGTTTATTAAATGATGTTAGAATGGAAACAGAGGGAAAGAGCAGCCTTTAGTGCTAATTTTCAATATCTCATTACTTTATAATTTAACTGAAAGCTACTCTGACATTTCTGATATTTGAGTTCCTTTTAATGTTTTCATGGTTATTTTAAGGAAATAAATGAAGCTGCTTATTTAATGTGTTTTACAAAAATTAATGTCTTCACACAAGGCATTTCTTTTTATCCCTATTACTAGGTACTTCTGCTCGAAGTATATATTTATTTATATATATAAAAACTTTGGGGTTTTCAGCCAATAAATACTATAATTACTGAGTAAGACTGCATGGCTATCCATTACTGGATTAAAAAATATTGTGCTTTATATTGTTTGACTTTGCTAATTCCTCCAAGGGGAAGATAGTAAAGTTCTAGCTCCTGTGGTGACAAGAGTCATGATTCCCAGCCTTCTTTTTTAAACAGCTAGGAAACAAAATCAGTCAGGATGCCTGAATGGTGTTCACAAAGAACTGTTCTTCTAGATGAGAGCTTGAACATTTCTTTTGTGGGTGGGAGGTTTCTTCAAGGCATTTTATTCTTTATTCATATTTATACAGTAAAGCATGGATAGAACCAAAAGCTTGCCAGAAAAGAATGTCATATTGAGATGGAAATCAGACCTTTTGAAAGGCAGGGTCTTGTGCTGAAAAGCTTGGCTTTGACTGTGTGTGTGTGTGTGTGTGTGTATGTGTGTGTGTGTGTGTGTGTTTATTCTGCCAAAGCAGAAAGAAACAGCATGCGGATTTAGCCACTACTATTTTATCAGTAATAGAAGAGGATAATCTGAAAAAGAAAATAATGTCTTCTGATAATACCTTTGTATAAATAAGAATATATAAGATAACCTTGAATAGTACATATTTCTCCATCTCCAAACAGGAGTGAGGATAAAAACATCTGTACTGGAGCTTTGAGCTCCCTTGAGACTAGTAAAATTATGGGATGTATTTTTGCTTTATTGAGGAAAAAAATGTGTGAGTACACACAAATATATGTATGATTTATATGTGCCACATAAGTATGGTTACTGTTATTATTGTTACAGATTAACTATTAATTTGCTCCTCATTTATTTTTTCCTTAGTCATTTATACATTTCTTGTCAGCCTCCACTGCATTAGACTGTCATTTCCTTGTTGGCCATGTAGTTACACTGTCTTACACATCTTTTTCTATGTTAGGTCTCGTGGGCTGCCTAAACTGAAAGAGTCCCGTTCCCATGAGTCCTTGCTGAGCCCATGCAGTGCAGTGGAGTGTCTGGATCTTGGCAGAGGGGAGCCCGTATCAGTGAAACCGCTTCATAGTAGCATCCTTGGACAAGACTTCTGCTTCGAGGTAAAAAAAAGTATAGAAAGAAGGAAGAGTAGTCGAACAACAAGCAGATTTTCTATCTAATAATTCTGTGATTTTATTACTATGGTATTGATGATTTGATCATCTTAACTAGTTTTCAGTTATTGGAAATTACCTACTTCTAGGGAAAAGGCTTGGAAATCTGTCAATCTAATTATATTGGTGGTTAAAGTTATCACTGATGGCTTCTCATTCCTTTTGACTTAATCTGCTTTTAAAATAAAAGTTCTTTAGTACATTCTCAGCAGAGGCCACAAGACTAACAATAACATTAAATTTGTATTTCAGTTTTTTAGTATTGGTAAAGATATCAAACACTATCTTGTTATTTTTCTCCTAAAAGTCTAAGCCTCAATTTTAATGATTTTCTGAGGAAATTGACCAAAAGGTAATTTTTCTAACTGTATTATGGGTAGTTTAAGATCTGGGACCATGTCTTATTTATTTTTATAATCCCCAGCACCTTGCCCAGTTCCTGGCACATTACAGGTGCCTGATTTCTTAAATGAACAAATTGTCCTTAACCATTTCAACATGTCACTAATATAAAACTTATCAATGAGATTTTTTTTACCTTCTTTTTTGGGGGAGGAGGGTACTAAGTCTTCAAAATCACCTGTGAAATTTTACATTTATAGCGCATTTCAATTTGGACTAGCTACATTCATTTCAGGTGTTCGCCAGTCATATGTGGCTAGTAGCTACCATGTTAGATCAGAATAATATATAATCTGATCTAATTTACTAGGTTATAATCTGAGATTGAGTTAATATGTGAGCACACTTAGCAATTTGGACAAGTCACTTGTTAGTGTGTTTTTTTATAAGACACTTGAACTTCCTGTATTTTGAAACTCGGCTCAACAGGTTGTATACCAAGCCCAGTGTTAACTGCTAGGCATATAGGTCACATGTTCCATTTTTAAAGAAAAGTAATAATAGTGATCAGGTTAACCTCCTAAAGACTAAAAATCACAGGTGAGTTGCCTAGTGGAGGAGAAATAGGTTCCAAAGACAGTAATCCAATACTGGTAACTCTTTTCAGTTTCATTAGTACCATCTTACAATATTATAATGAAGGTGATGCTAGGGGGCACCCAGGGAGGCCTCAACCTGATCCAGGTCCTTGTCACTGAACAAGAAGGAATTCAAGAGCATGACAGAACGATTTAGCAAAACGCAGTAATTTATTAACATGACAGTATCACTTCAGACGTGAGAACAGGCAATCTTGGAGAACGAGACATGGTGATGGGGTCTGGGTGGAAGGTTTTTATTAAACATGAGCAAGGGGTGAGGGGATTGAGTGGTCCTCTGCTTCTGAGTCTGGTAGGGTGACTGCTAATGCAGCTCATCCTTTTCTCTCCTCTCCGGATAGTGATTTTATTTTTTATTTTTTATTTTTTGGTCCTCCAATTACAGGAAACTGGAGAGGGGGAAGCAGGGGAACAGGTGGTGAGTGAAGGTTGAGTTTGTGGTGTTCCAGACAAGACCGAGGAGGGGAGGGGCAGAGCCTGATGCCTCAAAAGCAGTCCCAAGAAACTGGACAAGCTGTTTTAGAGACTCTCTTCCCTTTTTAGTTATTCTTTATTAACTCTCTCAGAATTGAACATATTCATTAGCAGTTCATTTAAGATGTGTCCTGGAAGGTTTTTAATTTTGGTATTTCAGAACAGTTTTAGGATCCTAAGCTGAATTCTCACTGGCCTTTGTTGTCTCATCAGGAGATAAGTGAGGATGCAAAGCACAAAGTAGATATAGATATAGAAATCACAAAGCTGGTTTCATGTAGTATGATTTCGGTTCATAGCATATCTTAACTCATAAACAATACAACTAGGAAACTAAAGCCCTCAAGCCCTATGTTTTCTTTTCCTTATGTCTAACCTTTATGTTGTAGGTTACCTACTTGAGTGGAAGTAAATGTTTCAGCTGTAACTCCGCTTCAGAAAGAGATAAGTGGATGGAAAACCTTCGCAGGACAGTTCAACCAAATAAGGTAATAGTGGCTTTGAGGTTTAAAAAATGTGTAACTCTATAAGCAGTAAATTGATAGAAGCTAAATGCAGTGATAATACCTTAATTTTTATAGGACTTTTTAAACACATTTGCCATTTCAAACATATTATGCCATTTTATGCTGAACATAATTTTATTGCAGATATTATCATGATTTTACCAATATAGATAAGAAGACTCAGAATTTAAGTAACCTACCCAAATCAGAAGCTAATACATGATAGAAATGGGACTAGAACACAAGTTTCCTAACTACTTATCTCTTTTTTATTTGTAGATATCAGTCCAGTTGCCATGAGGCTAGCTACATGAGAACTTATGTTACAGAATGATATTTTTAACCCAAGTAAAATAGAATGTATATGGCTCTGTAAGATTCTGATACATTCTGTTTAGAGCTTCCTATTATCCTGAACAATGATGTAACAATCCCTTTCATTATTTATTGACTAGAGGCCGGGCACACGAATTCATGCACCAGTGGGGTCCCTCGGCCTGGCCTGTGGGATTGGGCCAAAACCGGCTCTCTGACATCCTCCGAGGGGTTCCGGATTGCAAGAGGGCACAGGCCAGGCCGAGGGACCCCATTGGTGCACAATCAGGGCCAGGGAGGGACGCAGGAGGTTGGCCAGCCGGGGAGAGACCACGGGAACGCTCCAGGGCATGTCCGGCCCGTCCCAATCAGCCAGACCCCAGCAGTAAGCTAACCTACCAGTTGGAGCATCTGCCCCCTGGTTGTCAGTGCATGTCATTGCAAGCAGTTGAGAGGCCTTAGCATGTCATTAGCATATTATACTTTGATTGGTTGAATGGACAACCGGATACTTAGCATGTTAGGCTTTTATTATATAGGATTACCCATAATAAAGTATATAAGCAACATCACCTATTTCAAAAGGAAAATGTTGTCTTTATGGGATTTCAGCTCTCAAACTTAGCTTTATTACTTCTTTATAGGACAATTGCAGACGAGCTGAAAATGTTCTTCGTTTATGGATCATTGAAGCTAAGGACCTTGCCCCTAAAAAAAAATATTTCTGTGAACTGTGCCTTGATGATACCCTCTTTGCTCGTACAACCAGCAAGACCAAAGCAGACAATATTTTCTGGGGCGAACATTTTGAATTCTATAGCCTTCCACCTCTTCATAGCATCACAGTTCACATTTATAAAGATGTGGAAAAAAAGAAAAAGAAGGACAAGAATAATTATGTAGGTCTAGTCAACATCCCCTCTGCCAGTGTGACTGGTCGCCAATTTGTAGAAAAGTGGTATCCAGTGAGTACACCTACACCGAACAAAGGAAAGACAGGAGGACCTTCTATTCGGATTAAATCGCGTTTCCAAACTATCACCATTCTGCCTATGGAACAATACAAAGAATTTGCAGAATTTGTCACCAGCAACTATACCATGCTATGTTCTGTCCTTGAACCAGTAATTAGTGTGAGAAATAAAGAGGAGTTGGCTTGTGCCTTAGTGCACATTCTTCAAAGTACCGGCAGAGCCAAGGTAAGTGGAAAGGAGGTTTACTTTACCTGAAGCTTCTTCCCTACCTTGTATGAAGAAACCAAAATATGATACTGTGGAGATGCAAATTAGAGAAATACTTACTGCTAATGCTCAAAAAAGAAAAAAGAATTGAGAAGGAAACCTATTAGCAGTTCTTAGATCCAGAAAAGATAGAGATTATAAAACTAAAGGAATAAAATGGAGAGATCACAAATATTTAAAGTTCATTTGCATTGAAGATAGATACCACAGCTAGTTCTTTATTGTCTGAAAAATAAATTGGTGATATGGGCATGATAATCCCACAGTACATTCAAGGATGTTTCTTACAGTGGTTTTACTCCTCAATATCTTGTCTGAGTTCAGATTAACTGGTGACATATCCCCTGGTCACAGAAGGAGGTATTCCAGAAGCATTCTGGGTATTAGCAAGTATCTTCATGGGATTAAAATCTGTATTTGGAATAAAAATAGCAAGGGATGTTATATAATTGGCATAATATGAATCATATTTCATCCTGGATAAAAGTAAAAATTTAGGAAGATGAAGGAAGAGAAATGTGCTAATTGTATGAAGAACAACAAGCAAATGATAGTCTTTGATCAGCCTGAACTAGAGTAATTATCACCTCTATGAGGCATATTCACTTCATTAGGCTGAGTCACTATTACATTATATACAAATTGGCCACAGTAAAATTGTGTTTCAGACCTAGAGGCATTCACAGATAGAATAGTTTATTTACAAAAGTGCTATTACGCTTTCTTGATATAAATCAGAATATGCCGATATATTCAATAACTAGAGGCCCGGTGCACGAAATTCATGCATGGAGGGGGGTGTCCCTCAGCCCAGCCTGCACGCTCTCCAATCTGGGACCCCTCAAGGGATGTCCGACTGCCCATTTAGGCCCGATCCCAATAGGATCGGGCCTAATCGGGCAGTCGTACATTCCTCTCACAATCCAGGACTGCTGGCTCCCAACTGCTCGCCTGCCTGCCTTCCTGATTGCCCCTAACCGCTTCTGCCTGCCAGCCTGATCACCCCCTAATAACTCCCATGCCAGCCTGATTGATGCCTAACTGCTCCTCTGCCAGCCTGATTGCCCCTAACTGCCCTCCCCTGCCGGCCTGGTCCCCCCCCAACTGCTCTCCCTTGCAGGCTTGTGTCCCCCACAACTGCCCTTCCCTGCAGGCCCAGTTGCCCCCAACTTCCCTTCTCAGGCCTGGGTCCCCCCAATTGCTCTCCCCTCCTGGCCTGATCACCCACAACTGCCCTCCCTTGCAGACCTGGTTCCTCCCAACTGCCCTCTCTTGCTGGCCTGATCGCCCACAACTGCCCTCCCTTGAAGGCCTGGTCCTTCCCAACTGCCCTCCCCTGCTGGCCATCTCGTGTCCACATGGGGGCAGCCATCTTTGACCACATGGGGGCAGTCATCTTGTGTGTTGGAGTGATGGTCAATTTGCATATTACTCTTTTATTAGATAGGATTAGTCCCTTATCTAACTGCCTTCCTATTGATTATAATTTTTGTGGTTGGATTTACTGGTAATAATCTTTAGGTTTCTGGCATTAAAAAAGCTCAAGAATTTGGGGTGAGGTATCACTGAAATTTTAATTGTCATCTTTGAAATTGTAGGGTATGTTCTTTCTGCTTTTTAGTAGCTCAAAGTTCAGGATATATGCAGAATTTTTAAAACAACCTTATTGAGGTATAATTTACAAACAGTAAACTATACCCATTTAAAGTGAAAAATTAAATGTTTTTTGATAGATGATGCTCCCACTGAAACCACCAGCATAACCAAGATAATGAATGTTACCATCACCTTCAGAAGTTTCCTCTTGCCCCTTAGCCTAAGAGTTTAAATAGTGATTCCTAAGTCTACAACTCTTTTATACACTTAAAGGTGCCCCAGAGTAAATCCCATTACTGTTTAAAATGCTTAATTTTAAAATAAATCTGAGTATTCCCTGTTCTTATACTTTAGAGACTTTGATATATCCATTGAATATATAACATTTAAAATATTTGATATCACATTTCAAACTGAACAATAAACATGTTCTTTAAGACCATTGAGGAATGAAGCAGCTATTTCTTAAGAATTTTATTTCTAATCATGCCTTGCTTCTCCGTGGATGGATTGGGGGTGGAGGTGTAGCAGACAGACTGCCTAGAAAATAAGTTAAAGTGTTGAGTTCAAGAAATTCCATGTTGATACTGTGGACCAATTTGTAACTGTTAGATATTGAATACCTAATATGTGCAGAAACTGTTAAGTGCTTAAAAATATAGAGGTGAACAAAAATAGACACTATCTCTGACCTCATGGGGCTTACTGTCTTTTAGGGGAAATAGATATTAATCAAGTAATTACAGAAATAAAAAGTGTGATTAGCGTGAGAAATGCTGAGAAGTGCACTATGGGGACTGACTAATGGGGTTCATGGCGGTGTTGGTCAGAGTAGACTTCACTGAGGAAAGGATGTACGAACTAAGATCCGAAAGATCCCAGGAATTAACTTCATGACAGTCGGGGCAGGAATGATGGGGTGAGTGAAGCAAAACTGAGAGCAGCATTTGCACAAAATTTGTGGTGAATAGACAGCACTGTGTGTTAGAAAAGACTTGGTGTGTTCAAGGGCCTATAAAGGAGACCCTTGAGGCTGGAGCAGAATACAGAGAGAGTGGCACAAGATGAGGCTAGGAAGGTGGACAGAAACCAGAACATATGGAGACTTGTCAACTTATTCAAGTGCAATGGAAAATCTGTGAAGGAATTTTAAACTTAGGGGGGGTGACACCTAAGATTTTATCCTGACTTAACATTTTTCTTTCAAATGAATCTGGTAGCTTTAGTTTTAAAGCAGGGTTCCCAGGATGTTTGATATTTCATCAGTCTCTTCTGATGTATATTATTTATTCAGTTGCTTTCTGCCTGATTGAACATTATTCTACCAGGATTTTCTGACGGACTTGGTGATGTCTGAGGTGGATCGTTGTGGAGAACATGATGTCTTGATCTTCAGAGAGAATACCATTGCCACCAAGTCCATTGAGGAATACCTCAAGTTGGTGGGACAGCAGTATCTTCATGATGCCTTGGGTATGGAGAAGGAAAACATTTTCTTTTCTTCCCCTTTGATTTTAAGTTATTTTATCCTCATGAGACAAACCAATTAGGTTAAACTTCTGGGTGTTACTTAGGTCTAGCTGACTAGAGTGTTATTCAAGATTTGGCTTAAAGAAGTCTCTGCAGTACTCACCAGTGGAGGAACAGCAGATGTGTTTATTACAATTTGTACAGAAAGAGAAAGCCCATCAGCATGTGCAGCTACCTCAAGATCCTCAAGTGTCTGAGATACACAATAATACCAGTGACCTGTTTCCCCAGACGTGTTGGTTAGTCACATCATGATATAAACGTATTGTCTTAAAAGTGTTAGCATTTGTTATCATGCATCAAAAACTAGGAAACTCTGGCCAAGTCCCACAACTCTCAGTTTCTATCTTCAAGGCCTTCAAAATTTTCAACAATAACTGACTTTGTTCACTCAGTAGTTCCTGTTAAGCCACTCACTTGCAATTCCAGGCGTCAACCACTGTGCTGGACACTTCAATGCACATCATGATAAAACAGGCATGAGTTCCTTGGAGGGAACTCATATCCCTATACTTTAGAATGTAGACCAACTCTGTCCTATAAAAGCATAATGGAGTTATATGTGAGTACTTGAAATTTCCTAGTAGTCAGGTGAAATTAATTTTAATAACATTTTATTTAACCTATTTTATCTACATATGAACAGGTAATCAGTATAAAAAGTATTAATGAGTAAAAATTCTTTTACTTTTTTATACTATTTGAAATTCAATGTGTATTTTACATTTATCGCACATTTTAATTTGCACTAGCTACATTTCAAGTGTTCAGTAGCACATATGACTATCAGGAGTAGACCATAAAGAATGTTGAATGAGTTGGATATATTTTGCCCTCAAGGAGCTTACAGTATAGGGAGGTAAGAAAAATAAGAATATATATCCCTACAACTAAAAAAGAGAGAAATTATGTGCTTTTTCAAAGACTTAAAGAAATTGATTCTAGCTGATACTGTATGTGCTATGGCAGGAGTCTCTAATGATACAATTGAAGATTTCATCATAAGCATTAAATAAAATAAAAAGAGCCGAAACCGGTTTGGCTCAGTGGATAGAGCGTCGGCCTGCGGACTGAAAGGTCCCAGGTTCGATTCCGGTCAAGGGCATGTACCTTGGTTGTGGGCACATCCCCAGTAGGGGGTGTGCAAGAGGCAGCTGGTCGATGTTTCTCTCTCATCGATGTTTCTAACTCTCTATCCCTCTCTATCCCTCTCTCTTCCTCACTGTAATAAATCAATAAAATATATTTAAAAAAAAAAAAAAAAAGAAAAAAAAATAAATAAATAAATAAAATAAAAAGACTTCAATGAAGTCTCAGAAAAACAAATTAAATTATAGCTGAGCACTCTGAATCATTAAAGTTGTGCTATAGTTCATACATTTTGGGAGGGGAAAAAGGGGTGCTATTTCCAGACTACTTAAAGAATTCTCTAAGAAAATTGAGTTAAAAGTTGCCAGGTATATTATGTAATCTTCATTTCTCTTAATTAAAGCATTACTATTACTTCACAGGCTCTGCCTCACTTAGACTTAAATCTTCCATCTGTTGGCCCCTTTATCTTTCTGATTGAAATCAGATTGCATACTGATGTCCTGTGACACACAGGAAATCCCACCTATGAGATATAGAAAAGCAGACCCTAAAAAGGCCTGATTTCCATCCTTGGTGACAAAGGCAAATGTTTTTTTTAGCAGTAATACATTGATACCTGTTGACATGAAATTAGATGCTAGATAGTAATAAGTTGATGGTTCACATAGAAAACACAGAACATTCTGGGCACAAACTTCCATTTGGACCATGTAGTGAGCAGCCATCCCTTTGGCTCTGATTTCTTTCAAAGGCAAGAGAGCAAATGTAAATGGATTGTTGAATCTGTCTCAGTAATATTTTTTTTGTCTCAGTAATTTTTGATTGGGTAAGCAGCTTCTGGATACAAACCTATAAAAGGTTCACCTTTCAATGTGGTACTTTCCGCATTATCAGACATGAGTTATAGTTTCAAAAGTAAAAATAATTTTCTCTGTTTTGGAGGATTGTAAATATATCATAATGGGGGGGGGGGATAATTTTAGGCTGCAATTTTAGACAATTTACTTCCAGACCCTTGATTTATTTGGCTCTTTTTCTTGAAGAATAAAAGAAAAATATTCTTAAAATTCACAAATTATTTATTAATATTAGTACTATTTCCCCAGGGTGGGATAACCTTAAGGAACTCACTAAACAGAATATTTATAATATAAAACTAAAGGTGGGTCAATTTTCACATGGAATATTTGACAGTGATGACTTAGTTTTAAATTTAGATACTCTTTAAAAGGGATAAATAGTATAGAAGCCCATAGCATAGAGACTTTGAGATAAAAGTACAAATATTTTGGTAAACATTTTTAGAAGCCTTTTACTAGTTTTAGTTATTTTACTTTATGAAAAACTATTTTAAAGTTGCCTAATTTGCAAATAACAATACTTATTTGTATGGAGCCCCTCCAACATGCCAGGTACCATATTAGACACTTTTTTTCCCCATGCATTATTTCAGATCCTCACCACAGCTCTGTAGAGTGGGAGTCATTATGCTATTCTCCAAATACGGCAGCTGAAGCTTAGACTAGTTAAGTGACTTTTCAAGGCCCACAATCATTAAGTGATGGGCCCAGGATTTGATCCCAGATCTGTCTGGCTTCAAAGCCTTTTTCTTCTCTGTGCACCACTGTTTCCTGTTCTCCAGGCATTTTTCTTTCAAATAACCACTTCTCATCCTCATAGCTATTTTTAAAAGCTTTCATTTACCTCAGCACTAGCCATTTTGCTAGGAAAAAAAATACTGTTTATGTCACTGCTGCTACTTAATTTTACAGAAATCATTATTTACTTTCATAAAATCTATTATAACGAGCCTGAACCTCAAGTAATATAAGCAGATTTGAAAGGGTCTTTGAAAGATCTCCTCTTTCATAAAGGCCTATAAAAACCCAAGGACACATAGTACCAGGCATCATAAATATGTATTGAGCACTTGCAGTGCTTTGGGATCTATTTGATAGGCTGGGGATTTGAACATGAATAGAACCTGGTCCCTGACCTCCAAAGGTATTCATCCTAGAGATGAGACAGACATATGAACAAATAAGCACAAAACAGTGTGAAACATGGAATAGAATATATATAGGTATAGTGGTGGATAAACAGGTAAGGTAAGGACTTGTTCTTTCAGAGAATGTTGGGCATATCCTTTTAGAGAATAGGATATATGAACAGGGCTTCTAAGCTAAATCTATTTGGAAAAACAATACAGATTATATAAAGAGATGTTCTGCTACAAACTTGTGCTGTATTGAATGACTGTTCCAATTACAAGAGGTAAGTCTAGACATCCTTACTCAAATCTATGTTTGGTACCAGAATTAGCAGTTAAAACCTTAAGTGGGCTAGTTAGTCAGAGTCCGAGTCCAAGATGTGCAGCCATTAGGGTTATTTTTTCTCCTAAGATAATAACATTATTCACCCTGGTAAAGGGGCCTTATAACAAATAATGAATTTATGCTCATTTATTTGTGGTTTCAGATAAAAGATTTAAAGTTATATAATTGTTTATAGTAGTATCATTGTTGTTTTTGTAAATATGATGATGATGATGGTGGTGGTGGTGGTGGTGGTGGTGATGATGATTGCTGTTTTTTCACCTCCAGGGTAAAGAAAATAAACATGATATTTTGGAGGTGATAACCCTTGGTTTCCAAAGCAGTGACCCTTCATGAACAGTCTTTTGTATCCTCCCTGTCAGATCTCAGAAAGATTCCCCATTATGCATTTTAGGACAGGAATCTTAAGTCCTATTGTTCTATTTAGGAAGACCCTATTTATTGTTCTACTATCTGTCATCTTCTCTCTTCAAATAGGGGAGTTCATCAAAGCTTTGTATGAGTCAGATGAGAACTGTGAAGTGGATCCCAGCAAATGTTCATCTAGTGAATTGATAGACCATCAGAGCAACCTGAAAATGTGCTGTGAGCTGGCTTTCTGCAAGATCATCAACTCTTACTGGTGAGCTGGTGTCAGTGCTTCATCCACCACCTTTGGAACTTTCATTTTCTATATACAAGTCATCACGGTGTTAACTATTATTTCCCAACCAAAGGAAGGGCCTAGGGGGGAAAACTGATAGTTTCCCTAATCAGTTTCCCTAATACATTCCTGTCTAAAATCTAAATCTCCATTGTGAGCCCAAGAAT
The DNA here is from genome assembly GCF_951640355.1 of Cnephaeus nilssonii. NCBI lineage: Eukaryota > Metazoa > Chordata > Mammalia > Chiroptera > Vespertilionidae > Cnephaeus > Cnephaeus nilssonii. The sequence goes on from NC_137092.1 coordinate 22,035,797, forward strand.
TTCTGAACTATATACATAAATACAATGTTTGTGTACAATATTAGCACCACATTCTCAAATGGGTTTCTAAGATATTTACTGGTGTTAAAAAATGTGTTAGTTATTTTTGATCATTGCTCCAACCCCAGCAATTGGTGAGATTTTGGAAGATTTTGGATGAACAGTCTTTAGAGAGATTATGGTGATCTTGATTAAACCAGATGGTATAGTCAGGAGCCTCATGCCATTTTCCCACTTTGCAAAACTAAATTTATACTAATTCCTGAGTTTTACAGCTTTGGGTTTCTAGTCTCCATCTGGGCTTCTGTGAATTTTCCACCACCTCTCAGCCACAAACCACTTAAGGTCTCCCTTAGGCCCTCATTGCCTGGCTCTAGAGCGGAGGTGTGTTGGGCCAGAGTGAGATTGCTTGCAGTTTTCTTGGGTATTTAGAGATTTTGATCTTTTTTCCTTCACCAGTGTTTTCCCTCGTGAACTGAAAGAGGTGTTTGCATCATGGAAGCAGCAGTGCTTGAACCGCGGGAAGCAAGACATCAGCGAACGGCTCATCAGTGCCTCGCTGTTCCTGCGTTTCCTGTGCCCAGCCATCATGTCTCCCAGTCTGTTCAACCTAATGCAGGAGTATCCTGATGACCGCACGTCTCGGACTCTGACTCTGATTGCCAAGGTCATTCAGAACCTGGCTAACTTTGCCAAGTACGTGTTGCTACCATAACCCCTTTTTAAAAAACATTGTTTAAAAAAATACATGAGATCTAAAATTTGGGTGGTGATAGTGATCCTCGTCACTCATGTTATAAGACTTTCATTGTGGTGTTATTATAAATAACAAAAAAATTGGAAACAACTTAAATATTTATTTTATAGAGTAGTGGTTAAGTAACCTAGGGTACATGCATTCAGAACATTTGCAGCCACTATAGACAGTGTTTTCAAAGAATAGTCAATAATATGGAAAATGATGAAGATATAGTAAATGAAAAGGGCTAATAAAAACTTTAGGGGAAAAAAAGGATATTAAATGGTGTATATGCTATTATTCCAGCAGTTTAAAAACACAAAAACTTTAGTGTAAACAAGTTGGGAAGAACAATCAGACAAATTCTGCAGTTACATTTTCTAAGACGATTGGCCTGGCCCCTTTAAACAAGTCAATGTCATGAAAACTGGAAAAGATGGAAGGGGCTGTTTTAGATTTAAAAAGACTAGATGCAATGCTTGAATCTTATTTAGACCTGAATCGGTAAAAAGTCTATAAAAGTCCATTTGGGGACAATTGGTGAAATTTAATTTTAAAAATTTTATTATGATAATGACATTGGTTTATGTAAGAGATAGTCCTTATTCAAAGTATATATATACATATATATATATATATATATATATATATAGAGAGAGAGAGAGAGAGAGAGAGAGAGAGAGAGAGAGAGAAAGCAAACTTGGCAAAATGTTAACACTTGGTTAATGTAGATGAGGCATATTCTTTCAATTTTTGGTAGATTTAAAGCTTTTTTAAAGGACATTAGAAAGCAGTTGGAGGAAATACACACAAATGTAAACAGCAGATAAATTCACGTGATAGAGTGGGTACATCCACACTTTTTTTTCTACTTTTCATTGTTTTCAAATTTTTCTCAGTTTGTGTAATTTTTATAATTTATAGAAAATAATTTTAAGGAATCACTGAAAGAAACTTCACACTGGCAGAATTGATCAGAACAGACTCACTCAATAGTGAAGCTTAAAGACAAGATTTTATTAGTGATGTACTGAAGGAAAAATAGAACTTCGGTGAGACAGATTGTTTCCTGGTTTAAATAGTTACTTTTTAGAAGTGCACTACTTTAACTTTGAGTACCCTATAGGTAACCCAATGTAAAAACATACATATTTACCCATATTTGAGCTAATTTTAGTAAAAATTATTTCTGGCCTATTTGGGAACAAGTTTTATGGACTTAAGCTAGGTCCTAAAGATAGCTAGAATCTAGATAGGCAAAGGAGAGGAAGTTCTTCTCTAGTAGAAACATATAACATGAACAAAGGCTTGGAGAAGAAAAAGAGTATATATATTTGGGAAACTTTGAAGAAGCAAATTATATTGAAGGTTTATACTGATGATTATTTGGTAGGTAAATGAAGGTTATGTTACAGAGAGCTTTAAATACAAGAAAAATGAGTTTTAGCTTTATACAATAGAAAATAGAAAGCTATTCAGAAGATTTGAGTATTAATATTAAGAAAGTATGTCTTAGCATTTATCACTTATAAATAACTAGAGGCCCGATGCATGAAAATTCGTGCAAGAGTAGGGCTTCCTTCCCCTGGCTGCCGGCACCGGCTTCCCTCTGGCACTGGGGACCCGGGCTGCTTCCCTCCTCTGGCCGCCCACAGGCACCCGGGACCCGGGCTGCTTCCTTCTGGCCACCCGCAGGCACCCAGGACCCAGGCTGGCTTCCCTCCGGCCCCAGCTTCATCAGGAAGGACGTCCAGAAGACATCCAGTCTAATTAGCATATTACCCTTTTATTGTTATAGATAAACAAAATTAGTCACTTACCTCCCCAAAATAAAAATAAAAAAATTTATAGCTCTGTGTACAGTCCACTCAAAATGATCACCTCTCTTTTCCTGAATATGTTCTTTGTCATTTTCTCTCCCTCTCCTTTAGATTTGGTAACAAAGAAGAATACATGGCATTCATGAATGATTTTTTAGAACATGAGTGGGGTGGAATGAAGCGCTTTCTTTTGGAGATCTCTAATCCAGACACCATCTCAAACACCCCAGGCTTTGATGGTTACATTGACCTGGGCCGGGAGCTTTCGGTTTTGCATTCCTTACTGTGGGAAGTAGTTTCCCAACTTGATAAGGTAAAGTAGGCTGGAATAGTAAAGGGAGGAGGGAGGTAGAGAACTTGAATGTTCCTGAATTCTGCAGAGCATCCACAGGGTGATAGCACTCACCTTTCCGTTAATTGAAAGCAACCTTTTGTCCTGTAAGTCTCAGAATAAATGGTTATCATTTCTGAGTGAAATATGCACCCTACAAACCAGGAAATTCTAGAAAGCCATGAAATTACTTACCTATTTTTCAAGTAATTATCTGCATTAATGGAGTATATATTTCTATAAATAAATAAGTACAGTATATATAACATATCTAAAAACTTGCCTAGAAACTAATATCTATTATTAGTGTATATAGCCTTATTCATGTGCAGTAAGATGAGATGAAGCCTTATACAGCAATTTCTAACAAAAGGGTGGACTTCAGAATATAAGGGTGGACTATCATGTTTAATCAGCTTTATCCTTGAGAATTTTTTTGTTGTTATGCTAGTCAGAGGGCTTAATATAACTGTTAGTACTACAGAGTTATGTGGGATCTGAAAATCCTGGTGGTTTCTTTCTCTATAGATGTAAATGAAGAATACAGAAAACAATTGTAATTTTTAATCATTTATTTTCTGACTATAAGCTAAGAATTTTATTATTATAAGCTAAGATTTTATTATTAAATCTTAATAAGAATTTTATCTTAATAACTAGATATATACCATATCAATCATTTTCTTCCTTCTGGGATTTTGCAAAGAAGAATAGGTTTTATAATGGAGAATAGTCTTAACAGACTTAGGTTAGATTTATCACAATAATTATTTATTGATGCTTTTCTTTACTACAGGTACTTTATAAATATGTTGGTGTGGTATGTTAGAATAACTTCAAAAGACAAAGTTATTTTTCTGTGATGAGAATTTGTTTTCCTTCATTTTTCTATTATCCTTAAAAATGTTCCAATAATATTGGAGGGGTGTAAAACCTATTAATAAAGACCACTTTCCTGAGGAAATGTAAACGGTAGGGTGTCCACTGTTGCTTTAAACATTGTAAAATAATAAACTGTTCCTTATTTTTGAGGACCCCTTCTATACTTGTAGAAATGCCAGCTGGACTTTAAGGTGCAGCTGTGCTGAGGGTAAATCCCTTGACTATGAATCGTGGCTCAAGAAGGTTGAGCATGTAAAGGCATCCTCCAGGTGACATTTGAGCAGGCATTCTACTGATTTGAGCAAGGTTGAAGAATCTCTTGGCTGTTGAAAAACCATAGAAGACCCATAGACAGCCATTAAAACTGCCTAACAGTTGAGCGGTCCTATAAGACGCCATGAGAATAAGAATTCCCCAAAGAAAAAAATGACTGAGATGGATAAAACAAGTACTAAAAAGTTATTCTTTGTTGATTAGCTGTATCAGTGAGATGCAGATACAGTTTTCTTGTGAAATAAGCCTGATTTGTTCAGGGTCAAGGTCTTTTTAACAGGCTTTGCTGTGTAAATACACTTTCTCCTTTTTTTTTTAAATCTCTGTTTGGTCCTGGGAACCAGGAATACATTTAGACATATTTTATAGAGAAAGTTTACCTGAGTTTTCTGTGGTTGTTTTTTTTTTAAAAAATTGTCATGCTTATGCCAACCTAGTTGGCAATAATAGGTCCGGGTTCCCAAGATTAAATGGCATAGTTGATAGCAATGTCAACTGTGTGTCCTGGAGTGTTTTGGACCCCTGCATGCAACACTTTCTTGTATGTGGCATGCATTTCTTTCCTCACATAATCCCTTTTCTTTGGAAGTTTTATCACACTAGCCTTTTGGTTAGAAGGTATTTGGTCCTTCCCCTATCCTCACCCCCCCTCCCCCAGCTTGATCTACTAGCCTTCCAAAGATTTTGTTTGCTTTGCATGCCTATTTTAGTTGGAATGGCAATATTTTGGTTGTTTTGAGCATGTCTTTTAATTTTTATTTGCATAATCCTAATTTCTATTTCCTTTCTTTCCTCGATGTCTGCTGCACCTTGTTTCGCGTCCTCCATCCATCTCGACGCCATGGTTCCGCTGCTCCATAACAATGCATTATGAACCTGCCACTCCCACATGCAAACACCTACCCTTCCCTCCAACCTACACCCCTTCATCAATGGGCATCATGGTCCCCAAAACAATCTGTGGTGGATGTCGCAATGCTTATTATCCAATTAGGGTGAAAATTCCTTCCTACAGGCGACTGTGGCAAAACTGGGACCTCTCCCTCGCGTTCTTGCTGATATCACCAAGTCTCTGACTAACCCTACGCCAATACAACAGCAACTGAGACGCTTCACTGAGCATAACTCCAGTCCCAATGTCAGTGGAAGCCTCTCCTCCGGGCTGCAGAAAATATTTGAAGACCCTACTGACAGGTATGAAAGAGAATTTGAAGTACTGTCCCAGAGATATAATGTTTAGAGATTTGGCAAAAATATTTTTTAACTTATGTGTTGAATTTACAAACTTGAAAGTCTTGAGCAATTGGAAATAATCATCTGATCTGAGATAAAGCCAATTGTTTGTCATAATAATACACAAGATCTAGGATACTTATTTTCTAGAATGATATTGTAAAGTTATATTTAACAAATGCAGTAAAAAAAACTATGTCCTGCTTAATGGAAGACTTACGGGCTCTATGAAATTGGCATTTTTATATATTGTAGCACTCAACAATCTGGAGAACCTCGTTAAAAACATTTTGTAATTGGCTGTTTAGCTACACAGTAGACACAATATTGATGCTTAGACTTTGTTTACTTTGTGTTGGCAAGATTTGTGCCTTTGGCATGGGCCCTTGGGTTGTGCACTTAGAGCCTCTCCTCTTGAACAAATTAAATATGAATTGGGATGCCTTGGGAGGGCTTAAAGTCAAACTAGAAAATGGTTGGAATGCTAGTAAAAATGGAAGACAGTGATGGAGTGGTATACACAGTATTATTCCCCACCTTTGGAGAAAAACTAAAAACATTGGATTTTATTCTGAGAATCGTAAGGATGAAATCTGAGCTTAGATGTAAGTATCTGCATTGGGCCTGTGAGCCTTCAGAAGAGTTCATATGCCTGAGTTGAGGAATCTTAACTATGTTGAATGTGTCTCAAGAGTAATTAAGGGTCCTTTCTGTTTCTACAGTGATTTGCATAAACTAAAGTCTCCAAGCCAGGACAACACAGATAGCTATTTCAGGGGGAAAACATTATTGCTGGTTCAGCAAGCCTCCTCCCAAAGCATGACTTATTCTGAGAAGGATGAAAAGGAAGGTAGCCTTCCTAATGGGCGGAGCATCTCCCTCATGGACCTCCAGGACACGCACGCTGCTCAAGTGGAGCATGCGTCCGTCATGCTCGATGTGCCTCTGCGCTTGACCGGAAGTCAGCTTTCCATAACCCAGGTCGCCAGCATCAAGCAGCTGCGGGAAACCCAAAGCACACCCCAGAGTGCACCCCAAGTCAGAAGGCCCCTGCACCCAGCCTTGAACCAGCCAGGCAGCCTCCAGCCCTTGTCATTCCAAAACCCTGTCTATCACCTCAGTAACCCAATCCCAGCAATGCCAAAGGCCTCCGTGGATTCCAGTTTGGAGAACCTAAGCACTGCCAGTTCCAGAAGCCAAAGTAACAGTGAAGACTTCAAACTCAGTGGACCCAGCAATAGCAGCATGGAAGACTTCAGCAAACGTAGCACTCAGAGTGAGGACTTCTCCAGGCGGCACACTATGCCAGACAGACACATACCTCTTGCTCTGCCCCGGCAAAATAGTACTGGGCAGGCGCAAATCCGAAAAATGGACCAAGCCGGATTGGGTGCCCGAGCTAAAGCCGCGCCATCCCTGCCACACAGTGCTTCCTTACGGAGCACGGGGAGCATGTCGGTGGCCTCGGCAGCCCTGGTGGCCGAGCCTGTGCAGAATGGAAGCCGGTCCCGGCAGCAGTCCTCTTCCTCCAGAGAGAGCCCTGTTCCCAAAGTGAGAGCAATCCAGAGACAGCAGACACAGCAGGTAGGGCGAGTGCTGGATGACCTGGCTTCTATCTGGTCCAACTGTTTCCTCGGGTCTGTGTAGAAATCATTGGGAAACCCCATTGCTAACAAGATCTCCACTTAAAAATATTTCTGCCACCTTTAAATGGGAAGAGGAAATAAAAGGTTTGGGAGGCTTCTAGTGAGGTGAGGCAACAGAATGTAGCTTGACTCATCACCCTGAGGACACTAACAACCACGCAGGGGCCTTGCCTTCCCTTCACTCAGCACTGAGAACAGATCCATTATGTTGAATGAATAATTACACACTTAAACTATGGAATCTATAGGCCAAATCAACTAGAAAGTATTTGGGGACCTGGACATTAATTCTCCCTAAATATTTTTTCTTAAGCTTCCATAATAAAGTTTTGTATTCTGAGCCAAGAGTTTAATATAACTACTCCCTACTCTATCCTCCAGCTCCCTCTGGAAATATCAAGTCCCTTGTGCCTTTTCCTGGAAATCGCTAGGAAAATAAACAACTGAACACCGATAGTGACAAAGTAAAGGAGGTGGGGGTGGATAGATACACAGGTGGTTGACAAGTATTCTAAACATTTACAACTTCCTTATAATTTCTCTTTACATCTGGCATGGGGAATTTGTGGCCCACAGGTCTGCAAAATCATTTGGTCTGGCCCTGCCAAGGTATTAGGGGTGAGTTAATTAAATGTTTGACAAAGTGTAATAGGCTAATTTTTAAGTTGATAATTTTGTATGGCCTGTGAATGATATAAATATCCAAATAGCCCTTGGCAGTAAAAAGGTTCCCCACCCCTGCTTTACAAGCATAAGCCCAGCTAGTGTCCTACCCAATATTAATATAAGATTGGTAAAATCTTTTCTTCTTGATAAAAAGGTTTCCCAAGAGGCAACAATATATATTTTGTTCTTTGAAATAAACTAAAAACCTTAGGAATATGTATGAGTGTGTGTGTGTGTGTGTGTGTGTGTGTGTGTGTGTGTGTGTGTGTGAGAGAGAGAGAGAGAGAGAGAGAGAGAGAGAGAGAGGAGAATATTTCTTACTTTATCTGAAAAAGATTTTTCTCCTGAAAAGTTTTGTATTTGTTGAATTTTTTGAAACCTAATCATACTTTATAAGTACTAGGAAGCTTTGTGATTTAAAAAAGGCCTTTGTCAGCCAAATAACTTGTCAGGGGAGACTAAAATAAAACCCCAATGTATCTCTTTAATATATTTGCATTTTTATAGGTAGGCCTTTACTAATTTGGCTGCTTTTGCCTCCATTCTGCTGTGATCAGAGTTCTTGCTCCTACTTTGATAACTATTGTTTAATTATTGTTTAAAAAGTAGAACATTTGCAGAATTCTTGGATGCAGAGAAAGAGGAAGGGATGGAAAACATGTCCAACTTCAGCTGATTCTGGTGGCTGACTTCCTGGACAAAACTTCCTAGTTAGCCATTCTTTCCTAGGAAATAAAGGTTTTCTTCAGTCTTAAATTTTTCATTTTTATTTTGTTGTATTTTCCCAAATTTACCAATTCATTTGATTTAATAAGCATTTTCATTTAAAGAAAAGGAAAATTATCCTCCTATATAATAAAGAGGTAATATGCAAATTGACCATCACTCCAACACACAAGATGGCCACCCCCATGTGGACACAAGATGGCTGCCACAAGTTGGCTGCCACAAGATGGCCAGCAGGGGAGGGCAGTTGTGGGTGATCAGGCCAGCAGGGGTGGGCAGTTGGGGAGGGACCAGGCCTGCAAGGGAGGGCAATTGGGGGCGATCAGGCCTGCAGGTGAGGGCAGTTGGGGGCGACCAGGCCTGCAGGGGAGGGCAATTGGCGACCAAGCTGACAAGGGAGGGAAGTTAGGGGTGACCGGGCCAGCAGGGGGGGGACAGTTGTGGGGGACCCGGCCTGCAGGGGAGGAGAGGGACAGGACAGGGAAGGACGTCTACTTACTTTTAAGGTTGACAGTGGATGTCAGCCCAGCCCTGAACAGGAGAGGAATGCTCACCCATTCCTCCTTTAGTCATCAATTCCCAGGGCTCATGACTCAGACAGATTATTCAGTTGTTCGTTACAATATTTGTGCTATAGGAAAATATAACACCTATTACATAGCACTCAGTACATGTTTCTATAGGTGATAGATGGGCAGTAATAAATGTATACAGTCTCCAAACAACCAATTTAAAATTTTGTCACAGCCATTAATGCATTGAAGAATGTCTATATTATATTGCCATAAAGTGAGGCATAGCCACAGTGAGATGTCCAAGCACAGCTTTAAATAGTCACCTTTGCTGGTACTGCCACCTCATATCAGTTAAACCATAAATCACTATATTTTGATTGCTCATGTTTCTGGTTTTTCTACACTGGCTTTTTCTAGGCAGATGGTTCATTCTTTCGAATTTATGTTATTTTTTTTTTAAATTCCTTTCTGTTTATTGCTTGCTCTTCTCATCTTACTCCCATGAAGCCTCTGAAATTCTATATAATCAGCGCATTTTTCAGGCAAATTCCTTTACATATTATAATTGCAAATTGTGTTAGAGAATTCTTCTCTCCCCAAAACTAGAGGACTTCTTTGTGGGGATTGTTCTGTAGGCGTCTGCAATTATCAGTGGCTTTGTCCTGTGAAAATTCCATTTGTATCTGAGCACAAAGGAGCAGCCATTGTTGGCACTGTAACTAGCCTCAGTCTCCTCCATTTACTGAGTAAGAAGGAAATAAAATTCCAGTAAAACAATCTACAGAGGGGTTTTTTTTCCCAGCAAACGTTAATTTTTGTCCCTTTTCAGCCTCTGTGTGGATTTATTTTTTCTCATTTTCCTCTTCATTTTGTTTTTCATGCATCATGTACACTGTACGCATAAAACACTTACCTGCAATGTCTGAGTTGTTCAGATATAGCATGTTACCTAAACTTAGAAGTTCAAATTTGAAGAAGCTCTTAAAATTGGTATTTGACCAGCCTATTGGAATGATGCTGTAGTTTTCACATTTGGATTTGTTGACCCTCCCCTAAACCAACCTCTTCAAGCACTCTCGGCATTTACTTAGTAATTTAACCCACCCATCTTTGGTGTTGATAGCAGAAGTGTTGTTATTCATTGATGGGAACCTGACCATTTCAGACTGTGGAGAAGCTGAAACCAACAAGTCTCATTTATACATAGTAAATACTAGCAAGGAACCAGGGAGCTGCCCCTTTTCAGTTGTCCTCAGCATAGCCAGGCTATGAGTAATTATAGGGTCAGCGAAACTGCTCCTCAGGCCCTTTTGCCTAAAGTATCATGATTGTTCCCAGAGAAACCCTATACAGCTTGATCTCAAGAGGGAGATGTTCTTAGTAGGAATTCCTACTCCTTTACTTTTTGTCTTTTTTTCATCCTTCATTTTCTTTAATGATCCACTATTGAAAGTCAGTGGCCGTAAAAGCTCTTCCTGAGGCTACAGCGAAGCAAAGTGGGATCTGAATCACTTACCAACCTCTCTTTCAATGTCTTTGTCTATAAACTGGAGGTAATAAGTTCTATATATCCAGCTTATGAAGAAGATGGAATAATTATTGGAGAAAAGCCTTTGCTGCACTTTATTACTACATGTAGTAATAAAGTGTAGTTTATTACTAAGAGGAGGTTTAGAGGAAAAACAATGTATCTTTCCCTTAGTAATAAATTATAATAATGAATTCTGTCTAGAGTATTAATTAATAAATAACTCAAATATTGACAGTCTAATTAGGAAATAAGACCAGCACATGTAAGACCAATAGAAAAAAATGTAAACAGTATATAGTTTTTTTTCATGTGAAGAATATATTACAACAAAAAATAATTTTGAAACAAAAATCACCTCTATTTTCTTCCAGTCTAACACAATAACTAATTTTGATTTGTTCAATATTACTTTTCCATCTCTTTATAATTGTGTAAAGGTTTTATCATGAATACAAGGCATAGTTAATATTGGTCACTTATTTTTTCAACAGTTATTTACTACCTACCATATGCCACAGAAAGTGCTAGGTTATATTAGGAAGTGGTTGAAAATCAGATTCAACCAATAAAATAGGAATAGACCTGAATGCCCAGTTTCCATTGTACAATCTCTCATAATTCATTGGACGTTGTTAATCCTGGAGATATGGTAGCTACCACCATCACCAATAGAATGAAACCACTCATTTTTATGGCTTCTCATTTAACAGTTAAAGCTGAGATTACCCTAAGGAACTGCTGTTTTTAATATGTTTTTAGGGGCTAAAGTTTCTCCTTAGTGGGTTCTTAGGAGTATTGTTAGTTTGCGGTACATATAGAGGCACTCAACACCATAACAAATCACAGGGAAAAAAAGTTTATTCAAGCAACATCTTGTTAACTTGTATAAAGCAGAAAGCTATTGAATTAGCTGCCTTGATGTAATAAGTTCCAAACAGTGAAGTTGTTATTAGTTTTGGTGGCTACTTTAGCTCAAACTACTATTGAATAGTAGAAAACAGGGATCATAGTTATGTCTTCCAACATTAGTTCTCTTTGTGAAACATAACTAGTGGATGAGCTGTCATGGAGGATGCTAATAAGTATTTCTGATACAGGTTCAGTCACCTGTGGACTCTGCCACAATGTCCCCAGTAGAGAGGACAGCAGCCTGGGTTCTGAACAATGGGCAGTATGAAGAGGATGTGGAAGAAACTGAGCAAAATCAAGATGAAGCCAAGCATGCTGAGAAGGTAGAACCAAGTCTGTCTTTATTGACGTATTGCCCCACAGTGATAGGCCACAAAAGGGTTGTCTAGCCAAGGACCTGCTCTGCCCCTCCCCAGCTTCAGCTCCACCTCTTATGTTAACCATCATGTACATATCTATAAATAATAACTAGTAGTGTCCTCATGTGGAAATATACAGAAAATGTCCATTAAGCTGGGGTGGAGGGCACCAGCTCTATTTTCTTTTTATGTAGGTTGCCTTAATTTGGAGAATACTCTTAAGTTTCTAGTAATTTTAGGCACTTATAGTGTTTCTATAAACTGGTTGGTACTCTTCATCCAAGACCAAAATTTCCCTTAGACTAGACTTTCTTTCTCTGTCTTGATAATGATTTTTTGTTTGTTTTTTCTTTTTGTCTTTTCTAGATAAAAAAAACTTTTGGTCTTATAGATGATTTTTTAAAAAGATATCTATTGACTCAGTTTTTGTTTTTAAAGTTGACATGGAAAAAAATTATCAAACAAGAACTTGACACCATGTATGGCATTATCTTATTTAACTAAGAACCAGACAGCTAGCTTCTGCTTACCTATCAGCATGATCCAAAACATGCTCATTGATGCAGTCTTCCTCTTCAAACTGTCCTAAAAATTGTCATCTTTGACCTTCTGGATTAAATCATCATTTAGGACCATGTTGTTGAAGAAGCTAATTGTCTGATTGTCAATTAAATGAAACATTATGTGAAAATAGATTGCATTCTACAAATTATTGTACAGATTTATCACTAATTCCTAATGAATTTATGTAGACCATCTATAACAAAGCTTATGCTTCTCACCTTGCCTAGAAATTTGACATTCCAGTGTACTCAAACCCCACACCCAGCAACTTCAGTACAAGAAAGAGCCGTGTAACCAATTGAATTATATAAAGCTTTACTTTTGTAAAGGTTTTGCGAGAAAACAGACCTATGTGTTGAGAAAGGAGAACTAAATTGGATAGGTGAACCACATCGTAAAAAAGGGCCAAGAGGCAGTATCCATCAGCCCTAAAGTACTTATAGACCTTTGGCTTAATGCTTGTGACCTGAATATTTTATACTTTTCTAGTTGGGGAGAAAGAAACAATAGTCTACTCTGCCATAAATTTCTAGTTACTTATTTAGTAGTGCTTAACATTATAGAAATGTTGGGTGTTCTCTACAGGGCTGATTCTAGTAGAGTGAAGGAACAATGAGCCGAGCTCGGTCTGAGATCCTACAGTACAGGCAATGACAGAACCTTTCTCGTCAACAACTGGCTTTTGGCTCATTTTAAGTGATTTGTCAGGCTTCTGAGTGCTTGATCATTTTATTTTCCTACTCCTATTTGATGCCATCACAGATTGGATGCGGCTTGCAGGAGCTGGTAGTTTAATGTGGAGAGAGACACATTAATATATAGATTTGGAATGCCAAGTTAACAATATAAATGTAATTTTAGGAGGAGGGCAGAGCTTCATTCCCATTTGTCCCTGTTGATAATTTTCAAGAACATCAGCAATAGGTGGGATGGCAGCTCGGATGGTATCCAGCTACCTTGCCTCAGAGGGTTTCTTTTTTCAAAAGCAAATCCCTGATTCTACAACTTGTGTAACTCCTTTTTCTGTCCTCTAGTATGAACAGGAAATCACTAAACTGAAGGAGCGCCTGCGAGTGTCCAGCCGGAGGCTAGAGGAGTATGAGCGCCGGCTGCTGGTGCAGGAGCAGCAGATGCAGAAGCTGCTGCTGGAGTACAAGGCCCGGCTGGAGGACAGCGAGGAACGGTTGCGCCGGCAGCAAGAAGAGAAGGACAGCCAGATGAAGAGCATCATCAGCAGGTTAGAGGGTCACCTGGCAGTGGGGATGGGTAGCCAGGCACACAAAGAGGTGGAAAGAGGAGCCAGAGACTCCTCAAGGAACGGCAGCAGTGCCACTTGCAACTCTGCGTATGCTCATGGTACTTAGTACAAAGGTGATGACTGGTTCTGTCTCTTAAATTTTCCAAGTGGGAGACCTCTGTGCACTTCCTTTGAAGATAGAGGTGGTCTGTTTTCTTTCATCGTAACAATTAGGAAAAATAAAAACTTAATGATGCACTTGAGAGGCCTTAGAGGAGAACTGGGTTTTAAAAACCTAAGTATTCAGTGTCCAAGACTAACTTAGTTTTTCACAAAAGTTTCCAAAAACAGGGAAGGAAGTTTGTCTTGGTTAGGGCAAGAGAACCAAGAGAAGAGAGTGCCAAGGATGTCACGGGAGACTAAGGGAATGTTAACTTTACCCAACACTCAGCACTTCTAGTTTTACAAATAAAGAAATAAGCAACAGGTTAAGAAGTCACTTGCCCATGGTCACCTAACAGTGCAACCAAGATTTGAAGCCAGGCTCAAGCTCCAGAGTCCATGCTCAGTAACCACTGTGCTTCCATCTTGTCAAAAGCTGTGGAAGGTCAGGTAAACTGAAGACAGAAGAGGTCTGCTGTTTCAGCCGTATAGTCTTACTGAGGGCAGTTTGATGGGGTTTAAACATCAGTGGGGTGAGATGTAAATGGTGGATGAGAAAGAAACTAGACCCACTAAGTATAGAGTCCTCTTTGAGGACCAACCTGTGCAGGGAACAGAAAGGATAGCTGTCACAGGGTAACTTGAGATTAAGAGGAAGTTGTTGGGTTTTTGTTGACTGGTTTGATATTTTAAGATGAAATGAGTTGTGCTGAGGGATCTGAGGGAAGAAGTGACCATGGAAATACTGTCACAGAGGAGATGAAAATGTGAGTGACCTAGTCACAGGTAGAGAATTTAATGTTGGGTGTCTTCCAAGGTAGGAGAGAAGAAAGAGCACACGGTTTCAGATATCTGATTGGGATGGAGTGGAAATATTGAACTAGGAGGAGTTTGGATTTCTTGTCCTCTGCGTTCGTTATGAAGCCCTCTCTTTGAAGATGCTGAAATGTCCTTCCTGCCACTTTCTAGGCTAATGGCTGTGGAAGAGGAATTGAAGAAGGATCATGCTGAGATGCAAGCAGTTATTGATGCAAAGCAGAAAATAATTGATGCACAGGTAAGCAGGCTCAGAATCTGGTAGAAGGCACTTGTTTATAATAACTGTCATTTCCTGACTTCCAGTCCCTTTTGCATGCCAAGGCATGTACTGGAAAATGGGTCACTGGGAAGTTCTCAGCATTACCTTTTGAAGATTTCTATATGATCTCTCACTTCTCCTTTCTTTTACTAGTGACAAGTCTGTTAACCCAGCAAAGTATTAGCGTGCTTAGTACAGTTGCTTGACAGATCTCAACCTAGTGCATGATGGGGTTTACTTCTTTCCTTATAGAAAGTAGGGAGTTCTGTAGGGAATAGCTGTGAAAAGTAACTGCATGTGTCTGGCTTGTGACCTCCACTGACCATTGCTTGGCTGTGATGTTCACGGTCTTGTCAGTCATGTCCACTGTGCCATCAACCTCTAGCCCCCAACTGTAGGGGAGAGACAAGGTTGTCAAAGGTACCCTTCCTTATTCCTTTGTTTCAAGGCTTGGCATTGATGCTTGGAATTTGCTTGGTTGTTGGCTGTGCTTAGAGAGCCTCTTTCGATTGATGAAATCAGTCTGGGCCTTTGCTCACTCTATACCTGTGACAGCAATGGTGTGATGACTGCCAATAGTGCCTCACAGGGACATATCAATGTTCAGAACAAAATCCAGCAGGCAGAAAATGTTTCTTAATTCGTTTTCATTTTATCAATGCAACATATAGTTGTATGTCTTAGAACGAAACAAATCACAAAAGGCAGGTGCGGTTTTGAGACTGTCTGGTCTACCCACTGAATGTGTCACCTGCCTGAAGACAACCCAGCCAGGTGTGCATTTCTCACCCTTAAGTACATACCATATCCCTCAGCTGTAAAATAAAACTGGGAGCAAGGACTTCACGTTCTGCTCTCTTCTCTGCACGTCAGTCTGTGTTAGAGCTCCCATTGTTCTGAAACATGCCCTTGCCAACTCCAGTCTAGGTGCTGGGGGTGGGTGGGTTGTTTTTAAGGCACTGGGGGTGAAGCTGAAAGCACAGCCTTCGGAAGAATGCTCCATGGGCCTCGTACTCCTTCAGAGACACCTGACCTGGAAGTCGAGTGATGCGCTCTTGTCAGCATAGTTCCCAAAATATTTTGAACTCTTAAACTCTGTAGTTTCTGGCTATTTAGACCTCCTAAGTAGCAGAAGAAACTTCTGTTGTAATTATCTTACATAGTCCTTTAAAAACAAAAACTTTCAGGTGTCCCCAGGGTGAGTGAGGGAAGGGTAGTGGAGACAAGGCCATCTCGCTGTGTACTATAAAAACTCATCCCAGAGGCTTAAGAGAAACAGCCTGCAGAAAGAGGGCAATTTAGTCAGGAAAACTAGTGTTGATGAGTTTTCACTTTGGAATTTTCAGTATGGCAGTATAAAGCAGGGAGAGTTCTAATAACCACACCAGAAGCGGTTTTCGTTCCAATAAGATACAACAGACCATTTTAATAATTTCAGCTGGCCTGAGGTTGTGTTGGCCTGAGGTTGTGTTAGCCTGAAGCAGAGGGAGTGTGGCTGTGTCATAGTGGTGGCTCTGCATGCAGGATTACCCTTTCCTTGGTTGTTCATCAAGACAGCTTCATCATCAGCTTCTCATTGTTAGCCCACCCCAGCCCTGTTTTGATATCTAGGACAAGATGACTGGGTATGCAGCAGGAGCCCTAGGATAGAAGGTGAAAGCAAGAAAGGGAACTGAATTTATCAGGGCTCAAATGCTCTGGAAAACAAGGACTTTCTGTCTGTTAACCAGGAGTGTGACACTGATCAGGAATGGAAGAAATATTACCCTCAGTGCACCAGACTTGTGGTCTAGCTCAATTAGATAATATTTTGTGTCCATCCCTCAAGACAGTGGTGTTCAAATGGTTTGATTCCATGGACTACTTTGGTGAAACCAGAGGCACCTTTTATAGATTAGTTTCCAGCAGCTCCTACTGACCACTCAACAATAAGAACCACTCTCAAATAATAGGTTGAATGACACCAAAGCTAGCTGAATATAATCAATTACCGATTTAAACATAGGCATTACTGTATAGTACATTTTCGACCAGATGCCCAGTGTGGACCCCCAAAGAATACTGGGAAAATCCACTAGAGCACATGTGGAAACCACTGCACCATGCACAGCACAAATCAAACACTAAAGTCAGTTTTTGAAAAATTATAATCTCCTTAAAAGGTAGGTTTCCCAGTCCCAGCTGTTGTCTTACTGATACATTAAAATATTATTATAGCAAGAGACTGTGAACATCCTTTGGTTCCCTTTGTAATGAATGGCTTGGTGCCACTGGTAGAAAAAACATTTCTGAAATGAATAGAGTATCTTTCCTTATACTAGAGTTGAGCCCAGCATTTCCCAAAATGCTATGCCGGATGCCCAGTGAACTGGTTTTCATCTCTCTCAGCAGCCCTGTGTCCCACAGGAAAGGCTTGTCCCTGAATTCAGCCTCTCCATCTCCTAGAGTCAGTTCATGCCGCAAGGCCAGCCTGGGCCAGCCGCTTTCTAACTGGAAGGGGGAGGATGAGCACTCCATCGGTGAGGGCAGGTCCACTGTCCTGGACCTTGTAGCATGGCCATGGGGAGCCTGGTGATGGTACTAAGGGACCATTTCTCAAACATCAGTCCAGGGCCTGTGCCACCTTTCACCCCCCTCCAGGATCTCTCCATGTGACTCAGATGGAGAACAGAGAAGGGCTTCCTCTTCTGAGAAGCAAGCAGCTGCCTAGGTACTGTTGCAAGTGATACCTCCACTGTGTTAAATTACAGGTCCTAAATGGAGATGAGATTATTCAAACAGGCAAGTAAACCCTGTCGTTCTCTAGCCGAGCAGTTCCCAGCCCTGGCCCAGTGCACTGGCCTCCTACACATTCCAGCTCCTGACTCCCCACCCTTGACATCCTTCCTGTCAGGCCTGGACCAGATTGTTCTGTCTTTCAGTCCAGGCAGAATCACAATGTCAGAGCATCTTTTGTCAACTAAACATGAGCTTCAAAAGTCCCTATTTGATTTTTCTTTTTCTTTTACTTTTTGTTTTATTTTGAGAAGTTGGCAGTGAGGGGAATTACAGAATGGAGTTTTTCCACTTAGAAACTTTTATCGGTTTGGGGGAGAGGAGTTGTTTGGCTTCTGTTGTTACTCTCATAGTCAATAAATAATTACAATCATTCTTAACCTCTTGGTAACCCTTTAAGAATCAAATGATGTTTTATAATGCCTAATTTTTTTATAAACCTGGAAAATCCTAGAGATACGCTAGTCTAATGAATATTCCTTAGTATTGAGGCCTTATAGATTAGCCTAATGTTGAATTATCTTTTTTCATTATTTCAAGAAATTTGTTTTTCTGTGTAGGGATCATAGGGTAAAACATCAGATTTGGCTCCCAGTCCTTATTTTCTAATAACCATGGGCCAATCCTTACCGACTGACTGACTTGGAAAAGATCTATGCTTATTATCCCAGTAAATTCCACTGGCTGTAATTTTTTAAAATTATTATCATTTTTTTAAAGCCTCATGGATCTTTCTTTCTTTGAGTTTTGCCTATCCTTCCAACAAGATACTCACCTTCCAATGTCAAAAGCATATTAGATTAGTGGTTAGTTAATAATGCTGATTTTGGGTATCTTACCACCTGAGTTCTCCATCAGGGAAAGGAAGAATTATTTTTTTAATGATAGTAAGCATGAGCTGGGTTTTGGTTTTTATACTGTTGAAACTATGACCACCACACTGCTGCCTTACAGATCCCTGCCCCACCCCAGAGTAGGGAAGCGTCATTTGATGCTGTGTCTGTACTTTTATCTAAATCTCCCCCCGCCCCCCACTCCTTGGGCAGTGGTCTTTACTCTGTATCCGCTGCAGTGAGTTCCCTGCAGAGCCCCCGTGGGCCCTGTGCTGCTGGCTTCAACAGCAGGAGCAGCACCAAAGCCTCAGTCCTCCTGTCCTCTCCAATCTGACCGAGACTCACCTTACCATGCTTTCCCCAGTAAATGCAGAAGCTTCTGGGGTGGGAAAGCTCCTTTTGGCTTTGGGGATTGTTCCTCATTTGCCATTTTCTTTTTAATTTCATGGGCATAGGCAAAGCCAGCTCTTCTTGGCATTAACTTCTGGAATGATTTACCTCGCTGGTAGGGTGATTTTTTTTTTTTTTAATTTAGATGGCCCTACTTTTCTTGAGATGCTTTTTTTGTTTTTTGAGGGGGGGGGCCTTTTTCTCCCCCCTCAGGTTTTCTTTCTTTCTTTCTTTCTTTTTTTTTAAAGTGTGTGTATTCAACACCCTTTGGCTCCAAAATACTGGTTCTAAAGCGTGTGTTGTTGTTTTTCAGAGACTCAAAACTAAAATGAAAGCACTCTCCATGTCGGGTAGCTTTCCTGGAGTAACTCTGAGCTGGAATGAGTCCAGGAGCTTGTGTTCTCTGTTTGTTTTCATGTGTTATGTTTATGGCACCCCTCTCGGCCACACCTCCCTACCTGTATCCAAGTAACTCCCTGGTCTGAGCTTTTGGCTGCTTTCCCCCCTCTTGCGTGTTGCATCCTCACTTTGTTGGTGACTATAAACTGCCACCATGTGTTGTTTTTATCTTGAGCACAATGTGAGTTCTCTGCAAATACAATTGATGTGCCCTCTTTGGGGGCTAAGGACCCACAGATCACTTGCACTTCTCTGTGAAATGAAACCTCTGGTGCTTCTTTCTTTGCCATCTAATGTCCATGTTTTAAATTTGACCAAAAGCACTTAATACAGTCAGGCAGCCTGACCCTGTGTTGCATCGTCTGAAGTAACACGTGGTGTCACTTTACCATGATATCTTAGTGTCCTGAGGGATTATTAATAACACATCCTGCTATGCTGACAGGACAAAAAGAGAAAATAAGCACAGACCCGTTGGACTCGGTGTGCAGAAAGAGGCAGAGACGTTCCATTGATCCAGAAAGCATCATGCGTGCAGCAGTGTGATAGAAAGTGTTAGAACAGTCATTCTAAAGATATTATGGTGTGATTTCCTGTGTGGAGCCGGAATAAAGCCATGATTGGTGTGTTGTAGGAAAAACGGATCATGTCCCTGGATTCGGCCAACACCAGACTGATGAGCGCACTGACCCAGGTGAAGGAGCGGTACAGCATGCAGGTCCGAAATGGCCTCTCTCCCACCAACCCCACCAAGCTTTCCATCACGGAGAATGGTGAATTCAAAAACAGCAGCTGCTGACGGCCTTGGTGACTAGACAGACTGTGGGAGGAGACAGAAGGAAATGTCCCCGCTCTCCTGTCCCCTGCCCTTCCCCCAACCTCACCAGGTTTACAGAATGTTGCCACTTCAGAACAGCAGTGAGGTGAGAAACTCTCAATTGAAAAAGGAACCTTGTCTTTCAGGGCATAAGGCGAAGACTTCAAGGTCGATGCTTTCCCCCATGTCTCTGTGTACATAGGGAACTTAGTTCTGGGCCATGTACAGAAAATACCACTGTAATATACCCAAAGGAAGTTAATAATGTAGATTACCTTTTTAATTATTGCTATTTTTATTATTGTTTTCCTCTTGTTGAAAGCACTGCAGTTGTTAGTTGTATGAGTGAGAAATGAGCCCAGTGGGTCAGTAGGTAGAGACCCAGTGTCTGTCTGTCTGGTAGAAGCTCACGGCGTACAATAGAACATTGTCAGAATGAATTTTTCAGGGATTCATCTGCCTGTTTAAAAAAATCCCACTCCGGCCCCCTGGTCCTTTAGGAAAACATGCAAATACTAAGGTCTAAACAAAACATTTAATCCCACTGATCAACCAAGACTGGCTCTGGATGGACAGCTACTCCACTTTGGGGATACGCTGCTTCAGAGGACACAGACGAGAGCTCTTGCATCAAAACTGGACTTTAGGAGTGAGTTCTATTGAACTCCTGTTGATGTTTTATCCCTTCTGTCTATAGCAGATGGGAATTTTCCATTTTAGATAGGGGGCTGTTTTTTTTACCCCAGTTGTAATAAAGGGTGTTCTCTTTGCTCTTTAGAGTTTACAAAACTATAAATATTTGTGTCTCTACACACCATCTCCACCTTCCCACACCCACTGCCCTTCCCTCCCCCATGGTGGCAGCAGCGTCACCAACAGGGTTTACTCTCCCCTGGAGAGGTTCTTCCAATATGCTGTCCATAAATCATCCAAAACAGACACCCTTTCTTCCGCACAGAAAAGGGCTAACCACACCATAGCAGGAATCTCTGACTATTTCCGATTTAAAACAAAACATTTTCTATTTGTAAATTATAATTTTTATTTGGGATAAAGATTTTATTCATTATACTAGCATATCTCGAGGCAGGGTAATCTTATCTCAGTCTTTAACTTTTAAGTTGCTCCTTTAATCACTTAAGTAAAATTTGGGAAGGAAATCCAGATCTGAAGCGTCACTCTGAAAAGTGATGACTCCTCTTGTAAGAAAAGAAACCCTAAGTGGGGGGCAGCGCGTTCCGTGTGTTGCCCCCATGCTCTCAGTAGATCGTCAGTAATTACTGTCTCACCAGTAGTCATTCTGGGCTTTGGTGTAGGACAGAAACAGTCGTGGAAGCTGATTGGTTTCCTTTTTTCCAGAGGTGTGAATTGTCATCATGAATGTAATCCTGATTATCAGAAGCATAGAATGTTACATATTAGCCATTATATATACAAATATATATACATATCTATTCACACATGTGTACATATAGCCACACAAATAGAACTCGTTCATGCCTTCTGTGCTGTGAGATATAATGTTAAAAGGGTGTTGAATCTTTTTAAGCAAGATCTAAGGAGTTGTTTCATTTGGCAGAGAACATTTCTCAAGTTAATGCTCTTTTAAATGATAAACTTTAAGGAAATTTTTAAAAAGGAAAAGAGGCGTGGGGGAAGAAAGACCGGAGGGAGCCCTGTGCAGGAGTGAGTGTTTCTACATAACAGAATATTTGGAAGGGAACAGGAGAACGTTTATCTATTGGGTCCTCTTCTGAGTGAAGCCTAGATAGCGGCCCCGAGGCCCTTTCGCTGTGCCCCAGCTTATGTTCTGACACTTTAGCGCTGCCCTCTCTCAGGTGGGTCTCTGTGTTGGTCCTTGTATCTCAGCAGCCTCCCAACCCACGAACTTCTAAAGCATTCATAACACTCCTTTCATAACACTCCCATTTGTGCCAGTCAGAAATCTCAAACAGAAGTTTCTCACAGTGCTTATCTGATCTGCAGACCTCATGCCCACATGTTTGGTACCCATGTATTTTCTTGACCCTTGGTAGTTATTTTACAAATTCTTCTCTCTCCTCTCCAAGCTGAGGGCACACTGTAGTAAAAATCACTTATTTAAATGGGGGTGGGGGGTAACCAATTCTGCAGTAGTGCCCTTTGTTGGGAGAGGATAACATAAACATAGGTCCGCTGTTTCTCAGCTCTAGCCAGGTTTAATTCTAATTCATTCTTCGTAAAAAGCCTTCAACTGTGCTGCAGAAAACCTGGTAAAAGTATCGGTGGTGTCAAGGGCCTTACGTATGTAACGTGGGTGATGTGCTGCTTGAGGTTCGGAAGCTCTCAGATGCTGGTTATGGGTTAGAGCGGGCTGGTAAACTTACCTGTCCTGGGGGCCTAGACACAAAACATCAAATGTGTTTTTGGTGGATGCAATTTATCTTGTTGGCATGTGGGAGCTCCTTAGAGCTGCCTACTTTGGAAGATTAAATGCCCAAATGTTTGGATAGATTATGCAGCCCTCTATTATCAGGTTATCTCGAATGAAGAGAAGAGAATAAAAAATAATAAAGTTAGACATAAGCTAGAAGTTCAGAGTTGTTGCCAGATGTTAAATGTTAGATTATCCTTTGAGCCTGTTTCTATACAAATATTTTTATGAGTTTTTCTTTAGAAAATGCTGCAATCTATAGAGCTTATCCTGAAAGGTTTTTTTCTCAAGTATGGAAGAAGGCAGCAAGAGGTGACTTTTTAAGGAGGGATAGCTTCGCTGGCTTTGCTCAGCCCCAGTAGGTACCAGCCTCTGTGCTATTGGGAGGAGAGACATGGGGAAGAAGCGGGTGGGCTCAGATGGCCCGGCCTTGCACTTCTACCCAGCACATCGCCACATTGTGTGCACTGCAGAGAACAGGATTGTGTGGAATTTGGAGATCAGGGGGCATGCTTACTAAGTTTAGCTTGTCCCACTACCAACCAAACGTAGCCATTGACAAGAACAGTGCTGATAGGATTCAGGAAAAGAGCTTCATATTCCCCTTTTATATCAATAGGCCAAAGGAGTTACATTTCCATCAAGTCATCATATTCCCTGAGTCTCTGCAATATACCAAGCGCTGACAGGGGAGGTTGTAACTAGGCAACTCGAGCACTGTCTGTGTGCCGGGCTCTATCGCCCAGGTGCCGTTGGGGTCTGGGGCAATCTGTCGGCAAGAAAGATAGAAAAATGAGATAACCATGCTGCTGTAGCTTTTGGCTTTTTCCACTTGGCATCGAGTTGGTCAGAATTAGCTTTTTCTGGGCTGCTTCCACCTTTCCCTGTGATGCTGTCAGGGCAAGGGAAAGCAGAATTTTCTGTCATGACCACTGTGTGCCCTTGAGAATGAGCTTGACTTTAGAAGTCAGGCTTCTCACATCCTAGTCTGCCTGTGGTCTTTGCTTGTGGATCTGCAGTTCTGTCCACCCTGTCCCCAGAGGTATACCAGGTTGGGAGCAGTTCTCTTTTGGAAGCCCCAGAGTGAGACAGTTGCCTTCAAGTGAGCTTGCATTGGTGTTTGTTTTCCTTCCATTAGGTTTAGCTCTAGTTATCTCCAGTTGGGAGTTCCTGAGAAGTCTGGTTGTGGGATTGAACTTGGGGAAGGAACCCTCTTCAGGATGACCAAGTCCCATATGACCCTGAGCCCCAGGCTTGCCACCAGACTGGACTTTGTCGCTGGGCCTGACTCAGCAGCTCCGAAGCCCATGCCACAGCTTCGCTGACTTTTCAGCCACGCCTTTGGAGGCCACCTTCTCCTGCAGACCGGAAGGGGCTTTCCTCTCCCGTCACCTTCCCCTTTCAAGTCTAGCAGTGAAACCTCCTGTTTGCCCCAACAGTAAACAGTTGCCTTCCCACCCCTACCTGGGAACCAAGAATTTGTTTTTATTGATATGTCAATTGGAAAGACCTATTTTACTAGTTTTTTTATGTTGTCTTTTTTTTTAAATATATTTTTATTGACTTCAGAGAGGAAGGGAGAGGGATAGGGAGATAGAAACATCAATGATGAGAGAAACTCATTGATTGGCTGCCTCCTGCATGCCCCATACTGGGGATCGAGCCCACAACTCAGGCATGTGCCCTTCACTGGAATCAAACCTGGGACCCTTCAGTCCACAGACCGACACTCTATCCACTCAGCCAAACTAGCTAGGGCAGTTTTTTTGGTGTGTTTTTTAAGTAAGATATACTGGGGTGTTGAATTTTTAAATAGAATCTCTTTCTGTGTTTGAGTGATTGCTTTAGTTCCAGAAGCATTCTCTTGTGGTCATGACCCAGTTATGGAGCTCTTGAGTTTAGGAAAGACAACAGTGATGAAATTTGCATGAGATATGATAAATATCTCATGAGGAGTGAAAGAACCTGAGGAAGATAACATGATCCAAAAGGGGACTGTGCACAGCAGCCTTCTCAATAGCCCAGAGGTTCAAGGAAACGGGAGGATTTACAGCCTTGCCTGCACTTAAAATACATAGGTATGCGAAGAGACAGTTTCTGTAGACACCATGTGCACACCCACACAAAACACAAATCCTGGGGCTTCCTCTTTCTGAATGTTAATCCACCTACAGAGCAGTGATTCCCAAACTTTCTTGGGTTGTTTAGATTTTGTTCTCATTTATTAGATTGTATGACAGTGGTTCTCTCTTTTTAAAAATGTACCATATGTGTTTATATATGTGTGTGTGTGTGTGTGTATGTGTGTGTGTATGTATATATATATATATATATATATATATATATATATATATATATATATTAAAGTAACTTGAAATTGATTTGATTTGACATTGTCTCAAGAACCCTAGGTTTCATTATTGATACCTCAGGGTGTCATAGAAAGACATTGAATCTCGCTGATCTGGATTCAGATCAGTGAAGATCAGTGGGATCCAGAAAGAAGCAGTTTTGGTTCCTGATCAGTTAGTCCTCAGGTGTTTGCATAACTAACCCAGCTGGACTTGGCAAATGCAGTAAGTCACCCAAGGAAAGCAAAATGGTAGTTTTTGCCCAAATTTCATCATGCATTTTAATTTCCTACTCAGTTCTTATTTTTCAATCAAATGCCCTCATTTTTCCCTAGGGAATATTTTAGTTTGGGACCTAGAACCAGATGTACCTGCTGTAGAGAGATTAACACAGAAGCTGTGTTTTAGGAGCCTCCATCATCTGTGTGGGGGTACACATTTGTGTATAAATAGCATATCTGTATCATTTCTAAACTCCCAAGGGGAAAATTTCAATTTCAAGTTCACCAAAAGATTAAATGCTAAGTGAGTCAATAACCCCTGTCCTGCAGAGAAGTTGAAATAAATAGCAAAGCGTAAGTTTTGACTGGTGCTTAGACATTTCCTAGTTACGTTAAAATTAACTCAAGCAGACAGCAGCACATTAACCTGAATCACACCTGTGAGGAATTTAACTTTTAAATTGGCTTTTCTTTTTTCATCTCCAGGGCCTTAATAAAAGTGTGTTAATACACATGACTATTTTACAATGATAGCTCTAAATAATTTATTTTTTATTTCAAGAAAGAGAAATACACCTTAGAAAAACAAAACCCAAGATTTTATTTTATTTTTAAAGCCATATTTTTGTGCTGGTAGCACTTAGATTGTTCCACATGTGAGATCCATATCTGCATTTCATTACCTGGGTTTGTTCTAAAGAAGATTTATTTTTGTTCTGTGAATAATTTTTGATGGTTCTTGTACATGTACAGATATAGATACGTTTGAGGTCTTTTATTGATAATCTTACAAAGAATTCAAATAAACTTTAACTTTAAACATTTCAGACTAAAGTTGCTATGGTATGTGACATATTACTCTCTTATTTCTTGCATGTATATCTGGGTGATTAGGACACTTGGAGAAAGACCAGGAAAAAAATATATATGCAGGAACATTATTCTGAAGGTATATTTTAACATTAAAAACAATGTCTTAGAATTTCACAACTTACAGGTAAGAAATATTTATATTTAGGGCAAATAGCATGAACATACAGTATGGTTTTGTGATAAGACCCCAGAGAGCTCCTCATTCTGGAGAATTTAAAATCCCTTTAATAGATTGTCACTGGTAATGAAAGCAGCCCCTATATTTGGAACTATGGCCCCACTTGGCTTCCCAAACCACTACTGTCCTCTCTTAGTTCCCCAGAGAGATTAATGGGATTTGTTTCAGGATTTGGGTTTTGTTTTTGTTTTTTTGTTTGTTTTGATTTTGTTGTTGTTCTTGTTTGCTTGTCATTCTCAAAGTTATTGTTCCCAAATACCTCCACCTTCCCTTGTTTCATACCAGTTGCATATGACATTTTCTTTTGTGCTGGTGGAGGTCTGAGTTCTACAGTTAGCCTGTTCACATATGTGGAGTTATTTCTCATTCTAAACTCCTTGGAATTAAAAAGTGAAAATGTACTCAAAACCCAGAGAAGACTGTGAAAAGGAGACTGCAGATCAGTAGACATGAGCTATTTTTTATTTACTTCAAAGCCAACCCATTTCAATCTGAATTGCTCATCACCTAACGTTTGCTTTAAGACTTCATGGATCTGAAACATCAAAAAGAGAAAAACTGTTAATACTGTCTTGTCGTCTCTATCCTAAACTGTCCACCTATACCCTTCATTTTTCTCAGCCTCCCTCCAGCTGCCTGCCTTTGTCATTAGCACTGTCACCAATGGGAAGGCACATAAATCGGTTTGTTAGGCCCTTTCCAACACCCCAGCCAACAAAGAAAGTTTGATGGCAAAGGAGGCTAAAACAAATGACTTAATCAGTGCTTCTCAACCGGGACTGTTCATCAGAATCACTGCAGAACTTTAAAAAAAAAACACACACACAGCAGGGCTGCCTTTGAGTTCCTCCACTGAACAATTCCTTAGACTGTCTCTGAGGACTGGGGCCACGCTTTTCTTTAACTTCCCCAGGGATTCTAACCTCAGCAGGGTTAACAACCACTAGTCCCTATCAAACTCTGAGGACAGTGTGTGAGTGTCTGTGACAATGTTTCTCTGTCTGTGTCCCTGGAACTGGGATAAGTCGGCTACAGGTGTTTGTCTTCTATATGGAATTTTATATGCTGCTAAAACTAATGATATATATTCTTTCTCACACACACCTTGTCCTTACCAATCCCATCCTTTAAATCTGCGAGACAGACATTTTCTCCATTAATATGGAATAGATACATTCCAACTAAGGTGGCCAGAAGATGGAATTCTCCATTTGGACCCCAATCTTCCTATTATTGGATTTAATTTAAGACAGAAGGTAGATTGCTTCTAATTTGGTCTCCCTACCCTCAAACCTCCCCCCCCAAAAAAAAAAAATCCTTGACATTTACAGAGCTGATATTCAACACTGCAGTCTTAAGTTACTTGGACTTTTACTAAAAAAAAAAAAAAATGTATCAGATGCTGAAATTGCATCTTTTGTACCTGTTCTTTCTTCAATAGCAAAATGCACTAAAAGCTCGCCAGTCCCCCTCCCCTTTCCCTGGCAGACACACACACACACACACACACACACACACACACACACACACACACACCACAATTCTTTCTAGAAACCTGAGTTTGCAAGATTTTAGAATAAATAGCCTAGGTGTTCTTTCTTTGGCCTGTGAGTAAATTGCAATAATCTACAAGATACATGCCAGTCTGTAAAGTTATAGTTTGGGCTGGATGACCCATAATGAGCTCTCTGGCTCTGACATTATATGATTATCTGATGTAACTGAAATATGTGCCCTTAGGCCAAATTCGAAATCAGCTTGAGGCTTTTGTCACAATATTTAGGAATAATTCTTCCTCTTGACAATCTGCCATCTCTCACATACTAGTACTTTAAAAGGACAAGGAGAAAAAACTCCTGGAAGAAATGGATATTTAGAACAATAATAATATTGATAATAATAGCTAAAGTTAATGTTTATTGAGCACTTACTATGTGCCAATTTGCTAAGCACTAGGAATATTTCATTTAATCTAATACCAACCATATGAGTTAGGTACTGTTGTTCCTAACTTATGAGGAAACTAAGACTCAGAAAAACTAAGTTACTTGCCTAAGGTCACCACAATTAAGTAGAAAGCCAAGACCCAAATTCAGTTCCTTCTGACTATGCTGCCTTAATTTGGTGTGTGTGTGTGTGTGTATTAATCCTCACCTGAGAATTTTTAAGAGAGTGTAAGAGAGAGGGAGAGACAGAGAGAAACATTGATGTGACAAAGACACATAAATTGGTTGCCTCTGCACACACCCCAACCAGGGCCTGGGATCAAGCCTGCAACCGAGGTATGTGCCCTTGACTGGAATTGAACCGAGGACCCTTCAGTCCAAAGGCTGATGCTCTGTCCACTGAGCCAAACCCGCTAGGGGTTCGTTCTCTCTCTCTCTCTCTCTCTCTCTCTCTCTCTCTCTCTCTCTCTCTCTCTCTCTCTCTCTCAATTTGTTGGCAAAAGTTACAAAAAAGATCTGAAAAGATCTCGGAATATGAGCCAACCTGTCACCATGAGCCAAATTGATAGCAATGGGAACAGATGAGCGAATTTTTCAAAGCTTTCTCTCTCCCTATATTGGTTTTGACAGTATTGCCTTGCATTGTCAAGTCATCTGGTCAAAATTAGAAGTGGGCAGAAATCTCACCTCACTCAAAAATTGGTCTTTCATATCTTCTGGGTCCATCAGAGCTGGGATGGTAAAATCTGCTTTCAGGATTCCAAAGAATTGCTCTGAAAAAGAAATGGCTACCTGGTTCAGGGGAAATTATCTTACTGCCATTTGAAAACTTCAAGTTCTTAGTAGTCAGAGTGCACACTGGACACCACAGATGGCTTCAAGTTCTTGGTAGTCAGAGTGCACACTGGACACCACAGATGGCACATGTGATTTAGGGTTTCAAAAAGGGAGAGGAAAGAGCCTACTGAACAGGAGAATGCTTGGCCACGATTGGGACCAACCAACAGTGGCTGAAAGAGTCTTATGTCGTAGGGTAACGCTGGCCCTCCTCACACATCAGGCAGTTATTTTCCATTCTGTATTTCCCACCTTCCTCTTAATAACTCTATTAAATAGATGCTGGAAATACACACCCCCTCCCTGGGCCCACATTCGTAAAGGCCCACTCTGCCCCAGGAAACTAAGTTGTCTAAGCCTATAAACAAGCTCAGCCTTCGGCCGTGGGCCACTGTAATCATCACAGTACTACCAGCTCATAGTAAGACTACTTTATATTTGTATAGCACTTTATGGTTTATGAAGTACATAATTATTTCACTGTGATGTAGGCAGGGTAGTTTTTAACTCCACCCCTTTTGCAGGTGAGAAATGAGAGATTCCACAGTGAGGAAAGGGCTCACTAAGCTTTCACAGCCGTCAGGGAGCTAACTAGGATCCTCACCCTTGTTCCTCCTGCTGCTGTTCCGAACCTTCCCACCATCTCACGCTGCCTCATAAGAAGGTCTCAAGGAATCTGTGCGAAGGAGTGGCTGTCCACATCGAATTGCTTACTTGTTACAAGTGAGCGGGAACTTGGTAACCACAAGCAGTTACCTGATTCTGGCGCTGGGGTTTTTCTTTGTGGCTCCAGGTAGTTAGATGTGCTCACGTGTTGGGCCGGCTTGGCAGCAGTTGTATCTCTTATGTCAGTGCCACTTTCTTCACTGGGCATAGCTGCAGGAGGGGAAATGAAGGAGTTACTGCAAAGATGGCCAGTAGCAAGGCAGTCTGAGGTTGGTGACTGCCCCTGAGCCGGGAGACAGGCCTGGGCCTCACTGCCCATGCACACAGTTGGTGCAGAAACGTTCAGGTGGGAAGCTGAGCCCCTGCCAGTCCTCTTGCCTGCAGGCTGATGTTCCAGCCCTTGAGTTGCTACTCCATCATCTCATCAAGTGCCCCTGGTACAGGATGTGTGGGGCTTATGCAATGTTATGAGATTTCTACTCAGTAGCAAACGTTTTCTTTTGGCAGTTCCTACCCAAGAGGCCCCAACCCCTTATGTCTGATAGCCACACTGAGCCCCACCATTGGCAGGGACCCCCAACATCTTCATCAAAGTGTGTTATCAAAATATTTCAGAACCAAGCTCAGCCTCCCCACAACCCCCTCTGCCCTGCAAGGCTACCCATCTGCTGAGGCACCAGCCAGGGACCCCAGGTGCCTCAGCTGCACCCTTACTCCCTGTCATTTGCTCTCATGTTCAGTCACCAAAGTCCTGTCAGTGCCTTGCTGGTATCTTTTATTTCAAACATGGAAATAACCATATTGATTTTATGGTATATTACTGTTAATTATTTAAGCAAAAGTATCCCTCCGATGACCCAGGGGCAACCACTATTAACTTGAATTTTTTTAATTTGAATGCGTAAAAATATCTACCTTACTCATATATATATATATATATATATATATATATATATATATATATATATATACACACACACACACATATTGATTTCAGAGAGGGAGAGATAGAAACATCAATGATGAGAGAGAATAATTGATTGGTTGCCTCCTGCATGCCCCACACTGGGGATCGAGCCTGAATCCTGGGCATGTGCCCTTGACTGGAATCGAACCTGGAACCCTTCAATCCACAGGCCGGTGCTCTATCCACTTAGCCAAACCAGCTAGGGCAAGGCTGTGCAGTATTTCATCAAATGTACCCAAACTTATTTCACCAACTTGCTTTCAGTGGACATTAGATTGCCTCCAGTTTTTCAATGTAATAAACAGTGCTGCAACCAACAACCCCGTGTGTGGAGGATGCGTGCACTGGTATATGTGTACACCTTGTGCTATTATTTCCTTAATAAATGTCCGTGGGTAGAATTTCTGTATGGAAGGGTGTGCCCATTTCAAAACGGACATGCATCACCAGGATGGCAGCGCCAGTTTACTTTCCTACCCAATGTCTGAGATCGCTGATTTTCCCCTGTTCTCGTCAGCTTTATCACCCTTTAAATCTTTGCCAAACTGGTAAGTAAAAAAATTCATTGAAAAAAATACAGCTTGCTTTTAATTTGCATTTCTGTGATAAAGCTGAGCATTTTTAAAAGTGTGTTTGTATTTCTATCTCTTCAGTTAATGTCACTTGCATAATATGTAAAATCGATTCCCTCACGTCCCTTCTCATTCTGCTGCTCCAGACCTGCCCTGGGTTCCTTCCACTCCTGGCCAGCCGCCTCCTCAAATGACATCTTCCTTCCCCACCCCAAGAATTGTCACTGTCTTTAATGAAATGAGTAAATCTGTAAAATCCAGAAACACTCACATCTCATCCCCTGAATATCACCACTGTTAACATTTTCACACATTTCCTCCCAATCTGTTGATGTTTCCTTTCAACATTGTGGGACTGTATTGTGTGTATAATGTTGATTCATGCTTTTTTCCTTTAGCATCTTAACACAGTCATTGTCCCATGTCGTCATAACTGCCTTGCTTCTAGTAACTACAGATCTGAGCATTTGGCTCACTCTGATGGTTCCACCACTGGCTGCGGGATCAGGTCCTTCAGAGTTTGGCCCCAGACTACTTGTTCCTGCTCACCCCTTGCCACTGCCTTCCCAAAAATATGACCTCCATCCGGTCACATCAGACTGCTGGCCATTTCCAAACCACACACTTTCACCTCTACCTGCCTTTGCCTATGCAAATCCTGCTCTCTGCTGCCTGATGAAATCCCCCCATTACCTTTTGTCCAATTGTAGTCATTCCCCCTTACCCCTGGGGATATACACTGAGTGGCCAGATTATTATGATCTCTGAATGCATAATAATCTGGCCACTCAGTGTATATCCTATATAATAAAAAGCTAATATGCAAATTGTCCCCTCGACCAGCAGGCAGGCCGGCCAACCGCCCATGTCCCCTCCCTCCTCCCCCCCCCCCCCCCGCGCCAGGCTGGCTGGACCCCACCCATGCACGAATTCATGCACCGGGCCTCTAATACACACACACACACACACACACACACACACACACACACTCTGAGTGGTCAGATTATTATGCGTTCAGGGATCATAATAATCTGGCCTCTCAGTGTATGTTCCACTTTCCTCCATGGGTGCTTGAAACCATGGATAGTATCAAATCCTGTATGTACACTTACGTGTTTTCCTATACATGCATACCTATGATAAAGTTTAATTTATAAATTAGGCACAGTAAGAGATTAACTTTGTGCTAATCCCTCTCCCCTCCCCTCCCCCCTCCCCCTCTCCTCCCTCTTTCAATTGATGGCTACTAAGTGTCTAATGGGCAGGTAGCCCATACAGCAGCGATTTTCAACCTTTTTCACCTCATGGCACAAATAAACTGATTACTAAAATCGCTGCTATACAGTGTGGGCAGAGTGAGACAGCCCAAGATTTCATCATGCTATTCAGAACCACCATGCACAGTTTAAATCGTATGACTTGTTCATTTCTGGAATTTCCCATTTAATACATATTTTCAGACTGTGGTTGACCACAGGTAACAAACTGAGAGTAAAACCCTGGAATAGAGGGACTACTGTACCACCTTCCCAGGCAGAGTGGAAGTCACTCTCCGGCCTGGGCTCTGGGTCACACCGGAGCGGCGCCCACCAAACTGCCGGGCTGTCTCTCTCGGCCCGTTAGCTAAGCTCTTTCAGAAACAGGAAGAGGCCCTGCTGGTCTTGGTAGCCACAGTCTCCCGCCTGTTCAAAACAGGTACTCAGGAAGTGGTTGCTGGATTAAATCATCCACCAGTGTGCAAAAGCAGTGTTCTAGGCCTGGAGAAGATACGGAGGCATAAAACAGTCCCTGCCCGTGAGATCCCACAGTCCCGTGAATTCCTAATTGTGATCGTTCACAATCATTTATAATGAAGAAGATTAAAATGAGGTAAGGACTGAGGCAGGAGATGAATGAGTCACAAGTCATTTCACTAGAGCACTGAGGTTAAAATGGTAATAACCACCATTTCTTGAGTATCTGCCAGATGCCAGACACTGAAAGCAAGCTCATGGCAATGGCATCCCCTCCCCCCCTTTCTCTCCCGCTCCTCCTTTAAAGATGAGAAAAACGAAGTTCCGAGAGGGTAGGAAACTTGCCTAAGGACACACAGTAGGTAGTAGAGCCAACATTCCGTCAGTCAGTCTTCTGCATCTAAGTAGAGTGTTTCTCCCCCAGACCGCCCACCCAAATTATTGCCCACGGAGGATTGGGGGGCGGGGGGCGGGGGCTGGCTCCGGGGACAGCATCACCTGCGAGTGGCCCGGCATAAGGCCAGGGGCCGGGCCTGTGGCCCAGCACACCCCACCCGCCCAGCCTCAACCCCTCCACCTGGGCGTGGAAGCCAGGGCGGAGCTCCCCAAAGGAAGAGCGGGGCGCTGAGGCCGGCGGCGCTGGTCCCCAGGCCCCACCTGCGCGGGCGGGCGGGCACGTGCTCCGGCCCTGGCCGCTCCCAGCAGCCCCCGGGCGAGCGGCCCGCGCGGGCTGCCCACTCAGGGCGCAGGGTGCGCAGTGCGCGGTGTTCCTCCCGCCCAGCGGGCTCCCTGAACCCAAGGCCCCGAGCCGCTGTCTTGGGCCCGAAAAGCTCATGGAGGCTCGGAACCGCGCGCCCGGAGGCAGGTAAGTGGCCGACGCAGAGCACCGCCATCCTGGGGGAAACTGGGGCACCGCAGGGTGAGCCCAGCCCACCCCCGCCGCTGCCCCCTGCGGAGTCACGGACCTGCCGTAGGTCATGGGGTCCAGGGCCTTTCCTTGGGGACAGAGGTGTCCCTCGGGGCCACAGCCCCTGGGGTCTGGGGAGCCCCGGGCCCTCGGAGGCAAGAGCGCCCAGGGCGGGCTGTGCCCTGGACGGAGCCAAGGCCCCAGGCGCTGGGAGGAAGCCCGAGTCTGACGGTGGCCCCGGCCCTGCGGTTCCTTGGTGCCCCGCTGGGTGCGGCCTGGGCGGCAGCCGGGTGCCAGTTGAGACCTTAGAGGGAGAGCAGAAGACACTCTTCCCGGCTCCTGAACCAAATATGACCACAGACGCGGCCCTGGTGCTGTGAGGGCCACATTCCTTAGCTCACAGGGGGCCCCTGCAGGATCTGGGGGTCCCCGCCCAGTACCCCCCAACCCACCTGCAGCTCTTACCTGCAAGCCGCCACCCAGTCTACCTCCACTCCCCTTTGCAAGCTAACTCTCTGCCTTCAAAATCACCTCCTCCTCCTGGAAACCCCCAGGAGCTGGGACCGGCCCCTTCCATGTCCCCATCATGCCTGTGACTACAGTCACCACCGCCTTTCACAAGTTCTCCCAGCGGGCCCTGCCTTTTGTCTGTGTCCCCAGAATGAAGCTCTGGGAGCAAATCCCCTACTTTTCTCCATGTCCTCCAAAAGGGCAGTATTATCTTTGTCTGAAGTAGGAATCTAAAGAAGCCAGCAGAACTGGGACTATGCCCTCCGTTATCCTAGTTGGCTTCGAAACGCTTGGGAAGCAACACGAAGCAATCGTTCTGAAGATGCTTCAGGAATTTAAAAATGCTAAAGGAACACTCACTGTCACTCCCAGCCTTGTCCCCACAGCTCCCCTCTCCTCCCCTCTCCTCCCAGAACTAGAAGGGATTCCACGGGCGCCTCTCTGGTGCGTCCCTCTCTGGAGATCCAGCCTCAGAGGCCTCTGATGATTTTTCCGCTCAGCGTCTCAGGCCCTGGTCACCTCACCTGAGAGACCGCACAGCCTCTCTTGGCCTCCTGGCCCTGGAACGGCAAGTTCAGTGGCCCAGTTCAAGGAGGGGGGTTGACGGTGGCCGAGGCCTCCTTCTCCCGACCCCAGCTCACCAGCCGGGTGCTGACACAGGGAGATCCCTCTCCGTGTGTGTAAGTGGCCCTTGGTTGCCATCCAGTTGGCCCACCTCTTTTCTGGCCTCTCCCAGGCCCCCTGGGAGGACCCATGGGACCCACCCTGTGCTGCCGCTTTCAGGCCGCCCTCTCCACTTCCAGACTCTGGTGACCCCAGGATCCAGCCAAGAATTAGGCCACGCACCCGTACAGAGCAGAAAACAGGAGCGTACCTGGTCTGGGCGTCTTCCCCTCGGTCACTTCCCAGGAGGGAGTGCGGATAAGCTGGGGGAGTGCTGCCGACTGCCGGTGTCCAAGAGAGGGGTCTGCAGGTAAAGACTGGGAGTGAGTGTGGGGGGACCCCCGCTCCCAGGTCTGTCGCAGGCACCGCTCCTTCACAGACCGGACTCAGGAGGACACATGTATTGTACACCTAGTCAGTCATGCCCACCACAGCTTCAATCCGCACAACAGCCCTGCAAGGCCTCCCTTCTGATCTTACACAATAAGGAGTTTCTTTGGGGCTGATAAAAATGTCCTAAATTTAGGTAGTGCTGATTGGACAATCCTGTGAATGTACTAAAACCCATTGAATCAGACACTTCAAAAGAGTGAATTTTATCACAATAAAGCCAGTTACAAAAAAAAAGAAGGAAGGAAGAAGATAAGAGGAAGCCTGCTGCTGAGGAGGCAAACTGCACAAGATCCAAACAGCCAGGGTGGCCTCTGGCTCTCGGCATTCATAGTGACAATAGCAATGACAGTTGCTCAAATCTGCGGGGTGCTTCATTCTGTGCCAGGGGCTCTCCGAGGTCCTTTATACGCACCCTCATTCAGCCCTCAAAGCCATCCTGTGAGGCGGGGGTCATCGGATCATTGGTACCATTTTGTTAAATATATTTTCCCGATGAAAAGGAGACTCATTTCCAGCAAGTGGTAAAATCTGATTCCAAAGCCCCTGCTTTCAACCACTTCATTGCCCAATAACCAATTCCTGTTGCTAATTGGGAATGCCCGGAGGCTGGATGGGGCCTGGTCCATTCTTTAAAGAGCTCTCAGAATTAAGATAAGCTTTGCTCCAAAACTCAGTTACCCTCTGACTAGAAGTGCTTCCTTAGGTCTATCTTCAGTGTCTCCTGCTGCCAAAGCAAACCCATTTCCCATCCCGTGCAGACCGCGGGCCAGCAGGGAGGACTGCCACGCACCATAGAAGCAGATGAAGGGTTGCAGGGAAGAGCAGACCACTGAATAAACTCTGGGGGTGTAGCGTACGTAGGTGCGGAGCCCCGCACACAGTCCTGCCCCAAACTTGGGCACCTGCAGCCAGGTGGGGATGCTGGCACCCAAGTCGCTGGACCAGCTTAGAGACCCAGAGGCCGCGTTGAAGTAGAGGCCAATCCAGGCCTCCGTCTCACTGGTGATGGACTTCAGGGCCTCCACGCCTGCCTCGTCAGTCACCGTCTGCAGGTCGGCCAGGTCTGTGTGGTGGGTACGGCAGTACAGCAGGGCTGACAGCCATGTCATTCCTTGGTTAAATCGTTTGAAGGTCAGTCTGCCAATCTGGACCACCGCTGGGGGAAAAGAACAGAGAGACCCAACACCTGTGATTCTAAACAAGGGAAGTTTGGAAAGGGCATGGTCTGGCACCACCCGAGGGATTGATGCCGGACGGAGACCTGAGAAAGGAAACACCTCTGTTTGCGGAATTGGGAGTCACATCCTCAGATTCAAATGGGGCCCCTAACTCTGACACATACCTGTTCACGGAAGCCCATCAAGATTTGCCTGGAATTTCCCTCACTTCCCCTGTCTGAACTGATTTTTAATGCACATAATACTCACCAGTCCTGAGCTTCGCAGGTGGATACATCCTCTTTTAAAAACCTCACTATAACCCTGAGAAGTAGGTGTTACTAACTCCATTTTATAGAGGAGAAAAGAAAGGCTTAGGGAGATGATGACCTGCCCAAACTCATGCCATATTGCCTGGCAAGACAAGGGGCACACGCAGGTGTGCCCACCTTGGGAAACTGTCATTTTCACTCCACAACTCCATACTCCATAAAGGCAGAAAACCAACTCCACAAGACAGGCGGATGGAGGAGTGTACCAGTATTTCCTTTGTCACAGAATCTCTCTACACCAGACATGAAGGGGTGACATTTTTTTAATACCAGGGCAGTGATATCCAGAGGGAAATCCCCCACCCCCACGAGAGGGATAGGCCTGGGCTGTGAGGAGGTGCCTCCTGCACCTCACTCCCGAGCCATGGAGGTGGGGGCATCTGAAGAGCTGGGGTGCAGCCTGGGCTCTGCCACTGTTTGGTTGGGGCCCTTGGCCAAGTCACCTCCCCCACTGGATCCATCTCTCCAGGGGTGTCAGCCTGGGGGCAGCAAAGCCAGGGATCCCTGAGCCAGGGGGAGGGGTGGGGGGACCCAGGTGCGGCGACCCTGCCAGCTGGTTTCAGTGGGTACGTCAAGCAGAAGGCAGGCCCCTGGGTCTGCACCTGGCTGTGGAGTGGTGGTCAGGCTGAGAACGGGCTCCTCGAGGTTGTAGTGTCTCTCCAGAGGATCTG
Source organism: Cnephaeus nilssonii (assembly GCF_951640355.1). Taxonomy (NCBI): domain Eukaryota; kingdom Metazoa; phylum Chordata; class Mammalia; order Chiroptera; family Vespertilionidae; genus Cnephaeus; species Cnephaeus nilssonii. Next base: position 22,073,072 of record NC_137092.1, read on the forward strand.
GAAGACAGAAACAGACCTCGAGTTACGGGGCAGGCGTGGGCTGCCGGGGATCCTCTGCAGGCACCAGGAGCTGCCACGCTGAACTTGGGAGAAGCCTAGCTCAAGTTAGACAGGCTCCTTTGTTCCTATTGACATTCATTCTATAAAAGTATCTATGGAGCTGTTGTGTGGCAGATGGTATTCTAGGCCCTGGAAATACAGCAGAAATAAGATAAGCAGGATCTTTGCTCTCAAAGAGGGTAGGAGAAGGAACCCGCCTTGGGGCAAAGGCCAGGTCCTCGGGTGGGAAGGGGCCACATGGGTTTGAATGTGTGTAAGCAAAATGTCTGATTTACATGTTTAAGAGTTCCTTGTATAGGGAGCCCACTGTAGGTGGGGCAGACCCCAGGAGGAGGGGTGTGCTAGTGGGTGGGCTCGCAGAGAGAGAAGTGGGTGGAGTCAGGACTTGTCTTGGTGGCGCCCTGGACACCAGACTTAGTATTAGAAAGCACCTCATACATACTTCCTTGGTGGGGCTCCCATCCCAGCACACCACTCCCACTGCATCCGGAATCCTAGGTCACACCTGGGCCACTGCAGGCTACATTTCAAGGCTCTCTGACAAACATTTGGGGATTCATCAAGTCGGTCCTCTGGGCCCCTATTTGAGGGGTGGGGTGGTATTGAGTTGGGCAGGCCTAGACTGACTGAGAGAAAAGCAGAAACTGGCGTTGTTACCAGGAAAGTGCTCTCTGGTCTCTAACCATCCCCATGTGATCTCAGACAGAGGTCAGTGCAATGGGCCACCCGAGCAGAGGGGCCAGCGCAGGGCAAGGATGGCCAGCACCATGGGCATTGAGCACGATGGGGGACTTCCTGCAGAGACGCCCCAAGGAGCTGGCCGCACCCACCCCCTTCCCAGAAGCAGGAAGCCCCCCAGAGAGTGGCTGGCCTACATTCCTTCCCACCCTCCCCTCCCTCCTCCCCCTTCCGCCTCCTCCTTCTTCCGCCTCCCTCCTCCCCTCCTCCCCACCCTCCCCCGGGAGACAGAACCACCCTGTGCTTTAAGACAAGAGGAGAGACTGAATTCTGCTAGTTTCTGCACAGAGGCAAACGAACCCCCAACCTGCCTGCCTTCTTCCTCTCTTTCTTTTTTCTCTTCTCCTAAATCTTTAATTGGCAGAAGGAGGGGACAAAGTGGAACATTCCAGATTTTAGTTTTTCTCTACCCTGATTTATTCCCATTTCACTGGCGGACTCTTGGAAATGAGGGACAGAAGAGAGAAATTAAGGCTGAGGAAGGTAGCCAGCGGGGCTAAGGTAAGAGTTAATTGGAAAGACCTGAGCTCTCTCGCTTTCATTTGCTCGCGAAAAGCAGCCCTGGGAGGAAGACTGTGTCCAGACTGTGGCTGTGAACACACCGTGGTAGCAGATGAAGGGCTTCTGAGCTGTGCACGAGGCGGCCCCCAGGTTGGGGATAATGGACACGGAGTACAGCGTGGCACAGATGCCCTCCTTGAAGACGGGCAGCGGGCTCCACAGCGGAGTGGTGAAGGTGGAACCGCTGGACCAGCTCAGGCCGCCGATGCGCACATTGTAGAAGAGGCCGATCCACGCCTGAGTGCCGCTGGTGAGGCTGTAGAGGGTCATCACGCTGCTCACGCTGTTCATGCTCTGCAGGTCGGCCAGGTCCGTGTGGTGCCCCCGGCAGTACCGCAGGGCGTCCATCCAGCTCAGCTTCTCCTCCACCCTCGAGAATGTCTTGCCATCGCTCACCAGCTCCTGGGCTGGGGCAGGAGAGGCTGTCACCATATGGTCATCTCCACTCCCCCCCCTTCCCCCCCGCTAGTTCTCAAAGCCAGCCTCTTCTCTTCCACTCTGTCCCTTGCTGTTGGCCCTCCCGTTGCCCATAGTTCTGCCTCTCAGCCTTTGCACGAGCTGCTCTCTCTCATCCCCGGAAGAACTGGCCACCTCTGTGCGCTCCCTCAATCCCCTCACCTCCCCCTTCCCTTTGCCCAGCTAATGACTCAACCCTGTGCCCCATTCTGGGTAGGTGCCCTGCCTGTGTGCTGCGTGCACCTTGTCAGTGCTTACCAATAGTAGATAGTGTTTACCGAGCACTCATGATTTCCAGCAACCCCCTAGGACAGGTGTCACTGTGCCTATTTGACCACTGAGGAAACCAAGTCCACAGAGTTGAGTGACTTGGCCACCCACCCAGTGGGAAGGGGTAGAGCCAGGACCCAAGGGCCGTGGGTGGGGCTTCCAGGTCCAAGCCCTTAGTCATCCCTTGTACCGCCCTGACGTAGGTGTCAGGGGCTCGGAATAGGGGCTGCACATAGAATCACCTGGGGAGCCTTTCAAATACATGAATGCTCAGGCCCACCCTACAGCAAGGATCGGAATGTGCTGGGACCAGCATCAGAATGTTTTAAAAGCCCCCGGGGAAAGGACCTTTTTGCTTGTCTGTCTCCTCCACCAGGTCCAGGCACCTTGGGAGCAATGAACAAGCCATATTCATCATGCTCTCAGCAGCCAGCACATCAGAACGGCTCCATGTGTTGAAAATGAATGAATGAACTAATGAGCAAATTACACTTCTCCTGGGAACCAGCCTCAAGACCTCTGTGTTCGCTTCCTTGCTTCCTGACTCCATACCCTTGCCAGAGTCCCAGCAACTCTGCCCAGGTCCCTCGGTGCAGAGGGGTCAAGAGGGATGAAGGGCCTGGGGCCAGGATCTTGGGGGGTCCTAGGCCTTAAGGAACCAGCCTCAAGCCAGATGCCGTAGGAGAGGAAGATAAGACAGAAGAACTGGCACACAGAGTGCCCAGCCTGTGCCCTGTGTGGGGGGCACGGGGAAAGGACCAGGAAGGCACTTGCCAAAAGGAATGAAGCTACTCACACCCACCAGAGTTCCAGAGGCCACCTGTCGCTGAGAAGAATTGGAGAAGCGCTGTGTCAGAGGAAAGAAAGAAGTTATTCTTTCATATGATGTGTGAATCACTTGGACACTTTTTTTTTTTTTTTTTTGGTTAATCCTCACCAGAGGATATTTTTTCCATTGATTTTTTTTTTTTTAGAGTGGATGGAGAAATCGGGGGGAGGGGGAGAGAGAAACATCGATGTGAGAGACACATTGATTGGTTGCTTCCCACAGGTGCCGAGGGTAGAATCAGCAACCCAGGTAGTTCCCTTTACCAGAAATTGAACCATGACCCTTTGGGCTGACACTCTAACCACTGAGCACACCGGCCAGGGACACTTTGCCATGTTTTATCCTAATCTGTTTAATTTTTTCAAATCACTGCCTGTGGCCCACCAAATTGATTTTAGGCTCTAATGAAAAACCCTGCTGCCCCGCTGATCTCCTGGCTTCATGCAGTGTCCTGGGGCCTCCCAGGTTCTGCCTCCCACCACTGAACTCCTGCATGTGTCCTTCCGGCTGTCATTCTGTCCACACACACAGATTCACCTTCCGTCTGCTCCGTCCTGGTGCCCCCAGCTCATTAAATGGCTCCCTCCCTCCCTCCAGCGTCTCCAGCCCCAGCCCAGGAGTCACGGCTGGTCCCTCTCTTTCTCTCATTCCTGGCATCCAGTCTCACAGCAAATCCCGTCAGCTCTACCCAATGTGTATCTTGAGCCTTCGTGAACTTTCCATTTCTTTCCATGCCCACTGCTACCCTGGCCCAAGTCACTGGCCTCTCACTGGGACTCAGCACTGGCCCCAGGGGGTCTCGCTGCTGCCCTCATGGACAGAAGGACCTTTCTAAGATATTCCTTCTTGTCACCCTGACTATTTCCTTAACTGCACTTGTCACATTCTGCAATCATTTATTTACTGTCTTCTTGCCCAATGTCTCTAACCCCCGCTAGACCCTGAGCTCTGTGAAGCCACGCACCTATGAGGCACTTCATTACTACATGTTGGTCAGATGCCTCCGTGAGGACATGAGTGAGTGGAATGAGATGAAGCACAGCAGGCTCTGGGTTCTGGCCCCTGGGCCTCAGAAGGGGAGGGACAGGGGGAGAGGAGGCAGCCCGCGGGGAGAGGTGGCTGAGACCTCCATCACCGGGCCTGGACTGACAGTTGAAAAACATTGTTTTCCACTTTGTTTCCCCTTCAGCCTCAAAACCTGGGAACCTCAGAGGACAAGCACCCTTCTCTGGGACCCATGCAGGGAGCCCAGTGTGTCGGGGGGGGGGGGGTAGAGGGGTACGCAGGGTCCTTACCTGCTGCGCAGAGCAGGCTCCGTAGCCCCAGGCCCAGCATGGCTGCAGCGCAAGGCAGGCTCCTCACCTCTGGCAGCGACTGCACCTGAGCCTCTGGTCTCTTCTTCCTTGCCCTCCACTCTCCTTCCTACCCAAACTGCAGATTTTACTAAACAAATACTTATTCGGTGCCTACTGCCTGCCAGCCATTGTGTGAGGTGCTGGGGAGCAGCTGGAAGAAAGCGGAGAAGATGTGTGTCCTGCCAGTGGCAGGGATGGCATCAGGGGTCAAGAAACTGATGAGCGGAGATGAGGGGAGCCCTGGCTCTGGGGCGGCAGGAGTGGGGGGCAGAGGGCGGCCAGGTTAGGCCCAGGGTTCCTCAAGGGCCAGAGGGCCGGGAGTGGGAGGAGAGAAAGGGGCGTTGGGGGGGGAGAAGGAATGGGCATGTGTGGGCCAGGCTTTGCTGGACTCTCCTCCCTCACAGCAGCCACACCAGCCACCGGGGAGGCTGGGACCCCCACGTCACAGGTGAGAAAGTTGTGGCTCAGAGAAGTGAAATAACTTGCTCAGGGCATAGTGGGAAGCAGCAGGGCAGCAGTTCAAACTCACTGGCAAGCATAAGGTGGGGAGGCAGTGGGCCCCCACAAGCCCTACCTCAGTGAGATCAGGGGCCTGCCCAGGTCCAGGCTCGGCTCCCTGTTAGACCAGAGACCAAGACACTTTCTCTGGGGAAGCAAGAACAGCTCACTCTCTCTTTCCTTCTCCCTCCCTCCCAGCATCCTGTTTGTGTCCAGCTTCTCTCTGTTCCCCTAAGGGCTGAGCTTTTGGAAACCACAGCCTGGAAGACTCTCTTTATCCTGCTCTCCACCCTTCACACCCTTCCCAGAGGGAAGAACAAACAGCCCTCTGAAAGGCAGAGGCGGGAGCTGGTAATGCTTTCACAGTCACGTCCTGCCACCACGTTCTCTGTGCAGCGATGGCCTCCGATGACTCGGTCCCAGGGACACAACCCCGTTTGCCTCGGCCTCTGAGGGTCACTCCCTGGGGATAGGAGGGAAGCTGGCCATCCTGGCCTGGGAAACACCACCCCCCCATCCCCTGCCAGGACCACCTCTCTTGATTTAAGGGCCCTACTGGGCACCCTGGGGTTGAAATCCCAATTCTCTTTTCTCTGGAGAGACTGTGAGCTCCCTGAGAACAGAGACTGCGCCTGACCACCCATAACAAGGGCAGCAGACCTCTCGGTAAGGCCCTGCGTCATGGTTTGTATTAGGAAGACGTGCTATTGTTATTCTCTTTGGATTCCCACTCTGGCGCCCAGCGCTCTTGAATGCAGGGCAGGGGAGGGGGCTGGTGATGAGGGAGGAGGACAGCCCTGCTCCCCAGGACTCGAGTTTCACTGGTGTTGTGTCAGGAAAGCCAGGCAGAGGAAGGGGTGAGGGGAGAAGGAAAGCCAGGCAGGGGAGGGGGAAGGGGTGAGGGAGAAGGAAAGCCAGGGGGAAGGAGTGAGGGGAGAAGGCAGGAGTGGGCTCCCTCAGTGACCCAGGAACAAACACAAGGTTTGCATGAGCTGCAGGAAACAAAGGGGTTCATGGAAGCTCTGTAGCATCTCCCCCCTCCCGCCCCCCCCACATACACACACAGAGGACATCCTTAGGTAAAGGTTTACAATGTTCACTTTCCCTCGGTCTATATAGACCTTTTCTCCCGGACCCACCAGATCCCCATAGTGGAAGCTGCACCTCCCACACTTGCTTTTTTGCATCAGGCAGGTGTTCTGCAAAGCGGCGGCTGCCGCCCGTCTGGGGTCTTTGTTAGAGATGTGCACTGTGGCCTTTGCTTGGCTGTGGACATGACCTGTTGGAGTCAGTTGTGCCTCATGGGGCCATTTCTGCCCGAGGGGAAGGTTCTGTACAGCCAGCCTGTCTAACTCCCGGCACAGCTGGGGAAGCAGCCGGCTCCCGACCAGTAGGCCTGTGCTCCCCGAGGCTGCTATTTGAGGCCTCTCTTTAGGACTGCCAAGTAGAGGGGCGGGGGTTGGGGGGGGGCGCAGAAGGGACGGGGTTCCTTCATCTGCATTGTGCGTGAGGTCTCCTGTGAACTTATCTTTGTTAACCCCCGTTTTATAAGTGTCAATGGGAAATGCTGACATGGGACATGGGCTGCCGTGGCTGGGACAGTCCACGCCTCTAGGGAGGAGGTTAAACGCGCTGGCTGCGTAGCCAGGCTGCCTGGGTTCATTTCACAGGTCCCCCCCACCCCCCAGGCTCTCTGACTTCAGAAAATGCCAGCTCTGAGTTAAACAGTTTCTTCATCTGTAAAATAGGAATAATGATAGTGCCTACCTCTTAGGGTAGTTGTGTGGATTAAATCAACACATTCAAAATGCTTGGTTAAGACACTGTTTTATTACAGTGATTCCCATATTCCTGGAGGTGAACCCTTGACCTAGTTCAAACCTGCAAGCAAGACTGGCAGGGTCTCCAGGTAATCACTGAACCAGAGAATCCGGGTCCACCGGCCAGCGCCTCTCTCCAGGGTGACACAGTCCCTCCTTAGCAGTGGGTCAGCCCAGTGTCTCTATGCCTGAGCCATCCCATTCTGCCACAAGGAAAGAGGCTGCGTAGCCTCGGCTAACTTGCACAACTGTCTGGTATTCACCAAGCTGCAGACAAGCTGTGGGAGGCAGCAGACTGTGGAGGCTGGGGTGGGCTTGTGCTGGGATTCACTCTCTTGAGAGCAGGTCTGAGAATGAGCCCAGAGGGGTGTCCAGACAGAGGATAGATATGGTGGTCAAGGGTTGCTCCAGGGAATCTGGAAAAAGGGGTATTTCCTCCTGGAAGGACGGATCCGGAGGTCTGGGAAAACAGGCATCCCCTGCTTTGCTTTCTTGTGATTCATAAATGTTGGTTTTTTTACAGTTTGAAGGCAAGACCCTCCCCCAGCAAAAGGATTACAGCCTGCTTTAGTGCCATGTTCTGGAAGCTGAGGGAGACAGATGGATGGAAATGAGCTATGCTCCAGGGATGATGTGATGGGATGGATCGAGGATGAGGGAGAGACAGGTAATGTGATAGTTAATTTTACGTATCAACTTGACTAAGCCACAAGGTGCCCAGGTGGTCAAACATGATGGTGTGTGTGTGTGTGTGTGTGTGTGTGTGTGTGTGTGTGTGTGTGTGTGTTTCTGTGAGATGCACAGATGAGTCGGTGGACAGAGCAAAGCAGAGTGCCCTTCCGATGCGGGCTGGCCCCCTCCAGTCGTGAGGAATGGGTAGAATTAAAGGTCAAATAGAAAGAGTTCTTTCTCTCTGTGGACTGTTTGGAGCTGGGACCTGGTGTACTCGGACTGGAACTTAAACCACTGTTTATCCTGGGTCCCCAGCCCGCAGAGGGCAGATTGTGGGACCCCATAATCCCGTGAGCCAATCCCTTGAAATAGATAAGTAGACAGGTAGGTCTCCTGTTATTGTTTCTCTGAAGAACCATACAGGTAACCAAGTGGAAGGCAAAAGAGAAGGCCCTCGGGTCTGGCAGGAGGGAGGCCCGCTGAGGTTCCCAGTGGGGTCAGCGAGACGAATCTGACGGACCCCAGGCCAGCACTGCATCTCCTTCCTGCAGACTCCGGGGCTTCCATGTTTCTAGTTCTCTGAGAGCTGAGGGTGGTCCGTGTACAAACCCCAGTGGTGGTTGCACTTATGAATATCCCATGATAGGCACACCTCGGAGATAATGCGGGTTTTGATCATCCAGACCATTGCAGTAAAGTGAGTCGTCATTTTTTTTTTGTGGGAGGAGGGTTTTGCCTTCAATCTGTAAAAAATAATAACATCTGTGAAGCGCTATAAAGCAAGGTCAACCCATATTTCCTGAGGACCTCTGAGGACAGGAATGTGTTACCTGCAGACCCCCTCTGACGTGGTGGATTGTCAGCTTGGCACACACACAGCTCAGAGGACACCTTGCTCTGCGCTGCTAGAGGAAGTGCAGGTGTAAGCCCAGTCCAACCTGCCGTGGAGTGTGACAAGGCCGGGTGGAGGTGAACGTGGCCCGGGGGAGCAGGGAGAGCTGCTTTGTATGCAGCACTCCTGCCGGGGCCGGTAGGAGCCATGCTGAGGCCAGTCCCTTTCATCTGTGGAGACAGGGCCTAGCGTGGAGGGGGTGGTCCCACTGACGAGTGAGGGAGCCTGTCACCTTCATCATCTTCTGAGGCCAGGCAGGTGTTGGTGCTGGGCAAGCCTGGCATGTGGGGGGTAGCAGAGCCCTGCCTGGCTCCTGTGCTGGGGTTTAGGGAAGCACCTGCATCTAGAGGAACTAGGGTACGGGGAAGCTCTCAAGGCCAGGCATGTGGTCCAGCAGAACACGGCAGAGAGCCAGCTCCAAGAACTGGGCCATGCCCCTCCCCTGGGCTCCCTCACCATGTTGTAAGTGCCACTCTATTGTCACCTCTGTCAGTGATGAGTTCTAGGGGCCAGGGCCATGCAGAGTGCTTGGCACATAGCAAGTGTCCTGAACCAATAGGGGACTCGCTATGCAGTCCCTGCACAGGGAACCTGGGCTCCTTGCTGAGAGCTGGCCTGGCCCTGAGCCTGGACCAGGGAAGCCTGGCAGGAGGTGTGGGGCTGAGGGCGGGGTACGCCTCAGCAGTCACAGTTCTCTGGATGGGTTATACTGTCACAGTTTTTAGAGGGGTGAGGACACAATGGAATCCCTTTTTTTAAATCAAGAATTAGGTAAAAATAGCCCTGCCAGTGTAGCTCAGTGGTTGAGCATTGACCTATGAACCAGAAGGTCACAGTTTGATTCCTGGTCAGGGCACATGCCCTGGTTGCAGGCTCAATCCTCAGTAGGGACATGCAGGAGGCCGCTGATCAGTGATTCTCATCCTCTCTCTCTCTCTCTCTCTCTCTCTCTCTCTCTCTCTCTCTCCCCCTTCCTCTCTGAAATCAATAAAATACGTTTTTTGAAAACTTATAAAAAATAAAGTAACACTTTAGGGGGCTCAGCAAATGTGTGGCTTACTTCAGTGTTTGATTCAATGCAAGTAGTCTTCCCCAGGGAGCCACTTTCACAGAAGTTTTGCCACACAGAGGTGTGATGTCATGTATGCCTCCCTCTTCAGCTTAAAGCTGGAGCCCAGGGCCCCAGAGGTTCCTTTGTCACGTGGTCTGGTGCCTGCAGGAGGTGACCCTCCGTGTAGTTTTCAATCTACGAATAACTTCTGACTCCCCAAAACGTAACTGCTAATAGCCTGCTGTTAATAGGAAGCCTCACCATTAACATATACTGTATTTTATATGTTACTAGAGGCCCAGTGCATGAAATTGGTGCACAGGAGGGGAAGGAGGGTCCTCTCAGCCCAGCCTGCACCCTCTCCAATCCGGGACCCTTCAGGGGATGTCTGACTGCCAGTTTAGGCCCGATCTCCAGCAGTCAGACATCCCTCTCACAATCCTAGACTGCTGGCTCCTAACCACTCACCTTCCTGCCTGCCTGATTGCCCCTAACTGCCCCTCCTGCCAGCCTGATCACCCCTAACTGCCTCTGCCTGCCGCCCTGATCACCCCTCACTGCCCCCCCTGCCAGCCTGATCACCCCACGCAAGCCTGTTCAGTCATCCGTTCGGTTGCGACGGTTGCTTAGCCTTTTATATAGATAGATATGTATTATATACTGTACTCTTATAATAAGGCTAGACAAAAGAAAATGTTATTAAGAAAATCGTAAGGAAAACATTTACAATACTGTACGTATTTATTGAAAAAATGTGCATATAAGTGACCCATGCAGTTCAAACCGGTGTTGTTCAGGGTCAACTATAATCCCTCAACAAGAGCCATCCAAAGAGGATGCACCGAGTTTCATTGCTTCTGTGCTAAATGGGGATTTAGAGGTGTCTGATGTAGAGGGAAGGCTGCTGGGCACTAGGATGGCAGCTGTAGAGAGCCTGCAAGCCCAGAGGCCAAAAGAGCCAGGAGTATAGCTGCCCTCCTCTATTTAGACTTCACCCAAAGAGGCAAAGGGACACCGGCCAAGCGAGGTGGCCCAGGGGCCATATTTGGCAGGAGCAGGGAGCCTCTGATTATTGGTGGCTCTTTATCTCCCACGCAGGCTGCTCTGTAACTTTATCTCCCACGCAGGCTGCTCTGTAACTGCCGGCTGTGGGTAGAGGAGCAGGTCCCTCTCGCTGGGTCCCGTGAGGCCCTGGCATCACGCCCCTGTCGTGTGAAGGCACAGGAGGAAAAAGCCCGCCGTCCTCACACAATGCCTTCGCTCTGACTTTTCACTTACCGTTAGATATATCGAATTAGCGGAGATTTACATTCATCTGTTCAGAATATTATGTTTTGTTCCTGAAATAGAGGTCCTAGAAGTTCCCATGGTAGAAACTGGGTCATTGTTCCATAGAAACAATGTAATAGGATTATGATTCTTGCCAAAGTCGGGCACACTATTTATAGAGATGATCAGAAATTGCATAGTAACCAACGTGTCAATGAGCAAAGGCGACCGTCCTGATGTGATAAAGCTTTATGAGGCCTCTGTAAATCAGTCAAGTAGGATCATGCAGTAGCCAATCACATTAAATCTCTGAAAGCTGTATGCAAGAGGTTCTGGGGTAGGAACCAGCGAGCCCCTCTGGCTGAGGGCTGTGGCCGACTGTGGGGGATGTTCCCAGGGTGTTGTGAGAGCCAGTCACCTGGTTCAGGTCCATCCGAGGTGGCCTGGAGACCACAGCCGTCGCGACCCTGGCCACCTTGATGGAACATTCTGCCCCGGTCCAAGGCCTTTAGCACGCTGGGTCACCCAGTGGTCAAATAGGCCGACAGCATGAATGACAGTCCTGTTCTCTGGGCTACCTGTGGCTGAGCCTGGGCTTCATCGTAGCCCAGATCCTGCGATTCTGTCCTCCTGCAGTCACAGGAGACCAAACCCAGAGGCCTAAGGCCAGCTTTAAATCCCCTCTTCCCACCAGCCTTTCCGCACAGCACTGTCTTCAGGAAGCTGAGAAACCCTCGTAAAGGAAATCCAAATGGCGTCGTTGCAGAAGAGAGTCGTGTGGCTGCCTCTGTGTCTCCGTTGTGAATGCTCCTTTTCCAGCAAACTCCAGGGGAACCTGGGTGGGCGCCTGCTCCTGGCCCCGTACCAGTGGGTGTTGCCAGGGACGGGGGTTAGGAAGAGCGGAGCTGGCATTCAGGAGGAACTGCCCACAGCCTGCAGGGAACAGTCATGCTGCAGCAACGCCCAATGTCGCGGTGTCGCCCTCGTGCTTCGTGCAGTGGCAGCATCTTAAGGAGAAGGAAACAACCTGAGACTCCTTGGCTGGGGTTTGTCAAGTGGATTTCCCGAGCCCTTCCAGAGCGCATCAATGACGACAGTGAGGTACTGGGAGCCTGATAGTGAGCGCCGTGAGGAGGCGCAAGCCTGGAGCTGTGGGTCTTGTTAAATGTGGGACCAAACGATGATGATTTTACGTGTGTAATGTGTAGAGCAGTTTCACAAGGAGACCTTGATTTCTTTGAAGACCCAGTTTCCCGATGTGTAGGCCATGGCCTCCTGGGATCTGCTCGGCTGGAAGGAGGCTCTTGGAACAGCAGCTCAGCCCAGCCAAGCAAAGGCAGGGAGATCTGCAGCCACAGCGCGGAGATGGTGCCCACATCCGGGAACTTCAGACGCAGCCAGTCAGTTTCTGGAATGTCATGCTCAGGCCTTGGGGCTTGTAGAAAGCTGCGAGAGGGTGAGGGGGGCTGGGAAGCTCCCCACCACTCCCTCCCTCCCCACACTGAGCAGAGTGACAGTCATATTCTCCTTTGGTTGGGACAGAGTAAGCAAGGGCTGTCGCCAGGTTGGGGCTGTGAAATAACCCCCAGGAAATGCATCGGCAAGGCCGCGGGTGGCTCCCCAGGAAGTCCCAGTGCTCGCAGCCTCTGGAAGGACAGGCGCAGACAAGGCTGGAATGGAGGGAGCTGTGAGGAGTCATTGCGAGGTGTGTTGTGGCACGGACTTCACATGCAGTTTGCGTTGGTTCCTGTACCCCTGTGCTGTCTGTCCTCTATTCCCAAACTGGCCTTTTCGGAAGCAACTAGTATTCTTTAGAATCTGTCCCTCCCTCCCCCGAGGCTTCTCACCTTTAGCATTATCCACGGATGACTTCTTGCCACAACCCTCTTCCAGGATGATGGAAGAAGCAGGGGCAGAGACTGGTGGTGGGGAGAGGGGACAGGGCCAGCCATGCAGTCAGACAGGGAGTCAGAACTCATCCTGCCGAGTCTGAAGCCGCCCCCGCCCCGGTCCCCACTACAGGACAGAAAAACCCAGGTTAGCATGGTACCTGCACCTTGGACCGGAGAGACTTCTCAACCCAAGACGGCTTCCAGTCCGAGGGAGGGTCCCTCCACGTCAGGAGAGCGTGGCAGAGGGAACTGCGTGGGCTCTGGAAGCCGGTGTGCGGGCAGACACCTCCTCTGGTCCACTCCGCAGGGAGACGAGCCGACTGGGCGGAGCCAGCAGTCCTTGCTTCTCCTGAGGTGCGCCTTGTGCTTCGGCCAGAACAGGCACGGTCCCTCCGGGTGGACTTTGCAGGACACCTTCCCCCACGCGGCAGTCGGACCTGAGTCCCTCATCTCAGCGGCCAGGGCGCCCCAGGCTCAAAGCTGCGCTGACAGTCCAGGATGGCATGGGGGTCCTGGGCATTGTGACCTCAGCTGCTCCACACAGAGGTGGTCACCTGCCCTCCCCTGGCCTGTGATCTGCATAGGACAGTGGCCTGGTCACAGGGCCCGTCGTGGGGAGGCTGGGAAAAGAACACTCTGGCCTCCTCCATCATGTCGGCCAAGAGGGCAGAACTGAAGAAAGCAAACCTGGTAAAGGAGAAAGGGCTGGAGCCTGGGGCCGCTGGGCCCCCGGGAATGGGGGTGGGGTGGGGTGGGTGCAGAGACCCCTGATGGAAGCTGGGCTTCTCTTTCTCCGTCTGAGCAGGAAGTGACCACTTAGCCCAGAAGGAGGTGGGACTGATAACTGGCCTCGGTCTGGGAAGGAAGCAGCCTCGGCTGGCTCCCTCGGGGACAAGGACACATAGTCCCGAACCCCACCCCTACTCCTCCCGGGGGCGGGACCCCACCCAGGCCTGCGCCAGGCCCGCATCTAACGGGCATGTCTAAGGTGTACAATAACTTCATTATATAAAATAATTATCTGCCTCACTTCACAGATGAGGAAATGGAGGCCAGAAAGACTAAATAACTTGCCCACGTTGGCATGGCCAGTAGGGAGGACGGCTGAGATTAGAACCTGAGTCTGCGCTCCTGAAATAGTACTTACGTGTCTTCCTAAAGTTCCCGTAAAATTCCTCTCCGCCCAAGCACCCCCAGCAGGGAGAGAGCTGCCTGCTGAGCGGGCAGGCGATGCTCATGAGAGATGTGTAACAGCAGGACAAAATTGGAGTCGTCCTGAATCGGGGGCTGGGGGACATGTGGGCCTGGGCTCAAGCACAGTTGGACAGGCAGGGCCGGTGAGGGTCCTCCTGTCAGCCGGCGGGTAGCCACCCTGGTCCTGATGCCTGTATCCCAACTCCCTCTCTCCGCAGAGCAAGAACTACAAGGCAATTTGCCTGGAATTGAAGCCAGAGCCGATCAAAGTAAGAAGGTCTTTTGAGCCCATGCCAGCACCCAGGCCTGAGAGCGTGGGAGCTGACCTGGAGTCAGGCTGGGTCATTCGCTTTGCTGTGGCCAAGACCTGTCCCAGGTGCTGGGGGTACACTGAGAGACAGACAAGCTCTCTGCTCTCATAGAACGTCACAGTAGTAACTAATCAGATAAATGCACAAATCAGGAAACAAAATCAGTAGTGTTAGTGCTATGTAGAGAATTAAAACAGGGAGATCTGACGGGGAGGCTGCTGTAAATCAGGGGTCAGGATAGCCCTCTCTTTGAGCTGAAAGCTGAAGGATGAGACACCGGCCACTCAAAGACTAAGGAAGAGCACTGTAGGTCGAGGAAGCAGCTGTGCAAAGGTCCTGAGGCAGGAGTGAGCCTGGCTGTTCAGGGACAGAGCTGAGGCCCAGGAAGGGAGTGGAATGAGAGGAGCTCAGGGAGAATTGAAGGATGGAGGAAACTGCTGCACAGGTGGGGCCACCAGCTCCCCTCTGTCTACCCTGGCTGGGAGGGAGGAACAAAAACTCGGGTGATCTCTCCTGCCTTATTTACCCCACATCTGCAATTTCCAATACCCTGTGTTTCTGGTTTTAATCAACAGACATATGAATGCAAAGGAATTAAACCAGAAGGGCCATTTACCAAAATGGGAGGGACGAGGGAGCTAAAGGTAGGTGTTTAAACCCAGGCTGCTAGGGTGGGGTCAGCCCAGGGAAGGGGGGCTGAGCAGCTAAACAACTTCCATGGGGGATAAACTGTGACTCCATTCTCTTTAGTTAATTTGGTTTGTTTCCTTTAACTCTTAATTGTGAAACTAGAGGCCCAGTGCACGAATCTGTGCACCAGTGGGGTCCCTCGGCCTGGCCTGCGAGATTGGGCCGAAACCGGCTCTCAGACATCCCCTGAGGGGTCCCGGATTGCAAGAGGGCACAGGCCAGGCCAAGGGACCCCATGCAGGAGGTTGGCCAGCTAGGGAGGGACTATGGAAGGGCTCCAGGGCGTGTCTGGCCCATCTTGCTCAGTCCCAATTGGTTGGATCCCAGAAGTAAGACAACCTACCAGTCAGAGCGTCTGCTCCCTGGTGGCCAGTGCACATCACAGAGAGCGGTTGAGCAGCCTTAGCATATCATTAGCATATTATGCTTTGATTGGCTGAATGGACAACCAGACGACCGGATACTTAGCATATTAGGCTTTTATTATATAGGATAATTTCAGACTTACAGAAAAGTTTCAAAAAATGACACAATGAATTCTAGTATATTCTTTGCCCAAATTTCCCAAATGTTGGCATTTAATCATGGTCCTTTCCCTCTATCTCATATATGTATATATTCACACACACACACACACACACAATAAATATATATTTTTTCTGAACCATTTGGGAGCATGTTTCTCTCAAATTTCGGTGTCAATTTCCTAAAAACAAGAACACTCTCTTATATGGCCAGTAATATTATCAAATATCAAAATCAGGAAATTAACTTTGACTCAGTATTCATCTACAGCCTTTATTCTAATTTCAACAAAGATCTCATGTCTTTCATAACAAGAGAAAAAACAACAGCCTTTTGGTCTGGGACCCAATCTTGGATCACACGTTGCATCCAGGCTCTGTGTCCCTTAGCCCCCTGTCACCTGGAATGGTTCTTCAACCTTTATCTCTTGGACACTGACATATTTTAGGATTAGAGACCATTCATTTTGTAGGATGAGCCTTATTTGGGGTTGTTTGTATATTTTTGGCCGTCATATCCCAGAAGTGTCGAATGCACATGATGTTTGGATGTTCCACTCTCCTGTTTTCTTTCTTTCTTTTTTAAAACATATTTTTACTGATTTCAGAGAGGAAGGGAGAAAGGGAGGGAGAGAGGAGAGAGAAAAAGAGAGAGAGAGAGAGAGAGAGAGAGAGAGAGAGAGAGAGAGAGAGAGAGAGAGAGAAACATCAATGATGAGAGAATCATTGATTGGTTGCCTCCTGCATGTCCCCTACTGGCGATCAAGTCCACAACTCCAGGCATGTGCCCTGACCGGGAATCGAACCGTGACCTCCTGTTTCATAGGTTGATGCTCAACCACTGAGCCACGCTGGCTGGACTCTTCTATTTTCTTAGTAGCCTCCTTTCTCTCCTCCCTGATGGGAAAATCTCTCTGTCCTTCCTTATCCACACCCCTGGATCTTTTCTTTCCTCCTTTGACACTTTCCCTTCCATCCAAGACATTTCTTTACTCTTCCTCTTCCCAATTTTATTTCCTCAGAATGATCTCAGGGAGGTGAGGGAAGAGCTCAAGGAAAAGATGGAGGAGATAAAACAGGTGAGGGAAGAGCTCAAGGAAAAGATGGAGGATGGGACTTTCCAGAACTTGAAGGTGAAGGGTAGCTTCCAGGAAAGTGCAGTGCCTGACTTTGAACAGTGACGGAAATCACATGGAGAAAGCACTTTAATGAACTCAGCCCAAATCCCTAGAGCATTTCAGTGTCGGGCAGCTTAGGATACCTACTAGTATTTGATGCTTCACCCCAATGATTGAGTGATAAGGACTCCTAAGGTGTCTTAGGGATAAGGTTGGGGAGATATAACTTTAGTGACAGAGAGGGGCAGTCAGGGACCAGTTCAGTTTTTCTTACTCACCTCCCCTTAGCAAGCTGCGGAGCAAGCCCTCTCCTCTCGTTTCCTTGATGGGCCCCCCTAGAGCATCCTTACGAAGAAGGGGAATGCTCACGCGAGAAGCTGTCACTGAAGCTGTGGTCTGAGCTCCACATGGAAGCCTGGCAATGGCCAGATCTAAGTTGTGCGAAGGCTGCTGGTGGTGCTAACTAGATACTAACTGCCCCCTAGTCCCTTCCCCGACCCCTTGAGAAGAAAGTGGCTTTAATGGGCCATGATTAGTTCATTCCAGCAGAGCAGCTGCTGCCCTTTGCTTAAAATGACTCCACAGTCAGTAATATAGGCTCTGCGCCTTTCTTCCTTGTTAGATAAAATGTGTAATGGACAAGGATTTCGATAAACTCCAGGAATTTGTGGAGATTATGAAGGTAAGCATTTACATGGGCCAGTACCATCCTAGGATTTGTGGAAGGCGATACCAGGCCCTGCCCCAAATTCTGTTGCAAGGAAGAATTTACAGGTGAGTAACAAGCTAAATGATAACTGTATGTCACTTTATTAAGAGTTTAGGACGTGAGTAATGAAGGTGGGCTGGAGTAACCAGAAAAGTCCTTACAGAAAAAGTGAGTCTTCAGGTGAGCCCTGAAGGCTGCATTGAAGGCTTAATGCAAATCTAACCAAAAGCCCAATAAGATTACTTTTGAACTCAACAGTCACTAAGAGGATCATCTAGATCAGTGGTCCTCAACCTTTCTAATGCTTCGACCCTTTAATACAGTTCCTCATGTTGTGGTGACCCCCAACCATAAAATTATTTTCGTTGCTACTTCATAACTGTAATTTTGCTACTGTTATGAATCGTAATGTAATTATCTGTGTTTTCCGATGGTCTTAGGCGACCCTGCTAGCGGTTCTCAACCACTGCTGTAGAGCCTAAGACCATTGGAAAACACGATACTAGATACTAGAACCGTGGTTCTCAGACTTTGGTGTGTTGCAGAATCACCGGCACAAGTAAACACAGCAGAGCCCGAGTCCTATTTCGATGGGACCTGCAACTACCCCTACTGGATATTAAAATTCATAATAAAGCCACAATAATCAAATTAAGGTGGAACAGCCCCAGGATAACCAGCACAGAGAACCCTGTAAGAGCCTCTGTGCCTGGGTACAATGAGGATACTTGTGAGGATTCCTAAAATTCAAATCCTCAGGCCTAGGTCCAGATTAACAGGCTGGGGCACAGTTGTGATACTCGCCCCGAATGAGAACCCAGTCCTCAGCACTTCTGCAGTAGCTACTCACCTGGCTGCACTCACCTGAACTGTGGCTCTGACCTGCCCCCTCATACCCAGGCTCCACCCCATAACAATTGCATCAGAACCTCTTGGGATGAGTTCCAGGGTCAGTAGTTTTTAAAGCTCCCATGTGATTCCGTTGTACACTCAAGTTTGGGAAACTTCCTCCCAGCTCTATAAAATTTAAAATACAATGAAGATTTTTTTTTTTAAAGGTCAGCGAGAAGGAAAGGATTGTGTAATATTAACATTGCTTGACTATATGAAGAAGACTTAATTCACTTAACTCTGTAAACTGAAATAGTCTACAACGTGAATTTAAATATTAAAAAACAATAAGGAGAAAGTGTGTATAAGTATTTAACCAGATGTTCCAAGCATAAATACAATGGAATAAATCACAAAAGAAATATTGACATATTTAACAATATTAAAAAATTTGAAATTATCACAGGAAAGCACCATAAACAATTAAAAAGCAAACAACAGTTTTGGAGAGACAATTTTTTTCCCCACAAATATGATAGGCAGAGACAACAGGTTTTTTTATCTGCAACATATAAAGTTTACACAAATCAATAAAAACCAAATAGAAAAATGGGAAAAGGGCAGGAATAGATAGTCCACAGAAGGTAATATAACTAAAAAGCAATAAACATTAAAAGAGTTTACCTCGTGGGTGATCAAATAAATGCAAATGAAAACAATGATTAGATTGTCACATTCAAACAAGAAAAGTTTTAATTTATGATAATTATAGACTAAGATAGGAATGCTTTTGTACTGCTGCTCAGAGTTCAAGTTTGTACAAAGCTGAAAAGGAATTAGACTATAGATATCAAAAAGCATTTAAACCCCTTGACTTATCAGTTCCACAATTTTAACAGTAGAAAAATAGGCAAATAAGTTATGGTATATTCATATATGGAAAATTAGGAACTATTAAGACAGTGCTTAGGGAGAATGTTGTAATGAGAAGTAAAATAAGCAAGATACGGGAAAAAATAGGTAAATGAACATATAGAAAAAAGACTGGAAAGAAATATACCAAAAGGGCTATTGTTATTTCTAAATGATGACAATTTTTTCTTTTATGTTCCTCTGTGTTATCCAGATTTTCTGCAAAGGGCATGTGTTATTTCTGTGGTAAAATGCAAGCACAGTGAGTGTTTTGTTAGTGGGTAGGACTAGGCATGAAAGGCACACAAAGGAGGCTATTTCGGGCGTGGGCACAGCTTGCGCACAGCATGGAGGCAGGAGGAACATGAAGCGTATCACAGTCAGTGGGGAGATCAGTCATAAAAGTGGGATCATTTGGGGAAACTGTGAGAAATAAAATGGAAGGGGCACGAGGAAGTGGGTAATGAAGGCTTTTGAAAGACAGGCAGACCAGCTGGGACTTGGCTATGTAAGCAGTAAGGGGCCTCTGGAGATTCTTAATCAAAGAACATGCTAGGAGCAGCATTTCAGAAAGCTGAGCCGGCAGCTGTTTGCAAGGTGGCCTGGGGACCCTGGAGAGCAGGGAGGGGTCATCTGGAGCAAAAATATCAGACAGGAAGCCACATCCAGCTCAAGGTGAAGAAAGCTGGACCAGGTGTAGGAATAGAAAGGAAAGGGTGAATCTGAAAGATGCATCGAAGGAAGAAAAACATTCTTGGTGACCGATTCAATATAGAGAATGAAAGAAGAGGAAAGCATCCATGATGACATCATAACCTTAATTTGTGTAATTAGAAGAAAGTGGTGACAATGACAGGGGTGATTGTGAAATAGAACTAATTTAGAAGAGAAAATGAGGAGGTCAGTTTGGGATGTGAGGAATTTGAAGTGGTGGTGAGACTTGTAAAAATATGGGATGTTTGACTGATTTTTTGGACCCAGGGGAAATTTTGACTTCAAGGATATTTTAACTCTACTTATGAATACAAATATTTTATTCAAAATTTATACAAACATTTAAATATGCTTTTCAAGTAGGTATTTTTTGAAATCATCTCCACCCAGACAGTTTTTACTGCAGTTCAGTAAACTGTTTCCCAGTCTTTCATTTTTTTATTAAAATTATTTTCCTCACAACAAATTATTTTTCATTTACACTTTATGATGTTTGATCCAACCCAGTTATGTCAATAACAAATATTGTCTCTGATAACATCTGCCATCTTAGAATTTCTTTTGTGACCACTATTCCTATCTAGTTCTCCCAGGTCAATTTATCTAAACTTTGCTGAGATTTTACTATCCTTTTAGCTCTTAGTAAATAATAAATGGGAGGTGCCATTTGAGCTACTATCAGTTTTGTGTTGTATTGACCATTTCTGCCAGGAATTGGGTAGAAGATGGAGCAAACAAGTATGAAATATCTGGGTGTGTGGCAGGGCCAAATGTTGGGGTCAATGTGTCTTTGTGGCGGGGGGGGGGGGGGTGTCACACGATTTGTTTTCTTGGTTCTGTCATTTTATAGGCATGAACCAAAGCAGGTAATGGTTTCATCTAAGTGTGAGTTCAGATAAATCACTTCCTGGCCTCTGACTCACCTGGAGACTTTGGACAAGCCCCTGATGATTCTCTCTGTTGCTCAGCCCAATCATGGAATGGGGGAGAGGAAAAAGGAAGGCAGCCCATGTCAGCTGCACCTCATAAACCCCCTCACCCAAGGCTGGTGAGGATTCTGAGGAAGTACGATGCTGAGGTGTGATCTCTGAGTGATTTGCAGAGAGGCAGGAGGAGGGGACTTCAAACGCCCTTCAAGATGTAGAGTCTAGCTTTGAATTCTCTCTTGAAGGAAATGCAGAAGGATATGGATGAGAAGATGGATGTTTTAATAAATATACAGAAAAACAGCAAGCTGTAAGTATAACCTGCACCCATCTCTCCTCGTCCCTAAAGAATCTCCCCCTTCACGTTGCTAAATGTCCTCGGTCTTCAGACCCTCCGAGGAGCTGTCTTGCTTTCTGTGGCCCCAGAGGCTTGGAGTCACGGCCGTCCACGGCCACCCGTGCTATGGGTATCTCCTTGTCATGTTGGAATTTGTCTCCCCAACTCTGCTCCTCCCTGACCCCCCAGTCCCCTTAGAAGAGGACCAAAGGAGCATCAGGAACTCAGGCAGATAGGAAAGCCTGACACAGACTCACAGCACCGGCTCAAGAAACTGGAGGGAACTGAAGGAGCATCACTTTGTATTCACAAGAAGAATATGGCACTACAGAAACTCAAAAAGGACCCACTGGACTCCCTTCATCAATGTGGGACCTGCTATGTGAGTGAAGCTCGCCACCCCCCCGCCCCGCCCCACCCTGCTGGGGAGCTGTACCATGGGCTCCTGCTGTTGCCTCCCCTCCCCCTGGGCCCTCCTGACTAAAACCTTTGGCCATAAGGATTGCACCCCTCTGCGGTCCCGGGGAGGCCCTGGAGCCTGAAGTCCTCTCTGGAGTCTTGCCCTATAGGCCTGGGGAGAGTCCTAAGTCATGACCAAGTAGGTAGGACTCAATCCTGGATGTGTCTGCCCAAGTGCCACTGTCTTGTTCTGTCCTTTCCTATAGCAAAACTTGAGGTGCCCAGCAGTCTGGCCATCTTGGACCAGGGAAAAATGATCTTTCTTGTGCTGTTTCTGTCCTCTACAGGAGAAATGTATGTTGTGTGCCCTAAAGAACAACCACAATCAGGGGTAGGTAGATCCATACGAGATGTGCCTTGTCTCAGTTGGGTGCCCCATCATCCCCAAGGCAGAGGCTCAGGCTGCATTTACATCAGACCTTACCTGTGCCCACGCAGGCTCTGCCCCCACCACATCCACTCAGTCTTAGAGAACGTGGCACCAGGAAGGAGGATTGGGTAGCCTAGCCTGGAGGCGGCTGCCTGGAGGCTCCCGTGGAGGGGAGGGTGCTCGCCAGCTGCTGATCTGACCTTGCCTCAAATTCCTGCCTTTCTCCCCATCTAGCAGGAGACCACACCAGGGCTGGGCACCCTCCTCATCCTTGGCATCTGGAGCTGCATTCTGATGTATCTGTGCTTCAACCTCTACATGATCGAGGACATGCTTCCAACTTAGTGCTGCCACGGAACCCACCAGAGCGCCAGTTCATCCTCCCCCAACTCCTTGAGCTGCACAGTAGAGGCTTGTTGCCCCTTCCATACCGCCCCACCCCAGGCCTCCTGCCACCCGGATTAAAATCTTCATTGAAAGCCAAAGGGGGTGTCGCCAAACTCGAGTATGCAAAGAATGTCACTTCCTTTGTTCTCCAGTCCCTCTTCCTGCTTCCTGGTGGATTCGTGGGACATTCTGTCTTGGTCATCCTTGGGGTCATTCCCACTCCCTATTGTCTCCCTCTGCTCCACCTTATTCTGTAAAGGCCCCAGGTCAGAAGAGAGGGGAGGCCATGGAGATATCAAACACCTTCCTGTGTAGTCACGGGAAACACCCCCACTGCCCTATCCAACCACTCCCTCCATGTTTGTGGCTCTTGCATTGTATGTGTGTGTTGAGGGAAACCTGAGAGTTTGAGGTAATGTGGGGAACCCCCAGGCCCAGAGTCTAGTGTGCAGGAGGACTCAGGACCCGGTGCTCAGTGGTCACCTTGGGCACTGAGGATCCACCCTCCTTGTCCTCTAGCAGATTTCCTCCCGCCTCTCCACAGAAAGGACACATATCCATCCCCTGGGGATAAGCCAGTGACCTCCCCCAGCTACACTCTGTCCTGCCCCAAATCCTCTACCTCGGGGAAGATGAAGCTTGGCTGCTAGCTGAAAATGAGAGCAAAGAAAGATACAGAGAAAACAGGATTTCAGTTAACTCTCCTGCCATGGGTGTGCTTCTTGGCACCAGTTTGATGGAGAAACTCATGGGAGTTCATATTTTATTTAACACCAGCTCTTGCCTGTTTCATCTCTTTGCCAAGTTGGCTGCTTTGACTTTTAGACAGTCTAGTAAGTAACTGGTCATGGCTACATAGTAATGAGCGGTGTATTGAGTGCTTTAAATCAGCGGTCGCCAACCTTTCGGACCTCGCAGACCACCAGTGGTCCGCGGACCACCAGTTGGCGACCGCTGCTTTAGATATATTATTTTATTTTTTTAGATATATATTTTAAAAACAAACAAAAAAACAAAAGAAAACGTAAGCCTTGCCTTTATAGTTTTAAGGAGATGGTAAACATGTACAATAAAAATCTGGACCCTAAGTAAATCAGTACAATGGTCGTAAGCATGTGATGAAAGCAATGGGGCAGGAAAGGGAAAGGAGAAGGCCGGGTATAGCCCTATGTCGTTTCCCTGCGGTGGTAACAGATTACCACGTAGTCAATGCCTGGAGTCAACACAGATTGGGTCTCTCTGGGCTGAGACCCAGGCAGTGGCCACCTGTGTTCCTTCGGAAGGCTCTCGGGGAGAATGTTTCTTGCCTTTTCAGCTTCCAGAGCTGCCTGCATCCTCTCTCTCAGCCTCTTCCATCTTCAAAACGAGCAATGGCCAGTCCAGTCTTTCTCATTCTGCAGCACTCTGATCCTGGTTCTTCCTCTGCCTCCTGTGCCCACTTTTAAGGACCCTTGTGACCACATTGGGCCAACCTGGAAATGCCGGATAGTCCCCTTAATGTTAAGGTCAGTTGATGAACAAACTTCTTTCCCTTTGATGTGTAACATAACATATTCATAGGTTCTAAAACATGGGCATCTTTAGGGGTTGTTATTCTGCCTATTGCAGGGGACTCCCCAGATGCTATCCTTTGACTACCAAACCCCCAAACATTTGGGAAGACTTCATTGTTCAGTTCTATGTTGTGGTGGTTTCCAAATAGGCCCACAAATTCTTTGCTATCCTTTCAAGAAGAGACTGAATCCTCTCTCTATGAGTGAGAGCTAGACTGAGCCTCTAAAGAATAGAATACAGCAGAGATGATGCTCTGTGGCTTCCAAGACTATGTCATAAAAGACATGTGACGTCTGTTTTGCTCTCTCTTGGACACTCATTCAAAAAATAAATCTGATTGGGCAGGTTGGGTTGGATATCCACCTTGGTCTGATCAACTGGGTTCTGTGTCACAAAGAAGTGGGGGCATGTAGGCTGGGGAGACCCCCAAGAGGCTCAGTACACAGGATAGGAATAGCATCTTTGGCAGAAGAGACAAGATTAGTATAATTCCATTCTAGATGAGGTGACATTGAGACCTACAGAAAAAGCACAAGCTCACCAGCAAAGCTGGCCCACGTGCAGCGTCAGCAGGAATGAAGGGCTGTGGCTCCCTGAAGGTCCATTCCCAAGGACAGATGGGACAGCTGTTTGTAGCCAGGCAGACCTGCCCCCTCAACACACACACTTGTCCTTCTGTTGCCTTTGAGTTGGATGATGTGGAACTGGGGCCTGGAGTAGCTTGGGGATGGTCAAGGGCCAGGGACTGCAGAGACCACTGCCACCGTCTTCGGGCTTGACAAGCACTGCAGAGTCATATGCACAAAGGAGACTCGGCACTTCAGCTCAGCTTGGCAGCTCTGGTTCCCTGATGGCCTTGTCTTAGTTCTTAAAACTGGCATCTGCTTAGGTTTGGAAACACATCAGGGGCAATGTGGCCACAAAATCAAGTCTCAAGAGCCCTCACCAAGTCTCCCCCATCTCATGTGTCAATGTGAATACAGGTCACAGTCCCATGTGTCCATTTGCAGACACTATCTGGGATGAAAATCTGGAGTCAGGAGATTTTTCTTGGATTCACTCTCCCTCCCCCAAACCTGCTTGGTCCTGAGGGACCTAAGTGGGAAGTCCCCTGGGACTCTTCAGGGATGTCCACAGTGCTAAGGCCACAAGTCCTGAAGGGGTCAAGAGGGGGCCAACACATGAATCACTCAGGGGAGGCAGCAAAAGTTTAGGTGACAAACAATTCTTGTGCAGGGCTCTGACCTCCATGCTGAGGATGAAGATGAAGATGAAGATGACTTACGTGCTGCCTTTAGAAACCAATGAGCTGCATGGAGAGGAAAGACATGCAGGTTGCAACCAGTGAGAAGTTGGGAAACTTTAAATGGTCATGTGACCAAGTCATTGAAGAGTTGTGTAGAGGCAAAGGGCAGTCCAAGGTGGATATCCAAACCAACTTGTTCAAGCAAGTTTCTTTCCCTGGGAATTCAGAATTGGAATTTGGTGAGACTCAGCTGGCCCCCAGAACTAAGGCCTCATAATTGGGAGCTGGAGAGGCATCTGCCACCATTAGCCAAAGAAGCAGAGAAAGCTAATCTGTAGAAAAATAAACCCAGTTTTCAGAGACACAGAATAAAATGGGGAAGCTGCGAGAAGTAGTGACCCATGCAGTTCCAGAGAGGGGGCTGTAGGTCTGGTGCTAGCCCAGCCTTCACTGCGCGAGAGCCCGACTCTTGGACTGCAGGGTCTGGTTCTGTTTAAGCAAAGAAGCTTTCTGTTACCACCAAACAAGCCTGAACTAAGGAATCTCAGAGATTGTCTGATCCAATCTCCTCAATTTACAATGAGATTCTGAGGCCCCGAGGGGTGCAGTGAGGTGCCCTCAGCCACACAATCAATTTGAAGCAAATCCAGGACCCAAAGCCAGATGTTCTGACTCCAGGCCCAGTGCTCTTTGCCCCCTTCGCTCTGTGGCTCTCAGGGGCCGGAGGCACTTCCAGGGGGCGGAAATGAGGTGAGACCACAGACCTAGGGTCAGCTGGATCAGAATACAAGTCAATGGTGTGGCTGCAGGTAAGTCAGTTCACCTCTCTGAGACTTTTCATCTGGAACATGGGGATAGGAACATATAGTTCACAGGGGGTTGTGAGGGTTAAATGAGAGTATATGTGGAGGAATTAAGGTGTGCTTTTAATGCCATGACAACAATGATGATGAGGTCAGAACTGCCTTTCCTAGATTAACAGGCCTTCGATTCTCAAGGTCAGTTTCCTGACACCATGACTAACTCCAGTCATAACATAGCCAGGTGTGCAATGAAATGAATGTTGCTCTACTTTAAGAAATAAGCAAATGACCTATAGCTGTTGTTTTGAGAGGAGGAGGATATGCATATTAAGAAATCAAACATTAGGAAAATACACAAGTGGTAGGGGGACTGGGACTGGCTAGAGGACAGAATGGGTCCCTTGTGACACAGCATCTCACTCCTGTGACCTCAGTGTCCCATTCCCATAATTGGCTCTCCCCAGCCCACCCATGGATAACAGGTGCTGCACCCCAGGCCCTGACCCAAGCAGTCACCAGAGAAACATGAGGGTGAGTCATTTGGCAGCAATCACCCATTCCATCAGTGCCATAGGCTCGTCACATGCCCACTCACAGCTTCTCTGGTTCTCAGGCTGCAGCCAGCCCTGGAAGGTGGGTGAGGATAGGCTCAGGCATCTACTAGCCCTGATGGGACCACAGACCAATCTTTCTCAGACTCAATAGGTCTGATTACACCCATTTCCATGGCAACAAGCTACCCATCCACCTTCCTAAGGGGGTCCACGCTGCCTGGCTCCAGAGGCCCCTATTGCTTTTCTGTTCGAGCCTTCAATGTTTCAAAGGTGATTAACCCTCCTATGTGTGTGATCAAGGTGACCTTTGGAACTCCTGTTTATATTGAAATGCAACCCAACCACGTTCTGAGATAAAACAGCGAGTGTGAAAGCCCCTGTTGGAGAAGACACAGTTGGGGAAGTGCCCTCAGCAGGTGATGGGGCAGCATTTGAGACTTTAATATTGACATCAGCTTTTAAAAGTGACAAAGAAGGTTTTTGTTTTTTTATGGGTGATGAATTTGTGGGGAGATGAACAGCTCTGGGTGAGACATACCTGATGCCTGGAAGGAGGAAAAATTATAGATGGCTGCCAGGTTTGCACTGCAAGGGTACTCGTTGTAGAGTCATTTATAACATATGCTTAAAAATCAGGAACAGCGTAAGTGAACACCAATTGGCTAAATAAATTATGGCACACCGATAAAATGGAATGTTGAACTGCTAATAATATCTTGTTGAAATATATTTAATGGCCCTAGCCAGTTTGGCTCAGTGGATAGAGCGTTGGCCTGCAGACTGAAGGGTCCCAGGTTCGATTCTGGTCAAGGGTACAGACCTAAGTTGCAGGCTCGATCCCCAGCCCTGGTTGGGGCATGTGCAGTAGGCAACCAATCAATGTGTCTCTCTCATATCGATGTTTCTCTATTTCTACCCCTCCCTTCCACTCTCTCTAAAAAAGAATGAAAAAATATCCTTGAGTGAGGATTAACAAAAAAATTAAAAAGAAAAATATATTTAATGCCATCAAGAGGTGTTGATTATATAATGTTAAATGAAAAAAAATTATGAAACAGTATTAGAATATCCCATTTTTGGTGAAAGTGTGTGTGTGGCCCAGCTGGTGTTGCTCAGTGGTTGAGCATCGTATTATGAACCAGGAGGTCACGGTTCAATACCCAGTCAGGGCACATGCCAAGGTTGTGTTCTCAATCCCCAGGTAGGGGGCATGCAGGAGGCAGCCAATCAATGATTCTCTTTCATCACTGATGTTTCTATCTCTCCCTCTCCCTTACTGTCTAAAATCAGTAAAAACGTGTGTGTTTTTAAAGTGTGTGGTGTGCCAAGAGAGGCATGCATGACCTGAAAAGAATAACCGCAGTGACTTTCTTTGTATGGTAGGATGATGGTTTTTCTGTCATTCTTTGTTCTTATCTAACATTCTAACATTTCTAGGTATTATTTGTATAATAAAAAAAATTAGTTGTGTTTTTTTTTTTAAAGGAAGAGATAGATGGCCCAGAAAAGACCCTTTGGAATGGAGAAATAGTCAGTTGAAATCTCCTAAAATATTTTGTGATGGAAAGCACCTTAGAGCTTTCTGTTTCCTGGGAATGAGCAGTGAAGCCATGCTCTGTCCAAGTGCTCATCCAGAGGAAGGGGCGACTAACCCACTGAAAGGACAGTAGGAAACGCAAATGGCTTTATGTTCATAGCCATAACTGATTCAACATATACCTTCCCATCACTTCCACCAGCATCTCTGCCACCCCATCTACCTCTTCTGGGTTATTACAATGGCCTTGGAATGTAGTAGGAGTCCCCCACAGTCTGCTCTCAACAAGCCAAAGTTGTCCTATTAAAATGTTAGGTCATGTTGCTCTTACGCAGAACTTTCCAGTCTTCTCCCATTTCTCTCAGAGCAAAATCCAAAGTCAATGGACTGCAAGGCCCTATAGGAACTGCCCTGCCACTGTTATCCCCTCCCCACCACACACATATTATTTCTCCCCTCGCTTTCTGAGCTGCATTCACACTGGTTTCCTTCTCTTCTCCACACCTACCATGTACACTGTTGCCCCAGGGCCTTTGCACTTACATGTAGTGTTCTCTCCCATTTCCTCAGCTCCACCCCCTCAAAATCACCTCCTCAGTGACTCTTTCCCTAGTATTCTATACAAATAACAATATCCCCATCCCCAGAGTTCTTTATCTTTCCTCTACTTTATTTTCTCTTCAGCACACTTAATCATCAACTTACATACCATATATTTTACTTGTCATTGTCTGTCTTTTTCTACTAGAATGTGGGCTCCTTGAAAGCAGAGGTTTTGCTTCTGTCACTGCTCTATCTCAGGGTGTAGGGCCGTGCCAGGTGTGTAGCAGGGGATAGATAAACACTTCCTGAAAGGACACATGAATGTAAAGATGTTTACCATATGCCAAGCACTATAGGCTCTGTGCTAAGAGCTTTACCTGCGTTGTTTCATTTTGTTCTTACAACAACGTATGAAATCATTCCGTCTCTCATTCTATGAAGTCATTCTGTCATCCTATGAGGTCATTGTCCTTATTTTATGTAGAATGAAACAGGCTCGGAGAGAGAAGGTAATGAGTAATCTGTCCAAGGTCACAGAATAAGTGGCAGAGTTGGGACTTGAACCTGAGCATCTGATTTCAGGACCTATTTCTTCTATACTCTTGCTTCTCGGGACGTGGACCAGCAACATCAGCATTATCCAGGAGATGGTTGGAAATGCAGAATCTCAGGCTACATCCCAGACCTGCTGAACCATGGTCAGCATTTTAACAAGCCTTCCCAGGTGATCCCAGGACTCACTCAAGTCTGAGAAGCAGTGTGCCATGCTATGTACTTGGAACATAGGGGCCCTCACTCTGAACAAGGGGCTCCCACAGTCCGAGTTAGATCGGCCTTGGATTCTATAGGTGGTTCCCCTGCCCGCTCTCCACACTCAGGAGCTGTTCTGTGTCTGCTGTGGCAGTCCTGTGGGAATGCGGAAAAGGGTCTGGTGCAGATAGAGCAAAGCCTTTGGCTTCCCAATCCAGCTGCCCCGTGGGCCTCTAGGGGGCGCCAGAGTTTCCTGTTGACTAGTGAAAACTCAGTGCCAGCCTCTGTCAGGAGCCAGACCCATTGTGGGCAGGGTTGCTTCTCTTTCTCAGAGGAGTCTCTCAGTTTGCTTAGGCAAAGCCAGACCTCTCCCTCTCCAAAGCATGTGAGAAGACCCGTTGGCATCAGAGATCAGCACTGAGCCTGGAGTAGAAGGTATTTCTACTCCACATTTAAGCACTTGGGCCAGGGAGGTTGTTAAAACACATAACAAAACCGACTTTCAATTAAATTATTAATGCCTGGGAACCCAACCTGACACCCATTTTTATCACCAAGAGCTGTTTTCAGACTTGACATTTATAAGGAATGGGCCTAGAATAAAATCCTCACTCACAGCCTTGCCCAGGGCCCATTAAAAACGAGAGTACATATAAACCCAAGAACTTTGCAAAAGACAATTATAAAAACACACCAGCAGAGGGTGCTGAGTCCCCATCAGTTCCTTCCTTTCCAAAAGGAAAAGCTACAAAAAATACAAGAAAGGAAGGGTATCAGATGAAGCTTAGAGTCTATACCATGGCTCCCACCCTGGCTTCATCTTGGAATATTGTCAGAACCGAGGACACCTCTGATTTGTGCCTACAGGAAAGCCAGTTGTCTCCCACATAGTGATCAGTTCCAAAAGGCCACCCCCAAATCCAGTATTTGGAACTCACAATGAAGCGACTTTCATTCACTCTTTTATTTCCTTAACCAGCACTTGTGGAGCATCTACTCTGAGCCAGGTACAGGGCTAGGTCATGCACTTTCCCATAAAGTGATGCTATGACAATAGATTTGGGGTCAGAGAAAAGGCATAGGGGAAGGACAGTGTGGAGGAGAGGACGGGAAATGTGGGAAGAGACGGAGAAGAGGAGGAGTAACAGGACCCTGGGGAAGAGGAAGGGAAGTTGGGTTCCAGCCCCTGCCTGCTGCATGTAAAACTTTGGGCCTTAAAGGTTGTCTTGGGCACCTTCCTGTTGCCCTTTCTAGACTCTGAGTGGGACGACTCATCTCTCCTGAGCCTTGGAACTGCAGCACAGAGTAGCCTGCCCTGCTCATCATGGCTGCCATGCTCCCGAGTTTTTTATTCTCCACTCCCAGCCACATGCCAATGCCTGCAGCTCCGTGTTGGTAGGATATCAGTTCATTAAACTAATGCGCCCTTTAAAGGAGGACCAGTTGCATCTTTTAAAGAGCACCCAAATTCATCTCTGATTGATCAATTCCCAAACGGTGGGCTAGAGAAACATGACAATTTCAGGCCGTTTGTGTCTGGGACCAAAGCCTGGGGCTCTCAATCAGAGGAACTGGCAGGAGGGATTTCTGGGGGGAGGGAAAGTCATTGGCCAATCGATTATTTTCAGGTCATATCTTTGAGCGCTCTAGAGTATGACAGTGACTTTGTGGGTGTAATTCGGTATGGAGGAGGCCAGAGGGAGGTCACTTAGAGGGGAATAGTGGGCTGGATGCCGGAGAACCGCTTTGGCAGGAGTAAGGGCCTCCAGGTGCGAGGGGCCTGGCTGTGGCAGCTGCAGGCCGGACTCTACAAGGGCCACCACCTGGGAGCCTTGCCTGGCTGAGCCCGCCCTGCAGCATTGGGCCCCGGCAGAAGCTATACGAGGCCCATGCACATGCGCAGTGCCCTGCTGGCGCCCTCTGCCCATGCGCAGTTCCGCTGGCGGCCACTGCTCATGCGCAGTTCCCTGCTGGCGGCCCACCTGCGCCGAAGGACCAGCCTCGGGTGGGGTGGGGCCGGACGTCTAGGGGCTGTGTCTCTCCTCTAAGCACCTGTGGGTGAAAGGTAAGTGCAAACTAAAGGGGCAGGGGAGGGCAGTGTGACGCGAGTAGGATAGTTGTGACGTGGAGGAGGACCATGTGACGTGGGGAGGGCAGTGTGACGTGGGGAGAGCAGTGGTGACAGGCCTTCACCAAGACAGACCACTCATTGCAGCCCCAAGTGGGCATAATGGTGGCACTTGGATGAGCCAAAGTTGCTCGTAAGATGAGTCAAATTTGTCCCTCGGATGAGCCGCGGGCACCGTGCACATTGCTCCCCTCTTTAGCCGCCTCCTGGGCTTCCCAGACCCGGCTGAGAAGCCCACCCACTTGCTATTTCTCTGAAAGGGGCGCTGGCTGTGCAGAGAGGGGCCAGGAGGGAGGAAACCTGTTTGTCCCCAGGCCTTGGTGTGGTAACGGGAAAATCTGGACACCAGTCCACACAGAGGAATTGACCGCTGGGACCCCTCTGCCTGGGTCACTGTTTTCACCTCCGGTTCTGCCTCTCAAAGTCCCAGTCTCAGTGGTGACAGAACTCAAACCAGTGGCTACCTTTAGGGTGGGCAGATGACAGGGAAGAGGCCCAGGGGACAGTCCTACAGAGCTGACAAGATCCTGTTCCAGGGGTGGGGAACGTCTGGCCTGAGCACTGTATAAGACCCACAAATTCATTTGGTCTGGCCCTGCCAAGGCATTCGGGGTGAGTTCATTAAATATTTGACCAGGTAGAACAGGCAAATTTTCAAGTTGATAATTCTGTATGGCCCACAAATGATGTTATAAATATCCAAATGGCCCTTGGCAAAAGAAAGGTTCCCCACCCCTGTGGCCTATTCCTTGATCTGTGGAGTGATATGGGTGTGTGCTGAGTGTAAAAAAGTATTCCTTAAACTGCAAATGTAAGATGGTGGAGGTGCTTTGGAAAACAGTTTAGTAGTTCCTCAAAAACTTGACATGGAGTTCCCATGTGACCCAGCAATTCCACGCCTAGGCATATACCCCAAAGAACTGAAAATACACGTCCACACAAAAATGTGTACATGAATAGCTGCATTATTCATATTAAGATGGAAACAACCCAAATGCCTATTAGTTGATGATGAAAAGATAAGCAAAAGGCGGTCTGTCCCATACAATGGAATATTATTCAGCCATAAAAAGAAATGAACTACTGATTCATGCTACAACACGGATGAACTTTGGAAACATTATGCTAAGTGAAAGAAGCCAGTCACAAAAGAGGACATATTGTAGGGCTTCATTTATATGAAAAATCCAAAATAGGCAAATTCACAGAAATAGAAACTAGATTAGTGATTGCCCGGGGCTGGGGGAGGGGAAATGGGAAATGACTGCTAATGGACATGGGATTTCTTTGTGGGGGTGATGACAATGTCCTGGGATTATTACAGTGGCAATGGTAGTACAAGTCTGTGAATATACTAAAACTGACTGAATTGTACATTTTAAAAGGGTGAATTACATGGTATTTTATGATGAGTTATACCTAAAAAAAAATGATCTATCTGTATGTTTATGATGTGTGCCCTTTGCTCTTTGTGTGTTATATCTTAATAATTTTTAAGAGTGTACTTTAAAAGTGAAGGTGCCACTACTCTGTTGTTCTGGCCCCTGATTTTGAAAAAATTTCCCCACTACGGTCCCAGCAAAAATGCCTCCTCCTCCATGAAGGCTCCCTCGGCCCTCCCTGAGCCCCTTTAGCACTTAATGTCAACACCCGCTCACTTGTTGCTTGTAAAGCCTGGCCACTCGGTGTGGCCCACGGACCAGTATCACTGCATCACTTGGGAGCGTGTTAGATGTGCAGCAGTTCGGGTTCCCCAAGCCTAGCCAGGCTGCAAAGGTGTTCACCACCGAGTTAGGGATGGATAGTGGGTCTGGTTAGCATCATTTTCCATAACAGAATCAGATGGTAGAGCTGGGGGTCTCACCTCCACCTCTGGATATGCATTTGAGTCACTGGGGAAGCTCTGGAAACGTGGGCCCTGGCCTACCCTAGACCCATTAGGTCTCCATCCTGCAGGAGGCCTGGGGCTTCCGTGGTTGCCAGTGTTCCCGGTGATTCAGATGTGTGGTCAGAGGGAGACGCTTGGTGTCAGGCAGACCACGTCAGGGTTTTAGTGGGTCTGCTCACATTTAAATATAGCTAAGTGAGCGTGCTGGGAAATGGTGACAGCCCCTGCCAGGTAAATGACAAATTGAGTTGATAGAGTGTCAGCTTTGTTTTGTTTTCTGAGTCACTTGAGGTTATTTGAAGCTACTGTGTCCAACCTGAGTCACTTCTCTCTGGGTCTCTAGGGTGTGGCTAAGATCCGAGTAGGCCGGAGGTTGGCTCCCAGGGGGTCAGCTGTGTGGGCTCCCATGGCAGCAGGCTTTGGCAGCACAGATCAAGCACCAAGGGAAAGCAGCTCGTCAGCAGAAGGCACAGTTGGGAGCAGGGACCAGTTGTGAGGTTGTGGAGACAACTGGCCTCCTGCCCAGTGGGAGTGCGAAGCTGTGTCAACCCCAGTAACCCCAGCTGCTGAACCTGCAGCGCCAAGCCCAGATTCCATCTCCACGGAAACCAAGTCCCTCCCGTTGGGATCTGGGTCCAGCACTGAATAGTGACTTTCATCTGTGCCACAGTGGAAAGTTAAACTGGCTAATTGACAGGAGACAGGGAGATTTAAAGTAAACGTGTCAGGAGCCACCCGATCCCTGGCAATTGGGGGTGAGGGCAGTGTCTCAGCAGTCATGAGACATTCTGGGAAAATGTGATTCAGGTTTCCAAAATTCCATTCTCAGGTACTAATTGTGGCACAGAGCAAGGCCCCCTTACTGCCACCTGCTCGCCGAGTGGAGGTGGGATGGACATCTCCTTAGCCACCATGGGAGCTCCTTGGCCTCCTGGTCTAGCAGGAGCCTGTCTCTTTTAGGCCCACTTGGCCCAGAGGGAAGGCTTCTACCTCTCCCCCACACCCAGGGTTAGTGACTAAGCTGACCTACCATACTCTCCTTCTGCTCTGCCTCATTCTGCTCCGGGGGCAACCCCTCCCTTGGACCTTCCCTTTGTCTCGGCCCCACCCAAGTTTATCTGCTCTGACCACTGACCAGCTCAGCACTGCTCATGGTTCCCCAGCACTGGGGCCCTTCTGTCTTGGCCTGTGTCAAGAACTTTGCTTCTCAGGCAGCCCTAGCAGCTGTGACCCGGCCTTCCCGGGACCTCTCCCCTCTGGCCGTGGTCCTGGCACTACTTACCTGCTGCCAAGTAACAGTAAGGCAGGGATCTGTAACCAGTCAACCAACCAGATGGTCTCTTGGTCTACCTGCCATAGCCAAAATTAAGTTCTCTTCCGTCCCTACACCTTTTCCCTCACAGGTCAGAGCCCCCAGGTGCCTGGGCCAGGATAGGAAGCTTGAAAGTTCCACAGGGGTGGGGAGAAATGAGAGCACCTGACGCCTTCAATTCCCACAGGGCCTGACGAGTCCTTCCTCCCGCCAAGACTCACCTGGGGGAATTTCCCCAACGAGGAAGGGTGCCAGAAGCGAGGCAGCCAAAACAAAGCAACAGTAACAAGCCTAAGAGGCAATTTTGTTGATGGAAACAGTGAAATGAACTAGTTTTGTCTTTAAATTTAGAGAATATCCAGATTAAAAACATCACCTAGAGGTGAATAAAAGGGCAAGACTTTGTGTGGATACATCCTCCAATTGCACATAGGCCATATCCAAAGCAAACATTTACAGATGTAAAACCTGCGGGGGCGGGGGAGGGGGTGAGGAGCTGTACTGTACACAGCCATCCAAAAATGACTCATTTTTCACCTTCCAGAGAGTTTTCTTAGTGGTGTAGTTCCTACCTCTGCAGACAGGGAGGGTGCTGTGACCACAGAGTCTTCATCAGAGGTCTGGTCAGACTTCAGGGGTGTGGTGACATCTGGTTGCTGATGGTTGAGGGGCGGCTTGGTAGTAACAGCAGAGTGGTCCATGATGTCTCCTGAGGGCCCATGAACTCCCTGAAATTGCATGAAAAATATTGCTTGTGTGCACATGTCATTCTTCTGGAGCAAGGTGAGGGCTTCCCTGGGATCCTCTGATGAGAACAAGCACTGCTCTAGAACAATATTTCCCCAACACTTTCCTGATGCTCCCAAGGCCTGATGGGATGCACTGAAAGGTCAATTTCCATCCCCATCCATTCAAGTCAGGCATTTAATCCCAACTTCAGCCTTCTGCTGTCTCCTCATTCCTTGCCGTGGTGAACATCCAGCCCCAAATGCTCCCTCCCTGCCACCTGCAGCCAGAGTCATCACCTAACTTGGATGTTTAAAAGGGATTTCATTGAACATAATCCAAACCAGAACTCTTGATTCATTCCCCTCCCTGAAGCCCCATCCTCCCTCAGTTTTCCCTTTCACAGTAAATGGTATTATTCTCTTTTATGAAGAGGAGGAACCATGCAGTGGTTTAGCACACACTGAGTTCAAATCCCAGTTTTTACACTTGTTAGCTGTGTGACTTTATGCAAATTGATGAACTCTCTGGCCCTCAATTTCCTCTTCTACAAAACAGGGACAATAATAACACGTAGGTCATAAAAGTATCATGAAATTTAAATATCTTTAAAATATGTCAAGGATTTAAAAGAGTGCTGGGTAACAATGAATATCAGCAGTTGTCATTATTCCCATTGCTCCGGACAAAATGCTAAGAATGATCCAGAGGAAAGAGTGAAGAGAGGGACTATAGGAAATGGAGACACTCTAACCAAGCTGCTAAAATTGTTAACATGATAAAGGTTGAGGCATGAGGAAAGAGCCCATTCTTGTCCTAACTAGCCTGGGAACTTAAACTGTTCTGAACTTTCCAGCCCTGTGTCAGGTAACAGGGCGGTGACGCAGTGGAGAGAGGAGTAGGACTAGATACCTGTGTCAATGCCTGGATATGCGTCTGGACCTCCAGATAACCCTCTGACTACCCCGAAGGACTCGTGTACATTTTGACATCTATTATCCAGACCACTGGACGTGACAGGCCTCAGCATCCACCATCCTGACCTCCTGACATCTGACTGATAATCATCCTGGACCAACTCCAGGGGCTAAGAATGCAGGACCAATGATTCGCAAGAATGTACTTTTTACTCTGAGAACTTTTAACTCTTCTCTGTTTTTTGGAACACTTCTGGGGTTTTGCCTAGCCATGTTCCCAGTGTGCAAACTCTAAGATCCTTGAATACATCTCTTATTTATTTCTAGCAAAGCCTTCAGACTCTTTCTGAGTTCGTTCCATGGCCCTTTATTTCTCTTTCCTTTACACATCTCACCCAAATCCATCAGCACCTGTCCATTCCTCCTTCAGATACATATCCCAAATCCTGTCTCCTCTCATCCTCTCCATTGCTACTGGCCGGCAGCAAGCCACATCTGTCACTTCCACTGGCTTCTGATTAGTCTCCTGCTTCTGTGATGCCCACCCTCCTCACATCAGTTCTCTTTTTAAAATGTGAATCAGATCATATCCATCCTTTTCAGACTAAGAACCCCTTTCTAAGGCTAACAAGACGCTCCCCGTTCACCGCTCACCGCCTACCACTTCCCCTTCCCGCCTTGGCTCTGAATGTCTCTCAGTGGTCCCTCCTTTGCCCTTGTTGTCCCCTGTGCCTAGAATAATGCCAGAATAAGAGGATGTGGGATCGGGCTGTTGGCCTAGGGTGGTGAGAAGTTCCTTTGTGGAGGTGACAAGGGAACACACTTGAAGTGTTGGAGAAAGCCATGAGAATACCTGGTGTTGGGAAGCAAAAAAATTATTTTTTCACAGTGACCTGATTTTCTGCCAGTTGTGTTCAATAAGTCTCTTACACGCCTGCAGAGAAGTATCCATGGTTGCAGGGTAGCCTCAGGCACGGGGGTGCAGCCTGGGGCTGGAGGCGATCTACTCGGGTGGCCAAGTACCACCTTCCTGGTCCACATCAACCAGGGCACAGTGCCAAGGGCTGGTGGGGGCCAGGACAGCCTGGTGGAGTCAGGTGTTCTGTTAGCACCTGGCTTGAGGCAGCACACCACCCTCCCCTTCTCCAAAGCCTCCCTCGCCCTCTCTGAGCCTTTGTCTGCTTCCCCGGGTCGGGGAAGTTACCAGCGGAAAATATTCCTTCACTTGCTTTTTGGAGGCTGAAAGAAGGGTGTGGAGACTCATAGGAGGCAGGAGGGGTTTTGTGGGCAGCTAGCTGTCTTACAGGTTTCAGGGGCTGAAGTGTAACAAGGGCCAAGGGCAGCTCAGTGAATAAATGAGTGCTTCTAAGTAATGTTTAACCCAGGACTCCAAGACAGCGCCTGATGACAGTGCTGCTGACGTCTTGATTCTGCTCCACGCTGTCCAACAGAACTCAGACACTTGGGGAAATTTAAAGCGCCACTGAAATAGTAGATGTTACCATCTTTGTCCGCACTATGAGTTCTACTACCATTCCGGTTTCTTCTTTTGCTAAGAGTGGCTTCGTTCCTGGCACAGGAATGATAGCAACCTTACACCCGCATTGACTCGGCGCCAGGCATTGTTCTTAATTGTCTGGTGATCTCAGCTTCCAGCGGTGGGAGGCAGCTAGGATCACGGGGACATGCAGTTCCCGTCAAGCCCACTGGGTGGCGCAGGCGCAGCACTTTGTCCTGCACACCCAGGACCTCGGGGATGCTGCAGCCTCACCGCCCCCCACCCCCACCCCCCCTTTGCTTTACAGCAACTTTTCTCCTGTGGGATTTGCATCTCACAGAGCAGGCTCCAAAGCCATGGGCTTGACCACAGATGGACTGAAATGAGGGTTAGGATTGGGGTGAGAGGGAGGAGCTTGCTGAGTGAAGTGAGGAGGCACAAGGTGATCTGTGGTCAAGGCCAGGCTCGTGGTCAGCCTGCTGGGTCCTGATCTTGGGGTTCCTGTGCTGATGCTGGTGCAGGAATAGAAGGTGTGAGGGAGGCTCTCCCTGGTGAGGGGAATCAAGGGTGGAGATTGGGGGCGGTGATGCAGTGGAGAGAGGAGTAGGACTAGATACCTGGTCGTAGGGCCCAGGCCTGCTGCAGTGGAGTGGGGGCCCTCCCCCTTCCCTTTCGCCACCCTTTCCTCTCCCATAGAGCATCTTCTCCCGAGTGTCTCAGGTTCCAGTGGGAACCAGCCCTCTCCCTCTACTTCTGAGTTGACCCTTCCTCCACACCTGGACAAGAAACCATTAGCCCATGTGAATTTGGTTTTCTCCCTGTAGGAAGAGACACAGGTGAGGCGGAGGCCTGGAACTTCCTATGAACACTGTCCGGGGAAGCCAGGAAGTGGACCTGGGGACAGGTGCCTGGGCATTCATGGAGTCCTTTGGAGCAGCAGTCACCAACCTTTCGGACCTCACAGACCACCAGTGGTCCACGGACCACCGGTTGGCAACCACTGCTTTGGAGTGTACATTTTAGGCCACAAAACCACCTTCCACCTCCACTTCTTTGTTATATCCACACAACACCTAGGGTGTTTCTATGTCCACAGCAGACTCCTAATAAGGGCTTATTATCTGACCACATCAGAGGAAGGAAAGCAGTATCAGAATACTGTGCCCCTGGGCTGTTTGCAGATTCCACTCCTTCCTCCAGGTTCTAATTCGGTAAGACTAAGATGGGCCCGTGAAGCTGAGTTTTTACCACCCCCCTTCTTTCCCCCCACTAATCTGAGGCATGGCGAATAGCCCACACGTGGAGAAATATCAGCCAGGGCTTTTATGCACCACTGTGGGGTGATGAGAAGCATGGACTCGGCAGTCCCACCCGCTCGGTATGGCTTCAGGCCTCCGGTACCATTGTGTCCCCGCCCCCAGCCATCTCAGTTTTCCAGAGCCTGCTTTTGTTTTGTTGCTGTTTTTTCCCCTTGAATTCTCTGGAATGTTGAGCCAGATTCTTTCAGAAGATAAGGTCTCCCGTCAGTTTTCAGGGACCTTCAGAGAGTTGTGAAGCATTGGATAAATTCTGTAAGAAATGAAATTCTCATTTTCTAGTCATTCTTATAGAACCTGCAATCTGCAACTCTTTTCTTTTCTTAAATGGAAAAGTTCTGATTTGAGCCTAAACCCCAGCATACCCACCCCCAATTCTCTGAGCCTTCTGAACGTCAAATCTCAGAGCTGTCAATCACAATTTCTTTAACTTTTTAGATGCCTCATGGCATTAGAGGAGCAGGTTGGGGTGGGGAAGAGGAGTTGAAGAAAAAAAATTAGAAAATGCCTAGATTTCTTTATCTACTAGAACTTAAAGTAAGTGCACTTCTCCGGGGTTTATTTTCCCCTTACAACTCAATCTTCCATTATAAAAATAGAAGGTTGGCAGCCCTGACCCGTGTTGCTCAGTGGTTAGATCTTCAGCCCATGCATCGAAGGGTCTCTGGTTCGACATGCGTGGGTTGCAGATTTGATCCCAGCCCTACTGGAGTGCGTGCAGGAGGCAACCAATTGATGTGTCTCTCTCATGTCAATGTTTCCCTTTCTCTCGCTCTCTCTCTCTCTCTCTCTCTCCCTTCTCCCTCCTTCCCTCCCTTCTCTCTAAAAAAAAAAAAAAAAAATCAATGGAGCCCTAGCTGGTTTGGCTCAGTGGATAGAGCATCAGTCTTCGGACTGAAGGATCCGAGGTTTGATTCCAGTGCCCGGGTTGTGGGCTTGATCCCCAGTAGGGGGTGTGCAGGAGGCAGCCAGTGATTCTCTCTCATTATTGATGTTTCTCTTTCTCTCCCTCTCCTTTCCTCTCTGAAATCAATAAAAAAATAAAAATACATATTTTAAAAATCAATGGGTAAAGTATCTTCAGGTGAAGATTAATAACAACGAAATAGAAGGTTGGTTGGCAGACAAATTATACAGGGTCCTCAGTTGCATATTTTATTACTGCATTTTCAAGGGCAGTATTTTATAATCGCTCTGATAATCTGAGGGATGATATCCTTGCGAATGAGTCAACAACACCTTTCCTGCTGGTGTCTGCCCTCTAGTAACCCTGTGGGAGGGACACAAGGCCCAGGAAGGGATCATCACAGAACATTAATAAAGCGGACGGCTCTGTGCTGGCGCCGGGAATGCTTCTGAGACAGAAAACAGCAACTGGGCTGGGCAGGCCTGTTGTTTGTGCCCTTGGAGAGAGAAGTGAGAAATGGAAAATGGTCTCTTTACCTTCCCAGTAAATACAGGGCCTTGCCTAGAATTTCCTCTGACTTCGTGTCCTGAAGACACTGGTACCCAAAAAATGAATGTTCTCTCAACTCTGTGAGGGCAGATGGGTTCTGTGTGAGGTGAGAGAACTTGGAGAGGGTCATAACTGACCTCCAGGAGCATGTAAAAGCCTTTAGAAGGCTGGGGAGGGGGTGCACTTTAATCTTTTCCTAAAAATCATATGTTGAAGTTAAATTTGGTCATGCTTTTCCCGGTACTTAATGGGGCCTCAGGAAAGAGGTGATACATTTCATTCTTTGTGTGAGGGACGCTAAACTTGCTGGGATCCTCTGCTACGGAAACAGCAGTTTCACTGTATTTGGTAACCACAGAGAACTTGCTCTGTGGCAGCCATGGGCTGTCTGGGGACCTCGCCAGCTGTGGTCCCCACCTGAGGGCCACACAAAGGGCCCAGACCAGGAGCACACCACTGGGCCCCAGAACATGGGCCCTTCAAGATTTATTTTGACCACCTAAGCACAGAGTATACCATTTCCACTTTTAAAATTGTCCCATTATCCCTGAGAAGTGTCCATATTATTGCCTATTTACCGATGGAGAAAGTGAGGAGGAAGGAGGTCAACAGAGCGGCCCCCTCACCGAATGTGTGCCACTCACCTGGGCATCCTGGGGGCCTAGAACATCAAAACCCTCAGTAAGTGCTTTTGCAATGCAGGATGGGAGAAGGGCTTTGGGACCAAGCCTAGCTGTGGTTTGCAGTCTAAATTCTCTACACTTCATCACGGCTTCTGGAATCGAAAAAACTGGGACAGTGATCTTGAGCTTTTTCATTGAAGACCCAAGACATCTGTTGCCCCGTCTTCTCTCCTTTATTTCTGGAGCTGCTTAAGCCGATTACCATTTCATGTCCTAAACTGAAGAATAAACTCTATAGTTATAAACATGAACATTACAAAGAACAAGCTGCAGCCCACGGGGAAGACAAGTACCTGCAGGACAGCTACACAGAGCCTGGGGAATTAGTTCCTAAATCCCAGGATGGTATTTAGAGATAGAGAAGACAAAAATGTCTCGTGTCTGACTTGATGCTTGTCACAGCTGGGCCATTCTTGGCAGGCCAGTGCCTGTGTTGGGTAGACACAACCCAGAGCAGCCTGATTCAGACAAAACATTTTGCTTCTGAAACTTCTGAAACCGTCTTGGCCCTTGAAGGTGGAAGAGCCCATCTGAACATTTTAGGGACCATTTAGCACACGCAGTGACGGCAGGTCCTGGGAGAGGTGGTCTTTAAGGAGCTTGTCTTCATTCTGAGGGCCACACAAAAATAAGATGAGCAGAAAAATGAGGTCTTGCCAGAGTGGTTTTCCAGACCAAAACTTAAAGAAAAAAATGTTCAAGGAAGTACATGATGTGGCCCTCCAGAAGTCTAGTATAAATATAACGATGGGTGTTGCCCCACTTCTCCTGAGACCTGGTTCAGGTCCTGCCTCCTCCAGGGAGGATCCTGAGGCCACACTAGCATCCAAGCACTTTCCTTTCTTTAACCTCATCTCATTTTTTTGTATGTGTAGAACACACCACGGTGTTCAAAACAATCCACTCTTATATTTGACTGACTCCTTTCTCTAATACCCAGTTTGGGGTCAGAGACTGTATCTTCAATGAGAAGAATGACAATGCCCAGTATGACTACCTTTCAATCCAAGCGGGAGGAATGCTGGCCCTGGGCAGCACTTTTTTTTTTTTTTTTTTTGATTTTTTACAGAGAGGAAGGGAGAGGGATAGAGGGCTAGAAACATCGATGAGAGAGAAACATCGACCAGCTGCCTCCTGCACACCCCCTAACGGGGGATGTGCTCGCAACCAATGTACATGCCCTTGACCGGAATCGAACCTGAGACCTTTCAGTCCACAGACCGACGCTCTATCCACTGAGCCAAACCGGTTTCGGCTGGGCAGCACTTTTGAAGTATAAGCCCACATCCTACCTTCTAGAACATTCCTCAGGAACTTGGGGCATGTAGGTCTGTCCTCCCTGGCTGGACCATGTTGCCAGGTCATGGAATGGCTAGCGGGCAGCTATTTGCAGGGGATCTGACAGAGTTTGGACACAGAGCTGGGTGTCCACATGCCTGTATGTGCTTCTTTTCATGGTGGGAAGAGAATGGGGTTGGGCTGAGGCCAAGCACTGTGACTGTTTCCCTGGGCCACCATGTTCTAATACGGAGTTCACAAGGAGGCCGAGGACTCTGCATTTGAAATGGACTTTCTAGCCTCATGTTGCTCTGAGGAACTT
The DNA here is from genome assembly GCF_951640355.1 of Cnephaeus nilssonii. Lineage (NCBI taxonomy): Eukaryota > Metazoa > Chordata > Mammalia > Chiroptera > Vespertilionidae > Cnephaeus > Cnephaeus nilssonii. The sequence continues at coordinate 22,115,428 of NC_137092.1, forward strand.
GAAGGGCAATGAGCTAGGAGTACTTGATGCACACAGGTTGCCTGGCTTGGAGTGGGAGGGGAGACAGAGGCTCCCTGCATAAGGAATGTGGGCTTCCATTGATCTCGCTCCAGCCCCACAGAGTTTGAGGCAGCCTGGGTATGTCATGGGCAGCTCAGTTTGATTCTGAAACCCTGCAAGCTCTGTTTAATTCTCATCTTGCTATTGCTATCACCTATCTGGAGCCAGGAAACAAGACACCAAAAGAAGGAAGTGCCTAGCGAAGCTTAAAAACAAAACCATGGGGACGTTCTAAATAAACAAGTTACGAAAAACCAAGTGGAATGAATGAAAAGACTCTGCTCCAAGATGGAAATAATGTTACACAGAGAGTTTAAGGCAGAGAGAAAGGCAACCCAGATGGAACTGACACCATCTCCAAAACAAATGTGCATTATTTGTAATATTGACTTAAAACAGCATAACTTCATTCCTTTCGATGCCTCTGATTTAAAGTGTAAATGTACACAGTTAGGCTAGGGACATACAAAACTGCCTAACAGTTTTAGGAAGAAAATTCAGAGGACAAACAACAGTGCAAGAGGGATGTTAGGCTTAATTAAGAAATCAGCTCATTAAAGGACTTTAGCACAATAATTGTTGGTGTGTGGATAGTGCTGTGAATTATAAATGAGTCATCCATTCTTTGAAGGAGCCTGAATAGGATTTCTCTTTAGAAGGACTTGGGGAGCCTTTTGAGTAGTTGAAAGGAAGCAAATTGCATTTCATCATTGTCTAGCAATAATTATGGGGTTCTTTCAAGCCTGAAAACAGGTTACATCTGCTGGGTGTTTATTGCACGTAAGGCCCTTAGTTGAGTGCTTTCTGAGCATTTAGCCCTCACAGCAGACCTATGAAACGTCAGGTACTATATTATAGCCATTTTACAGATCAGAAAACTGAGGCACTTGGAACCTAAGTGCCTTGCCCAAATTACCCAGCTGAATACTCGGGAAGGACAGACAGACACACCAGGCTCTCTGCCTTTAAGAAGTTTACTATCTAGTTTATTTTTAACGTCCATTTTCCAATTTTTGGAAAATGGACAACATTAAGATGAAGCTTGTCCAAAAGTTCAGACCAGCTTCATCTTCCAGCTGATCTGAGTTTGGTGAGTTTCACTAAAATAGAACAACATGAGATTTTTCTAACCAATTAACTATTGTCACATATTATAACCGGAATGAGGGGAAAGCTCTGATGTGATCTCTAATCCACACTTGGGAATCAACTGCCCGAATAACATTCTTATTTCCAGATTGTAACGTGGTATTTATCACGCCTGAGCTATGACAGAAATACTAATGATTTTGTAACAAAACCTCAGGGAGGCTATTAACAAGTTGGCACTTGTAATTCATGTGGAAATGCTCATTTTATTTATCAGAACTGCAGCACTGGTGTTCATTTAATTAAGAGGCTTGTACTGTGGAAGAGCAATTTTGAAAAGTTCATAATATTGCAGACAAGCATGAATTTAAACTCAAAAGAAAATTGGTTAAGTATCTAAGTGGCAGCTTAATTTTCCTTTGACTGTCTCATCTCCTTTGGTTTGAGAGCTGTTTAACAAAGGAATTCTACAAATATGTTGTAAGATTTTTTTATGGCAAACTCATTTAAATAGAAACTGTTCTAGGCTCATAAGTAGCCAAGAAAAAAGGTGCCTCCAACTTTTGATAATAGCTAAGGAAAGCTATCTCTGTGTGTTAGCAGGCAGGTTAAGATCTAGCTGTTTTGACTGCAAAGAAAGTGTTGGCATGGTCTAATCTCTGTGATAGGCATTATAAAACTAAGAAGGTGAGAAAGCTGGTTTGCATGAGAAGGAACTGGAAAATGCAGATAATGGGAGTCAGGTGGAAGGAGACAAAGGTATTAGAAAAGGTGGCCAAGATGAACACCACTATTGGTGACTAACACCCACACCTTCATCAGCTGGCTAAGCCCTAAACTAAGGTCTGGTTATCTCTTGGACCCAAGTGTCTGCAGGTGGGTGTGCCACTTTCATGGCTCAGCCTTCCTAGGCCGCCTCTCTTCAAGGTCTGGATTCATTTGTTCATAGTAGGCATTATGTAGAATTAATTATGTGTCAGGCACTGGGTTGAGTCAGGGGACACACCCATGAACAAGGAAAGCAGGTCCCTGGCCTGTAGAGCTGACATTCTGGTCAGAGGAGACAGTTTGTAAACAAGTAGATAAATAATTTTGAGAGATGCAAATGTCGATCTGTGCTGTAGAAAATAAAGCAAGGTAAGGGGATTGAGTGTGATGGAGGGACAGAGGGGCCTCTCCATGGTGACACCTTAGCTACAATAAAATAACTATGGGTGTTTCCTCCTCACCTTAGCAGGGAAAGAGCCAGCTATGGGAAGCTCCAGGGGGAGAGCACTCCAGACAGAGCAAGTGCAAAGGCCCTGGGGCAGGAAGGAGTTCCATGTATTTGAGGATGAGCAAAAAGGTGCCAACACAGCTGAACCGCACAGAGGAGAAAGTAGGAGATGGGGGTGGAGGAGTCACAGAGGCCAGATCATGTGGCCTTCTAGGCCATGGCCAAACTCTTGGATTCTCTTCTAAGTGGAATGTGAAGTCATTGAAAGATCTTAAGTAGGGAAGTGATCAAATCAATTTCCACTTGTCAAACATTACTCTGCCTACTCTGTGGAGACTGGTTTATAGGAAGATGAGAGGAAGGAGATGAGTGAAGAGAGTGACCAGTGCTAGCATCCACCTTCTTCCCAGAGATGCATGAGGGCATGGGTCTGTGACCCTGTTGGGTGGGGCTGAAGTCTGTCCATGGATGTTTCTGTGGGAGTTGGAAGGGCAGATTCTCTCTCTTCTCTTGGGATGTGAGCTATAATGTCTGCCACTGGGCGGATCCAGAGACAGTGATGAGGGGCTGAGAGAGGGATGGGCAGCCTCAGGGCCACACCTGCATTCCCCGAGATCCCAGGGCTGCCAGGGTTCCCACAGCTCTTCAATTCCACAGCCTTGAGCTGAAGGAATTCTGATGAACGCATGAGGTTAGGGATGGAAAGCAGATGGCCAGGGAGGAGTGGAGGAAAATAGAGGGAGGTGGACCTGGCTTGGACCTGAAGGTGGGTGGGGTCCGAGAGAAGGGAGGCAGAGATGGTGTGAGCTTTTGGCCCAGAGATCTCGAGTAGAGAGGACTCTGTGACCCCAGCAACAGGACAACTGCATGTTTTCTGTCTAAACATCCAGGTTACTCACTCCCCCCGTGACAGTGCAGCTGCGGGTCCTGTGAACAGCACACCCGCTAACAATTCTGCGTTTTAAAAAATCAGAATGGTACTTAACCAAAGACTCAAGAAGACAAACGAGGACAGCGCATTAGTGTGTATAACTTAGTGTGGGGCAAAGCAAGGCTAATTCACCGGATTTCCTTTCAGACACAGGGAAAGAAGATCCTGGAATTCCCTACAAACTCTAATGAGAACTAATAAAGATGAGCAAACTATCACAGATATTGTCTTTATTCTGTGTGGCATCCTCGTTATTTTATTGTAGCGAATGATACATATTTGTAAAGGTTTCTATAGCTTCTCTCTTGCCACAATCCCCAACCCTGTTTTTATAATAAGGGCTTAAGTTCCTCAACCACAAACTGTCCATCCTACCCCAGAAGTTGTAGCCAAACCCCACTCAAGGGTGAAGTTTCAGTTAGGAATGACTCAAAATCAGAGTGCCTGCTAGGGGTAGAGGGGTGACGAGTCCAGAAAGGTAGGGAGAGGCTCGATGTGGAAAGGGAGGGAACCTTGTTTCAGAGCAGGTCCTGGTGTCCCTTCACAGGTGCTGTCTTCATTCTCCAGTCAGGCATCATCGCCAACACACGGAGTCCTCGGGGGCTAGGGTTACCCTCTGGTGAAATGGGAGAAATGGACTCCCCAAGGGGCCTCTGGAAGCCGCTGCTGTGCCCAGTGTGTGCTGTGTGTATGAGTGTCTGCTAACAAAGTTGAGTGCAATAGCACCTTCAGTTTTCACATACAGCTCCCTCTCTCCTCAGGCATCAGTTCATGGGGCAGGCATCAATCTGAGGGCAAACACCAACTTTCCGCAACCTGTATGAGGCTTATGCTCCTTGCCGTGTCTTCTCTGCAGTCGCTCCGGTAAGGAGGCTGCAGGTGGGTCAGTCCCACCAGTTCACCTGGCATAGCTAGACACCCCCACCCACACCCACCCCAGTACGTAAACCAAAGTGTGAGATAAGCAACCTTGGGTTTAATAAGAGTAGAGGGACAGCCAAAGACAGGAGGCCTTAGCTGCTGCAGAGTCCCCTGGGCCTACCCCATCGTCCTAGGCCAGGCCATGGCTGGAGAACCTGCACTCTGAACTCGTCCCACCCTGCCCCCATGACACCGATGCATTGATTTGCAGACAGTGTGCAAGGCTGGTTTAGAGGGAAGGGAAGCTGGAGGCCAGATCAGTGTCAGTTTACGTCGTGTGACAGAAGGCAGAGGCCTGATGGCTCCAGGCACCACCAGAGAGAGGAAGAGGAGGGATCAAGGTTCAAGGTGGGCTGTGACTGGAGGGGGAAGGGAAGGAAGCCAGCAGGGGGAGGTCTGCATCCAGGCTTTTCCTGGAGCTCTCACACATCGAGGGGAGGGGTTCTGGACTTCCTGTCCTCCTGCTGCCTCCAGCTGGCTCTGCTCAGCGACAGCAGCTCTCCTGGGGACAAGCCAGGGCCACTCCCTGGGAACACGCGGGTTACAGCTGCACCTTGGCCTCAAACACGGCCTCTCCTTGGCCCCTGCCTGATCGTTACCAAATGTGAGGTGTGACAGATTCCTGCAGGAGGACAGCGAGTGGAAACCATGGCTGATCCCAAAGGGTTTTAGTGAGAACCCCCGCACCTGACATTTCCAGAGCTCCCTCTTCCAGGGGCTTTAAAACTCCCTCACGGGGGCTTCGGGACCCAGGAACATTGTTTCAAATGGTGTGCACTAAGCACGTCAAACTCGCGGCCCGCGGGCCACATGCCTCATTTAGTTGACCCATGTTAGCCTTTTGAGTTTGACATGCTTGATGTACACAATGGGTTGTCAATTAGAAGTATAAAAGTTACTTTTCTTTCCATCTATTTGTTATTTAGTGGGGAGAACATTGATCTCATTTTATAGACGTGGATCTAAAAGGCTCACTTATTTTAGAGATTCTGATTTGAAGCTGCTTGTTCCCTACAGATTTGTCCTTTTGTGTTAAGGAAGCCCACGTGCCTGTGTGGGACCCATGGGCCTTGGAACCCTTGTGCCCGGAGAACCTCACCTGAGAAGTTCACCTTCTGCTGGCTTTGAGCTCATGCAATGCACCTGGCTGAGGGCTCAGCCCAGAAGGAAGGGCAGCCCCGAAAATCACGCTCATCCTCACCATGGATCCAGGTGTCGCCATGGGAAGGGTCCTGGGCCTCTGGGCAAGAGACTTCACAGAGATTGCTGCTTCCTTCTACAGATGAGGTAAGAAATGGGAAGTGATTATCTTAACTCCCCAGAGAAAAGTATCTGCGGCCAAGTTTGTGTTAGGCTTAACTGGGCAGTGTAGTATCAAGGTGGCAAAAGTGTGTGTGTGTGTGTGTGTGTGTGTGTGTGTGTGTGTGTGTGTGTGTGTAGGGTGAGGCAGGGAATGAAGGATAGCAAATACAAGCAAAGTCCAGCTTCACTGGGAAGCACAGCAGCCTTCAGCTCAGTCACACTGGGTCTTCCAGGGCCAAGTGGCTCCTCCACCCTTCCGAGTGGGAGAGGAAGTGAAGGAATTTATCTGCGGGTTCTTTCCACACTCTGTCTTTCATGGCCCCAAGTTCTCTCCCTGGGGGTTAATTCCCACACAGCTCTGAGCTGTGTCCCCTAGCCTCTCCCGGTAGTCACTGGGGAAGCCAGACCCTGTGCCCACCTTTCTTTTATTAAGATCTGGCCTGGTGTCAGGAGCCTTGTGTTCCCCTGGGGGTTTGGGAGCAGGGGAAGATAGGACAGGTGGGGCCCAGCAGACCTGGGAGACGTGTAAACTGGGTTTGGTTCGTGGTAAAGGAGTTAGGGATTTTGAAAAAGGAAGTTATTTGCCTTCTCACTGAAATGGTGGCCCCGCTAGACCCCCAGTTGCCACTGACAACTTATCCACTCTCTAGACTCGCATTGTCTTTAGCAACATGGAGAAGTTGTGGGTCAAGAAATCCAAATGTTGCCCTAGTCCAGTGGTCGGCAAACTCATTAGTCAACAGAGCCAAATATCAACAGTACAACGATTGAAATTTCTTTTGAGAGCCAAATTTTTTAAACTTAAACTTCTTCTAAAGCCACTTCTTCAAAATAGACTCGCCCAGGCCGTGGTATTTTGTGGAAGAGTCACACTCAAGGGGCCAAAGAGCCGCATGTGGCTCGCAAGCCACAGTTTGCCGACCACTGCCCTAGCCCGTTTGGCTCAGTGGATAGAGCGATGGCCTGTAGACTGAAGGGTCCCTGGTTTGATTCCAGTCAAGGCCACATGCCTGGGTTGCAGGCTCGATCCCCAGTAGGGGGCGTGCAGGAGGCAGCCAATCAATTATTCTTTCTCTCAGCATTGATGTTTCTCTCTCTCTCTCCCGCTCCCTTTTTCTCTGAAATCAATAAAAATACATTTTTTTAAAAAAAGAAATCCAAATGTCCTCACTTTACAAACTACCCCACCTCATTTATCTGCCAAGTTCCACTAGTTATTGTGTGACCTTGTGAAAGCCACACTTAACCTCTCTGGGCAATTTCGTGAGGTCAGTGTAATACAACATAGGGTTCTCTTGAGAAGCCAATGCAATAGGGAACAATCCAGGTGTTCTCTAATCCCTGGTGTGCTCTACAAGGTGGGGGGCATTATTAGTACCCCCAGTTTTTCTACAGCACCACCCACCATTCCTCTTGAGACTCTTCTGGCTTCTTTCTTGGACCTTCTTGGGCTTGGTCCCAGCTGTGTTTGTAGCGTGTCTCCCTCCAGTTCTGGCCCCCAAAGCCTTTGCTCCTCCAAGCTTATCTGTCCCTTGAAACAATCTCTCCTCGGCACTCCATTAGGGAGAATTCTGACATTCATCTCAGGGATCCCAGTCTTTTGGCTATAATGGTTTGCTAGGGCAATCTCTCATGATTTCACAATTAAAAAAACCCAAACCAAAACAGCTTTCTTTTGAAACTGGGTGTAAGCTTGCCACAAGTACCAACATGTTGGCAACCATAAGAGCTTTCCTGGGAAAGGTTGGCCAAACTGTACCTAGAGTCTCTGTATTCAGGCTGAAAAGAAAGGCAGGTCAGCTTGTTCATTTCATTGCTCAGCTTCCTCCTTCCCCCTTAACATCTTTTCCTATGCATTGGCTCATTTTAGCCTCCCAATAATCCCTACAAAGTAGGAAGGCCATGTCCATTTTTATAGTGAAGATGGAGGTTCCAAAAAACTGAGTGATTTGCCCAAGGCCCAGAACAGCCAGCCTGAGGCTAAGCAAGATGGGAAACTATCTTTTATTTCCCAGTATTTTCTGTTAACACCACTGTCATTTGTTCTGACTTGTCCCTATGCCCTTTATTCTTGATCCTCACAAGAACTTCTATCTCCAGGGAAAGTGTCCTGGCTTCACACAGGTGCTTATGTTCTTGGTAACACAATTTCTTTAACTCACCAAGGAAGTCAGTCACAGAACCATGCAGCCATTAGGGGTCAACCAAGACCATGTAGCCAGCCTCCTGCTTTGAGCTCCATGGAGGCCTAAACAATTGGTTCCTAGCTGGTTGAGGGAGCCTTGTGATGCCACGACCTGCCTCAGAGTTCAGAGCAGAAGGTCCAGGGTCTCTCTCAACTCAGCCTCATGTTGGGGGGCCTCCTTTTGGGTGGGGGAACCTGAGCTGCACCTTCCACCCGCATTCCCATAGGCGTGATCACCAGACTGTAAGGGCACTAATCCCATTCATAAGGGCTCTGCTTTCATGGCCTAATCACTTCCCAAAACTGTGGGTCTTATTGTGCCAAATGTTTGCTGGTTTCTGTTTTTCTAGTGGTATTTTGAGAGGGCATCTGGGGGATGGGAGTGGAGTGAGCAGGGGCTAGAGAGGCGGAAAAGGAGATTGGGGAAGGAACTTCGGGGGAAGAGCAGAGATGAGAAATGGGGTGGAATGTGTCTGTGTGATGTTCACGTATCCTGTGTTTCCCTATGAAAGGTTCATCAAATTTGTTACTCATTGGTGCTTTGGGAGTTAATGGAGGAGGGAAACTGCAGAAGTGGGATGGGACTTGTTGGGCATGAGATGAAAATGGGGGCAGCCCAAGTGCTCTGGTGCTGTACAAGTCACAAACTGGAGATTTCATTGTGGAAAAGGGGAGTCTATTATTGGCCCATATCTTCAGAGCACTGATCTCCAAATCTGAAGATAAATGTTTACCAAGAACTTCTCCTTTACGTCTATTCCAAATCATTCCCTTTTAAACTCAGATTCAGATCTATTTTTTCAAGTTAGGTTCCAGTTGGATTCTTGCCAGTGTCCCAAACTTTGACTCACAAAATCCAGAATTGTAGAAAAAGGCGTGCTGGGGAAGAAAGTATGTGGCCAGAGTCAATGGAAATTGTGGACCCAGCAGTTTTGGAAAATGAATTACACAGTTTTCAGAGGCTGGGACTGCAGCCATCGGAAGGAGCTATTCCTGTTCTGCAGAAAAGATAGTGAATTCCCACTGGGTGAAATAAATTATAGGGAAAGTCAGAAATATCTGGTTCTTCCAGTGGTTTAAATTCTCATGTTGATTGACGCCCATCAGAAGCAGCCAACAACATTGACCACAAAATGGAGTAATGGTGCTTATCATTAGTTCAAATGTATCCAAACTTTGTCAAGCACAATTTCATCTCCTCAGCCCTATCTTATCTCACCTGTAAATCCATCTTCTGTCTATGGGTGATGCCAGACCTAAGCCTGCTTCCTGGGCAACGAAAATCTCCCTTGTTTGTTAACACAGCCCCACCTTGTTAAGCTCAGGGTATTTTGTGCAGAAACATAGTCTGTACAGCTATTATAACAAAACTAGAGGCCCAGTGCACAGATTTGTGCACTGTTGGGGTCCCTCGGCCTGGCCTGCGGGGATCAGGCCAAACCCAACTCTCTGACATCCCCCGAGGAGTCCTGGATTGCGAGAGGGTGATTCTCGGGTGACACACCCCAGAATTAGGCTCCCTCCTCTCTGGATCCAGGGTGCAAGTGAAGCAGATTTGGGGCTGACAGTGCCTCAGCAGCAACCTAACCCACGCTCATTCCACGAGGAATCGGGCTCCCTCCTCTACTGATCAGAGTGTCTGCCCCTTGTGGTCATTGTGTGTTATAGCTATTAGGCAAATTGTCTAATGGTCGGACGGTCACTTAGGCTTTTATATATATATAGAAGACTAGAGGCCCGATGCACAAAAATTCGTGCAAGAATGGGCCTTCCTTACCCTGGCTGCCGGCACCACCTTCGCTCCGGCTGGAGCCACCTTTTCGCTCTGGCCCGGAGCTGCCTTTCCACCTTCCCATGCTGCCCAGAGGCCCAGAGTGGCTGGGGCAGTGCAGAATGCCTGCCCCCGGCCACTTGGTGCCTGCATATGCAAATTAACCCACCATCTTTGTTGGGTTAATTTGCATACTCACTCCTGATTGCCTGGTGGGTGTTGCGAAGATACGGTCAATTTGCATCTTACTATTTTATTAGTGTAGATACCTCAGGCTTATAAACAACAGAAATTCATTTCTCACAGTTTGGGAGGCTACAAGTCTGAGGTCAAAGTGCCAACATGATTGGGAGAACCTTTTTCCAGGTCACAGACTTCTCCCTGTGTCCTCACATGAAGGAAGGGGCTAGGGAGCTCTCTGGAACCTCTGTGATTATAAGGGCACTAATTCCATCATGAGGGCTCTGCTTTCATGACCTAATCACCTCCCAAAGGCTATACCTCCTAGTACCATCACACTGGACATTAGGATTTAACATGAATTTGGAGCGGAGGGGACACGTTCAGATGATAGCAGTGCTACAATTTGCAAACCTAACCAGTGTCTGCCTCTATGCAGGGCCCCATCTTTAGAAGTAACTAGTTGGTGTGTGTGTGTGTGTGTGTGTGTGTGTGTGTGTGTGTTTAAAAATGAAGATGCAGACATTTATCCATATTCACATATATGCATATGTTATACATTTACATAGCAAAGGCAGGGAAGGTAAGTAGGTCTTATAAGGCAATAATATAGTAACTGTTTTGAGGGATCATTGCTTTTATATAAGCTACCATTTAGATTTCAGGGCACATTTTACTTCTCATTTCACTTGACACATGAGAAAATTGTTGCAAGTTAGTTGAGCTGTAAGGTGAACTTGACTGTGATAATGGGACACAGTTCAGCAAAGACAGCAAGGTCAGCTGACCGGTGTTCTGTTCTCCTCGGCATGCTATATCTCCTGACCTGGTTCAGGATCACCTCTTTATTCTCCAAAGACTATCAGATTAGCACCAGAGTGGCCCAAGAATGTCTTGTGTACAGTTAACTGGTAAGGACACCAACCAATGTATATAGAATGAATGGATTGATTAGTATGTGTAATTAATCCTAGAGAGCCTAACTTTGCACTGAACTGTCAGCCTAAATTCCTTTTCCCAGAGAAATCTAGAAATCTTGGCGGGGGGGTAAGGTGGGGGAGGGAACAGACAATGTCTGTTTAAATCTCCAGTCCTACTATTCCAACTGTGTTGGTCAAGATATGCTAGATATGCTATGGTAACAAACAGCCCTCAGATCATAGGATTATGCAACAAAAGTTTATAGCTCACACCATATCTGTTGTTGCTTTGGGCAGTTATCCAGGGCATCTGCCCTCACATGTTGACTCAACGTTCCATTCCTGTGGCTCTTCCTTATCAACACACTGATTGTCACAGCAGGGACAGAGCCGGGGGAGGGAGGGGCAAATAAGTGCTTTCACCTGGAAGTGACATGGGTCATATTTCATTTGCAAAAAGCAAGTCCCATGGCCACACTGAACTCCAAGCAGGTAGATGTATCAGTTATTGGTTCCTGTAAAATAAACCACCTCAAACTTATCCTTTCAACGACATAGTATATTATTTCTCATGTTTTTGTGAGAAGGCTGGGAACTCCTTAGCAGGTTTTGCCTGGGTTTGCTTCTACAGCTGTATTTGGTTGGAGGATCAGCTGAGCTGAAAAGTCCTAGGTTCTTGTGCCTGCCGTTGCTGCTGGCTGTTGGCTGGGGTGCCCCGGTGGCTTCAGGTGGCTTCTCCTCCAGTAGTCTCAGCTGACTTCATTCCATGATAACTCCAGGACAGTGTTCCAAGGGGACAAAGGTAAAAGCTGAAAGGTCTTGAGTTTGCACAACCTTTCTGCCCCATCCTGTTGGCCAAGGGGAGTCAAAGGCCAGGCCAGATTCAAAGTATGAGGAAATAGTCTCTTGATGAAAGGGTTGTAGATATGTAGCTTTGTGTTTTAATCTATTGCAGCAGGGTACCTGTACAGTTGATTCTTGTTATTTGTGACTAGTGTTCCCGTTGCAGGAAAAAATCCTGCAATAGGGTTTCCTGCTGCACTCTACCCCGCCCCGCCTCCGCTCCGCCCTTCTCCTCCCCCCTGGCTTGCTTGCTTCTCCACAGCTTTGCTCCCTTCAGCATCTCTTGGCTTCTTTCTACACTGTCTTGATATGAAAATTAGCTGCCATCTTTGTTGGGGTAATTTGCATACTCATCCTGATTGGTTGGTGGGCGTAGCGAAGGTGCGGTCAATTTGCATATTTGTCTATTATAAGGTAGGATAGTTACATTCTATAAAGTCATTGCCAACACTGATTTAGAGAATATGGAACCATTGCTCCTAGGAGAAATTCTAAGTTAGGTTCCTATGAGCTTTGGAACACATTTTCATAACTGATCAATACATAACCTTGTTGTATGTATGTATCTATTTAATGATACCTTATTTAATATATATATATAGTTGACTCATTAATGTTGAACTCATGGCCAGCAGCACTATGAATAAAAGCCAAAGGCAAAGAGAGAATCTTGAAAACAGTGAGAGAGAAGCAACTCATCATATACAAAAGACACTCAATAAAATTAACACTTAAACACTCCAATTAAAAGGCAGACATTGGCAGAATGGATAAAATATACCAAAATGATACAACTATATGCTTTCTATAAAAGATACACTTTAGATCCAAAGACACAAATAGATTGAAAGTAAAACAATAAAGATATACCATGTATATAGTTACTAAAAGAGAGCTGGAATAACTATATACTGATAGCAGATAAAACATTATACTATATCACGCTAATATATGCCAAGATTGTTAGAGAAAAAGGAAATTTTGATAAAGGTCAATCCATCAAAAAAGATAAAACAATGCAAAATGTCCAACAGAGTCCCAAAATACATGAGGCTAAATGACAGAATTGAAAGGAGAAATAGATAATTTAGCAATAATAGTTGGAAACCTCAATGCTTCACTTTCAATAATGAATATGAAAACTAGACAGATCAACAAGGAAATGGAAGACTTGACCAACACTATAAACTCACTAGACCTAACAGATATCTGTAGAATACTACACTCAATCAGCAAAATACACTAAGCCAGGCAGTTGACAACTCTGGCTTAGCATTTATTTCCTCCTTTTTCAGAGCCTCAAGGTTTGCCAAAGGTGCGAGCATAGGGTCTTCTCAGGTCTTTTCTGAACATGTACAAAGCCCTGGGAATGCACCCAGCCCTGCATATGCCTGTGGACTTGTTGATTTCATATTTTACTCCATGGCTTTTCCTTTTTACTTTTCCCTCAGCCTGTTGTTTATCCCAGGGGTTGTAAAGTTAAACAATTACCTTTCATTTTTGTTAACAAGCATACCAGGCTATTCACACTGGGTGAGCTCGAACATAGGTCAAATAAAGATAGCTTGCCCGTGGGGTCTTGTCAAGAAATCACAGACAGGACAAATAATGACAATTCTCTGGGAGTGAGTGCTCTAAGCTTGTTTTGCCCCTCCCTCCCTCCCTCCCTCCCAAGTAGCAGGTAGGTTTCTGGTTTTCACTGAGATTAAGGACTGTTGGCTTACAAAGCCACCACAGAGCTGGAGGGGGGCATGTTAAAATGCCACCAAGTTTGCTGTTCTTACTGAGATTCAGTGGTTTTTCTTGAATAAATGTCTACAGGTTGAATAAATAGGCTAACCAAAAAGCTTTTTGTTAATTTCCAGAGTTTTGAAAAAGTTGACCCTGCCAATTTTTGCCAGTTTCCTCATTGCCTTTATGGAGGAAAGAGTTTTTGGAGGTCCTTACTCTGACTTCTTCACTCGTGTCGATTGGTGTCAACCCATTATATCAGTTAAAATTAGGTTCATCCACATGTGACCAAAAACCTGAAGTAACAGTGGCTTAAGCACACTAGTTCTATTCTCTCACATTAAAAACTTTAAAGTAAGTTCCAAAAGTTTAGAATGTTCAGAGACAGCAGCTTCTTTCAGCTTTCAACTGCATCGCTAGAGTATGCCGCTCGTCTTCATGGTCTGAGATAACTGCTGACTCCAGCGGTCATATCTGCATTCCAGGAAGCAAGATTGAGGAAGAGGTGATGCAGATCACACACCCTTCCTTTAAGGACTTCCCAGAAATTGCACATGATAATTCAGAACACAGTCACATAGTCACACCTAGCTACATGGGAGGTTGAAAAATACGGTCTTTATTTTGGAGGTCATGTGTCCAGCTTAAAACCAAGGGTCTGTTACTAGGGAAGTAGGAACATTAGCTGTCTCTGCCACATGCATTTGACAGGTGAGAACACTGAGGTTTAGAGAAGTTTAGGATTTTATCAAAGGACACCCAGGCAGTATGCAGATCAGGTGGTCTGACCCTAAAGCCTGTACTTTCAATCTCTTTTGCCATTCACATTCAAAGAAGTTAAATAATTTGATGAGGTTCCATAGCTGCCAAGTGCAGATCTGGGCCCAAAGATCATCCTTTTTCTATTACTTACCCTTTTTCTATCATTTACTCTGGTGGGCCTCTGACAACCGTGACAAAAAAGCAGACCTCACTGTTCAAGCTGGAAATGCCCATTAAGAGACCTCAATAAAGTGCATTGAATGTTCTTTAAACACGGGGCAACAGCAGGCACCTGAAGGGCAGCAAGTGAACCAAGTTGATAGATTATTAGAAAAAGAGCGAGTGAGAAACAGACACAGTGAAACTTGCTTACTTTCTGAAGTAGGATTAAGGAACCAATTTGGTACAGGTTGTGAATTGCTATTTAGAAATCAGTATTAAAGTTTAGTCTTGAACAGAAAGCTAAGCCCATTTTGTTTTGTTTTTCCCACAAATCTCCTGGACTCCCAGGCCCCACTTCACCCAGTGGGGAGGTTTTTATTAGTCCATTCTACTCACATCTGGCTCTGGGGGGTCGGGAGGGAGGGTGAGGCCCATATAACCCCAGGTCATAAAGGCCCATTGAGCCTACCCAAGACCTAAGGGAACAGACTCTAGGGCAGGCGTCCTCAAACTACGGCCCGCGGGCCACATGCGGGTATTTTTGCCGTTTTGTTTTTTTACTTCAAAATAAGATATGTGCAGTGTGCATAGGAATTTGTTCATAGTTTTTTTTTTAAAGCTATAGTCCGGCCCTCCAACGGTCTGAGGGACAGTGAACTGGCCCCCTGTTTAAAAAGTTTGAGGACCCCCTGCTCTAGGGCCTGCTTTGACTCACCATTTCTTTTTCTTTCTTCATCAACTCTTATTTTTCTTCACCTTGGATTATTCTCAAGCTGAGTTCATTGAGATCTGAATAAGGAAGGTCATATTGTAACTACAAATTCAGGGCAGGTTTTCAGGCACAGCTCATTTCATGGTGTGCACAGAAGACACACTCACCAAGGGGATGTCAATGCAATTGCAGTTTGATAACCAAACAGAAGGACAATTGAAGCTGTGGTGATCAATACAGCCCCATTCGAAGATTATCTACTATTCCCTGTGGTTTGAATCAGTAAAAATAAAAATAAAAATGGCTCCAGCAGCTGGAGTAATTCTAGCTCTATCTAATGGTGTATGTTTGGGCTACTGAAGTTGAAAGCTCATGGTTGGACCTTGAGCCCCATAGGGAGCTACCATCTGTCCCTTCCTTTGCCCTGGTACCCCCAAAATAACCTCTGCTCATGCCTTTCTTCCACACATATGCATGTGCAGGCAGACACACACACACACACACACACACACACACACACACACACATGCAAGAATAACTCCACATTGAGCTTTTTTTTTCAGGCTTCTTAAAAAAGTTAACAGATGTCCATCATGAGAATACCAGGTTTCATTTAATTTTAAAATTTAATTGAACACTTTATCTTTAAATAGTTATAGATTCACATGCAATGGTCAGAAATAATACAGGAAGATACCATGTGATTTTTACCCAATTTTCACCAATGGTACCCTACCATCTTGCAAAACTATAGTACAAATCTCAACCCTAATATTGCCATTGGTCCTATTCCCACATCTTATTCAGCATTTCCCCGGTCATATGTGTACTCATTGTGTGTGAATGTTTGTTTTGTTCTATGCTATCTTATCACATATGGAGGTTTGTGTATCAGTCACCATCTCTTATATTCCCTTTGTATGACCCCATCCATAGGTTTGTGTATCAGTCACCATCTCTTATATTCCCTTTGTATGACCCCATCCATAGCCCCTAGCAACCACCAATATTTTCTCCATTGCTATAATTGTTTTTGTTCCAAGAAGTTATATAAATGAAATCATGACATATGTAATCTTTGGGGGATTGGCTTTTTTTTCACTCAACCTAATTCCCTTGAGATCCATCCCATGTTTAATATATATTAATGGTTGGTTCCTTTGCATTGCTGAGTAGTATCACAGTTGGTTTAACCACTTACCCACTGAAGGATATCTGGGCAATGTGATCCAGTTTCTCTGCATCCTTGTCAGCAGTTGATATTATTTTAGCCATTCCTTTTTTTGTTTATTTTGTTAATCCTCACCTGAGGATATTTTCCATTGATTTTTAGAGAGAGTGAAAAGGATGGGGAGAGACAGAGAGAGAAACATTGATGTGAGAGAGACATATCGATTGGTTGCCTCTCACACAAGCCCTGACCAGGGCCCGGGATTGAGCCTGCAACTGAGGTATGTGTCCTTGACCGGAATCAAACCTGGGACCCTTCAGTTCACAGGCTGATGCTCTATCCAAACTGAACCAAACTGGCTAGGACTCTTTTAGCCATTCTGATAGGTGTGTAGTGAGAACTCATTGTGCTAATTTAATTTTTAAAATATATCTAGTTTTATATTTCAGTTTTAAATTGTTACTGATTACTTATACAGCTTCTGTGTATTTTTATTTGAACACTTGGTGAAGTGTTGGAAAAATTTAAATATTATTCCACATAATTCCATCTCATCAGTGCACACTTTTTTCAAATGCCAAGAATTTCGTCAACACCTGCTTCTGAGACATGCCTTGATGCACAATTTTGAAACCTTTTGAAAATCGTCACCTCCAATGTTAATATCACATAGACTACATGACTTAGTGTAGTTAAATGGTTATTCTGGCCTTCATGGGCCTACTGTAAAAAGAATTGCTTTGTCCATATACCAATTATGTTTCTATAGTCATAAAGGTGTTTTTTTTCTAATAAAAAATAAAGACTATGAAAAATAAACACCTGTCTGTTTCTCTCCCAGCCCTTCCAGAATGAAAATTCACATAAGCTACTCCTTGATTCCTCCACTATGTGCACCCCGGGTTCCCCCCCCCCCCCCCCCCCCCCCCCGCCGCCAGCTTTCAAGTCACTATACTTGCACCTGAGGGGAAGCAAGGTAGGAGGGGGAGCTCAGTCTCCCAGGCTACTATGTCCCTGGGAGGGAAATCTGACATTTTTAACAAAGACTAGTATGTTTACTTTGAAAAAAGTAGAGACCCAGTTGCCTGGATTCAATCAGGAATACATATTGAATCTGCGGGTGACCTGTAGTCACTTTGTCCCTTTTTGAATGTCTAAAGCATTAAGGAGAAAATGAGACAGCTCTACAAATAACTCATACCTGCTTGGGCAGTCTCTGCTGGTCCTCCGGGGGGGTGTATGCATCACCCTGCCACAAACGCGTGGAATGAATGGTGTGAAAACCCGAAACAGACATCAGCTCTATGGATTACCAGGGAGTCCTAATTGGGTTCACTAGCAACAAAACTTCTATAATGTCTATAAATAGCAGGCACATGCCTCCGTAAGCAGTGCAGCTATTTATTTTTTCAATAGGGGATTCTCATGTTACAAGGACATCACAGATTACTGAATAATTTATTTAATGGTAGATTATATGGGCTTCATTCTTTGCCAATGAGCTCATACCCAAATGTCTAAAGGAGATAAGGTGAGCACAAGCCAGAGCTCAGGCTTGGGTGAGCTGTTTATTTTTTTGTTAGACATGTATAACAATTATAGTCATATATATATTTTAATATTCTCTCAGCTGCAAACATCATATACAATAGAGGCATTATTTTATTATTGACAGTTAGCTAACTCATAATAATACTGAGAAACACAGACTAGAATAACAAATGACCTTGTCTAAACTTGGTGATTTTAACAAATGACCATGGTATATAGGGGTATGTTTGTTCTCTATGAAAATATAAGGAAACAACAGGGGAGCAAAATTCAATATAACGATGGAGATGAGGGGAGAAAAAAGATTTGGATGGTATTTTTCTGTGAACGTCTATTGTTATCTTTTCAATGATTTAGAGTTGAAAAACAAATATTTCTAAGCTTACAGATCTTAGGCAGTTTGCCTTTAACTGTGTACAGTTCTCAGGTGAGCACAGGTACCTTGGAAGATGGGCATACTTTTCTGTCAAATGCAATTTTTTTATTGAGATCAAATATGTTTTAAAAGAAAATTTAAATCTGACAATAGAAAGATGGCAAAAGACCTGGACGAGCACCTAACATAAGAGGAAATTCATGTGGTCAATAAGTGTGGCAAAGGGGGGGCTTCATTTTATTAGCAACCAGGGAAATGCATATTAAACACATAGTTAAATGTTTAAAGTTTGACAATAACAAGTGCTAATGAGGATGGCGAATAATGGGAACTATAACTGGTTGGTGGGAGTTCAGGTTGAAGCAACAATTTTGGGGAACAGTTGCTGTTATCCATTGAAGTCGATGATTCACACACCCTATTCACAATTAACAAATGCCACTGTGGGAAATGTCCTTATGTATATCCTGCGGCTCAAGACCTATACAAGAATGTTTATAGAAGCATTGTTCATAGCCCAAGCTAAAAACAACCTACATGTCCACCCAGTGGAGAGGGGCTATGTAAAAACTAGAGCCACTTACAACAGCAGGGATGAATTTCACAAACATAATGTTGAGCAAAAGGAGCAAGATGCAACACAGAGTAAGGATCAAGGGACAGAAAGTTCATAAACGGGCAAAACAATTTTGTTACCTATGGAGATGGTATAATGAACAAGGAAATCCTTATAATAAAAGTCAGGATGAGTGATTACATTTAGAGGAAAGGAAGGCTTGTGATCAAAGAGAATACTCTGAAACTTTTGCACCCTGGGTCCTATTTTTTTTATCTGGCTGTGGTTTCATATGTTTTCACTTTATAATTATTCACTAAACTGTATATTAATATTTAATGCACTGTAGTCATCCTACCTAATAAAAGAGTAATATGCAAATTAACCATCACTCCACGACAAAGATGGCGGCGCCCATAGTGGCATTGGCTGGGGGAACACTGGCAGCGTCACCCTGGTGATGTGAGCCCAGCGCCCCGCACCATGGCTGCGCGGACGGAAGGAGGGGCCTCTGGCCAGAGACCGGGGTGCAGGACGCTGGGCTCGAGGTCACCCCCCGGCGACGAGCCCAGTGTCCTGTGCCCTGGCTGCGCGGAGGGAGGGCCTCTGGCCAGAGGCCAGGTCACGGGACACTGACGTCGTTGTAGGCCGGGCTGAGGGACCCCCCCCATGCATGAATTTCATGTACTGGGCCTCTAGTATGTATATATGTTTTATATGCATGTGAATGACTTGCTTTCTGACCATTCTATTAAATACTAAAAGATCAAGATTTTTTTTAAAAGAACTCCCAGATTATTAGGCTAAGTGAAATAAGGTAGTCAGAGAAAGACAAGTATCACATGATCTCACTCATATGCAGAATCTAATTAACAATGGAAACATGGAACAGAGTATGGAATCTTGGAGGGAAGGCAGGGGAGGGTGGGTGGGAGGTGATCAACCAAAGAACTTGTATGCATATATGCATAATCCATGGACATAGACATAGGGTGGTGAAGGCCTGCGCGATGGGGGGGAGCGGGCGAGCTGGAAGGGGAAAATGGGGGGAAAAGGGAACATATGTAATACTTTCAACAATAAAGATTAAAATAAAATAAAAAAGAACTCCCACCCTGGCCGGTTTGGCTCAGTGCCTAGAGCATCAGCCCACACAAGGAAGGGTCATGAGTTTGAGTTCCATTCGCAGTCAGGTTTGATCCCTCCCCGCTTGCAAGGCAACCAATCGATGTATCTCTCTCACCTCTCTCTCTCTCTCTCTCTCTCTCTCTCTCTCTCTCTCTCTCTCTCTCTCTCTCTCGTCCCTCCCTTTCCTTCTCCCTCTTCCTCTCCTTCTCTTCCTCCCTTCCTTCCTCCCTTCCACTCTCTCTAAAAATCAATAGGAAAAATATCCTCAGGTGAGAATTAACACAAAAAAGAACTCCCTAGTTAAATTTACTGTCTTTGAAAAATGAACTTTAAGTGTTCAGTTTAGTTGAATGAACATTCAAAACAGGAAGCCAAATCTTATGCACAGTTCCACATCAGAGGTGGTGCAGAGGAGAGGAGAGCGTGCTGGCTACACCAGCCCTGACTCTCTGCAGCGGCTTCCCTGGGCAGTTCTCTGGGCCTTGTTCCTCCTCTCTAAAGAGAATCAGAACTCCTCTGAGAGTCTCCTAATATATTTTGGGAGTTCTCTGTGTGAACTTTAAAAAATTTTAATAAGAAATTCAATTTGATGAACCTGGAGAATAGGAGCAGCATCTGGGTCGTCTCGCAGTGCCGTCATTGCTCTGTGTCCATGGTCACCTGGGGGCCCAGATGTGCTCTTTTCCTTGTCTCAAGCCAGTGAGAAGAAAACATTGGTGACCATGAGTCAGGTCTGTGTTTGCCAAATGACCTCATGAAAGGTTCACAGCCAAGGTTTTCACAGGAGTTTGTGAGCTTTGTGTCATGGAACAATGCCTGGCCCAAAGAAGTGACTAGTCACACAAGTGACAAAGCGAGGGGTGAGTTACTCTACAAAAGCACATCATCTGTCTCATTCAATTAATGTTGTTACCTTGAGTTTTACTGGTTTGTCCAAACCATGAATTTGTTTTGACTCTGTGGTTGTAGAAGTTACAAGCCTGTGGGATATATGCCCAGTGTCATGTTTGTTCATATTTAACAATCTTACAAGGGAATGTACGTCAACACTGGGAATCCTTAAAAATTATTTTCCTGGGAAGACACCACACGTCATTCGAATTTGACCCCACTGACTCCAGGGCCTCCTCGGACCCTCCTGTGATTCTGCTTCCGTTTTGGAAGTCAGGCACTTTCCAAAGCAAGTGGCAGGGTGTGTGCCTAGAATCCGACCCCTTGCATCTGTCCAGGGACCTTGTTGGGAGACATTTTTTATCGTTATCTCTAGAGGTGGGAGTTGGTCAGTAGAGGTCAAAGATGCTACTTAACATCCTGCAATTCTCAGGGCAGCCCCCCACCCATAACAAGAACTATCCAGGCCATAATGCCAATAGTGCCCAGGTTGAGAAACGCTGGTTTTGCTCCCGACAGGTTTAACTTCCATACAAAGAAAGTCTTCTGTGTGTGTGTTCCCCGTTGATTAGAGTAAGGTAGGAGTTTTCTTCGATAACTTACCTTTATCAGAACCTGTTTCCTTCCACACAGCACACACACATAAGCAAGCAAATGCCTTCCCTTGGGTGTGACATCAGGTGCATGCCTGGCTTGATTTAAAAGTGGAGGTTTATCGGGGGCAGCCATTTCACAGTGTTTTGAAGCAACCTTATTCCTGGTCCTCCTCTATCGGGGCCTATTCCACCATCCACACAGTGTCCTTGCTTTGTAGGAACCCCGTGCCAGAGGTTTGTAGTTGGTGTCTGGAGGGAATGTGGTCCAAAGGGATTCCCAGAGGAGCCGATGTCTCCTCCAGAATAAAATATTGGGAACAGTATTTGAACAGAAATGTTAGTGAGGGCTTCAGACAGGTTAGAGTGGTTTCACCCATCTGAGGAATGTGGGTCAACCTCCAAGGTTGACCTTGGGGCCCACCTAATTGGTCTAAGGGCCTGTACCAGCTGCTAGGGAATGTCTGTCCTCTCGCTATCCATCCCGATACAATTCTGTGTTTGTTCATATAGACCCTGCTGTGTGTTTCCGGGTCCTAGCTCATCTCCCCCATCAGATAGTTAACTCCTTGTGAACAGAGACTTTTGCAGCTTTTCTCATCAGTGGTATATGGCCCTGTGTACTCAACACAGTGGCCTGCTCTGTGGGTAGCCAACACTGTCAATGAGCTATGAAAAAACACCATGTGGGCCCGATGGGATTATGGGTGATGGTTTCCTAAACACTGCCCACCAACCTCCCAGCTCCTCCTCTTCTTCACCTCTTATTCTAGTGGCCAAAATCCAGTCACAGCCAGCCTCTCGGCTTTGGGAGCATTGGAATCTATAGCTTTCTCCCAACAAGAGAACAGCCCTTCATCTCTAGGACCAAAGAAGGGAATATGCTCTCACTGACCATGTCTGAACATCTGGATAGATTCCCTGAGGAAGAGATGGGGCAGCAGCTCAATCTATACCCCTTCTAGCACTCCCCTCCCCCGCACTGTGCACACAGGGTCATAGAGACCGCAGTGGACAAGTCTTCATCCATCCCTGACAATCACTGATACAAGGCAGCTGACTGGATGCCTCTCACCCTGCCTAAAACTACTACTCTTTCCTCTTCCACCCCTTTTTAAAAAGAGAAAAATATAATCCTTGTCTGGCCTGTGTGGCTCAGTTGGTTGAATGTCGTCCCATGCACCCAGAGGTCACCAGTTCGATTTCTGGTGAGGGTACTTGCCTGGGGTTGTGGGCTCGATCCCCCAGTAGGGGGCATTGAGAAGGTAGCCAATTGATGTTTTTCATCAGTGTTTCTCTCTCTCTTTCCTTCTCCTTTCCCCCCTCTCTCTAAAATCAATAAGAACATATTTAGCCCGGCCTGCGTGGCTCAGTGGTTGAGCATCAACCTATGAACCAGGAAGTCACAGTTTGACTCCCAGTCAGGGCACATGCCCGGGTTGCTGGCTCCATCCCCAGTAGGGGACATGCAGGAGGCAGCCAATCATTGATTCTCTCTCATTGTTGATGTTTCTTTCTCTCCCTTTCCCTTCCTCTCTGAAAGCAATAAAAATATATTTATAAATAAATAATAAAATAATAATACTCTGTCTATTATGTAGTCTTTCAAAGACACAGTGAAGGCACCATGCCTGTGGCACAACACAGTGCCCGGGGTTTGGCAAGTAGGGTCCTTTTTCCTGGCCTGGACTTTAGGGGTCTGTTCAGAAGGAGCCTGGCACTGCTGGGAGGCACTGACAAGAATGAGGGGTGCAGGCATCTGCCTTCAGCACACACAGCCCATAGACTTCCTCTCCCTGGGGGCTCTTTGGTTGACATGCCTCCTCCTTCGGTCTTAGTGTTACAGAAAACCGGAATAAATCAAGCAATGCTCGGAGAGTTTGGAGTCACACTTTATTCACCGATGGGCTTAGAGAAAAATGAATTCAAATTCTAAGCAGAGCTATAAGCAGAACTTTCCTTTTTATTAAAAAACCAGCCCTATGTGTGCTTAGTGGTTATCTCGCTGGTGGCCTTGAAAACAACACAGTTCTATCCAATTAAAAAATACATCTGGCATGGCATGAGAGTATGGGCATATCTAGTCTCTGGCCTACAAGGTCAGACAGCTACGTTTATCTTCCTTATTATTCAAGCGGCTAAAGCAGGCTAGAAAGCAAAGTTATTTTTTCAGAATAAGAGGCTGTCTTAAAAAAAATAGCAGAGAATTTCAAACAGTAGTTTTACAAGATAGGGGTTAGCCTTCTCAGTAGAAGTGGTTACCCTCGTCCTGGGTCTGCACACCTGAATGCCTGGGTGGCTTGAGGCAACTGACTGCAATAGGATGAAACTGTGGCTGAGGAAGAAAGCAAAACTGAAAGCCAGGGTAGCTGAGCATTGGCTGTGAGGGGTGAGGCCACAGAAAGGAAGGCCCATGATGGGGTCAGAGGTCCAAAGGGTGAAAGTACAGCAAGTAAGGTTGTAGGAGACAGGTCAGTGGGGACAGTTCAGGGGGAAGTCCATGAGCATTCCCAGGCTGGGATCTGGCGATGTTTTAGGTCTGGAGTGAAGCAAAGAGGGAAGTGGGCTTGACAGCCTCCAGGTGTTTAGGCAAGACTCCACGATTCTTCAGGTCAGCCAGAGTTTAAATCTATGATGCTGAGACTTGGTTGGGGTGAAGGGAAGGAGTAGTCGTAATTTTTCCTTGACTTTACGGCCAACATAGTGATGACCTGGGGCCCAATTTATGTCCCTGAAAGGCAAGCCAGACCTTGTCCTAGCCAAAGCATAGGCAAGTCACCAGCTCAGTGGTGGGGAGTAGCTAAATGTGGCCCCCTCACCTGGTGTGAGCCAGAACCTAACTTTAGCCTCCTATGAGCACATGCAAAATGAGGAGCCAGCTGCCCCGTCAGCCTCACCCAGGGCACTTCTGTTTTACATCCTGCACCTGTGGAGGTTTGCATGTCTCAGAGCAAGCATATCAAACTTGCGACTGGAGGGCCACATGCCTCATTTATTTAAATGAGGAGGTATGTGGCCCACCGGCCATGAGTTTGACATGCTTGTCTCAGACCTTGCTGGCCAGACCTGAGGCTGAGACCCTCCTAGACTCACAACAGGACTCCTTGTTCCCTTGGCAACAGCCAGCTCATTCCTCCCTTCCTACCCTAGAAGCAAAGCTTCTGGTGGGTGGCATGGGGGGAGGGTCCTTCAGGAGGAGGACTGCGTGGAGGACTTCCCTGTGAGATGGAATATGATCCTGCAATCAATCCAGGAGCCCATGGTTCAGTTTGCAGGCGATCCAGGCTCCTTATTCTCCCTTCCTTCTAGCTGCAGCCTTTTGTTTTTGTCATGGTAGATTAGCTTGCTAAACAGAGGTTGGACAGAGAAAATGAAAGGAGGAAAGTGAGGAAATTAATAGCTCCGGTAAAAGGTCTGGTGGGAAGGAAGTTAGAAACAATTAACCAATTGAGATTTCAGTTTTCCCATAAGCTCTCCGTCTCCTGCATGGTGCATAGCCAACGATCAGAATGAATGTTGGATGTAGGCACAAAACACATTTTACACCTATTTGCCTATGGGTTCTCTACTCTTCAGCTTGAAAGATGCTCCTCTGGGACCCATGTCATTAGGCGACAGACACCATGCACATGCCTGCAGGCTGGAGGACAGGAGGCCTTGCCAGTGAAGGCGATGGGGCAGGGATGTCTTCTTGCCACTATGGAAAGACATACGGACAGGCCACGGGAGTGGAGAAAGTGGAAGAGGCAAAGCAATGTCTCTTCCTACTTCAACTCGGGAAATGCCAGCGTCCTGAAGTCTGGCCCAAGGATGACCACATTTTAGAGAAAAATCAAAGGACAGATCTGAGCAGTGGGAAGAGGCCAAATAGTTCAAGTCTCAAGTGCCCCCCTGGCAAGAAGAGTGGATCTTACTGCCAGGAATCCCAGGGCTAGAATTCTCTGCTGGTGGCTCTCTCCTTTCACCTTATGTATTCTTCCTCTTCACCGGACTCGGTCACTCAAAAAGAAATGCGGAGATGGGCTGCGTAGCTCCAGAAAGCTTCTCTATGGCTCCACTAAACTCAAGTGGACTCGGAACCTGTAGGAGATGTCAAAACAGGTGCAAAGGGAGGAAGGAAATGTCTTCTTAGTGGCAGCTGCTAAATGGAGCTCTATGGGTTGATGGGATGTGGGTCAGAATTATTGCGCCCATTTGAAATCCAGTTTCTGCCCTGCCCATAACAAGTCACCCAAACCACAGGCCCTTTGGGAGAGCCATCTCATCTAAGGGGGGACCATTGATGTCATGGACCTAAAGCCACTCTACTCCTAGAAATCACAATATCAGTTGAGTTCCTACCCAGAAAACAAAGTCTATCCAATTTAATACAGTACCCACACCCCTCTACCTTTGCTTAACAGCTGGTGACTATCTGGGAACATGGAGCTACAACTCACGTTACCCAAGTCAGTTTCAAATCCCATGCTGGGTGTTATGCAATAGACGGAATGCCCTGACAGTGTGGGCAGTGTGGCACCATGACTTCCTAAACTGCCCACCAAATCAAGCCTGCTATTTAAGTCAGCCCATGACTTTGAGAAATTGATGTGGTTCCCTCTGATGAACCCCATGCACAGACCACTGTTCCCACCCCCACCTTCATTCCTGAGGTCTCTGACTTCGCTGGCCCAGAGTGGACATGCGATCACTACCTCAGATGAGCTTTTGCCACTCATGGTGCTGCAGCAGGAGAAACATTATAAATGACAGTTTCTCCGATACGACTCAGAGAAGAGACCTGGTGAATTATTTTGTATGGACATGGGGTACGCTTAGAGAAGCACAGGACATGACCTTGTTATTCCTGCTAATATGGATTTCCAGACAGTCATCAATCTAAGTGACAAAACCAGCTGGCACACATGGAGCACCTTTTGCAGAAGACACTGTGACCCAGCTGTGGGGGGTGGGGCATGGAGACACAGAACGGGGTCTGTCTGTCTGTCAGGGAAAAGTGGAGAGGGCGATCCAAGAATAACAACATGGAAGGGAGAAAAATTCAAAGAATTCTACCTTCAAACAGACCATTTCTCTTTGGAAACCATGAAAGTAGGATCACGTTGTTTGGTCCCAAGTAGTGTGGCTTTGACCTCTAGCCCAAGGGTGTGGAGAAGTCATCATGGGGCTGTGCAAATGTGGAGAAGCCAAGGAAAGGAGCCTTTCTCATTCATGTGGCATTTTCCAGCTGCCTTTACCCACGTGCTTGGACCTGATGCTCACAATCACCTCTGAAGTAGATAAGAATTCTCATCTTCATTCCACAGATGGAAAAAAAAAAAGAGTCTAAGAGAGGTCAAATGATTTCTTGAAAGACACACTTTAAGTGGCAGAGCCTGGTTTAGAACCCAGGTGTTCTAACTTGAAATTCAGGGCTCTTCCAAGCTATGGCAGTGGATTTCAAACTGTGTACCCAACAGAACCTCCCAGAGAGGAAGGGTATCCCAACTCCCATTCAGATGCAAGCAGCTCTAATTTTATCGGTTCGTGTTCCATTCAAGATCTCCTCTGTAAGAAAAAAGGGGGCATGGGTTGGGAAGTCACTGTACTCTGCCATGATCCCTCCAGTGGGGTCCAGCCATAGGACAAGAGTCCACTTGGAACACATTCAAGGAAAGGAGGAGGGAGGTACCGGCTCCACAGGGCAACTGCCCATGCACGTGCTCTGCACCACAGGTCTTCTCTTAGAGAGAGACAGAGCTGAGGCCTGTCCAGTTGGGGAAGTATTTCTGGGGTTGACCTCATGGGTCCTGCTTGGTCAGCTTTGTGGATCTTGTCCAGACAACTCTAAAGCCCTCAGTAGACTCTCAGTCACAAACTGTCCAAGCTTAACCAGCTACGGCAGCCCCATGCCCGGCAAGCAATGCTTCCAGACTCCTCCACGCCCAGCCTCCAGTGAAATGCATGCTTATCCCAAGGGTGTGCTGGTACTGGGGTGTGAGGCCACTCAGGGTGTCCCCTCCACCAGTCTGAGCCCCAAGACTTCCCAAGAGTGTGTCCCTTTTCCCCCAGGCTCCTTTTTCAAATGGCTCTGTCTACTCTCCGACTGCGGCTCTGATCTTTCCAGAACCCTGCATTGCACCGACTGATTTCAGCTTCTCTAAACAGGAACTATTTAGAAACAGCCTCCTACTCTCCCCAACTTCCCATCTGGCAAATATTTTGGCTTCCCAAGGGCCTCCTGGATCTGCATGGAGTGCGGCAAACCATTTCGTGATTTTTTTTTTTTAATATAATGATTTCAGAGAGGAAGGGAGAGGGAGAGAGATAGAAACATCAATGATAAGAGAGAATCATTGATTGGCTGACTCCCACACTCCCCCTACTGGGGGATTGAGCCCACAACCAGGAATCAAACCAGTGACCTTTTGGTGCATGGGATGACCCTCAACAGTGAGCCACACCGGCTGGGCTTGGTTTGGGTTTTGACCCTCTAACCTGGACTACTAGAAAGCTCCCTGCTATAGATAAAGGAGTTGTCTGCTTATCATCACGGTCGATAGCCTGAGATGCTCAAATTTTTACAAAGCACGTACAGCTTGACTTGTCATTTGTTTTCATATCTCTCTCCTTTAACTATGTGTGACAGTAGGAAACCACACAGCCCTGGGGGCATATTCCAGCTTTGCATTTACTAACTGTATGACCTTGGACAAACTGCTCAAACTTTCCTCATTTATACGCAGGGTGTCCCCCCAAAAATGTATACACACTTTAACATCTGATAGCTCAATTTTGAAAATGAAATGGTATTTTAATAAACACTGCCTTTATAATTATTCAAAGTGTGTGTATACATTTTTTGGGGGGACACCCTATATAAAAATACTAACCACTGTACAAGATTGGTGTGTTGTTGTTTTCATTGAAGAATAAATAATGAAGATATTTCTTTACAGTGCTTGACACAGACTCAGATTTCAATAGATGCTAGTTTCTTCTTCATCCTTAAGGATAAAAACCAAAACTTATCTATGAAATCTACAGTGTCTGGCACATAATATACTCTCAGTAAATGTTTGTTGATGGTATGAATGAATAAGGAGTAAATCAAGAGGTTCATTTATGAAACTGATGAGACAGGCCACAGGAAGTGTTGAGTCCTATAAGACAGTTAACAGTGTTACAATTTGAGAAGTGAGAAATGTATCCTAAAGAGGTAATAAATGCTCCAAAACGTACATACAGAGATGTTCATTGTTGTGCTCTTTATAATAGTGAAACTTTTGAAATAAACTAAATGCCCAAGAAAGGAGACCAGGTACAATGAAGTGTTTTTAATATAATAAAATGCTATGCACCCACTTTTAAAATGTAGATTTAGAATTACTATTCAATAAACATATCCAACACAGAATTTTAGGTGAAATGATGTGTTAGAAAATTGCACTCATATAAAACTGTTTATCTTTCAAAAGAAATAAATGCTTGGAAGAATATTAAAAGGCAGTGGTTATGTCTGGATGGTAGAATTATAATAATTTTATGTTATGTATTGTTCTTTTCAATACTGTTGGAATTTTTGTGAGTATCAATTCTTATAATAGGAAAAATTTTTTCCTTTGGGAAACCAAAACATACAGTGTGTAGTATAATAATAAGTAGTTTTGTTGTTGTTGTTGTTTTTTGTTGTTGTTGTAAATGTCTAAAGCTACTTTAAACTCATTTCGACTCCATGGAAAATGTATTGAAAGCTTATATGACTGCTGGAAGGTTCAAGGTGTGGCTGTGCCTCAGGATAACTGGAAATGGATCTGGCAGACTGACTGTCTGGGTGTTGGTATAATTCCTTCCACTGCAGGCCAGCCTCCTCCATGGCAGGACACACCATCTCAGTGAGTTCAGAGCTGCTCGTCTGCACACACAGAGAGAGTGAGCTCTGTGGTCCCCAGGCATAGTTTCCCAAGATGTGCTGCGGTCAGCCCCACTGGGTCAGAGGTCTGTCCCTAGCCAGTTGCTGTGCCCAGGGCCTGGCAGTGCTCCGTAACTGGCCCAGCTCGTGCCCCTTCTCACTCTTAGATCCACCAATGTGGCCCAGGAGGCAGGGTCCTGTAAGAAGAGCTTAATTAATGGGTTGAGAGATGATTGCCACCTGCCCTCTGTACCCTTCTACTGTAAACTGATATTTCCTCAGAGTTGAAGAAGAGAAGATAGGACATTGGCTTAATTCCTGTTCTCAGCGGAGGTACAGGGTGGCCAGGACTGGATTGACAGTTGTCAATATTGGAAGCGGGGAGTGAGCTTCCCTGACGTGTCCCTGTGCTGGTGCAGAGATTCACCTGGGTCCTCAGAGAGCTTACGGCTCAGCTCATGGCCTAGATGCTGGTTAGATGGAGCCAGCAGCTTCCATCATCAACTTTACCTTACCTCTCTTCCTGGACACCTTCCATCTCTTCCATATAAGCAAGGAGAAGTAGGTCTTCTGAAGAAGGATGGATTTTCTTAGTGTCGTGCAAGAAACAACCAGAGCTCAATAAAATATTCAGTGGTTTCCATCCCTCTGGGTACTCCCTGTCTCCTTTACTTACTTAGAAGGTAGTCATTTAATTTCTTTCCAAAATAGAGTGGCTAAGTCTAGAAAATAAACACTTTTAAATACAGTAGAACTTTGTGATATCATAGCTCACGGTTATAATTCAATCTGGAATAAGTTATTATGGTGGAATGGGGTCACTGCACTGTGAGCCCTGGTAGTCAAGAGCTATGCCTTAGCCATGTCTGAGCCCCAGCTCCTAGCGCGGTGCTGGTCCACAGTAGGTACTCAGAGGTTAAGGGTATAGTCATCCCCAAATCCCCAGTAAATGCCTGAAAACTGTGATAGTACTGAGCCTTATATATACATTGTGTGTTTTTCCCCAGTACATGCATATCTATGATAAAGTTAATTTATAAATTAGGCACAGTCAGAGATTAACAACAATAAGTAAAAATAGAACAATTACAACAACACACTGCAATGAAAGTTACGTGCATGGCTTTGGGACCATTCTCAAGTAAAGTCAGGGTTACTTGGACACCAGCACTGTGATACTCTGCAGTCTATCCGACAACCAAGACAGCTACTAGTGACAAAGGGGCAGGGAGTGTAAGCAGCGTGAACAAAAGGATGAGTCACATACAGGCCGGGGTGGACAGGGGCAGTGCCAGATTTTATCATGCTACTGAGAATGGTGCATAATTTAAAACTTATGAATTGTTTCTAGAATTTTCCATTTAATATTTTCAGATTGCAGTTGACCGTGGTAACTGAAACTGGAAAGCAAAACTGTGGATAAGGAGGAACTACTGTATTCAGTCTTAAGGTTCATTTTTAACATACTTGTTTCTTTCTGTTTCTGTTTGTGTTTTGTTCTTCCTTCCTCCCTACCTTTTTCTGTCTATTAGGGATGCCACACCTTTCCCCAAATCTTCTGGTTTCTGCACTAAATTACCTTCAGTGGCATAGTCTTCCTCTGAGTCTTTGGGATGATGTTCCCTTCACCTTGTTCTATAGCATTTCCCCATATAATTCATTTTTCACCTGTTTCCTCATTCTTGACCAAGGTAAGATCTATCCTCCTACCAACAGAGAGGCTATTTGAATTGCCTTGGGTTAGACTCATTGTGCACTTGAGCACTGGCTGAATCCTCATCTTAGTTCTGTAGAGGGGAGCTGGTTAAAAGTACAACTCCCAGCCCACTATAGGCAATTACCTTGTTCTTGCCGTAGATTTAATCTAGCTTCCCAGAAAACATTGCTCTAGCAGATCTGCTGGTCCCCAGCCTATTTATAAATAGTATAGCACAGATGAGATTATATTTCCAAGCTGCACAAAAGGATTTTAGGATGGCATCACTTACCTACAGAGTTACATGCCTCATCCCTTAAGAGCCATTGTAGTGAGGGTACCTGGAGACACGTTTTCTTTATGATGATACTTAGTGATCATTAAGCACTGAGGGGAAC
Source organism: Cnephaeus nilssonii (assembly GCF_951640355.1). Taxonomy (NCBI): domain Eukaryota; kingdom Metazoa; phylum Chordata; class Mammalia; order Chiroptera; family Vespertilionidae; genus Cnephaeus; species Cnephaeus nilssonii. Next base: position 22,146,464 of record NC_137092.1, read on the forward strand.
AAAAAGAGTGGCTTTCTTTCCTATTCAGTACAAAGAGGTCTGAAAAAAGCCACCAAAACCATGGCAAGTCTGGCAACATGTATCCCCATTTCCATGGCCATGTACCGTTACCACGCATTATTTTCTTTGCTTTTCAGTGAGAAATTGTTTTTTAGTTACAACTGAAGGGATAAGCATCAACAGTGGCTTAAATGATAAGGAAATGTGTATTTATTAAACAAGAAATGCAGAGGTATGGTCTCAGGGAAGGTCAATTGTGTTATCAAGGAGCTCAAGCTCGTTCTTTCTCTGACTCACTAGGCATATTGCTTTTCATCATTGTGCTTATTGCTTCATGGACTTAATGTAGCTGCCTCAGTTCCAGGCATCACATCCATATTCCAGATAGGAGAATGGGGGAAGGAATAGCCCCAAGCTTTCCTTCGAGTTTTTCCTTTTGATCAGAAAAGCAGAAGATTTCCTAGGAAACTTCTAGCCATCCTATCTAATAATAGAGTAATATGCAAATCATCACTCCGCTACATTCACCAGCCATGCCCACCAGCCAATCAGAAAGCAAATATGCAAATACACCCAACCAAGATGGCCGAGGCCTTGGAGAGCGGCCATGGTCGGAACTGGGTGATTGGAGCCGAAGATCAGAGGGGAAGATCGGAGCCAGCTGGGGTCCCCCACAGGCAATCAGGGCCAGTTGGGGTCCCCTGCAGGCAATCGGAGCCAGCTGAGGGTCCCTGCCCAGAGCCCAAGCCTCTGCCAGAGGCTTGCGGCCTTGGCTGTGGGTGGAGCCGGGCGATTGCGCCAGCGGGGGGTCCCTGCGGGCGATCGGAGTCAGCTGGGGGTCCCTGCCCAGGGCCTGAGCCTCAAACAGAGGCTTGAGGCCTTGGCCAGGGGCGGAGCCAGCTGGGGGTCCCCTGCCAAGGGCTGGAGGCTTTAGGCCTTGGCAGGGGCGGAGCCGGAGATCTGAGGAGATAGGTGTGAACTACAGAGGAAACACCTTTTCTGACCGCTCATTGGCTAAGCTCCCTGTATGCCACTGGTAATATTCTTAGTAACTTGGGTATAAGAATCCAAAAAGGTGATCTAGGGCTTTTCCACCACATTCCTGGGGAAAAAAACGAAGGTCCGCTGCTGGAGGGCTAAGAAATGTAATAACCTGCCCTAGCCGGTTTGGCTCAGTGGATAATGCCTAGGTTTGCCAACAGCAGAGTCCAGGTTAGATTCTGATCAAGGGCATGTACCTAAGTTGCAGGCTCCTCCCTGGCTGGGGCCCAGGTCAGGGCTCATGCAGGAGGCAACCAATCAAAGTATTCCTCTCACTTTGATGTTTCTCTCTGTCTTTCCCTTTCTCTTTCACAGTCTCTAAAAGTCAATGGAAACATATACTCAGGTGAGGATAAAAAATAAAATAAAAAGAAAGAAATATCATATTCTATGAAAGACACATCTTGAAAATGCCTAAAGAAAGTTGTCATTTTTCCTTGGTGAAGGGACTGGAGTCCGTGTTGATGCAAACACCTTGGTGGCTGCGGTGACTTGCAGTGGCTCCAGCAGCGGGGTGATGGGGCTGGTGCCTTTCCCTGATCAGCTCGGTTGTCTCTCACAAAGGGAGGCCAGACTGCGGCTTAGGCCCACTCCCTATGGAGAGCGGGCCTAAGCCGTCAGTAGGACATCCCCTGAGGGCTCCCAGTATGTGAGAGGAGGCAGGCTGGGCTGAGGAGACCCGCCCCCCCCCCCCCCCCCCGTGCATGAATTTCGTGCACCGGGCCCCTAGTCTTTCATAATATGTCTCAATGGTCCCAGCTGGTAACATTCCACTCCTCACAGCAAGGAGGACGGGAAATTTTATAAAGAGAAATAGTATAACCGTGACTGCATTGAATTTATTAATCTTAATTTATTCCTGGAGTCAAGGTACATTGCTGCTACACACCACTGACCTCCACCACCATCTGAACAAAATTAGTGTTGTGTTAGCGATGACTGCTGGCAGTCCAGGGCAACCTTAGTGGCTTTATTTTTAGCTTTGGTGATGGTAGCTGTAGAAATGACCAGTGCTTTCCTAAGATAAAGGTACTTTGAACGTGGTGAAATACGAGTGGTTTTGATCACTGGTAATGAATATGGAGTTAGTGGAACTGAATATTACTTAATATAGCATGCTTAAATAATGACAGCATGGCTTATTGAACTCTAGAAGATTACAGAGAAATCAAATCCTATAATAGAATCAAAATTCGAAGTGAAAAGTAGAAGCTGCTGTGAGGGCCTGTCAGGCTCTGGATTTGAGAGCAGGTATTGGAGCTGTGATTTTGGCTTCTGCAGATAAAAGTCCCCCACAGGGAAAGGTACTCCATGGGAGGCACACCAGTCAGAGTCACGCTGACCACCACAGGCCAGGCCAGGGCTTCCCTGGTTTGTGAAAGGAAGCTGGAAAACCTGCCACTCACCACCGCCGAGGTGTAGCTTAGTGTCTCCAGAACCAGTTCAGACAGAAGAGGGATACATAGAGAGAGAAAAAGAAAGGGGGGGAGGGGCTCCATATATGATGATCCTATAAACCCAGCTTTAAAATACATGAAAAAATCTTATGCCAAGAAAGACAGCCAATAAAATCAATAATTAGAATATGAGTTTTTCCAGGAATAAAAACAAAAAAGTAAAAAGTCTGAAACAGACTTGAAAATATGTACATGTAGGATCCTTGAAGAGATAAATGAAGGTTCGATTCCTTGATCGGAATCGAACCCGGGACCTGTCAGTCTGCAGGTCGACGCTCTATCCACTGAGCCAAACCAGCCAGCGCGAATCATTGAATTTTTTTTTTAAATAGGATAGATTCTACTACTATATGTAGTTGAAGAGAGAATTAAGACACTCGAATTGGAAGGAATTCACCCGAAGGTAACAGCTTCGAAGGGGTCATAAAAATAAGACAGAGAATGACCTGTGCTGTGGTGATAGATAGCGGCTCAGGAAAGGCTTGTCAAAGGAGACAGACACTTGAGTGGTGACCTGAGCCAGTAAGGATGTGAGTGATGTGAATGTAAATAAAAATAAATCCATAGATGCACAGTAGTGGTAATACCTATTTTCCAAGTTGCTGTGATTAAGTAGGATACAGAAAAGCACTGAGCCCAGTGCCTGACACATGTTTAATAACAAATGTTAAGACCCTCTACCTCCTGTCCTAAGAACCTGAGTTGATAGGGTATAATTTGCATTTCACTTCCATAGAGGGGGCTTTGGACACCTCTGCTGGAGCCCACCATATTCCAGGGGAGTTTGAATCAGCTGATGATTTTTAAATGTAATAATGGTGGATTTAGCTCTTTGTGACAAAGTGGCTGGAACATTGTCAGCTGTCCGTGTGCCTGGTTTCTCCTTCTGCTGCTCTCCCTTGAGAACAAACTCTATTTTTCCCTCTAGCATTAACTAAACAAGCTAGTCACATCCAAAATATAGAGATGACATTTTAATATATCCAGGCAGCCTGGCTAGTAGTTTCCTTGCAAATCTTAAATTTTTATCAGTGCAACTCGGAGCATTTCTCCCTGCTATGTCTTGTCTGGAGCATTTCTCCCTGCTATGTCTTGTCTGGAGCATTTCTCCCTGCTATGTCTTGTCTGGAGCATTTCTCCCTGCTATGTCTTGTCTGGAGCATTTCTCCCTGCTATGTCTTGTCTGGAGCATTTCTCCCTGCTATGTCTTGTCTGGAGCCTGGACAGAACTTCCGACAGAGGTCAGGGAAGGGGAAGAGACAAAGCCACCCTCTTCCTGAGTATGCAGCCTTTTCAACTCACAGGCCCCCGATGGAAACGTTTCCTAATGAAAGGAACAAAATAAGCCTGGCTCACAATGAACAGCAACAGAATGTTCCATCGGACAGGGAGCAGCTTCTTGGGACGTGAGAATCTGAGAGACTGGATTGCATTCAAAGAAAATGCCCCCAAAGTGAAAAAGAGCTAGCCCTAGGGACCCAGCAACGTAGGAGAATCCGTTTTGCAGGAAGGGGGAGGTCCCTGCCAAGGCTGGGGATGGGGGCCGGGTGTCCTAGAAACTGAACTAGGCTGGGCGTGAGGCTCTCTTCCCTGAGCAGGAGAGATAAGGGAGGGTGTGATGAATCGGATGGAGCAGCTGGAGATGCAGAGTGTGTGTTTTGTTTTTCTAACCAGAAGGGAGAAAACATGTTCCACCCTCTCCGAGTCTGTGCTCAGAAAAAGGTTGTTTTAAGAAGGAAAGAAGAAAGAGGAAGAAGAAACATCCTTTTTTGGCTGTGACTAGGACAGGCATTTGCGCTTGGCTCCCAGGGGCAAGGCAAGCTAATGAATACTGGGGAGTGGCCCAGGGGGTCCCCTCAGCATCTCAGTCCTACCCTCACCAGCGTGATTATCCCACACTAAGAAGTCTATAAAAAATAAGACTTCCCCTTGTTTACTTTGAAGTGCCTCCCCCTTTCCCCCCCAAACACTGCACATCTCACCAAGTATGAATTATTTAAAAGAACACAATAAAGAACTGAGCATTACATCTTTGGCTCAGTTGGAGGTAATGCTCATGCTCAGAATAGGAGAAAATAATAGGAATTGTAGGGAAAACCTGGAGGATTTTAACATCTCCCACATCCTACGGTGTGTATATCTATCCCCTGGTGTCTTCTGAAGAAGGGGAAAAGAACCTTAAGTTCACATCACGTTGAAGACAAAATAGAAAACCAGATGTTTGGGGTGAAGTTAGGGAGAAAATGATTGCACACCACAGAATGAGAGCGTGAGGTATGCAACTGCATAGCCGTGTGCGCTGCAGCGTCTTGGCATCTTCGCGTGGGCACAGATGTTTGGTCTTCAGTGTGCTTGTCTATCTCGCACACACATGCCGCCTGAGATGCATCTTTAATAAGATTTCAGTCCCTATGGTAGGCAGGTAGGAGAGGCATTAAATGGAGGAAATTTCAACATGAGAGTAGGTCATGGTTTAGTTATCAGTATTTATTTTATCAAGCATTGCAGTCAGCTCCTTACATGTCTGCTGGTTAAATTAACCCAGGGCACCATAACAGCAAGTGGAAATGGACTGGATCCCTTTCCTTGGAGACAGTCATGTTGCTGCTATCCCTTAATCATGCCATATAACCAGTCACCTACCTACAGAGACTGCCATAGGGTATATGTTTGAGAAACAAATTAAGTTACAGTTTCACAATTAAATCCTCTCATAACCTTCTTCCTTATTCTAATTAGCAACACTGTATTGATCTATGTTCTTTCCTTACACTTCAATACGTATGGTCACTTTAAAAATCCATCTACTTTTTAACGTTAATTACCTGTCTTCGTGTGCTCTTCTAAAACCCACATCCCCTGTGACGGCCAGGAGGGTACTGAGGACAGATAGGTGTGGGAGGGCCTTCCAGGCCACATAACTCTTACAATCACTCTTCCTAGGTCTCAGTCTTAATTTTTAAGAGGCCTTTGTTGCAGACCTAGAGGTCTAGCGCTCATGTCTTTGAGTCCCAGAGAGTGAGAGACTTGGGAAGCAGGAGCCCAGGGAGGAAATGACCTGTTCAGCATTGTAAGCAAAATAGCAGTTAAGCCCAACTAGAAACTAGGATTCACTGGTTCCAAGTGATCTTTGTGAAAAACACTTTTCCAAATTAAATTGGAATATATTGAACAGCTACGCGTAGGGATTTGTTTTGTGTCGGGCAAGTTAAGTGCAATAAAATAAAGTGCACATTAAAAAAAAACACCCTGGCAGTGTGGCTTGGGTATTGTCCTGTGCACCGAAAGGTCGCCCGTTTGATTCCTGGTCAGGGCACATACTTGGGTTGCTAGCTCATCCCTGGTAGAGGGCATGCAGGAGGCAGCAGATTCATGTTTTGTTCTCACATCAATGTTTCTCTCTTTCTCCCTTTCTTCCTCTCCTGCTAAAAAAGAAATAAATCAATAAAAAACAGAGTAGAACAGAAGCAAGTAATCCAATTTACTTATCCAGTTAAGTAGGAATATTCATTTAAATGGCTAAAAAATTGACACTAGATAGAAAAATAACTGTGCCTCTTGTTGGCTGAGACTCAGAAATCATATTAGAAGCCCCCACTTCCTTGTCTCCTGATGGAATCAGCTGTGAGTTTAGCAGCTGCTCTGTTATTATAATTCAGCTACTTTATTCTTGTTTTAATCAGAGCAGATTATTTTCAACCAAACTAGCATCTCTGGATATAATCTACACTGTACGACCTCTTTAGGCTAATGAGAAATGGTTCTCTCTGTTCATTTCATGTTTGTGCAAAGCTAATTAATCTTGACCAATATCGTTATGCTAATTATATAAGTGCATTTAGCTCTTTCAGACAATTTCTATTATGAGAGCTCTTGAAAGTGCAACACAGAAGAAAGAATAAAATGGAGCAGACATGTAATTAGGGACATTATGAAGATCCTTTTCCGGGTATCAACTTGTACTTGAAGCATAGGAATTTGTATCTTTGTGTTACATGCCTGTATCCACTTCTGGGCCAGGTTGATCCTCCAGTTCCAGGGGATAAAATCTCAGATGCCTTTGGGGGCCATGAAGATAAAAGGTGAATGAATGAAACAGGCAGGGTTCAGCTGCTTGTGCCCATGTCATCTGAGTGAGGATCTTGGGATCTTGGAGGCCTGGACCTGGGGGAGTACCTGACCCATCTGATACCAGAGGGCAGAGACCCAGAGTGGCCAGAGAAGCCAGAAAAATCTGAATTTGAGTGAAGTATCCTGATTTTCAAGTGGCTCTATTAAAAAAAGATTTCTGTGGATTTATCTGGAATCTTAGGGAGCAGCTATTTTCTTCATCTCACCAACTACTGTCCCCTAAATCCTAATGCAGCCCAGCGCGAGGAGTCCCCTCTCCTTCCCTATCATGACTAGACACAGATATGCAGAGAGACGTGACACCCACCACCGCCCCTGCCTGGCTCCCCACCCGCTCCCCAAGGGCCCTTGGGAGCCAGTCTGTGGGGTGTGAAAGGCAAACAGCCTGACCCCGCTTCCTCCTTTCTCTGGGTGGGAGGGCACTTGGTAAAAGGTGTGGAGTCGCTGAGGTGAAGAAAGTTCGTGCCCTGGGTCGGTGCCTGCTGTAACTGGGAGCCGTGGGCATCCTGGGAAGACAGCTGCTTTAGTGTCAAAGTCTAGTACAAGTATTGTCAGTGTCTACTTGATGCTGGCACATGTGTTTGAGGCCTGCGTTCCTGTGTTCCTTGTCCTTTGTATGCCGGTACCTGGCCTTCCTCCCAAGCTCCAAGCTCCAAGGTCTTCCTGCCTCTCTCTCAATCTGGGTTTGACCCTTGCACCACTGCTTATACCCACAGCCCAGAGTGGGGCTTAGTTGGGAGGGGGATCCCTGCTGGGAGCCACGGTGGGGGGGAGGGGTGGCTGGGAACTGGCTTTAAGCTCAGCCCTCCAGACTCCACCCTGTCTTCTTTCTGACGGGCTGGAAATGAAGATATCCTATTAGGAAATGTCAATAATGTTAATAATTGTTGCCTCATTTAAAGGGGGTTTCAAGGAGGCCATGACAGGAATTTTTTATAATGCCACATTGCAGGAGGGCCTTGTGAATGGGTGAGAGAGCCCCGCCTCGGAACGCATGGGCCTGGCCTCTGGTTGGCCCAGGTCTGTGGGAAGCCTGGGCAGAGTAGGTCTCCCCAGGTCTCCGGCAGCTCACTGAGGCGCAATCGTCCCAGGGTTCAGCAAGGGGAATACGTGCTTTCTAGCCACTCAAGTGGCCGTGGGCAGGATGCAGTCCCTCCTGAATCTAGAATAAGAGTCTCAGTGGGAATAAGAGCCTCTGTTCCTCGCGGGCTGTTGGTTGGGAGAGACCTGGGTCTCTGCATGGAGCAGGGCACAGCATGGCGGCTGGCTTTCTTTAGCGTGAGCAAGAGAGGGCAGGTAAGATGGAAGTCAGTCTCTGTGACATCCATCATTGCTCTGTTTTGTCCCTGGGAACTGACTCACTAAATCCAGCCCACACCCAAGGGAGGAGAGGACTCAAGGGAAAGACTGCCAGGAGGCAGGGATCCCTGGGAGGTATTTTAGAGGCCCCAGGGCATGGGGCCTGTGTTTGGGGTGCCCTGGCCCAATTCATTAGATGTGAGGGAGAGACACAGAGTGCCCTGGCCCCATGGTGCCTCTTGGCCACTGGAGGAGGTCTCTAAAGGCCTTTGCCAGCTGTAAAAAGTAAAGTAAATGGACTGAATGTTGAATATTCAGCAAAACTAGGAAAAAACAAGATTGAAGGTATTTTAAAAAAGGCATTGGACGGTATCATCAGTCCCACTGCCTCCAACTTTCTCCTTCCAAAGTCCTCACCTCTAGGGTTTACTTCCCACCACCCCACAGCCCATGGTTTTTTCTTCCCAGCTGGGACTCTGCCCTCCCTCCTGGGGGAACTTGCTGCTCTCTTGCCCCCCTACCTATGAAGCCCTCCTTAAATTCATCCCAGGATTCCCCAGGAAACACAAGATCACAAAAAAGAGTATTTCCCATGGACTCAGACAGTAGGGTGATGAAGGTCTGGGGTGGGGGCTGGAAGTGAGCTGGAGGAGGTCAATGGGGGAGTTAGGGGGTGAGGAAGGGACATATGTAATCCTTTCAACAATAAAGATTTAAACAAACAAAAAAGAATATTCCAGGCAGAGGAAGTGTTTCAGAGTGCAGACACAGCATGGCCTAGGACAGTGGTCGGCAAACTCATTAGTCAACAGAGCCAAATACCAACAGTACAACGATCGAAATTTCTTTTGAGAGCCAAATTTTTTAAACTTAAACTTCTTCTAACGCCACTTCTTCAAAATAGACTCGCCCAGGCCGTGGTATTTTGTGGAAGAGCCGCACTCAAGGGGCCAAAGAGCCGCATGTGGCTCGAGAGCCGCAGTTTGCCGACCACGGGCCTAGGATAACACACATCTGGGCACACTGGCCAACTGACACAGCTTCTCGGGCAGCCAAGAAGTCCTCCATTTCAGTCCTTAGGTCAAATTCCATTGCCACTCCAGGTGGCTTGGCACCCACAATAGTTATGGCGATGGCTGGGAGGCCTCCTTGTGCAAATCAAGGACATAAACCCAAGGGACCCGTTAAGTTGCCTTCTTTAATCTTGCTGTTAAATCTCTTTTGTATTTTCTGGGATTGTGGTGGTATTCATAGAAAATGCTATGGAAATTCATACTCTTGGATTTATAACGACCCTACAGCCTGTCAGTGGTTTGTTTTTCAGTTAGGTAGCACATCCTATACCGGGCCACTTTTAATTTCCTCAGTCCTCCTTCCTCTACATGTGTAATGGCCTGAGGCTCAAGGAAGGGAGAATCCAGTATGATGGAGCCATGGAGAAATATCTTGTCATTTACTCTCCTACCCCTTCTAACCTCCTCCCCAGCCATTTATCTGTTTCGAAATTGAATGTCTATGTAAATATATTTTTTAAATAAAATTGTGCACTGAAAAGTCTCCTACTTCTACCTTCCTGTCCCCGCCCCCCCTCCACCCCCCTCCCCCCCCCCCCCTAGATCCCTTTGGTTGGCAGCAGGGCCCTAATCTGGAGGCCAAGTTGAACCACCCCAGAGAGTCAAAACCACAATCAGGAAGCATTTACACCAGACTCTTCTATGCAAAACAGCCCCACAGCCGGTTTCCAGTTTCGGACCTAATTCTGACTCCTCCAGTGTGAACCACCTCCTCACCTGTCTTTCAGGATGTCATTTCTACAGTGAACTTTCTTGAAAAATCATCCTTTCATGAGGCTCCTTCCCAGTATCCCCACCCCAGTCTTTTCCTTCCACCTGGCAGCAGAAGACCTTTTCTGTCCCCTTGGAGCACCCTGGCCTGACACGCAGCTGCTGAGGAATTCTTCAAAGAAACAGATTCTTGCTTGATCCCTGACCCACTCACACAAACAGAGCCCACGGCAGGAAGGCCCAGTGCTCGGCTGAGCGAGCCAGGGCATCGCCACCCACCGCGCACAGCTGTTCTGCTATTTTTACACTCCGAGCAGCCACCTGACTTCAAGGCGCTTCGGAGATGCACCTCACACCCTATCTCAGGAGGTGATCTGGGGTGGGGCCCACTCCTTGCTTTTAACACCCATAACACCTTTTGAAGCTAAGAAAAGTGACTTTTTGGGAGGCTACTCTCAGTAAATGATCAACATGAAAAACAGCCCTCAATCAAACTTCGTTTACGTCCACCTGGTCTATCCAGCTGCTTTATCTCTACCCGGACATCCAGCTACCACCTCACATCCCACTTGTCCGAAGGGGAACTCCTCCGCTTCCTCCAAAGACTGTCCTCCTGTCTCTGCCTGTCTGAGGCATTTCCGGTTACCCAAACAAGGAGCCTCGGGGTAATCTTGATTCCCTTCCCTTCCTCTCCAATCACCGTCTTAAAATTAACATTATTTCATCTCCTAAGTAAGTGTTCATAAACTTCTCTCATTCCCACAGCCTTTGTCCAGTTCAGGTGCTCTTCTCTTCTCACCTGCACACTGCAACAGTTTGCCCAGCAGTCTCCCCACCTTCCTCCTCATGCACTTTAAGTCCCACCACCAAGACAATTTCTCAAGCCGTATCTCTCTCTAGCTTAAAACCCTCCAAGGTTTCCTGCCAGGTTCTCCATGCTATCTGCATGTTAGGATCACCTGGGAAGCTTTAAAAAAAATTCAGTGTCCAGCTTCCACCCCAGAGATTCCGATTTAACTGGAGAAGGCATCCATATTTCTTTTTTAAACTCCCTAGGGAACTCTTAAATGTGCAAACTCTAATGAGAACCACTGACTTACATGAAGGAGTCCAAGCTCCTTCTGTGGCACCCAAGACTCTCCCTGACTGGACCCTGCCCACCTCTCCAGCCAGCCCCACTCCTGCCTCTCTACCCCTTGTGCTCAATGACACTGAACTGCTATAGTTCCCACCACCACGCTATTGCTCATGCTGTTCCCACAGCCTGAAACACCCTCCCTACTGGACCAACATGCCCTGACTCCCATTCCCGACTACCTACCTCAGCACCTTCCCTCACTCCCTGGTGCTCCATAGAACTTTGGGCACGTCTCTGTTACTGCATCACCTATTTTATGGTGATTCATGTGTTCATCTTCAAAAGCAAAGGGGAGCCATTCATTTACAAAGGGTACTTCATGGAGCCCAACGTAGCTCTACTAGGTAAGTACAGCTGGGGCTCTCGAGCACTGGAACCCTCAATAAGAAAGCTGCCTTAGACTGGGGCACTTCCTCTCTGTCACTCTCTCCCTGGGGTTATATGGCCTCTGGTCTCTCTTCATTATTTTTGGATCTTCTTAGCAGACAACATTCTCTCCTCCTGTGTGTCCAATGGTCCAGAAATGGCCACTCAGCAATGGCGGCTCAACTCCTGAAGATACATGTTCTCTCTTGCCCAAACATTGACTAGCATCCTAAATGTCAATTCCAAAGTCCCAGAAAAGATATTCATATTGCTCCAAGAACTCACCCCTGTTTTAATCAGCTATGGCCAAATATGGCTGCTGCACAAGAAGTCAGGTCTTAGGAAAAAATGGGATTGGATCATGAGATGGACAGACATCCATCCCAAAGATGATAATTATACCACAAGAGTCATGTGGTAAATGTGTACAGATCAGCAATAGCTGAACCAAAGGAGGAAACCATTATCTTAGTCTTGGATGTCAGGGAAGGTTTCACAGGAAAGTTGATGCTGGACCTGGGCCTTGAAGGATGAGTATGGTTTTGCCAGGCACACGGAAAAATAAAGGATATTCTAGGGCAGTGGTCGGCAAACTTCGGCTCGCGAGCCACATGCGACTCTTTGGCCCCTTGAGTGTGGCTCTTCCACAAAATACCACGTGCGGGCGCGCACGTACAGTGCAATTGAAACTTCGTGGCCCATGCGCAGAAGTCGGTTTTCGGCTCTCAAAAGAAATTTCAATCGTTGTGCTGTTGATATTTGGCTCTGTAGACTAATGAGTTTGCCGACCACTGTTCTAGGGGAAGACAAGGTCAACAAGATACCTGGGAAGTAAGTTTCCATGTAAAAGTGCATGGAAGTGACGGAGGTGGTGCCAACCTGTCGGGATCAGCAGATGGGGCTAGAAATGTGGGTTTGGCCCAGGCTGTGAGATTCTTTGAGTGACAGGTAGGGAGAAGGTGGTGAGAGCAGGCAGTGGGTAGATTCTTATCAGACTTCATAGTTCAAAGACCACTGCCTGTGATTCCTTATCTAATCTCCACAATACCTTCATAATTTAGGTAAGGCTGGCTTCTTTTCAATTACAGTTTACATTCAATATTAAGTTTCTGATGTGCATATAGCAAAGTGGTTAGAAAATCATATACTTCACAGAGTGGTCCCCCTACTGCTTTAAGTACCCACCTGGTCCCATACATACTTATTTTGATGCTATTGACTATATTCCCTATACTGTAATCTACATCTCTGTGGCTATTGTGTAACTACCAATTTGTACTACTTAATCCCTTCTCCTTTTCCACCCAGCCCCAAACCCCTTCGCCTTTGACAGCTGTCAGTCTATTCTCTATATCAATGAGTCTGTTTATATTTTGTTCATTAGATTTCACATATAAGTGAAGTCACATGGTATTTGTCTTTCTCTGAGTGGCTTATTTCACTTAGCTCAGTTGGTTAGAGCTGTGGTCAGCAAACTGCGGCTCGCGAGCCACATGCGGCTCTTTGGCCCCTTGAGTGTGGCTCTTCCACAAAATACCACGGCCTGGGTGAGTCTATTTTGAAGAAGTGGCATTAGGAGAAGTTTAAGTTTAAAAAATTTGGCTCTCAAAAGAAATTTCAATCTTTGTACTGTTGATATTTGGCTCTATTGACTAATGAGTTTGCCGACCACTGGGTTAGAGTATCATCCTGATATGCCAAGGTTGCAGGTTCCATCTTTGGTCAGGGCACATATAAGCAGCATCCAATATTAAATGCATAAATAAGTGGAACAACAAACTAGTCTCTCTCTCTCTCTCTCTCTCTCTCTCTCTCTCTCTCTCTCTCTCTCTCTCTCGTCAATTTTTAAGAAATTTAAAAAATTTCCCAGTCACTGACTAATACAGAGTATATTGGCCACAGTCCAAAATATATCACATACACTTTTTTCACCAAGATTATGTAACTCAGCTTTGTAATATTTTCCCCAGTATCCATTTACCAAAAAACTACTGTTTATTGTTAATTGTCTCAGTATATATCTAGAAATGAAAGCTCAATCCTTTTTATAGTAGGACTTGAAAGTCATCTTGTGACATAAACTTGTGGTTCACAGTGTGAGGGGGTAACTAAAATGTTCATTCCTGTGACTAAAGGACCAGAGGAAATTCACCATGGTTGCAAAGCTCAGTTGAAAACAAGGAAGATTATACAGGGACATTCTCAGGGCCGGGCAGGGGCCTGACCACAATCCACAGCTCAATCAGGTGCAGGAGGGGTTGAGAAGTGATCTGGGACGGGCTAATGCTGGGCCTCCTGTGAATAAACACCCCCAAATAAATTGAGCTGCTTTCTGAAGGAAGCTTGGGCCTTTCCAAGCTACTGAGTTGGTTGGTTGGTTGGTTGGTTGGTTGGTTTGTTTGTTTGTTAGTTGGTTTACTTGCTTGCTTGTTTGAATTTGAGTTCTGAGCTGAATCTAGATAATACTGCCTTGCTCACATATCCATTCAAGGGACAGGTGTTAAATCATCATGCTAATAAGAAAAAATTGTTAAATGATTTCATCCTCTCAATAGATGCCAAGAAACAATTCAAGTCAAATCAACATTTATTCCTTTTGAAAACTAAACTTTTTAACAAGAAGGGTTTCTGTATTAAAGTTTCTTTCTTAGCCCTGGCCTGTGTGGCTCAGTTGGTTGGAGTGTTGTCCTGTACACCAAAAGGTGAAAGGTTCAATTCCCAGTCAGGGCACATAAATAGGTTGTGGGTTCAACCTCTGGTTGGAGCATGTAAGGGAAGCAGCCAATCAGTGTTTCTCACATTGATGTTTCTTCTCTCTCTCTCTTTCTCTCCCTTCCTCTCTCTAAAATCAATAATAAAAAAATATAAATTTTTTTCTTAAAGAAATAAAACTATGAGCTAATGTATATATATAAAAGGCTAAATGACCGATTGTCCGTCCATCCGACTGGCCGACTGTCTGACTGACTGGCCGTTACATATGACATGCAGTGGCAATTTAAAAGAAAGAGCAGTCAAGAACAACAAAATAGCCCTGGCTGGTGTGCTCAGTGGTTGGAGCATTGGCCTGCACACAGAAGGGAGGCAGGTTTGATTCTCTATCTAGGGCAAGTACCTGGGTTGCAGGTTTGATCCCTGGCCCTGGTCAGAGCACATTCGGGAAGCAACTAGTTGATGTGTCTCTCTCACATTGATGTTTCTCTCTCTCTCCCTCTCTTCCCCTTCCTCTCTCCCTTCCACTCTCTCTAAACATCAATGAAAAAATATCCTCAGGTGAGGATTAACAAAAACAAAAAAATTAACAAAATATTTTTATTTTATTTTATTGATGCATCCTGTTAGATATTGAAACATAACTAAATCTTTATGAAATTTGTATGGTATTGACATCAAAACAGGGAGAGGAGGGAAATCACTAATTGAATAAAATGGATATTTTAGAAATAGATTCAACAGCTTTAGGGACAAAATGTTTGGATGGTGGTAGGGAATATAGCAGTATAACAGTGGAAAAAGAAACATTATTTAAACAATCTGTAGGAAAACAGGGGAATAATTATATATATGTACATGTCATTCTATTTAGAGTGACTTATTAAGAAAGTATCTGGGGTCTTGCCTTTTGACATGGTTTATGGTTTTGTGGGGCCTTGTTTTTCTGCTGTGGACTCATCAGCAAAGACTGAAGGGAATTTTCCCCCTTCCCTCTCTCAGAAAAGGCAGCCAAGCAATCTGTGTTCCTGGTTCCCAAGGAAACAAGCCTTGTTTGGGGAGCACTGGTTTCCAGGCAGGAGGAGACTGGGTTGGGGACCTGAGATGTCTAGAGATGGGGAGAGCTTGAAGCCAGGCAGGGGATGGTTGTTCTCTGGTTGGAGAGGGGAGCACACAGTGCCCAGGAGGTGATGGGACCTGGAGTGGGGCATGGGTGCAGGGATATTGTCAAGGCCAGAGACACTAAGCTGCTCAGTTTGAGAGCAACTGCCATGCTGTGTGGCCTGGTGAGGAGACAGTGCAGCTGCAGAACCTACCAGCCGTCCAGAGTCCTAAGTAGGTTTAGAGAGGCAGCATCATGTGTGGTAACCAGCTGGACTAGTGACAGGGGCCTCTTCTCCATCCTCCTAGACTGAGTGACTCCCAAGGGCCTGGCACAGCCCAGGGAGGGGGAGGAAAAGCGAGGACCCCTCCCTGAATAATTGCTAGAAGGCTCCGAGAGCCCAATCCTGAGCTAGAAAAATAAAGTGATAGTTTTTGCACCTCAAGTGCAACACAATAATTCAAACCCATTACACACATCATACATTTCGATAAACCCAGGTGCTTCAAAGAATTATTATACAACAACCACAAACTATTTTGAAAACTAGAAAACAAGCTAGTATACTTATCCCAAGGGTAGAGAACAGATGCATTTCTGGGTATCAAAAAAATAAAAATAAAAAAACAGGCGATTAGACAGAGGGGTCATGGAAAAATGTACAGCCTGACTGGCATTTAGAGAAATACAATCACATATTGTACCCAGATTGCCCCCAAATGCCCTGGGAGTTATTCTAACTCAGGATCAGCTGTATTTAATCTATCAGTGACTATTAGCAAAATGTTTCAAGGACAGGGGTATAAGACCAGCAGTGTGATATGCATTTTGCTCTACATTTGACATAAAAAGTCATTCCGAGTCCAAGTGATCAAAGGGCTTATTCAGTTTATGCAGTGTCTTACCTGAGGTTTCTTCCTGAAGCAATGCTGGAGGGGTCTGCCCTTCTGACTCTTAAGAACAGTCATGCTCTCTCACACCACAAGATGTGCCTGGGAAGCAGAGCTAAGCCTAATGCCATGAAACAAAGCCTACTCAACGATTTCAGTGGGGCCCAACCCATAACCTAGGTCTCCTCTGTCATTAATCCATTTAGCAAGGGTCAAGGCTAAATGTGACCCCTCTGACTCCACAATTTGGCCACTGAGATTTTGAGGTTAAAAAAAAAGTTTACATGGTGTATTAGTCAGGATTCTACTGAGAAATGGAACCAATAGGAGATGTAGCTATAGATATAGATGATAGAGCTATAGTTGAAAAGAGAGAACAAACCCAAAATTGAGTTAGTTGTGGTAAGCTCCACCAAGACTTAATACCTAACCTAATTGTAGTTTTCATCTTCACCCAGGAGTAAAATTTTAAACCTCTCTGTTTGGAATTTCCAGGTCGGCTCCACTGAGGTTATCTACCTGATTGTAGACCCCCTGTGGGGAACATCCGGCCCTCGGGCCCTATAAGGCCCGAGAAATCATTTGGTCTGGCCCTGCCAAGGCATTAGGGGTGAGTTAATTAAATGTTTGACCAAATATAATAGCCTAATTTTTAAGTTGATAATTTCGTATGGCCCACGGATGATATTATAAATATCCAAATTACTCCTGCCCTAAGGGAAGGTGATCTGGTCTAGAATTATCCACTCTTTTAACTTTCTTGTGCATGTCTTTATTTACTGCATAGGGATGCTGCCTGATTCATGAATCGTTTAATAAGCCAATTAGATCTTTAAATTTACTCTGTTGAAAGTTTGTTCTTCATGAGTGTGTGTGTGTGTGTGTGTGTGCGCGTGTGCGTGTACGTGCGTGTGTGTGTGTGTGTGTGTGTGTGTGTGTGTGTGTGTGACAGAGAGAGATTTATTATAAGGAATTGGCTCATATGACTGTGGAGGCTGAGAAATCGTACTGTCTGTCATCAGCAAATTGGAGGCTCAGGAAAGCCAATGTACTTCCAGTCCAAACTCAAAAGTCCTGCGGAGCGGGGGAACCAATGATGTACTAGTAAGTCCCAGTTCTAGTGCAGGAGAGGACCAATGTCCCTGCAGACAGGGAGGCAGAGACAGAATTTGCCCTTCCTCCACCTTTCTGTTGTATTCAGTTCCTCAACAGATTGGATGAGGTTCACCCACATTAGGGAGAACAATCTGCTTTACTCAGTCTACTCATCCAAATGCAAATCTCTTCCAGGAACACCCTCACAGACACACCCAGAGGTAAAGTTTAACTAGGTATCAGGGCATCCCTTGGCCCAGTCACGTTGACACAAAATGAGCCATCACACAAGTATGTAAGGATCATCAAGGATTACTCAGCTGCCTAACACTATGACTCTGAAACATTCTCAATGTGTGTCTCATTAGCAGGCTTAGATTGGCTCGTAAGTGTAACTGAACCAAATTATAGTTCATGATATAAATTTTTTAATTCCTCAGATTAATTCCACTAAATTTCAGAATGAATGGAGACATCATGGATCACTGGGAAAAGGAAAGTAGGTAAGAATAATTCCTCCTATGCCCCTGATTCACGTTAGAGTCACAGGATTTTCATTCAACATGATTATCATTAAAAGTAAATGAATGTACTAGCATCCACTTAATTGAATTTCTGATCACATGGCCCACTATTGTGAAAACTTGATCGTTCTTCTCCAATTAATTGAGTTAACCAGGTCAAATTTCAGTATGTAGTAAAATTAATTTTTAATTATACTTGTAGTTTGAACAAGTTCAACATTTTGATTAGAACATTAATGGCCTTAAGGATGCTGGTTATTGACATTGTCCAACTTTTTATAGTTTTGTTTTCTCTGCCAACAAAGGATGCTCCTTCCAGTGGCTGCTCAGACTAGGTCTGTTTTCTTTCCCGTCAGCAGCCCAAGATGGGGTTACACATTTAGTCAGGGTAGTGGCAGGAGCACTGAACCTGGTGCTGTAAGACCTGAGTTACGAGGCTACCCCATTTATGAGCATGTGACCTCATGTGAAATGGAAATTGTAACACCTGCTTTGACATTCTTCCCTGAGCCTCCTGGTAAGGCTCAACTGAGGTATTATACAAAGGTCTTTGTAAAGCACAGCCCCATAAACTGTAAGGTATTATTAATGGCACTCTGGAATCAATGTGCTTACACCCTAGAGTGCATTTAGAATCATGTGATTTGCTGGTTTAAAATACTCATTTCTAGGCCCTACTCCCATAAAGTCTAGTGCAGCAGATTCTGGGTAGAGTTCAGCAGTCTACATTTTTATCATCTAACATTACCACCACCCTTCTCCTGCCATGTGATTATATATGAATGGTCCTGGGATGACAGAGACATACTGATGGAAAAATGAAATAAACCACTTCAGAAATGGCCTGTTAATGGTAAAAAACATTTAAACCTGTAAAGAATTTTTGTAAGTTTGTTTGAGCCAAACTGTTGACAGTTGCCAGGAAGCAGAATTTCAACATATTGAGATAGCACTTTCCAAGAATGGTGGTTTTTCACCTATTTTTATACCTTACCATCAAAGATGGGGATGTAAGTGGATTACATGAAATCCATCAGTGATAGATTAGGGAGGTGGGAGAAAGCATAGCAGGGAAACCTCTGGGATTGGATAAAAAGTAAAATGATAGACACATGCATCTTTTACATAGGTGGGTACAGGATAGTTACCAGTCAACAATTAACAAGATAACAATAACAATGAGGGAATTAGTGGTCTCTGCCCTGGCACCATTTGTTGTGCTCTGAGGGGCCAGGAAAAATGGAAATTATAAATTATCTTGACATTCCACAGGTATGTTATCTAGATGCAAAAAGTCAATAGGCTCAGTAAAGATCTAAGTTGATCTTTGTCAGGAAAGATTCTGGCTTAAGACATGACTATCCACTATAAACTGCTTTTTACTTAAAGGTTTTAATTTCAGACCATCCTTTGTGGTTACTTCAGGTCTCTTGAGTTTGCAAGGCCGCCGCACAGGCCTTCCCTGAGTTAGGTTAGCATGTGGCCCTTTCTCGTCCGTAGGCCCTTCAGAAGAAATCATTGAGGTCCTGAGAGCTTTGGATAAGCTTAAAAAGGCCACTGAACTGATGGCCTGTTGGAAGATATAACCCAAATGAATTTACTACAGAAAAAGTTATTTATTGTAGAATTTATTTTAGAGTTGGTAGAAAACAATGGAAAAGAGCTTTTGCTTTCCACTGTACCTTCGCTCCCTCTGTCCCATTTGGGGCACTGTTTCTGGCTTCACTCCTTCTCTGACGTGATTTCTGTCCCAAATGAATGCCCTCCCTCTGGTTGTTCCTTTCCACTTTGGGGAGTCTCATGGAGTTCTGGTAATTTTAACGAGGCTGTGTACTGAGCCATGTGGGCGTGCCACAGGCCAGATGGATGAGTAACAAACAAAGCTTCAAGAATTCTGGCAACCACTGGTGCGTCCAATATGGGAAGTAATACTGGTAGAGCTGCTGTCTCTCAACAGCCACAGAATCCAATGGTTACCATTTTGTCATTCCGGATGGGTTGCATTGGACTAGCCCTGGGCTGAATTATTAAGTCACTGAACTCACTCACCACTTCCTCAGCATTCTTCTTTTCTCCGTGCTAGACTCTAATTATTTCTAATAATTTATTTATACGCTTTTAGAGTTTTCTGTGCAGATAATAATCACTTGTGAGTGACATTCCAACCTTGACAGTGTTGGGCCTCCTTGTTCTTGATTTTAATGGAATGCTGCCATTTCCCTATTAATAGTGATGGGGGGCGGGTTGTTTGTTTGCTAGCTTCTTTAAAAAAATTTAGGTGACATTGGTTTATAACATCATATAAGTCTCAGGTATGCAATATTATAAATTGACATCTGTATGTACTATATCATGTTCACACACCTGGCACCTAGAGGTACTTAATAAATATTTGCTGAATTGGACAAAATTAAGACATTTCTGAGAGAGTTCAATAGAATTTTGGCATGTGACTTGTCAGCTCTGGCCATGGGCAAGTCATAAAACCTTCCGAGCCTGAGCTTCCGAGCCTGTAAATGAGAGACTACCACCCTTCAGACTTTGTAAATGTTAGTGACAATGTGTGTAAGGTGTCTGGCACAGTCCCTGAAACACCCACATGGTACACACACACACACACACACACACACACACACACACACAACACTCACACACTCACACACCATGTATGTGCATTTTAAAAAATTATGATTGTGTGCAGTAGGTGTTTTGAAGGCACCCTGAAGGTGAGAAAAGAGGCATTTTGGCAATATTTCAAACACCTACAATTCTCCTGGCCATTATTAATTCTTAGGAAAATATGACTACTGGGTTCAAAGGAAAAAATACTTTGAAGATATTTTTTTTCATTAAAACTCTGAAGTCTTAGATATCACATAGTGATTTAGTGAGTTAGATGTGAATAAATCAGAACATATGTATTGAATTTATCTTGGAACCCTATGTGTTGAAAACCTATCTATAAAATGGGCTTGGCATTCTCTTGCTGTCCAAGGGCTAGAAAAAACAGCATGATAATTCTGCTGAACCTGAAATGGCCTTGAACTCAGCAAATAGACCAAACTGTTGAAGAATCCCAGGTCACTTTTCGGGGTCCTTTCCACATTAAGGGATACACAGCCTGCTATGATTTGGGATCATTTTTGTTTGTTTTCTTTTGGTTTGTCTCAGAAACCTAGGGGGAAAAGGATCATCCCCTTTGTTCTCTGTCTCATGTTATTTAGATGGTGAACTTATTATAGGAAAATAAGAAAATAAAAGTATAGCTAATTCATCCCACAAAAGTACCACTGAAGGGCTTGAAGGTATGTTGTGGACTATACTATGAATTTGCTTGGTATTGGCCACTTAAATGCTGGTGGCTGCCTGCTCCACACAATACTTTTTGTGTAACCATGAAAGTATCTGGTGGTTGAGGTTAAACCCTTCTTTTTGAAAATGGGTAGATACCAGTTCTATTTTCTTCTCTCTGCTTTTCTACAAGACTATACCTGCTGTTAATTTTGGCAGGGGGTGTGTCTATGTTTATCTAAAAATGGTATCAGCCATTAAGATCTCTATTAAAAGAAAGAAGAAAGAGGTTGAGTAGCCCAGAGGAGGGGGAGCAATTCACCTGATTGGTGAGTTTAAAAGGTGAAATTGGATGAGGTTGCCTAGCCCTCGCCCCCCATTTGAAGCCATTCCCCATTGGGGACTACATGTTCTCAGTTTCTCCTTGTCCCACTTCTTCCAGAAGCCTGTGCTAGCCAGGTATTGCCTCGGATCGGGTGGAAAAGGCTGTCTAATTCTGGGACTCAGACCTCAAAAAACTCACTTGCCGACAGACACCAAGATGTTGCTCATCTCCCAACAACAGATGTATTTTTGCTCCCATTTGCCTTACCCATTTGTCTTATTTCTCAATTGATTCACAATCCAGCAGGGAGGTGGTTATTAGCTTCAGGGCAGTTGTAATCCATCAATAGGCCAGGGTGATGTGGCTTAGAACTCACCCTTCCAGGGTCATTACTAAGAAATCTCTAAGATTGTGGTGAGAAGCTGTCAACACTTGTCCACAATACCTTTCATGTTCAAGTGTTACTTGGAATGTTCTAGTGTGTAGAAGTTTGGCATCTCAACAGAGGCCTGGCTCTTGTAGGCCCAGCTCCAAGACTGATTCCTTAAGAAAATCTTGGCTTTTCCTGAGACACATTTCTACTCCCACAACCAGCTCCAGGCAGAGATGGGGAGGCCTTTGATCTAGACAGGGATCCTGGCCAGGTTCTTTTAAGTTTCATAACTGAGCATTAACCTTCCCATCTGCCCACCTGGGTTTCAAAGTGAATGCCTCTCTCTGCCTGTAAGGACAGTAAGGAGTTCCTGAGTCCAGGTCCCTGCTAGGGAAGGTAATTTTGAATTGCTTACTACCCCGCTTTTCTGAAAAACCCAGTAAGAACATCTTATTTAGGGAAGATACTTTAATATTTGCGGTAGAAATGATTATGGAAGATTGTCTAGATGAAATATACAAGTAAGTGTTCCTGCTATGTTTACTATGAAGCTCTCACTAGCACCATTCAGAGCAGCTTCCAAAAATTTCTATCTGATGACCCATATGAGGGCCATCTCAGATCTTGTGCTAGGGAAACTTTGTCTCCCCTGGGAATTGAAATGCTTCTTCCTCTCAGGTGATAATTGAAGAACCACTATTCCATCTTTACCTTGGCTCTAAGGAGGCTGCAGCCAAGCCTCAGCCTTCAAGCTCAATCATAAATGCTCTGTTGACCCTGGTGGTTGACGAGGGTCAATCTTGCTTTTCTCCTCTTTATACCCTCTCTTTTATTGATTTTGATATCGTATTCATTTTTAAGGCTATTGTTCATTCTTTTGCAAAGAGGCAAGATGTAACTAAATGAAATGAAATTAAGATTCAGTGATTACTTGAGGTTGGGGGTGCATGGGAAGAGGGAAAACTGCAACAGGACATGCAGGAACTTTTGGGGATAATGTAATTTCTATATCTTGATTGTGGTAGTGGTTCCCTGGGTGTGTGCATCTGCCAAAATTCATTGAACTGGAAACTTAAAATGGTGTGTTTTATTGGAAGTAAATTAAAACCTCAATAAAGTTGATGTATTCATCCAACTAATGTGATATTTCTGCAGGCACATTACATGGTGCTGTGCAGTAAGAGTGTACACAGCTATATATGTTGTTCATTGAACAAGGGTACCTTGTCAAGGGGCCCAAAGGCTCTCTAAGCCAGGGGTCCAGCACAGGGCTTGGTCTTCAGAGAAGAGGCAGCCTTTTCTATTTTGGAAAAGGCTTTATACATAGATGGGTTCCTAGAAGTCTTGCTCTGAAAAATATAGTGAAAAAGAATATAGACCAGTGGTCGCCAACCTTTCAGACCTCACGGAGCACCAGTGGTCCACGGACCACCAGTTGGTGACTGCTGATATAGACAATCCCCAGCCCTTGTGGAGCTTCTAGTCTACCGAGGAGAGGGTGATAATAAGCCAGGAAATATATAAGGTGATTATATTTTTAATAAGAACTGCATAGAAATAAAGAGGAGGATGTAATAGAGAGTGTTGGCCTGGGGGAGATGCTTGCTCTAATAAGTCGTCACAGAAGACTTCTTAGAAGATGCCATTTCAGCTGAGGTTCAAGTGATAAGAATCACCCAACCCTGTCGAGTGTGGGGAAAAAGCATCCCAAACAGAGAGAACAACAAGAGCAATTATTCAGAGGCAGGAGCATAAATGCAAAAAACAAGAGCCAACTCACTCAACTGATGGCACAAATAGGATTAGGACTCAGGCTTAACTTCAGTTCAGCTCAGTTCTTATTTACTGATTGCCCACCATGTGTCAGGAACTATTTCCTCCTTTCAGTCCAGAGCTGTTCAGGTTTGGTAGGGTTGAATAATAAGAATGACAGAATTGGTGAAATGGGACTGCTGGAGACATGTTAAGATAAGAAACAGCTTCCTTTAGACGGCTGTGGGTTTACTCAGATGAGTATTTCACAAGAATTGATTTTTGCCTTGTTTTAAGAAATGTTTCCATCCCCAAAATTGAGATACATTTTTAGAATAATTAACATTTTAAAGCAACCAATTCTGAATCCTATGTTGAGAGCTGTAGGAATGAGAGGACTGGGTTAAGGGACTGATGGGAGGGGAGATAGCAAGGGTACAAATCTCTGGTGAAAAGTGTTGATCAATCATCAGGATCCCAGTCATCTCTAAAATCCAAGGAAAGCAAGATTGAGCTGGGAGCCTTACAAGGAACAACTCAGATCTCACACCTCACTCCAGCCACAGAACACTGACACCTACCACATTCCCTTCATCTGTGTGTACTCACTGCCTGTAAATGGCAGATAAAAAGGGGAACTACCTCTTCTGAAGCCATATCTTTATCATTTTTAAATAATTTGCTGGCTAGCAAAACCAAAATTCTTGGAATTATATTGTTCGTCTCCAACTTCTCTTTTGAGTGAAAGAAGTTACAGCCATGCTATTAAGCCCCAGCCCGCAGAAATACACCATGAAACCACTATGTTCCTCACAATAGTAACAGAAATGAAACCTACCATCTTCAGTACAAACTGGAGTGTCCTGAAGCAGATGAAAAAGCTAATGAAGAAAGCAAGGCCACCATTTTAAAGGATGTTTTCCCTTGAGGGTGAGGGCTTTGGATTTTGTATTTGTTTTCTTTTTAACAAAAATTACTTTCATAATTTCACCTCATAGATACTTTCTCAATGGACCCCTAATCCATAGATGCAACCTCCTAGCAGTTAAGTCTATACTGGACAGCTTCTCCTCATTCAAACTCATTCTGGTCCCTTCCAGTCTGTCTGAGTCCTATCTGACCTCCAGTGGAGGTGCAGTGGACTTTTGCTTGTACAATTTGCTGCCCACCATTTCCTCCTTTTTTGGAACAGCTCTATCCAATCACAGTGCAGTTTCTGGAGAGACCCATCTCCTAGGACCCACCTCTCAGGCCATACTTGATGGGCAGCTGGGCCTCAGAAACTGATCAGGAACTTCAAGGCCTTCAGGCAACACCCTGAGCAGCATATCTCTACTTCTCTCTCCTTCTGCTCCTCTCTTTCTCTCTACACACTAGCTTTCTCTGTTGCTCAGTCCATGTGGTAGAAGATGACAGTCTCCCCAAAGTTAAGATTTCTGTTTGCAAGCAACAGGGTGTCAGAGAAACCAACAACAGGATTATAAATGGGCCTAAAGTGTAATAAGAGCCAAGAGCTTGAATAATGTGGGCAAGAGTCTAACGGTCCCTTTTCCTGGTTTCTTTCTACATATGTATGTCAAAGTAGCTCTCTGTTCCCCAATCCACAAAGGAAAGAATGGCCACCTCCGACAGCTCCTCAGGTTGTAACTTCAAGAGAACAGTTGTACTGAGTTGGAATCTTAGCTTAATTCCAAATTCCTGGGAAAACTCCTTGATTTTTTTCCCTGTGGGATGTTATTGGCGTTTTGGGCAGGGCAATTCATGCCATATGGAACTGTCCCATGTATGGAAGGAGGTTTAACATGTTGACTCCTGCCCATTAAAATGCCAGTAGCACCCCCACCCTACTGTTCATGGCAACTATAAAAACGCATCCATCCTCTACCAAAAGCCCCATTGAGGGGCAGTATCACCATAGTTTGAAAACCATGGCATTAGACATTACAACCTAACCTGGTTTGGTTTGGTGTCTTATTTCTAGAGAATTCTAATAGTGGTTATTAATGGCTAAATCACAAGAGGAATTTCCCTTGGAATACATCTTGAAGGACAGAGGCGTGTGGAACTCCAAATGACATTTTTACTGAGCCTGCTATATTTGTTTCTGAAACAAAATGTGTTTAGAGTTATTTAAACCCTCTGGTTTTGGTTTCATATTTGTAAGATGAAGAAGTTGCAGTAGATCAGTGGTCCTCAAAGTGTGGTCTCTAAAATAGCATCATCTGGGAGTTGTTAGAAATGAAGATTCTTCAGGCCCCACCTCAGACCCCAATCAGAAACTCTGGGATGGAGTCTGTGTATTAACAAGTCCTTTATGAGGTCCTGATGCAAGCTCAGGTTTGAGAACCTCTGCTCTGGTCCATCTCTGAGGTCTCTGCTAGCTTTAATGTTCTGTGGTTCTCTTCTGTCTCTCCTACTGAGGACAACCTTTCTCCCAGTTCATTCATCATTTATTTGGTGCTGACAAAGGGCCTTCAAGGGATCTGGAAGTTCCTGGACACTCAGGGGAATGGTTCTCCTGCATTCAGACCCAACCTCTGTTTGCAGTAGGTACAGGTTAAAGGGGTTAAAGGTAACACATTTAATAATCCTACTTGCTCAGGAAACATTACAAAAACCAAGTGATGCATAATTAAGTTCCACGTAGAGGCTTATCTGACTTGGTCTCTTACTAAATGCTGGAGCCAGTTGCTTCTAAAAGGAGCAGGGCTGTAAATCATTCCTGCCAGTTTCTATTACTAGCCGTAGAAAAGTTTACCTTAGCCTTCTCTTCAGGATAAATGATTCTTGGATTACTCAGGTGGTAAGAATCTCTTCTAGTGCCTTCTAAATTCCTCCACCAGTCCAGAGTTAACTCTTGTCTGTTAGAGGAGTCTAAGTTGTGACCCAAGAAAGTATTAAGTTTGCTCTGATTGACTGGTTAAAAACAAACAAAAGTCTCCCCCTTCTTGGCTTATGGATTGCTCCTATCACTGGAGGTCGCCCACTCACTTTCACTCCCTTGTGTTCAACAGTACCTGACTCTCAAAGCTACTTTTCAGTCCTGACCTTGCCTCAATTTCAATTTCTGACTTTTATTTTTGTTTTTACATTTTCATTTATTTATTGAATGAATAACACATTTATATACTTCAAAACTGAAATGAGACAAAAAGGCATATAGTAGAAATCTACATGCCCACTTCCCTTCTTCCCCTGAACCTCCATCCTCCAGGTTCAGTTGCTGATTTTTGACAATCTTGGGGATCCACTTTTATTTATTTCTTATTTTTTTAAAAGTCTACTATCTAGAATACAATTTATTTATTAATCTTCATCTGAGGATATTTTTCCATTCATATTTAGAAAGAGTAGAGGGGAGAGACAGAGAGAGAAACAGCGATGTGAGAGAGACACATTGATTGGTTGCCTCCCACACAGTGATCAAGCCTGCAACTGAGTTAGGTGTATGCCCTTGACCAGAATCAAACCTGGGACCCTTCAGTCTGTGGGCCAACACTCTATCTACTGAGCCAAATCGGCTAGGACCCGAGATCCCCTTTTAGAACTGATGTCACCTGAAATACAGTCTGTCTAAAACAAAACCATCAGCTTCCCCATTACCCTGAACCCAAACTCTTTAAACCTCTTTGTCTTCATCTATAAAATGGGATAATGATAGTGCTTTCCTCATAGGATGTGTATATTCCCTGTATAGCCACTAATTGTAAACTTTAGTACTGCTGGGCAAATAGCACTCCGTAAAAATTCATTATTGATAACCCTGTAATCATCATCAGGTCTGCTTAAATTAAATAACTGGGTGTGGTTTTGCCTTTCCCCCCAATCTTCCAAATTGGCAACTCTAGAGTTCATGTTTTCCTTCTCTCTCCTTTCTCTCCATTCCAGATATTTTGGCTCATCTAGCTTTATATTATTCCTTTCTCGATGGGATTTGGATTGGGCCATTGGAATGAGAAAAAAATGCCCTGGGAGGCTGCCCTTTTCTTGCGAAGGCTCTTGGACAAGACTGCTGAGGAGACTCAGCTGATGGGTCACACGCCTTGCCCCATGCCCCTTCCCACATGGACTCTCCTTGGCTCTCCTCTGGGACATTGCTGGTCATTAGTAGTTCATTCCTGACATTGCTATTTCCCCCTGGGTCCAATGATTGAGATTGTTATATTTTAAAATACAAGGTTTCCTGGCTCTCTTTAGTGCATCTAATCTGCCACAATAGCTTACTTTTCCCATCCTGGACTTCCACAAACAAATGTAATTCTCATTTTCACAGTGAAAGACACACACACACACACACACACACACACACACACACACACACACACACACACATTAGAACAAATCCTATCTGTCAAGTATTCTAGTGCTTAAATACCACTTTGTAAAGAGTATGATTATCTAACCACTATGTTGTTTACTTGAAACTAACACAACATAATATTGTATGTAAACTGTAACTGAAAAATAAAATAATAACAATAAAAAGACAGCCATCTTGACCTTGGGGGTGAGAGGAGAGATGTGAACGAAGGACTGCCTCGCTGCCCTGGGTCAGCATTTCACTAGAAGGGAAAGGACCGTGTGGATGCTCACATTTCTGCATTCTGATCTATATTCAATCAACCATATTTTTGCCCTTCCATTCTTAGCAAATTTTATACCAAGGACTGTATTTAAATCTAATCCTATGAGTCATTTAAAAAGTTTTTATAGTTAAGCACTTAATTTTTTCTTTTTAATCCTCACCAGAGGACATTTTCTTCATTGATTCCAGAGAGAAAGAGGAAGGGAGAAGGAGGGGGAGAGAGAGAAGGAGGGCGAGGGGGAGGGAGGGAGGGAAAGAGAGAGAAACATCAATGTGAGAGAGAAACATCCATCGGTTGCCTCACACATGTGCCTGACTGAGGTTTGAACCTGCAACCTGGGTATGTGCCCTCACCTGGAACCCTTTGGTGGGAGGGATGATGCTCTAATCACCTAGCAACACCAGGCAGGAAAGGCATTTGAATTAAAATATATATTTCTCATCCCCTTAATAACAAGTCAAAATGAGTGCACAGACCTCTAAGTGCTCCCTCCTAAGCCATGTTTGAGCCTAGTAGAGAAAGACTTCTCAACTGAACTTGCCATTGATCAGAGCGCTTGTAATCCTGCTAAATAAAGGGGTTAAAAGAGAGATGGCTGCTTAACCAAAGCTAAAACATCTGCCACCTGGCTGCAATATTTCATATTTGATTAAGGAACATTGGATTTATTAGGCCATGTACCTCAATTCGCAGCAGATGCTTCCTCTGCAGGAAAATATTGGGCTCAGGCATTTCCGCCTCCAGGAAGTCTTCCCTGACCCAGCCTCCCCTCCCCTGGCCTTCGTTATTTTTCCAGTGTTTCCATACCCACTACTGTTCTCAGTGTGAGGGGAGCTGTCTTGGGCCTTGTTTTAGGGGCTCCCCTTTGACCCTCCTTTGGACTGGGTCTTCCTTACAAGACAAATAACGCAAGGACCAAGGGGATGTTCCCACTCAGAGCGTGTGCCTTCCCTTCCGGACTGTAATCTGGGTACCCAAAGCCCCAGAATGCCCTCTTGAATGGCCTACAGCCCTCCTCCCTAGGTTCATCCTGAAAGTGGACCACACAGCTGGTGAACACACCCCAGGGTGTGTGTCAGGCAATGGTTATTTGCTGCTGGGGAGAGGTTAGTTATGCAATCTGGGGCTTGGGATGGGGGTGGAGGGGATTCTCATGCATGTGAAACTGACCCTCACAGTACAGGATGAAGCTGGGGTTGGGAACTCAAAGGAGTGAACCAGGGGTAGGTCTGAGAAGGTAGGAGGATAGAACATATTTTATTGATAGTTAGCTAGGTTTATAATTTTAAATACTTAGACACACAGCCTATGGGACTCTCTTTGTACCTTGCTCAGGGCCCTGCAACTGATAAAGGTGGGCCTGTTCATGACACCCTGGGGACATCTCCAGGTTTGCAATGCCAACATTATATAATCATCTGTCTTCCTGGCTGTGGTAGTTGCCACATAGTCCCTCAACCTCAGGGCCCTTGCACAAGCTGTTCCCTCTCCTGGAATGCTCTTCCCACTGACCACATTAGCCTAGTAAACTTTTCATTTATCTACCAGACCTCGGCTGAACCATCATTTTCTCAAGGAAGTCTGCCCTGACTTCGTAGATTAGGCCCTCCTGGTTTCCAACTCTCATATCTCCCTATACTCTGATAAAACTGAGGGCAAAGTATGATACTAATAACAATAGTAATGTTAGTGATAATGATAAAAGCAGATAGTCATTGACTACTTGCTGAGTGGTAGACATGAGAGGTAGGCATCATGACTGTTTCTCCCCTTCCCTGGCTCCTCTCCTGGTCTGTACCACTATACCCCCTCCTCACCACCACTTCCCCATCAAGCTGGCTTCCCCTAGCCCTGCTGTCTTGAGCATGTCCTGGGTGAGATATGACTATTGAGAGCAGCAATAGTCCTTGGGTAAGGTTGGCAGCTTCTCATCAGTGTGAGGTTCTCTCCAGCCCTGGGTGCTCACCATACCCCTGGTTCCTCCCCAGGAATCAGTTGCCCCCCACCTCCCCCAGCGCCCTTCCCTCCTCTGTGTCTCTAGGACACTCTCTCTCCAGGCCTCTGCCCTGCCCTGCCCTTTTCTAACACTGGACTGACAACTTTTTCTTGTTCTCACTAAGATTTTCCATCAGAAGTCTACAGAGTTGGCCCTTCTCGTCTAGGGAAGCAGAGGATACAAGAGGCAACAAATACCTTCCACACAAGTACCAGCCAGGACTATAAATGCTTTCTATTCCCAAAGTAGAAACTAGAGGGGAAGAACACCGTCTAAAGAGAGAAATATAGTGAGGGCAGCTGGGCCTGGAGAGTGAGCGGCATCTTCCGTATGTTTTGGCACAAGGTGAGATTTGGAAAGTCCTTTATCAAGGGCAGGGTTTCCTAGGATACTTGCCCAAGGCTGATCCTTCTACCTTCCAGAAAAATGTGGGTTAGTTTCCTTTTTTTTTTTTTTTTTAAACATTATCAAAATACATTTTACATTCAGAAAATATACCCATTTCAAGTGTACTACTCAAATATCTGTAGTAACAAATACCATCACTGTACATATATTTAGAGCATTTTCATCCCCTCAACAAGGTCCCTGGTGCCCTAACCTCATTCCCATCCCAGCCCCAGGCAATTGCTAATCAATTTTCTGTCTCTGTAAGTTTGCCTTGTCTAGACATGTCATGCAAATGTGATTATAATATGTGGTCTCTTGTGTCTAACTTATTTCACTGAGCATCATGTTTTCGAAGTTTACCCACGATGTAACATGTCAGCTTCTATTCCTTTTTCATTTCTGAGTAGTATTCCATTGTATGGTATACCACATTTTATGTATCCCTTCACCACTTGATGGACATTAAATTTGTTTCCAGCTCTTGGCTGTTAATAATGCTGTCAGGAATACCTGCATGCAAATCTTTGTTCAGATATATATTATAATTTCTCCGAAGTAGCTAGCGAGGAGTAGAATTATGTTTATGTTTAACTTTCGGCTGTAAACTGTCAAACTGCTTTCAAAAGCAGCTTTCCTGTTTTTCATTCCCATGAGCAATCTCAGGTTATTTTCTCCTCCCCCAAGTCATAGTACAGGTATCCTCTAATCATTGATCAACTCCCAGTTTTTCTTAGTCTAAGAATTAATTAGGTCCTTGCAAATGTTTCAGCTATGCTCTCTTGGGTTGAGTTATGCTTTGTTCTCTATAGTGACCTTAAATAGACATTTATGATGGTTACACTTGGTATGTACATGTGCCATTATTTATTCATCTAAAATACTCAGCTCTTTAGACTAGCTCCAATAATCATTTAGTTTTTTACTGTCTCAGGGGATGGCCATGCAGAAGTACTAGGCGGATAACAGTATACTGCTCAGAAGATCCACCAGGTAACTGAATCCCTGGAAAGTAGATTTCCAGAGTCTAACCCAAGATGGTATCTTCTAGAAGGGAACCCTAACTTTGTCCACATGAATTTCACTAAGCTGAAAAGTCAATATGAAAGACACAAGTAGAGGAAACCTCAGAGCCCAGCCAGAGGAAACACGTTTAGGGAGAAACAAGTTTAGGGTTGCGTGAAGGTACACACCAACACGTCTCACAGATGTTAAGAAGTTTTCTATTATGCAACTATAGTCAAAGGAAATTTGGTCAGAAATTCTAACTTTTTCTAAAAGCCTAATAGACTGCTTCTACACAATAGCAAGAGTATACATTCGAAAACTTTGCTCAATGGTGGAAAATATTCAGAGATTTAGAAATAAAACTCAAGACAACTCAAATCTAAACATTGCCCTTGAGGCCTTGGTAATACTGACTGCATTTACCCACTCAAGGGAAGGGGTTGGTGAGGTCACAACTGTTGTCCCTTGAGGTCATGTTCATAAGAACTTCAGGTGCCCGAAATAGTGAAAGTCTGCTGGACTAAGATTTCTAACACTGAAAACAAAAACAACACAGGGAGTTAAGGGCACCAAAGCCCCCCCACACACACACACACAGTCAACAAAAACCTCTTCTCCCTCCCCCGATCAGTCAAAAATCTGTGTATAACTTTTGAATCCTCCAAAACTTTACTACTAATAGCCTACTGTTGACTAGAAGCCTTACTGATATCATGAACAGTTAATTAACAAATATTTTGTGTGTTATATGTATTACGTACTGCATTCTTACAATAAAGTAAGCTAGAGAAAAGAACATTATGAAGAAAATCATAAGGAAGAGAAAATACATTTTTAGTACTGTACTATATTTATCGATACCATAAGTTTATGTTGTCTGTTTACAAGATGAAAAAAATCCTCGTGTAAGTGAACCCATGAAGTTCAACCTGTGTTCCAGGGTCAACTGTATTTGTAAAAGGAAGTTACTGGCTGTTAAGGAGTAACATGAGGGAGTTTCTTTGTGGTACCCTGATTGTGGCGTTGATTCCTCAATCTACACATGTGCTAAAATATCATAGAACTATATACATATATACACACACATAGAGTGCATGTAAAAACTAGTGAAATTTCAGTAAAGACTATACCTGAGTTAATAGTGTTATACCACTGTAATTTTCTGGTTTTGACCCGTACTGTGGTTATGTAAGGAAGGTATTTTCATTGGGGGAAGCTGGGTGAAAGGTACATGGGAATTCTGTACTACTTTTGAAACTTGTAGAAAGTGGTAAACTATTTCTAAATAAAAGGTTATTTAAGAAAGAAGGAAAGAAGGACCAGTCAAAGATCCGTTTCTCCTGTAGCTAGTGAAGAAGGTGGGGACAGTAAGGAACCTCCTAAATTTGAAGACAGATATTCTTTATGAAAAGGAAATTATGAAAAAATCAGCACAACAAACCTACCCTAAACTGGAATCTGTACTTGGGGGTATACATGTATATATGTTCTGTATAGAGAAGGACCAGTGTAGTGTGAGAAAATCAGCATGTGTGAATGTGGGGTCCAACTGCTTGTCCCGGGCCTTCATTTGGCACAAGTGGTAACAGGAGGAGTTTAGCCTTCACTGTGTCTACAAGCAGAGAGCACAAGCATCGAGAACTGTCCAGAGGAGAGCGCTGGACGGGCTGTTCCCGCAGCCTTGGCAGGGGTATCTCTGTGGCAGAAGCGGCTGCATCAGACCATCGAGCCTGGCGACAGGAGCCATTAAGACCATTCTCCAATTCCCTTTGCTGTGATTCCTTACTCATTTTTAATTGTGCCTTGGCTGTTCATGTGGCTTTTGTATAGCAAGATAATGAGCTGATCAGCCAACGCAAGGATTTTAGCCCACTTGACATTATTTCTTCTTCATAAATTAATCATTTAGCAATCTGGTTCACATATCAATATCTTGTGGGTTTTATAAGTATGAGTGAGAAACTTGAAGAGAGGTTCTTTCTTTTGTTTGTTAATCCTCACCCGAGGATATTTTTCTATTGACTTTTAGAGAGAGTGAAAGGGAGGGGGGGGGGGAGAGAGAGAGAGAGAAACATCGGTGTGAGAGAGAACCGAGCCTGCAAATGAGGCACATGCCCTTGATGGGAATCAAACCTGGTACCCTTCCGTCTGTGGGCCGATGCTCTATCCACTGAGCCAAACCAGCTAGGGCTAGAAAGGGAGTTCTTAACCTGAAAACCAAGGATGGGGCTTCCACAGATCCTTTAAGCCCTAAGATTGTATGCAAAAGCGCACAGTGTGTGTTTATCAGGGAGAAGGGTCGATAGCTTTCACCAGATTTTCATACACAGTTTCAAATCTGGATGTCCTGGAAAAATAAAATTTGGAAGCTTACAAAACTTATTTTCACAGAACACATTGGGAATATTTTCCTGTACTATAATTCTTTTATGACAACATTTTTAAGAACTTCATAGGATTCAATTGCTTGAATTTATCTTCTAAGCAAAATTTTAAAAACTTATTAACTAATCACTTCTGCAAGGCTTAATTTTTAGGTGGAATTAGACTTATTTTTATTAATAGATGAGAACGAATGGCAATCACCACTATTAACAGCTAACACTGGCAGACACCAGCTCTGTAATGGGCAGTGCTAACTCTGTGCTAACTTTGCGAATGGGATCTTACTGTGGGCTTTCCAACTGTCCTGAGAGGTGGTGTTATTACTTCCATTTAATAGCTGAGGAAACTGAGGTCCAGAAGGTAAAAAACTTACCAGGTCCCATTGCTGTCAGCGGTGGATGACAGTCACAGCTGGGTGGCCTTTCCCTCTGGCCACCATGCTCAGTATCTTCATCCTTCATTGAAGGCCCTTCCTCCTTGAAGCTTTTTTACCCAAAGACATTTCTCCCCTTGTGGAAGTCCTCTGGTTCTTCAACTGGCTCCAACCTACCCCCATTTAGCACCATTAAAGTATTATCTACCTCAAGGCCAGCAGACTTTTCCTTAAAGGGCAAGATAGTACATATTTTAGGTTTTGTGGCTAACATGGCCTCTGTCACAGCTATTCAACTCTGCTGCCCACTGTTGCACAAAAGCAGCCACAGGTAAGACGTGAGTGAGTATGGCTGGGTTTGAATAAAACCTGATTCACAGGCTTTGAAATTTGAGTTTCACATAATTTTTACACCACAAAATAACGCTCTTCTTAATTTTTTTCCAGCCGTGTAAATAGGTGAAAACCACTTCTATCTCATGTTCTGTTCAAAAACAGGCAGTGAGCTGTGGGTTTGACCTTTGGGCTAAAGTTTGCCTACACTGCTCAGGCTGCATCTTCTATGTTCATAGTCTCCACGACTAGGCAGAAAACCATTTAGCTTAAACCTGTATCTTAACGTTTTCTTATTCTCCATAAAATCTACATGCAGGCCTAGACTCATAAGTAAGTGCCCAACAAATACTTGCTTAATATCATTGATTCTTCTCACCCTCAGAGTCACATCCAAGGAGAAATAATAAGTTTGATTTGAAACATGTGGCATCTTTATGATTTCCACCCTTTTCCCTCCCCGAGGGAATTCTGTATCACTAGAATATCCCAGGGATGTTTGGGTCCTGAGGATTGATAAGAAATGCCAATGTGCTTGGCCAGCTTGAAGGTCAACTAGCATCCTGGCCTGGGGCCAGTGACCACAGCTGGTGAAAATTCAAGCTGTCACACATTTGTTGTTAGCCCCAGTTTTCTAGTTCATTCTTCATGAATTATGAGAATATTTTTAATAATGAATTGCTGCATGAGCAATCATTTTTAAAACCATAATCCCCAACCAGAAGAGATGTCATGACTCGATGGGCTAAATTTACGACCATGAGAACCACGTTGTAGGACTGGCTGCCATGCCTCTTCCCTGGGCCTCCCTATCCTCATCTGTAGACGGAAAGTAACAGCACCTCCCTCCTCCTATGGACTGACGAAGGAACCACCCGCAGGTACCGTGGTAATAGTTGTGAACATTTCCATGTACTTTGGTTCCACATTAAGCAGTACTGGTCTGTGGTACTACTAGAGAAGTATGTAGGAACAAAAATATTTTGTTTTTCTAATTTGCTTTAAGGCCATATCTTACAAGCTATGAAATCAAGCTGATATTTACTACTAAGGATATATTTAAAAATTCCATAACATGTGCCAATGAGCTTTCTCGTTTTATCATATTGGTGCAAAATTGCTGAAAATAGAAACTGCAATTAGGGCAATCTTTTTGCTGTCCTTCTATTGGTCAGATTTCACTCTGCTGAACAGCATGTGAAAATGGGAGGTTCATATTCTTCCTCGTTAAGGGTGGCCCCTGGCACGGTGTTCAGGATAGAATCTTGCAAACACTTCTGGGCACTAAGTGGTGTTCTAGGTGTTTGCAGAGCCAGTGTTTCTGTGGGACTTGACTGTTATTCTTATTTTTTCTAAAACAATATTTTTTAAAGAATTGTTTTCTGGGGTTAGTTTTCACCCACTTTACGGATGCCTTAAAATAATCTGGTGCTGAAAATGCCTCCAACAGCTGCCAGCTTGCCTCCAAGGTGGGGAGGCTGCCTCCCGCAAGGGTGAGGCAACAGTCCTGCCAACAAATGTTTCAAACTGGTGACTACAGCAGACAAAGGATAGGTTTAGCACTTATGTGGGAACTGTAGCAAAGCAAGTGTTTTCCAGGCAGAAACCCCTCAACCTTCCACAGCAGATGGGTGACTTAGGGCTGCTAGGGTATATAGTAAGAGGTGGGACATGAATAGACTCACAAATGATGGTCTTTCAAATCTGAAACCTCAATGGCCATGGAGAAGGGGAGGGGGTGTTGGGCTCTGTAACTGGAACTTCAGTAATATAACTTGAGCCTAGGGCTCAAGTATGGCTGTGTCACAGGGAGCAGCTGCCTTCTGCTCCCAACGCTGCCTCAGTGTGTAGATGGGCCCGGTGACACCTGTGGACGCAGAGTTTGTGACATTTGTTGGGTGCTTATGGTGCCTGGCTGAAGAGTACTTGCGGGAATGTTAGCGATCACTAATTACTATTATAATAGTACTGTGGAAAGAAGGTCTGTTGGCCTTTAGCAGATAGCAGCTTTTATAAGTACTCTGCTTTGATGTAAGAAGCTCCCAAGCATCAGTGGTTAACATAGTTTTGGTTGGCTCTTACAGTCAGCTGTGGTCATTATGGTGCCTCCCCTAATATAACCCAAGGAGCAGTTCACGTATTTCTGTGTGGGTTAGTCACAGAGTCATTAATTGAGAATTTAAGCCACTGGTGTGGCAATCTTGTTGCTACTCCCAACTTGCTGGTCCATCTCTCCCTCCCTTCACCTTCACTGGTGGTCTCAGGGTCGAGAAGAAAATGTTTTCCCTCAAATTTGGATTCATACTACTTGAAATCAAAAAGTCCAGGAAATGTTTTCGCTGAATGTAGAGCCTAAGTTAGCCTAGGAGTAAAAAATGGGAAGGAGGGAAGAAATACAGTTTGGAGAAGTCTTAGGTTAATCTGACTACTTGAACAATTATTGAGCCCCCACTATGGCCAGACAGTGGTAATTCAAAGATACAAAGCCATCAAGGAGACTGTAGGCTGGGAAGGAGGGACAGATGAATTGACAAGTGCCAGAGGAGCCGCATGTGCCGTGATGCATGTACTAAACTCAGTAGAGACACGAAAGAGCAAAGGACTTTCTATCAGGAGACGGGCAAGCCTGTCAAAAAAATAAAAATAAAAAGTCGAAGAAAGAGATCTGAGCTAAATTTTAAAAAATGGATGTGATGGTTCCTCCAAATTGATAAACTGCCCATCTGCCAGACAGGAGCAGAATTAGGAGCAAGAGTTTGGAGGTAAGAAACAGACCAGCCGCATGATGATAAAAAAGAAAGCAGAGTCAGAATTCTCAAAAATGCCTAAATGACATGCTAGGCAGGACCACCAGTGTCCTGCCCCAATGCCATCTGGGGCCTCTTCACGCCATACCTCCTTCATGAAGCCTCCCGGCTCCTTGGAATTCCTGGAGCAGTTAGTTGGTGCCTTTCATCGTGCCCTCCAGCCTCTTCCCCACCCCATTCAATTCACTGCACTCCTAGCACTCCTGGGGAGCAGCCGGAGGGCAGGGATTGGGTCTCTTGTACGGGAGAGCTGGGCCTAAGCTTCATCATTATTCCATTTGAATTGACCTGCTCAGTTTGATTCACGCTGATCTACGTACATAGAGACCCAGAGTGGGCATTTCCCCCCTCTTTTTATATTTTTATTTTGAAAATTAAAATTTATAGAGGCTCTGGCCAGGTGCTTAGTTGGTTGGAGCGTCATCCCAATGCTCCAGGGTTGCGGGTTCGACCCCCGGTCAGGGCACATACAAGAATCAACCAATGAATGCATGAATTGTGGAACAGCAAATTGATGTTTCTGTCTTTTATTTTTTTAAAATATATTTTTATTGATTTCAGAGAGGAAGGGAGAGGGAGAGATAGAAACATCAATGATGAGAGAGAATCATTGATCAGCTGCCTCCTGCATACCCAGTACTGGGGATTGAGCCCGAAACCCAGGCATGTACCCTGACTGGGAATTGAACCGTGACCTCCTGGTTCTTAGCTTGATGCTCAACCACGGAGCCACATAGGCCTGGCTATCTTTTTCTCTTTCTCTCCCTCCCTCTTTAAAAAAAAAATATGGAAAAGTTGTAAAAACCATAAAAGTAGTACTGGAAGCTTCTCTCTATCTTTCATTCAGTTTACCAATTATTATCATTTTATCACATTTGCTCTATTCTTTACACACACACACACACACACACACACACACACACACACTGACGTTCCTTCCCAAACCATTTGCAGACATGATTCCTTAATCCTTCCACATGCCTTTTTGTATTTGCGTCCTATAAACAAGGATCTTCTCTTACACAATA
This sequence comes from Cnephaeus nilssonii, assembly GCF_951640355.1. Lineage (NCBI taxonomy): Eukaryota > Metazoa > Chordata > Mammalia > Chiroptera > Vespertilionidae > Cnephaeus > Cnephaeus nilssonii. The sequence continues at coordinate 22,184,647 of NC_137092.1, forward strand.
CAACCATCAAGCTTAGAAAACTAACATTGATCCAACATTTACCATGTTTTTCACAGATCCCATTCCAATTTCACCTATTGTCCAAATAATACCCTTATAGTTATCACTTCTCTTTAATCTCCTTCATTTTGGAAACATACTTTGCTTTTCCTTCTTTATCATGACCTTGACATTTTTCGAAGCACAGAGTTACTTTGTGGAATGCTGAGCAGCTTGGGTTTATCTGATGTTTTTCTTCGTGATTTATGCATTTGTAGTGAGGACACCTCAGAAGTAATGCCCTGCTCTTGTTGTATCACATCAGGAAACATAGGATATCAGTTTGTCCCATTCCTGGTTTTCTGTCACATTTGGTAAAGATAGTAACTTACAGCGTTCTCCACTGACTCATTCCTAAGGACTTTGTGAGGAGATGCCTCATTGCTTCTGTTGTAAGATAGAACTTCTCTTTGTCTTCAGTTTATTCATTTAAGTTTTATCACTGTGGACTCATGAATTCCTATTTTACTCAAAGGGTTAAAATCAGAAACTGTCATTTATTGTGATAATCAAATCGACCCAGACTTGGCCAGTGGGAGCTCAGTTAAGGCAGTTTCGGTGTCTTTTTGATATGCCCCCATATCTGTGTCTCTTTGAGCATCTTTACCTTGTAGTACAAGATGGTCCTGTCTTACCTTTTATTTTCCCTACTCCAGCCCTACAGTCAACCATTTCTCTAAGGAACCCTGGTTCCTTTAAATGGAGAATAAAAAATATTTAGTAGCCAACTCTTAATGCTTATTGCTGCCAGGTTATCTTTGCCTTTAGCCATCTCAGGTAGAACTAGGGAATAAAAGTATATATCTGCCTACACGTATATGTGTGTATACATGTATGTATATATATCTGTGGTGTATATACATGCACACACATAAACATCTGCACATACATTCACACCTATTTCTATTTCTGTATCTATCCTATCTAATAAAGAGGTAATATGCAAATTGACCATCACTCCAACACACAAGATGGCCACCCCCATGTGGACACAAGATGGCCACCACAAGATGACCAGCAGGGGAGGGCAGTTGTGGGTGATCAGGCCAGCAGGGGAGGGTAGTTAGGGGTGATCAGGCCTGCAGGGGAGGGCATTTAGGGGTGACCGGGCCAGCAGAGGAGGGCAGTTGGGGGCAACCAGGCCTGCAGGGGAGGGCAGTTAGGAGCAATCGGGCCAGCAGGGGATCAGTTAGGCGTCGATCAGGCTGGCAGGGGAGTGGTTAGGGGGTGATCAGGCAGGCAGGCAGGCGAGCAGTTGGGAGCCAGCAGTCCTGGATTGTGAGAGGGATGTCCCAGATTGGAGAGGGTGCAGGCTGGGCTGAGGGACACACACCCCCTTCCCCCCCATGCACGAATTTCGTGCACTGGGCCTCTAGTGTCTACATAAAGCCATGAGTTCACATTGATTCTTCCACTTCCCATCTAACACCACATAAATGCTTTATTCCAGCATTTCTCTTTCCGTATTTGTAATTCCCTCTGACAGCAAGAAATCCTCAATGCATTTGCTTATATTTTCTCAGTCATCCCTCTATGTCACCAGTCTCCCAACTGCACTGGCCAAAACCTTGTCTCCTCACCATGGACCCCCGAAACAGGCAAATCCCTTCCCCTGTCATGAAGGGACTTTTGATCAACAATGACTGGCCTGGCCAGAATTCACACTTTTTGAGTGAATTCTGCCCACTTGTGCCTCCCTGGACTCAGGATCAGTGAAGAATCACAAGTTTTCCTTTTCCTGTTGTTGCTTAGCAGAGTGAATGTTTTCTTCTTTGCCATGGCAGTGACCTCTTTGATGTGGAATTTTTTCCCTCTTGTTCGCTCCTCTCCACTTCTCTAATTACTCATGGGATGGTAAAAGGATGACCTGAATCCATTCAAAGATGTGGAGTGCTCCCAGCTTTTCCCAGGAAGAATGCATGATAAATATTATATAGCTGTAAACTCAGAGCTGGAGGCCAGAGGTCAGCGGATCCCTCCCCGGAGCGGCCAGATGGTTTGGCTCTTCCAGCACATTCTCAGAGCCACCAGTTCACGTCCTAGATACATGTCTGTAAGAGATCTTCCACTCCTCCCCCATGTCAAATGGTAACCTCAGTGCAGCTGCTGGGTTGGTGTCTCCTTGCCCCTTTACTGTGGGGTAGGGACTGTCCCCCCACAGTGTCCTTGCTGTCCTGGAGAGCAGAGAACACCTCTCCTGTGAGCTAACCCTTCCTGAAGCATCTAGATGTTTCCTTACAGAATTTCCAAAACCAGGTAGTTATGTCCCACCACACTTACCAAAGGAAGTTTAAAAATCCCGTTTCTAAAAGCACTTTCAACGCTCTCACAATTTGTATGTACTGTTAGAGCAAGTGGACGATCATGGGGCCCACGGTCTTGGAGGCCAGAACTGACTGCTGTAGAGGAGCCAGGAGAGCTGCCTGGGAGCACAATGCATAACCTTTGTTTACAGCCAAGGCTGGAGTAACGAACAGATGGTAAGAAAATCGGATTTAAAGAAGGGACAGATGCGCCAGCGCGGGGAGCTCGGTAAATCTCGTGCCTTCTGCTTTGCCTGCAAGGATGATGTCTAGCTGCCCACGGCGGTCGCACCCCAGTTCGCTGTTGCTTGTGACTGTTGCATCTTGTCTCTGAGAATAGTTACTACATCTCATTACAGGCGTTTATCTCATCCCTCCCACGGGGAATGTGTTTTCCCAGGGATTTGTATGTTCCCTCTCCTTTTATGGAGAGTAGTTTCTTCATCATCCATGTGATTGTGTATCTGAAATTTCAAGAATATTTAAGCCGTGAACCCTGCTTGTCTATAACAGGATGGGGTTATAGTTCTATGATCTTAGAAATATTTACAATGAGCATGTGTAACAAGGGAAAATAAGCATAAACATTTATGTTTAACACATTCGTAAGCACACCCTCTCCCTCCAGCGTCTCTCTGTGGTGCTTTTCTCTGCGAGGACAAAACATTGTTAAGATGCTAACTCCCTGATATACTAGCTAGTATAAATGTCATATTAAAGCTGCCCGGACATATTAAAGCTGCCCCGGACCTCCTTGCCCCCTTCTTCCTAAAGGAAAATGGAAGTGATAACTTGGGTTAAGATTTACATTTCTTTGGGGTGGAGGTGGGGGGTAAAGAGCACACACCTTCTGTTTCAGTGACATCTGGTGAGATTTAACAGGTTGAACAACTGTTCAATACTGAGATCAAGTTATAAAGATTTTATTCCAAAACAGCCCCCTAAACATTTGTAGCAATTCTGGGGCCTTCAGAGCTACCCCATAAGTCTCTTCCCTACAGAAACGTGCACATGACAAGACATCTGCCCATGCCTGCATGTTGCAACTTGTCACTCCTGGGTGACATCAAGTCCTGTGAAAATCCTGCCTTTAGATTCCTCCTGAGGAAAAGACGGAGCTGTTTAAGTAAAAGTGCTGTGTATTATAGAAATAGTTCCTTACAAAATAGTCCTGAGTTAAAGAGTGAACTGCCTTACAGCACTGGCTGCGATGCACCACAGGCGTGCTTTCAGTGGCTCCATCAGAACTGGTTGGACTCAACTCCTGCTGCCCGGTATGCACAGGGCCAGCTGCCCTTTGGGCATGAGTGTGATTCTGTTGGATGGCACAGGCGTTGTCACCTTCATACAAACTCTCCGGGCATGCCTCCCCAGCCCCTGGAGCACACTGAGGGCTGCACTCAGATTCCCTGTTGGCTCTCATGTCCAGTGTGACCTCGTCACCAGTCTCTGGAAAGGCAGTGTAGGGGTAAGAGGTCTGTGCTTGCTGGTACCTCCAGTCTCTCACAGTGCGTGGGTTCTGGCTTGTATCTGTGCAGCTTCCTCACCCCGTGGGCAGAGGACACAGAGGGGCCCACAGTATTGGCAGTAGGAGGCCAGACTAGGCACAGGGCACCTTGGTGGCAATTTACTCCTTCTGCTTTAATTGAGTCACAGTCTTTTACTTTATTCACACAGCCTCCCTCTGAGTCTGCCACCATCTCTGATTCTCTAGCTCCAAAGCACTGTAGTAAACAAGCCAAGGAAAAAGCAACCACCAAGAAATCCCAGAAGAATCCACTATGGCTTACCTCTTTTTTTATAAAATAATACTTACTAATTTCAGAGAGAAAGGGAGAGGAAAAGAGAGATAGAAATATCAATGATGAGAGAGAATCATTGATTGGCTGCCTCCTGAACGTGCCCCATTGAGGATCAAGCTCACAACTGGGCATGTGCCCTGACAAGGAATTGAACTGTGACCTCCTGGTTCATAGGTCGACGTTGAGCTATACCAGCTGGGTGTGGCTTACCTCTTTACAATCACCAGCCAGGAGGCAAGTTGCTGGGTCCCCTTGTTGGGGATCATTTTCTTTGCCTGACACAAGTATACCCTCCCCTCAGTTTTGCATGGGATGGACCTTAAGGGCATGCTAAGTGAAATAAGTGGAATGGGGGTACCAGACAAGTATTGCTTTTGACTATGATTTTATTCTCACTTTTCTCTCCAGGTTGGTATGGAATGAGGGAACATGGATTACGTATTGGTAGCTCTCACAAACTAAAGCCCCAAAGCCCTTCTTGCCTCCCAGTGCAATCTTAGCACCCAACTCTAAGCCTATATTGTTTCAACCCCTGTGTTTGATTATTGTGCTAGTTTATTGCCATCCTGGACAAATTGGAATTGGACAGATTCTCTCCCCTCCCCCCGGAAATGTAGATTCTCACTGTGTGTTGATTTGATTTAAGCTATTTTCTCTTTTCTCATCACATCAAGACCACCTCCACTGAAAAGCAGTCCCCCAAAGATCCTGAAGATTTACTGAGACTCTACTATGTGTCGAGCAGGATTCAAGACACTCAGGACATAGCATCAATAAAAGACACAGGCCCTGTTGGGTTGGAACATGCACCATAAATGGGCATCAGGTCCACTCTTTATCTGAGGCAGAGTCCTCTCCACCCCAGCCTGACCGCCACTCAGCCGGCCCCCACTCCCATTCCCAGGGATAGCCCGACTTATCAGTAGTGAACCCTGATGCTTAGAAGACTCTTGCCTAAATGGTATCAAAAATATGTTTTCCTGCTCTTTCTAGTTATTGGCGTTGGTTTTGTTCTCTGGAGCTAGACAAAATAAATTAAGTTTTCTTTCATTTGACAGCCCTTCTAATATTGGTCAGTACACAAACTCATCATCTTTACCCTTCATCTTTGCCGTCTCCTCTTTCCCCCCACCACACCCGGATCAGACCTCCTGCCCTTATCTTCCCCCATCCCTGCCTGACTCCCTCAGAGTTGGACACATTTGGACTCTTTTACTTCAATTTTATTTCTTCTTCAGGCTATGTCTCCCTTCTTGCCTCCCAACTCTAAGCCTATATTGTTTCAACCTCTGTGTTTGATTATTGTGTTAGTTTATTGCCATCCTGGACAAATTGGAATGGGACAGATTGCTATAATAGCAAAGAGGTGGCCTCGGCTCTTCTTGGAGGGCTTTGTTTTGTCTTAGGCTGGGTCTATTATTTCTTTAAATTTAAATTATTACCATGCAAAATTATTTAAGCAACCAGATCAGGGAGTCCCATATATGGTAATTATTTTGCTCATTAAAATACAATTTAATAAAACTTATCTACCAGCAGAAGTTGTACAGATAAAAAGTAAGCAGAGAATGAATAAATGAGTGAATGGCCCTAGCCAGTTTGGCTCAGTGGATAGAGCATCGGCCCTTGGACTGAAGGGTCCTGGGTTTGAGTCCAGTCAAGAGCATGTACCTTGGTTGCAGACTCGATCCCTGGTCCTGATCAAGGCCCAAGCAGAAGGCAGCCAATTCTTGTGTCTTTCTCACATCGATGTTTCCCTCTGTCTCTCCCCCTCCCTGCCCCTCTCTCTAAAAATCAATGGGAAAATATCCTTGGGTGAGGATTAACAAAAGGAAAAAAAATAAATGAATGGATGGGTCTTTTCTTGTCTATAAGTCTTAGAATTGGTGTTGTCTGTTTTTAGTTTATTCCTACTCATACCAAATAGGTAAATAAAATGGATGGTTTTTCAATTGAAATAGCTGTTTCAGTCCTTACTATTGCTAGTTTATTTATATTAAATAAATATATAACCCCATCACCTCACACAGCATAATTAGCAAGTATTTATGCTGTTGAATTCATGACCTAGTTTCCTGAAGACATCTGTTTTCTAAAAGGATTTTTTTTCAAACTGAGATTAAAGGAACTACTCAAGTACAGTTGGCAGATAAAATGCAGGACACTGAGCTAAATTTGAATTTCAGATAAATAGCAAATAATTTTTAGTGTTAATATGCCTCGGTTATTACATAGGACAGATTTATGCTAAAAATTATCCATTGTTTATCTGAAATTTGAATTTATTTTAGCATCTTATATATATATTTTATCTTCTTTTCTTTTTCTTTCTCTTTCTGTTTTTAACCTAACAACCCTAAACCCAAGATGTAAGCCTTAGAAGTTCGTCCCATTTTCCCCTTTCTACTCCTAATGGCCCTCTTTTCCATCCTCCATCCCATTTGTTTTATTTATTTCTTTTCAGATAAAAGACTCAGGTTTCAGTTCTCCCTAGTGTAATGGCCTCATTTCTATTCCAAATTATTATTTTTCCCCCTTTGACAATATACACTAGATTGTAGCCCTTGTTGGTTTCTGTTTGGGATTAAAAAAAAATGTGTCTAGGATAAACTGCTGGGGAAATTGGCTTCAGCAAACTCTGAACTGATGACTAATGGTTTAACAGCTGTAAACAGGTGAAACCAGTCTCACTGTGCAAATGCAGCAAGCTCCAGGGTCAGGGTGGGTGGAGACCTGTGACAGTAAAACACTATTCCTTGCCAACAGAAATGTGTCTATTGAATGTTATCTCCTGTGATCTGAAGGCCTGGTGTATTCAACATGTTTCTTTTTTCACCTGAAAACTAGATTCATTTCCTTTTCTTTCTTTCTTTCTTTTTTAAATCTATCTCAGTGACTTCATTTCCCTTTCACCTCATCCGCTCAGGCCATCAGAGAGAGTACTCCATGGATGACTTCTCTGAGGGCCCTGAGCCATTCCATACCTCTAAAGGCTTTTGCAAAGCTAAGAGGTGCCCCATTACCACCATCTCCTCTCAGACAGCACCCTGGAGTTATTCATGCTATTCTGCTGGCCACATGATTGATTAATTACATTATTGCTTATGGGTCTGAGTAGGCAAATGTGTGGAGTCAATCATAAATATTGGAGGGGTGGGCATGGAGAGAGACACATTATTGGTATGGAGAGTAGGCTGTCAATGTCCATGGCAGGAGGCTTTAAATTATTATCTAATATTGTCACCATATTAGACAATGCGGGCTGGTTCCATGTACCGTCAGGTGCTTCACCTCTCTGAAATTAACAAATTGTGCAGTACACTCTTGCCTGAGTTTAACAAAATACTACTCCCAAGAGAGACTCTTAAAAAATGAACTGAATCATTGATACTTAGAAATGTTAAAAATAAACAATCTAGAAGAGCAAATATGAAGACGTCCTTGAGCTTCAAAGAACAAACTCGAGTTCCCATGAACCTTGGGTTCTTAAACTTTCATATACATAAAAATGTCCCAGAGATTTTTCTAAATACAGACTACACTTGTGTGCCATTCCGAGACTCTGCTTCAGCAGGCTGTGTAGCACTGTGGTAAAGAGCATGGCTGCAGGAGTCAGACCAACCTGCCACTTGGCTACCTATGGAACTCTCTCCGGGTCAGTTTCCTCGTCTGTAGAATGGGAATACTTCCCATTACATGGAGTCGTGAGGACTAACAGTTACTATCTGTAAAGCACTTAGTAGATAACCCGTAGTTGTTAACGTTCTTTTTAATAAGCCAGCACTCCAGGTGACTGTGATGCTGGCAGTCCTCAGCCCACACTTGACTGAACACTGCAGGCTAGCTATTAACACAGTTTGGGCTGTGCATACATTAGTCCATCTCTGTGCATCAGTTTACTGCTGGTAAAAGAATTCTTAACTAACTCATAGATCCAGTCCATGAGAAAGGAAATGGCTACATTTGCCCCAATGGCCTGGTGGTGTTTACTCTGCTCCGTGAGAAAGTTTGGAGCAGTAAGAAATACATGGTAAATGAAAACTGTGCCAAGACTGTAGGCACTGATGAAACACATTGGACCTTTCCCCCCACTCTCATGGCAAGATATGAGTGGTCACAAGAAGTTTGCAATCAGTGAGCGTATCACACAATACCATGGACATGTTTGGATATGCTGGAAACCTCAGCAGCCATAAGTTCGGGGTCTCCTTTCTGACTCCCCCTTCCTGACTTCTAAAAGCTGATGGGCTCAGGACTCTGGCCTCTACACTCAATTCCTAGGTGATCTCACCAAGGCCCTTGGCTTTTTGTATCTCTAGCCTGACCTTCATTGGGTTTCAGACTTGTATATAGCCAGCTGTCTACTCAGCATTTACACTGGGATCCCTAAAGAGATCTCAAGCTTAACACGCCCAAAAAATGAACTTGTTTCCAAATCTAACAGCTCTTTTACACATATCTGCACTCACTTCCTCTCCCACGCTTTTCCTATCAGATACTCAGACTTTGCATTTCACCTTTATTCTTCTCTCCCTCAGAGTCCTACAGTTTCTCACCTCTGCTTCCTCTTCATCCTCATCTCCTACCACACTCTGCCCCACATGAACCTTTTAGCTGTAGTAAAACACCACTCATCTTTCTAGAACATTCCTGCTCTTGGGACTTCATTTTCTGTTCCCTTTACCTGGAGCACCCTTCTCTTGGATTGGCTCATGGCTTATTTCTTTTCATAAGACTCTGCTCAGATATCACATTTCTCATTTTCTAAAAGGCCTTCCCTGATCACGGTATAGAAAACAGACTGCACTCCCATAGTCATCTCCAGCCCTTACCTTGCCTTTTTTTTTTTTCTTCCCTCATAGTACATATCTCCATCTGAAGCTATACTACTTGCTTGTTTGTTTACTTGCTTAATGTCTGCCTTCCACACCAGAATAAAAGCTCCTAGAGGGCCAAGACTTTGTCTTACTCACCATGGTATTCTGAATTCTAGAATGGTGATAACTCAGAGTGGGTTCCTAGGAAATATTTGTTGCAAGAATGGATTAATGAATGGGTGATGAATCAATGCCAACTATTAATAGTAAAGGAGTTTGGGGACTAGAGAGTATTAGAATACATTTTTAAAAAAATGCCTGGCCAGTGTGGCTCAATGGTTGAGTGTCAACCCATGAACCAAGAGATCACCAGTTTGATTCCTAGTCAGGGCACATGCCCAGGTTGTGGGCTCCATCCCCCCAGTAGGGGGCATGCAGGAGGCAGCCGATTGGTGTTTCTCTCTCATCAATATTTCTTCCTCTCTATCCCTCTCCCTTCCCCTATAAAAATCAATAAAAACATATTTCAAACAAACAAACAAACAAACATTCTATTTGGGCCTTGCAAGGCTGGAAGGATTTGGACAGGTGACAAGAAGAAGAAACAGCTTAGCAGGTATAGGAATAGCACCAGCAAAGCCAGGTATGGCCACAGTGTTTGTGAGACAATAAAAAGAAACTGTCCTGATAGAGGCAGAGAGCAAATAAAAGATGAAAAAAGAGACTGAGGTTGAATAGGTAGGAAAGGGTCAGACCAGAGTAAGTGTTGGATGTGTCACATGGAAGAATTATTTGATGGGGACATGACTTCTTCCAAGGGGGTGGCAAGGTGTCAATGACAAGTGTGGCATGACGTGGTGATTGAAACTGGGGAAAAAGGAGAGTTCTGCACCAGTACAAGAGTCAGGCAAAGCCTTGGGAAAAGATAAAGGGGTCTACAGGCATATTTCCTCCACAGCTTGAGTAACAGTTCCAGGAAGAAACCCCTTTGCTCTTGGGATGTATCTTAGAGGTCAGGACAGAATCTGAGAATGGGCCCGCCAGGAGGACCTCACATACTGTTGTCAGAGAGTAACTAGTTGTTGCCATAGAATCCAGGAAGTAGTGGCTCTTGTGTGGAGGCATGGGAATCTCAAACTTTCTGAAAACACCTCCGAGATATTGTTGAAAAAATGTCATATTTTTAATGATGCAAAAAATGACCACAACAGAATTTCAAGTGAATCCCTCCCTAATTTTGCTATAGATGCCTTAAAAACATAATTTGTTCGGATTCTAAGTGAATTTTTGTAGCCTTGCTCTAAAGATGCACACACTGACCTTTTGAGAAATCATGTTTATTCCAGATGTTGCTCATTGTAGCAGTGGTGGAGAATTGACTTGCTGTGAGAAAAAGCTGGAAATGACCTAGATGAGTACAGCAAAACCCAAAGGATCCAATCATTTTTCTATTAACATCAAGTGTCTAATTAGTTGGCAAAACCTGTTACAGTTCCCTGACTTCCACCTCTCCTCAAAGATGACAAAAGCACATTATGTCTCACCAAAGCAACCCTTTAAAGAATGCTTCAGCATTTATTTGCAAGCTTATAACTCAGCCATTTACTCCCCTTGGGGGCGGGGGGGGGGAGTCCCTTTGTTGTTCCTTTACTGTGTCACACACACAGCCTCACATGGGTGGTGGGAACGCTGAGCTGTGCCTCCCTCTTCCTGGTTCAATCTTGTGTCCCCTCTGTTTTCTGATGCATGAGGAAGGGGAATTCCATCCAGTGGGTGTTCCACCTCTCTGCTGGGTACTTCACATAGTTCATAGCTCAGCGAATCCTCACATGTGAAGGCAGTAACATCCAACTCCTGTCACATGTAAAAAAGTAAACCTCAGAGAACAATTTTGCCTCTAGAGTCTGTCTATTTTGGATAAGTAATATGTTGACTTTTGGACCTCCCATTTCGGGGCTCCAAATCTTTGCATTAAGAATAGCTCTACCGAGCCCTGGCTGGTGTGGCTCTGTTGGTTGGGGCGTTGTCCTATACACCAAAAAGTGGTGGGTTCAATTCCCTATCAGGGTGCATACCTGTGTTTTGGGTTCAATCCCTGGTTGGATTATGTGTGGAAGGCTGCCGATCTCTCTCTCTCTCTCTCTCTCTCTCTCTCTCTCTCCAACCTCCCTCCCTCCCTCCCTCCCTCCCTCCCTCCCTCCCTCCCTCCCTCCCTCCCTTCCTCCCTCCCTGTCTCTAATATCCTTGGGTGAGGATTGAAAAAAAAAAAAGAAGAAGAATAGCTCTGCCTAGTCACATGGAGGTAAAACCCTTTGAGACAAAATTGATTAATAACTTAGAAATGGCTAAATCTCACTTATGTCACACACACACACACACACACACACACACACACACACACACATACACACACACACACACACCCCAAAAAAAAAAAAAGTCCAGAGCAACAAAAGAATATGTACAGGAACGACAAAAAAAACCCTTGTCCTTTCCTCCTCCAGATCTTCTTTGTCACTATATCCCCAGTGCCTGGGATAGAAAGAAAATGAAATGGTTCTATGGAGGCAAATGAATTCCTATGGTGGCTTTGGGCCCTTGCTGTATAGAGTGGACTGGAAGTTTTCTTGAGTCACTCTGGGCCAGGTCCCCTGCTTCCAAGCAGTTTCACATCCAAGGTAAGCAGCAAAAGGACCTGGCCTTCCTCCTTAAGGCCTAAAAAACAACACAGATGGACAGTAAGAAAAGCAGAGGCCTAAAGTCAAGCAAACATGATCCACGTTGCCTTCTTGCCTCCTTTTCTAGCCGGTTCCCTCCCTCCCTTCCTTCCTTCCTTTCTTCCTTCTTTCTTCTTTGTTAAACACACACACACAACAACAACAACAGATCTGTTGGTGGGAGGATTCCTGGATGTTTCCACAAGCAGATGGCAATGTTCTTGTTCTCGAGTTATAGGAACCAGACAGAGAAGGGGCGGTAGAAAAGGGAATGATTGAATCCAAATTAGACAAAGCACATCTGTCCAATCAGTAAACCTCTAGTTCTAATGACTTGAAAAATGACTGCATTTGCAAAAGTGATTTAACATAATCGCTACATTATTATTACAATCAGGAGTATCCCATAAAAGATTTCAGCTTGATTCATTCTTTTAACGAATGTTTGGTCGGTGCCGTACACGTCAGGCTTCAGGCTAGTCGGCTTGTTTTAAAGAGATGAGCAAAACAGGGTACTTGCTGTTCGCAGGCTCACCATCAAGCCAACCCAAACAGCAGTGACTGTGCAGCTTGGTCTGTGCTGGGACGGCTGCATGCCCAGGACGGTAGGGAAGCCTTGGAGGGCAGTCAGAAAGGGTCCCAAGACCTGGTGACACTGGACCTGTGTCCAGAAAAGTGGTAGGATTTAGACACAGGTGGAGAAGCAAAGAAAATTATTTGAGGCAGGAGTAAAAGTCAGTGGAATATGAGAGCACCTGAGCTGTTGGGAACCACAGCTAGTTGGTGCCTCTAGAGCCTGAGGTGAGGCTGAAGAAGCAGCAGGGATGGATTAAGAAAGACTCTAACTCTTATGATTGGACATTAATCTGAAAGCAGTGGGGAACCATCAAAGGGTTTTCAACCAGGAACAGAAATATCATATTAGCATTTTGGACAATCACTTGGGAAGGAGTCGGGAAACAAGACTGGGGACAGGGACACTGGGTAGGAAGGTAGGGCAAGAAACTAGGTGAGAAATTACACAGGGCCTACACCAAGGAGTGTCAGGGAGGATGGAGAGAAGGGGCATGCTGGCCGGCTGAATGCAAAGAGTAAGAAGGAGAAGGAGACACCTTAGAAAACTCCCAGGCTGCTGGCTTGACTTACCAGGTTGAATATTGATATTACTAACCAACAAACAATATAGGAAAAGGGCACATCTTGGGGAGGAAGATGATATGGACAATTTTGGATATGTTAAGTTTGATACTTCCAGCTGGCCATGAGAGAGCCATGTTCAAAGCTCAGGAACAAGATCCAGGCTGGAGAGATGAATTTTAAAAATACATGGTGGGTAATCACCGAAGCTGTAGGTTTAACTTCTATTAGATCAATGGCTTGCAGGCAGTTTTTCTATAACCCACAGTAGAAATACATTTTATAAAGCAATCCTGTGTACACGTAAACATACACATAAAAATTCACTAAACAACACTTATCATTACTAAATGTGATGGAATGTAATAATTTCCCCTCTTAATTTTTAAATGAAGGTCAGATGTACACTAACAGGTTGCAAACTTCAGTTCAGAGCACGCTGTCCTAGACTGTCAGCTTCTTGTGGTGAGCACCACATCTTACACAATTTAGATTCCCCACAGCATCAACTATGATGCCTTTCACATAATGAATTTGTGTGGAAGGAAGGAAGGAAGGAAGAAAGGAAGGAAGGAAGGAAGGAAGGAAGGAAGGAAGGAAGTTTGGCTTCCTGATACTCAATCTTAATTTTCTCCAATAGTACAATGACATCTTGTCTCCTCCAATTCTCTTGAACTTTTACACATAGTTTCTATTTCTCTCACACATATTTTCAAGATGAATCAATTATGAATCATAAGGCCCCCTGGGGTGAGATTTGATGGTTTGCTTTTCCTCTCTACCGCCCCCCCTCAACCCCCTTCCTCCCCCACCCCCAATACCAGCTCCCTAAACCGCACCAAGCATTCCAGGCATAGTCTTTGAAGCTGAGCTGGACTGGCTAAACAGCGTGCTCACATGGTTCAGCTGCAGCTCTTTCTAGGCAAAGACTGTCATGCTCTGTACCACATGACCCCACCGCAGCTGCGGGGACCAGAAGATGACAGCAGCGGCCAATGCACACACACACACAGAAGAGGAAGCAAAAGCCATGAGGAAGCAGAAACTGTGAGCTAGCTGAAGGCAAGAGGAAGAGAGGACGGGATGTAGAAATTGGTTGGTAGGAACAGCAGCAGCTAAAGAAGAAGCAGAGAGTAGTTGAGAAACCAGAGCAGCAGCGCTCTGGAAAAGGGCGCAGTGGCAGCTTCTGCTCCAAGGGACCAGGTACCAAAGAAGCCGTGACAAATCCTGAGTTACCTTCCACTCACCTCATTGCATTTCAGCTCTGTGAGGTCCCGCTACTCATAGATTTTTTTTCTCCACAAGGCCCGGTTGTCCCAAGTGCAGTTGCTCTCTTTCTTAATTTCCCATGTATTTTTTAAAATTCTTAAGTTGTGGAAAAATTGCAAGAATCTTTTAGAGAATCCACATACTCTTTACCCAGATTCACCCATCTTTAATATTTTGCCACATTTCCTTTGCCTCTCATTTGTTTCTGAAGCATTACCTCCTAATATTTCAGTGTATATTGTCATAAATAGGATATTTTCTCATGCAACTACAATACAGATATCAAATTCAGGAAATTTTACATTGATGTAATACTTTAAAAGTCCAAATTTCTACATCAATGTTCATAGCAGCATTATTTACAATAGTTAAAAGGTAGAAACAACCCAAATATTCATCAGTAGATGAATGGGCAAATAAAATGTGGTATATGCATACTGTGGAATATTATTATGCCTTGAAAAGGAACGAAATTCTAATTTATGCTATAACATGGATGAACCTTGAGGACATGTTAAATGAAACACACCCATCATAAGAGGAAAAATACTGTATGATTCCATTATATGAGGTACCTACAATAGTCAAATTCATAGAGACAGAAAGTAGAATGGTGGTTCTCAGAGGCTGGGCAAGGGAAACAGGCAGCTTTGTTTGATGGGCATAGAGTCTCTGTTTGGAAAGGTGAAAACATCTGGAAATGAATAATGATGATGGTTGCACAACATTGTGAATGTACCTAAGGACACTGAACTAGACACCTAAAAATAGTGAAAATGGTCATAAATACAATTTTTAAGCCCATGTTCAAATTCTGTGGATTGTCCCTCCCCCACTGTCTAGGATCATGCATTTCACACGCTGCATTTAATTATTAGGTCTCCTTATGAGCGACATAAGGAACAACTCATTTCTGTTTACCTGGACTTTTGCAGTTCTCACACTGAACGTTCTGTGTCCTGGAAAACCACTCAGTCCTTGGCAAATGGGGACAGTTGGCCAAGCCTACTCTTTAGTCTCCTTTGATCTGTAACAGTTCCTCCACCATTCTTTGTCTTTCGTTGCCATTTTTTACGGAATCAGCTCAGTTATTTCATAGCATGCCCCTCAATTTGATTTTGCCTGACATTTTCCCAGGTTAGGCATTTCTGGCTGGAATACTGCGTTAGTAATATTGCATCCTTATGGACTATTGCACTTGGAGGCACAGGTGTCCCTTTGCCCCACCTGGGGATGCTCATTTTAATCATGGTCAAGGTGTGGTCCAGTTTCACAATCATGTACTTGCTACTTTCCTCCCCATACACTCTTCAGGTAAACTTCTGTTACAGTATGTAAGTGCCCCTTGCACCTGAAGGAGCCCAAGCAGAAGGTACACATTTTTTAGGGAGCATCTGACGACATTCTTGCACTTGAAAAAACAAACCATTTCAGGGCCCAATTTCCATTGTCATTTCACCAAGCACAATAAACCACTTTATTCCGCACCCCTTCCCTCTTGGCCATTTTAGGTTTTTGAGAGAAAGGCTTTTTGAAATGCAAATATTTCTATACAAACCCCTCTCTTTAAAAAAAAAAAAAGCATCACATTACTGAAGAAAGTATGTATGTCTGTTTGAATTCTGTGCCTTGACACGTATTCTCAAAGTGAGAAGTGTTTTGTTGAGGGAATGCACACTATTTATGTGTAGCAGAGACCTTTGCTCTCCTTTATCGACAGCCCAGTTGCCATCAGAGTTTGTTGTATTAAGTAAATGAATACAACAGTTCAAATGAACACATCTCCTTTATTAATTACCCAATCGGGTAACCAGTGGACTCTCCAAAATCACAAGCAGTCATAGAAGGCAGGCTTTATGGGGAAGAGGCAAATGAGCAAAGGTCTCTGAGCTATTGGAAAAACACAGGAGCCTTAACCCAGCCCTGACCATGGTCTAACATGCCACATAGTCTGTTTGTTTATTGTGTTTGCTGTCTGTTTTCTGCCTCTCTCTGCTCTTTTGGAGAAAACTCCCATAAAGCCAGGATCTCTGTTGTGCTCACAGACATGCTGCCTGCCCCATAGTATGCATTCAATTAAGATTTGTTGAATCAATGAATGAATTTATTCATGACTGTAATTAATGTAGTAATACCACTGACTTGTACCCCTAAAATTGGTTAAAACAGTACATTTTATGTCAGGTATATTTTGCCACTCAAAGCAAAGTTTTAAAGTCATCTGACACGGGTAGTCCTGAATTGCTGCTGTATTTGAAATTGTCTCCATAGATTTTCTCTCAGTAGGTCTTCTAATCAGCCTAGACCAGTTCCTCATCCCAACCTAATGGAGGATCAGTCTGTTTCAAAACCCCTTGACTCAAGTTTTTAGTTTTTCTGGTGGGCAGTGGGGGGATGAAGAATAGCAGCCTGTCTTGGTTATAAATAACCTTTCCCACTATACTTCCTTCCCAGGCACCCTCACTCCCACCCTCGAGTTGAAGAGTGGCGTCCTCTAAAATTAATGATAGATTAGTTTTGTTTTCCACATTTCCCCCAGGGAAAGGTAGGAAAAAAATATTAATTTGTGTTTTCTGCCAGCATTCCTGGTCATCCATCTTCAGCCTGGGGAGCTTAGAAACTGCCCCTTGAATAGCACTCCATTCACTTCGGTTCTCGGGTTCTCTTCCCTAGCAGTGAAGAGTTCATTCTTGCCAGTGATGAAGTCTGAAGAGCACAGAAGCAAGAATTACAGCTCAGGGACATTCTGTGAAATAGAATGAGCAGGGGGAGATGTAGCTATATTAATCATCTCTGCTTGGCGTTTTCTGTTCACTAAAGCATTTACTGTTCACAAAATACTTTGTGAGCTACAGCTAATAAATGTACAGACCAATGCAAGGCAGAACCTGCAAGCAGTAAAATCATTATGGATCAAAGCAGTTTTTCTTGGCCCTTCAAACTATCTAGTTTGCTTTTTTTTTATTATTATTTTTAATCCTCACCCCAAGATATTTTTCCATTGATTTTTAAAGAGAGTGGAAGAGAGAGGGAAAGACAGAGAGAAATATAGATGTGAGAGAAACACATCGATGGGTTGCCTCCCGCATACACCCTGCCCAGGGCCCAGGCCAGGGAGGAACCTGCAACCGAGGTATGTGCCCTTGACCGGAATCAAACCCTGGACCCTTCCATCAGCAGGCTGACACTCTATCCACTGAGCCAAACCTGCTAGGGCTAGTTTGCCTTTTTTATTAATTAAATTTTATTAGAGTGACATTGGTCAACATGTACATATAGGTTTCATGTGTGGATTTCTAGTTTGCTTTTTAAATATTTGAATACTTTTGTACAAGTTGTGATTATGACACAAGTTTAAATACACCATGCCTTTTATGAATCAACCCTGATCTGGGAAAGCCTCCACCCCAACACTGACTCTTCTCTGAGGTTTGGGCGGAAAAGCAAAATTTAAAGGGGTGCTCATTAATGTAAGCCTTCAAAAATATATACGATGCCAGGAGTATATTGGATGCTCAATTTAAAAGCATTTCATTGAATTTAACACCAAAGTCAATGAGCGAATATGATTGTGGAAATAGTGATAAAAGAATTTGTAGAAGGCAGAAATGATGAGTGACATCATTTACAAATTTTCTGCCTTTTGTGCAAATGTACAGATGAAGATGCAACAAACAGATCATTGGATGCCTACTTTGTACTATTTTAAGTGTTTTTACACATTTTATCTCATTTAACTTACAGCCATATCCACATCTCTCTACATAGATTAGAATATCAAGGTACTTATGTTGAGAGAAATGATTTGGTTCTCAGCTAAGTAATTTTCTCTCCTTCACTCTTTTTTTTTCATTTTTTTTTAATTATAGGAACAAGAAGCTATTTCTACTTTATTTTAATCTTCTGCTTCTAAAACTCAGACACGTTTTTTAGTTTTCTAAGAAACAGAAAAAGCATGTTTTTTGTTGAAAGATTATAAGGTTAATTATATCGATCTCTAAGCCAACATTTTTAATAACTATATTTTATTATAACTACACATTTTAGTTAGAACATCACTACTGTGCTTAGTTTAATTGTATGTTTTGATTCTGAACTGCAATAAAAATGCTGGGTTTGAGCTAAAACTGTCACAAGGGTGTGCAGAAAGTTTGCAAAGGAAGTCAGGATGAGAACTATCAACTGGGGATAAGGCTCTCAGAAGAATGGACTATTCGACACACCCCCACTCCTAACAAGCTCAAGTCACCTTTTCTAACTCTCATTTTTGGTAAAAAGTGTCAATGAGCACAATGGCTACCCACCGATTACTCCAGAACATAACCTTGATCTGACATTAGCAGTATGTCATTGACTACCATCTTAGACAAAATAATTTAGCAAAACAAAAAAAAATTAGGATAAGAGTAACATTTAAAAGCATCATACTAAATAACACCCATATTATTCAATAATATAACCCCACTCAATTTCCATATACTCTCATATGTGTAAGGACTATTCAATTGCTGCAGCTCCCACTCGTGTGATCATAATGAATAACTGTTGACTTGTTAGAAGTTATTCAACAGTGCCTGTGACAGTATAGATGAATAGATAAACTTCAAGAAAAGATAGATGATGCTATGTATGTGGACTGTAAGAAATCCAAACTTAACGAAGAATGAGCATGAAAATCTGAATTTCATGAATCCATTCTAACACTTATTCATTGTATGACCTTTCAGAAGTTCATTTTCAATTTGTAAAACAGGGATAAAAATATTACTTGCCCTTTAATAGCGTTATGGTGTTTTGAGGATAAATAATAAGAAAGAACATTTTAAAACCAAACACCACAGAAAAGTTAGTTATAATAATAAATGCTTTTAGAAAGACTCCGATTTTAGTTTCCATTTAAATTTTTTTATTTTAAAAATCAATTTCCAAATACTCATTTAAAAAATCAGAAAAGTAGATATGAGGAAAGAGAAAAAAATCATCCATAGTTCTCCCATCCTTCTTCACCTTCAAGTCTTTGCTTGGATATCACTTTCTCAGTGAGGCTTTTAGGACACTGGGTTCAAAGTTTTTACACAACCACCTCCACACACACAAACACCAGGCACTGCCCATCTATAGCACTTCAGGCCATGTGACCCACAAGTTAATATACTTATTTGCATATTGTCTTTATCCAGAGGAATTTGAGCATCATGAAGTCAAGGACTTTTTTCATTTTGTTGGTTGTTGTATGCCTAGTCCCTGTCCATTGTCAGCATTCTATAGATATTCATTGAATAAATCAATGAATTCAAACACAAGTACTATTAACATTTAGTTAGATGTGTTTCTTCTAGTATTTTTAAAATTTTAATGCAGTGAGTTTTATTTTTAACATAAAAGGGGGAAAGTAACATTTATTAAATTCCAGGCACTGTGCTAAGGAGTTTACATACTTTTTGTTATTTAATCTGTCAGCAACCCTGAGTGATATTACCCCTGTTTTACAGATGAGAAAACCAAAGGCTCAATGTGTTAAGCAATGTACACAAAGCAATGTGTGCAAGGTCACGTTCCTAGGAATTGAAATTGAATTCAAATCAAAGTGTGTGACTCTAAAGTTTGTGCAAGTTTCACCACATCATTGGGCTTTATAGTTGTCCTCTTGCTGTATATTTATTCATATCCATCTCTTACCACTTAGCTTTATATTTTAAGTATTTCCTCATGGTATCACATTTCATTTCCTATTTTAAAGCTAAAACTAACTGCAAATGCAGACCATACTAGAGAGAGCGATATTATACATTGGTTGAAGGTCATCCCTATCTATCATGTAAGTGTTCGGTTACAAGCTTTCCTAAAAATCCTATTTAATCTACTCCTGTGCTTTTGTCCACAGCCCCTCCCTATTCCTGTCTACCCACTCACATTTGTATTAGTTGAGAGTCTCAGACTCAACCTAGCTGCTCAAGTGTTTTGTTTTTGAGGGGGATTATTTATGAGAGAAGACTGGGTTGGCTCACAGGTTTGAAGCTGAACAGTTAAGCCTTGAAAAGGATGTGTCAGCTGGAGCCCGGCCATTGGGGCTCTCTGGCCATCTCCTGCCTTTGAATCTCTGCCTGTTGGTGTCATCCTTCCAGACCAGCTTCCTCCATTGGAGTGGAAGACATCACTGCCTTGGGCACACATTCTTCCAGCTCCCTGACCAAAGGAAAAAGGAATATCTCTCTTCTAGCTCAAGCTTGATAAATATTAGTTAAAGGACAGAGATTGACCTGCCTGGGCTTTGTGCCTATGCAGGGACTGATCAATGTGCCCAGGGGAGTGGAGAACAATGATTGGCTCAGCTCGAGCCACGCGACTTTCCTCCGAAGCACTTCCCATTACGGTAGCCCCCACTTGGTGTTAAGGATCATGTCCCAAAATAACGTCTGTTCTGAACAGACAAAATATTGAATGTTCCCCTGTAGGACCAGATCAAACCCTGCCTCCTTCCTTAACCCTTCAGGCCTGTTCATTCATTATGAAGAAAGAGCCACAGAGCACCTGTCTTATAGTAGGCACCGCTAGGTTCTGGAGATAGCCTTATTCACTCAGTCAATCAACCAACACTTATTCAGTCTCCTCTGTTGAGCACCTTGTTATAAATTGCTAGGAACACAACAATGAGGAAGACAGGAAAGTCTCTACCCTCTAGAACTTATATCCTTTTGTCATGACACCTGATACACAAGTAGATAAATGAAAGAATCATAGGCTGTGAGAAGAAATAACAAGGGAACCATAAGAGGATAATGAGGGTAGACACAGGGAAGGGTGGCCCCTCTGAAGAACTAAT
The DNA here is from genome assembly GCF_951640355.1 of Cnephaeus nilssonii. Lineage (NCBI taxonomy): Eukaryota > Metazoa > Chordata > Mammalia > Chiroptera > Vespertilionidae > Cnephaeus > Cnephaeus nilssonii. The sequence continues at coordinate 22,205,554 of NC_137092.1, forward strand.
AATGTAAAAATTACCCAACCCACTGTGTCCTCTTTATGAATCCCTCACAGGCCTTAGTATAGAGGCTGAGCATATGAAGATTTGCTAAATTGAAAAGGAACTTGGGAAATGCAATGTCTAGCTTAGTGTAAAAATAAAGGAAATGTCTTGAACATTGAGACTTGCTGGTTAAAGGAGGTCATACTCCCTTATGAATTTTAGGGAAAAAAAAACACATCATTTAACAATCATTAATAAAAAAAATGTGTGACCATAGGAACTGCAGAGTTCACAAGGTTTCAGTACACATTTCCAAACAAGCCTAAGAAATGTGTCATTGCTATCCAACTCATCAAAAACAAATCCATAACAAAGGGGGGGGAAAGGCTATTCTGCACTTCACATACCTAAGCACTAAAGAACTTAGACTTCTCTGAAAATCCAATAGGCATGTTATTTCTTTGCAATGATCTTTTCCCCTGGATAAATTTGTTTCTATGAGTAACTAAACTGGGTTCCTAGACCCAATTCCAATGTGTTGGGGATGTTCCCCCACACAAACAAACAATTCCCAGACACTAACAGGGTATTCAAGAATTCAACTCAGTTCTGACACTATTTACCTGAAGGTAGCATCAAATTCCACAGGTTAAGAGTTCAGTCCCAGAAGAATGCCATTCCCCAATCCAAACACCACCACAGCCCAGGCTCTTACCTGTGCTTCTGACCAACTGACTACAGACAGGAGATTTGAAGGGCCCCCCTCCAACTCAAAGTGCCAATTACAAGTTACTTTCAAATCTTCAGAGACAATTACCTTGTTCTTTTTATGTCTGCTCTTCTTCAAGCTAAGCACCCCTATTTCTTTTGATGTTTCTCACATGATGAAGTATGCCCCTTTGTTACACCTCTGCAGCATCCATTTGTTCTCTTTTCTCAAGAATCCTCATTTCCAACTGGAACTCCATATGGTTCTGGAGAAGCTGACTCCACCCCTCCTCCTATGGTGAAGTCCATTCCATTCTCCTGGCCACTGGGGTGGCATCAGGGGTGGGTACTTGATGTAAGCCATCCAATCAGAGTAAATTTCAGGTCTTCAGCTCTTTGGATCTAAGGTATGGGATGGGTTGAGGATGCATGGAACCTTGGGAATTGTTGACGTCTCCCTTGGACCACAAAAAGAAGAGCCTACCTGAAAACGGTGCCAATATCCAAAAAGCTGGTGGAGAGATGGAGAGAAAACCTGAGTTCTGGTTGCCTGATGTAACTCCCCAGAAAAGCCTTGTCTGAAAGCAATTCTTCAGAATTACGTGGTTTCAATTACATGAGTCAGTAAGTACTCTTTCTTGCTTAGCCCAGTTTGATTCTAGTGTTTTGTTACTCGCAACTAAAAATATCCTGACTGACGCGTGCGAGATGGCTCTTTCCTATGGTTGCCTTCCTTTGGACAGACTCCAGTTTGCCAATGACCCTCTTACCAGGTTCCCAGAACAAAACCTACTGTTCTAGATGGAGCCTGGCCAGTGCAAGTCACAGGGGTTCTCTCATGAGCCCTGATTAGAATGCAGTGTTGTTACGTCTGAACCTGAGACTACATTAGGATTTTGAGCATCCCAATAAAAGCTGCATTGTTACTTAGGTGGAGAAGCTGGATTTATAAGTTGCCTGGCTCCAGAGTCCATCTTTAAATGGCTATGCTCTACTGCCACTTGAGTGCTGTGTTTTTCAATGCTGCACACTCATATCTGTTGCTACATCCTAACGTGCTACATTGATTACTTCATATCCTATTTGACCATCTCTATAGATCTGAGTTCTTATAATGCCGTGTTTCTAAATTTTTTTTCTTAAAAAAGTATATATATGCATGTACACACACATATATACTTTTTAAAGAAAAGTAAGATATATATACTTATGATATATGCATATGTGTGTGTATAAAATCCTTACTATTGTTTTCATATATACAAATATATGAGCAAAACCCTGCTCGTATGGGCCCTTGGCCAAGACAGGACCTTTGTTATATTGAACTAGACAGCATGATGATAGCTGTTAAAACAGGGCTCTGCCTATACTTAATCCTTCTCCAAAAAAGGAAATATTTAGTTTCAGGGAGGAATCTAGCAGGAAACATTAGAAAAGAATGAGGGACGTGTGTTGGCCTCCTGTTAGAAAGCGATGGCAGAGTCCGGGGCAGCTGCTCCTACCCGAGGCTTGAGGAGGCACAGCCTGGCCAAGTAGCTGGGATCCCCACAAAAGGCCCCAGTTCTACTGAGCTGCTCAGATACTTATCAAACAATTGCTATAATTTTAAGGAAAATCCCCTTATTTTCATTTTTAAAATCTAAGGTTTCTTTAAAAAAATAGATTAAAAATTCACATAATTCCAAAGCCTAAATGAACAAAAGATTACACAGTGAAAAGTCTTCCTACACCTAAAACTCCAAGACTTGGTTCCCCTCCTGGGAGACAAAGTCCCTTCTTTATCCTTCCAGATATATTTGATTATCAGTTTTTTACTGTCATGTTTTCCCCTGGAGGCATGTATTTAAGACTTTTTATCTTATCTTGCCACACTTTCCTCTCTTTTCTATCTCTTCTTAAAGAAGACAAGGCCAACCTCCCCTGAGGACTTTCTTCCAAAGACCAGTTTGTCGTTGGTTGACATTGGTTTTATCTTCCCTGCAACTCCAGTTTTTTGCTCTAGCTAGGAATAAGTCTGTATGTGACAGCTGGTGGGCCCAGTCACCTTCCAGTGAGTGATGGATGGGACCAGGAGGAGCGACCATTCCCTAATAGTGCAAGGTTTTTGCAAGCTCAAAGTCCTAAGAACTGACAGTTGCCTCCAACTGTTACCAGCTGTTAACTTGGCTAATGTGGGGTGATCTGCCTCCCCTTCAGCAAACCATCTGGGACAGCAGCTGGCTCACTATATATCTTGCTTTACAGCCTCTGTGACACTCGATTCTGAATTTCTTAAAATTCCTAAAAATAATATCCTAACCCCATTCCAGAGTCCCCACATTCATCGCTAGCCGTGTGACCTTGCAGGAGTAACTTACCCTTGGTTCTGGGTTTCCTGTCTGTACAATGGGAGGGCAGTGGGGTCTGGGCCCTTCCAGCCCTAAAAACTCGGTAAGAACAATGGGGTCAGTTGTGAAATGGAGATAAGCAGTTTCTGCTCTTTGCTGCCTTTGTCCTAGAGAGTTTAAGAACTGCTTGTCTTGTGACTGCAAAAAATTATTTTCGAATCCCACATACTGGCAAGTAATTTTTTAAAAATCATTTAAGTTATTACAAAAATAGCATTAATTTTTTTAAGTATAAAAAGATAGTAGATAAAGGGCATTTACCTCCCCCTTTTAAACCTCACCTCTGTATATTCAGTTAATCAATAATTCTCACCCAATTGAACTTTATTTTGAGTCAACAGAGTTGTCAGAGTGTCAGTTTTGAGGTGGCTGAATGAGTTATATGCATCTCCCTGGGAAGGGCCAGCTTGGATGACTGCAAATGGCAGTACACTGGGGTGCCACTTTTCTGTGTTCTGAGGTGTCGGATTCTCAGGACTCAGCTACACAAGAGACTGATGTCTAACCAAATTGACAACTTCTCTGTTTGCAATGGGAAACATACTTTGTCCATAACCAGAATACTGCTATGGTGTAGTCACCATCTCCCCTGAAGCAAGGTGCCTGGGGAAAAGCTTTTTATCCAAAGATTTAATGAGAATGGAATTAGTACAAGATAATCTATCCTAGCCCTGATAGATAGGAGCAGATAGACAATTCCTACTTCACAAGAGAGATTCCTGGAATGCAAGTGTCTCATGTTTGGTTCATTTATTCATTTAGCAAACATTTAACAAGCCTGCCAGCAGACTCACTTAAAGTATTAAAACGTAAGTTTTCTGGCTCCTCTCAAGACTGTGGGAGGAGCCTTCATACTATGTTCACACATTAATATGCTTTTGTAAATTTTGCAAAAACAGGTATTTTAAATGCAGTCAGTTAAGGCTTTCATCTCTGTCCTCGTACGTCTCCGCAGTCATACTTCCTCTTGAGTTGGGTGGCATTGGAGTTGTCATAGGCATTTTTGGAATCTGGAAAAGGAGGAGTTGACTTAGGGATATATTTTGCTTGGATTTAGTGGCTCACAATCACTTCTTTAAATAGGTAAGTCATTGCTGGCTTCCCTATATCAGAACAGCTTCTGGGAATGCTTCTGCAGCCCACTGAGTCTGCTCTCACCCGGCAATGAGACAGGGAAGGCACTGGGCCAGAAGTCATATTACAATATGAGCATGTCCTATGCATCAAAACTGTGTGGAGATTGGAAGAGAACAAAGGTTTGAAATATACACTCAGAAGCAAATTCATGGAAATTTCTTCGTCTTTACACATATGAAATTCTAAGTAGAAAATCCAGTTATCTTTAATACCTATCAAAACAAAAGTTTTTCCCATCAGGAATATACTTAATTATGCAGTACATGCAATGATAAACATGTCACACAATTTTTTCCCTTTCTTGATGGAAATAGGGCAAAATAGAACATAATAGAATCCTGTATTTGTAGGGTAGTATTATAAACTATGAATACATCTGTAAGGGAATTTGAGTACTTCATGCATCCCAATTATCAATATTTTAAAAATTGTTGAGCCCTAGCCAGTTTGGTTCAGTGAATAGAGGGTCGGCCTGTGGACCAAAGGCTCCTGGGTTCAATTCCAGTCAAGGGCACGTACCTTGGTTGCAGGCTCCTTCTTGGCCCAGACCCTGGTCGGGGTGTGTGCAGGAGTCAACCAATGGATGTGTTTCTCTCACATTTATGTTTCTCTGTCTTTCCCTCTCTCTTCCACTCTCTTTAAAAAGATCAATGGAAAAATATTCTCGGGTGAGGATTAACAAAAATAAATAAAAAGAAAAAAGAAAGAAAAAAAAATTTGTTGATCAACCAAGCCAGAAGAATGAATTATCTTCCTATTTTCTCTATATAAAATGATATGGCAAAATAGTTTTCATATAAAGATTATCCAAATTTTAAAATGCAGGAAAAATAGCATTATAGAAGTGTTTTAGGTGGTTAATTAATAAAGATACCATCTTTTTAAATGAATATTTTGTCAGCTTTTAAAAATTTACCAAGAGGGAACCCTAAAATATAAATATTTTTTAAATTTATTATATATATATATATATATATATATATATACACACACACACATATCTATATCTATATCTATATCTATATATCTATATCTATATCTATATCTATATCTATATCTATATCTATATATTTCATTGTCTTCCATTTTCCCCTCTTTATCCCCCTACGCCCAGCCCCTACCCTGTTGTTCATGTCCATGGGCTATGCATATAAGCATGTAAGTTCTTTGGTTTCTCTCTTCTCGACTCCCAACCACACCCCCCTCCCCGCCCCCCCCCATTGAAGTATGTCAATCTGTTTCATGCCTTCATGCTTTAGGTCCTTTTTCTTGGGGCAAAATTAATTGGCTGTGAAGAGGTCTAGTCATTACCCTACTCTTTCATTTGCCCAACAATAAAATTTCAGATGACCTTCATGACCACCTCCTTTTTTAGCTCTTTACTTGTCTCATTAAATAGGAAATGGGCGCAGGTTGGGACAAAGATTTTTTTTGCATAAGAACATGTAATGCTTACTTGTTCTATTATTGCAATATTGTGAATTTTTCTCTTTTGGAGAAATGTGCATACAGATCTTGGTGTATTTTACTTGAAAATAATAAGTTAGAGTTACTATTAGTTATTTCTTCTTTTTATTCAAAAAGAGAGAAATGTGGGGGAAATGTCATGGTTACTTTAGATCTATAGGGAAGAATTTGGCCAGGAGTATCCTAATACTACAAGATTTAATACATATTTTATGGTTAATATTATCTATCATCAGTTATAAGTTTATACTTACTAAACTAACCATTAAGTAATTAGAGGAGATATGGAATGATGATTAAGAGCTTAAGCTCAAGTCCAGCTGGTATGGCTCAGCATTGAGCCTGGACCCAGGAAACAGGAGGCTGCTGGTTCATTTCCTGGTCAGGGCACATGCCCGGGGTTGCAGACTCGATCTGCAATGAGGGTTGTGCAAGAGGCAACTGATCGATGATGTTCCTCTGTCATCGATGTTTCTATCTCTCTGTCCCTCTCCTTTCCTTTCTCTCTCTCTCTCTAAAATATATATATATATATATATATTTTAAAGAGCTAGACTTCCTGGGTTCAAATCCCAGTTTTTACCTCTAATTATCTCTGTAAACTTAGGTAATTTCCAACACCTCTCCATACCTCAGTTTCCTCAGAAGTAGAGGATCACAAGTAGAGGATCAAAATGTTATTCCTTTCATATACTTATTTTTTGGGATGAAATGAATGTCCCAGTTTTTGCACCTGTAAGATGCTCTTTCTCACAGGGTGGTTGTGGGGACTCAACTCATTAAACATGAACAGTGTTTAGCACAGGACCTGTCTCATGGGATGGCTTCAACAAATGTGTTTTATGTAACAAGTAAGGAAAGAAATCTGTCTTAACAATACAAAATTAAATGCTTATTTTACTTTTCACACACCATATTACAGCCAGGAATTTGGGCATTAATATGCTGTATTGACAGTGAATATGCTGAAAGAGAAACAGGCAAAGCATTAACTTTGAAGAGAAAATTCCCTTGACATCCTCATATTTCATTGCATGAATCACCAACTGAATATAGTGGAAAAGGAGAGTAAATATATATAAAGACTTAAATGATTTTCTGATTTTTAATAGAGCATATATATTTTTAAAAATTTTGTTGATTGATTGATTTGAGTGGGGAGAGAGGGAGAGAGAGACAGAGAGACAGAGAGAGAGAGATCAATTTGTTCCACTTACGTATGCATTCACTGGTTGCTGTTTATATGTGTCCTGACCGGAGACTGAACCCACAACCTTGGTGTATCTGGACAAAGCTACCCAGCCAGGGCTAAATAGAACATATCTTGATTTTAGTTCTCTATTCAACACTATTGTGGAAATGTAATGGTAACACAATTTCTTCATTTTATCTGATATTAGTTCTCTGGTTTAGCTCTAATTTGTTGAGAGTAAACATGTGGCAAAACACTAAGTCACTTATTAAATCTAATGTTTTTTCTTATTATATAATCATGACCAGGTTACATGTTCTAGGTTCTAAATGGCATTTAACTGGGTTTACTAGTATATAGCATTAAAGCATCCAGATAGAAAAATAAAGGGAGTCAGTCAATTATCCCTATTTTTCATAAAACACCAAAAATAAGTAAATATTTAGAAATGTCTATAGATTGACTGAATTTTTTACTTTTTATTTAGACATTGATCGTAATTTTAAAGACATACACTAAGTCAAAATACATTAAAGCTAGCTTTGTGCTTTTGAGTCATCCAATGTAAGCTATTTTTGTGTCTTTAATTTCCCTAATTTTCAAGCTAGACATAACATTGAACATGATAGTGGGCAACTATAGTTTTCGATTGCCCGAGCCACCCTTTATTTGGAGAACCGTCCCTTTGTACTTTACTAGAGCTTGGTGGCTGTCAGTCACAGTACTCTGCCACCTGCTCTCTGCCTATCATGGTGACAAGTCAGTAATGTAGCCTGCTAATCAAAGTAACCCAATTCCCCAGGTAAAGTGGTTGGTCAGAGGTGAACCAATTAAAGTTCTTCCCTGGGACTTTTCAGCCAGAGATAGAGTGGAAACCTGTTCTCATTTCTAGATTATGGGGCTGGAAGGAGGTGCATGTGGACCTCTATCTTCTCATCTGTAGGAGCAGAACAGGTCTACTTTCCAATACAAGAAAATCTGAGATGGAACGAGGGGACCTGACTATATTGCTTGGTCCCCTAGATTTAGTTCAGGTATTACATTGTGTCCTTGCACCCCCACACATGTGTGTTGTTGTTTTCTTAAATATTTTTTTCCATTGATTTTTAGAGAGAGAGGGGAGAGAACTAGAGAGATAGAAACATCAATGAGAGAGTAACATCAATTGGCTGCCTCTTGCTTGCCCCCTATTGGGGATCAAGCCTGCAACCCAAGCATGTGCCCTAACCAGGGATCAAACTGGCAACCTCTTGGTTACTGGGTTGATGCTCAACCATTGAATCACATTGCCAGGTGTGAGTGTGTTTTAAAGATCATTTGAGTTGAAGGAGTCCTGATAAGTATAGACATCTTTCTAATTTATTCATAGATGCAACCATTGAAAGTGAATATATAACAATGGAGTACATTAAAAAATGTGATCCAGGTGTGTCACTTGAACCCAGGCAGTATTCAAAGCAATTGAGAGGCTAGGCTCTGGAGTCATACTGTGTGCTTGCCTGAAGACTAATCACTAGTTGGGGCTGGGAAAGACAGCTCCTCTACAGGGGACATGTGCTCCCCACTTGTTATAGAGAGGGCCTCAGTCACCATGGACACTGTTGTCTTTCTTAGCAGTGCATTATGAGAAATGTCAACCATTTCTTGTCTCTCTGTCTATATCAACATTAGAAAGAGAAAGGTAGAATGGGTTACCCATGAAAAACAGGAGCAAGCCTTTTTCTCTGTGGATGGGAAGAACATTCTTCCAGGTTGTGCTTTTAAGGAAACAATACAGTCTAAGCCACCATTGTGAGTCCACTATTTTATTCATTTTCATCACTTCCTTGGGCGTTTGCCACCCTGGATTGGGGACTGCCTGTCCCTGAATATCTTCTCCAATACTACTTGAGTATTTTCATTTGTCTACTATGCTGCTGAGAGGTGGAGATTCATTTGGGTTAAGGATTCCATGGTAATGATACAAATCCCTCTGGGAAGTTTAGCATGAGAGCACAGGCTTCAGTGTCAGACTGCCTGGATTCAAAGGCCAACCCCATTACGGACTGTAGACAAGTTACTTAACCTCTCTGTGCCTCAGTTTCCTCATTTGTGGAATGCAAATAATAATAGCAGCTTCAGCCCTAGCCAGTTTGGCTCAGGGGTTAGAGTGTTGGCCCATGGATTGAACGGTCTCAGTCAAGGGCACATACCTCTATTGCAGGGTTGGTCCTTTGCCCTATCCAGGATGAGTACGGGAGGCAACTAATCAATGTGTCTCTTTCACATCCATGTCTCTCTCTCTCTGTGTCTCTCCCCCTCCCTTCTATACTCTCTTAAAAAAAAAAAATCAATGGGAAAAAAATATCCTCAGGTGAGGATTAACAACAACAAACAATCCTATATAATAAAAGCCTAATATGCAAATTGTCCCCTTGACCAGGAGTTCAACTGGTCACTTTAAGGTGTGCTGACCACCAGGGGGTGGCGCGAAACATGGTGGGTATCAGCAACATGCTTCAACCTCTCACCAACTACCTGGGGTGGGCGTGATGGGGACGGAGGTGCAGTGAGAATGCAGGGTGTCAGCTGAGCTTGCTCTCACTCCCCCTGCTACCCTCCCCTGGGGCGCCAGGGCTCGCATGCTGGGGAAGCCCCCTCCCCCCTGCACTCAGGTGCTGGGTGCCTGTGAGGAGCCCACCCCGCACCCACGCGGCATCTTCCAGGTGAGCCAGGCCACAGCTATCTGGACCGCAGGGGCCGGGTCGGGCTCCCTGTGCGTTCATGTAGAAGCTGGTCTGCAAAGCCTGCTGGGAGAGAGTGCACTGCCCACCTGACTTCCATGCCACACCACTGGGCAGCCCAGAGGCCCACACTGCGGCCCAGCCTGTGACGTCTGGCCGCGCTCACCGCATCTCTGTGTGGGGACTCGAGCACTGTGACTCAGGCGGAGGGGTGTGCATGGGGGCACAGGGGCCCAGGTGCTGCCCAGGGCCCAGAGTTCAGCTGGGACCTGCCCTTCCACGCCAGACACTCATGCTTCAATCGCCAACCAGGCCTAGGGACCACACCTGTGCACAAATTTCGTGCACTGGGCCTCTAGTAATACTAATAATAGCCCAGGATCCTTAAGGGCTTGAAGAATTTGTGCATTCTTAGAATAGTGTCAGGCACACAGGAAAGCATCATATAAGTATTAGCTCTTACTATGCTTAGGTGTTCATAGATCATTTAAATCAGATTTTCTTCTCCCTAATCTAACTGAGAACTGCTTTGCTGAGGTAGTGGAGGGCAAGGTGGAGTGTTGAGGACCAGAGTTGTTGCAAATCAGGCTTGTGGGAGGGAATGGAGAGGATGAAGAGAGTGAAGGACTCTGCAGGGTGAAGTAAGCCTAGATAGGATGCTACAGCTGGGGTCTTTGGGCCCCTAGAACAAAGGATATTAGAAGATGGAAGGGAGGAAAAGGAAAGGAAGTGAGAGGGTGCCAAAGTAAATAGCACACATTTCAAAGCCGTGTCCAGTGTTGACTTGCATCCAGAAAAGGGAAGAAGTTCTTTTTCTACCTCTTACTCTTGGACTAGTATCATAAGTTAACTTCATTATGAAATGAAATAGAGTGCTGTGGACAAACCTGAAGTCCCAACCACCTATAATAATCTATAATAATAAAAGCATAATATGCTAATTAGACTGGACAACCGAACGACCTTCCAGATGAAGCCGCAGTGGCAGGGGCTGAGACAGAGGCGGTTAGGGGCAATCAGGCAGGCAGGTGAGTGGTTAGGGGCGATCAGGCAGGCAGGTGAGTGGTTAGGGGTGATCAGGCAGGCAGGCAGAGTGGTTAGGGGCAATCAGGAAAGCAGGCAGAGTGGTTAGGGGCAATCAGGCAGGCAGGCAGGTGAGCAGTTGGGAGCCAGCAATTCCAGATTGCGAGAGGGATGTCTGACTGCCAGTTTATCCCGAGGGTAACCGGATTGTGAGAGGGTGCAGGCCGGGCTGAGGGACACCCCTCCCCCCCATGCACAAATTTCATGCACCGGGCCTCTAGTCATTTATAATGTTGTACAGGAAATATTTTCTGACTTCCAAATACGAGGCTTCAGTGATCTTTTGGAACTGGATCCATTTGTAAGTTGGGGCCTCTCATTTCCTGGGGTGGGTGGCAGAGGGGAGGATGCAGCTGGGCAGGTCAGATAGAATGCCAGTGTTTCACAACAGGAAAAAAAACACACACTAGAGTTTACAGTGGTTGGGTTGTCTGACTAGTAACACACTCTGCACCAGAGCCCACATCTCCAGGTCTCTACATTTCTCGCAGATGGTGGATGCCCACCTGCCATTTTTTTTGAGGAGGTGGAAGAGGGGTGAAAAATGGGGAGAGCCTCAAGACTCCTCCAAATCCAAGATTCAGTGATTAGTCTACACTGCCTACTTTTATGAACCATTGTTTACTAAAAATCATGTCTTTAATAAATATTTTAGATTAAACCTGTTGCTCAGAAAGCCACTTAATGTTTTCTGTGTAGAAGGCACTAAGTAGAAGGGTTAAAACTACCATGCTCCTGGAGCAAGACTGCCTCAGATCAAGTCCTGATGCTGCCACTTCCTAGTGTGTGACCTTGAACTAGCTGCTTATGTTTAGTACTACCCTATAGGGCTGCATGTGGGTGAAATGATTAAGTACATGTGAAGTGCTTAGAAAGCACCAGATCCATGGGGTCAATACTGGTAAATACCGTGTCAGAATACTGTATGAATGGTGTGATGAGGTTAAAGGTGTGGTCCTTGCTTTCTAGGAACTTAGAAACTAGCTGGGAAGAGAAAGCATCTGCATATAGTATGTCTTAGAAACAGGTACAACATAATCACATCTCCTTTCATCAAGGTATACACTGGTGTATCACTATTAAAAATTAAGGAAGTAAGAATTAAGGAAAGAAAAGAGAAAGTGAGCTATGACTTGGATTTTGAAAGACTTGCTGGTTTACCACTACAAACAGTTTCATTCAAGGATTTTGGAGTAGTGACTTGTCCATGATCAGTATTGTTAATCTTGGTTCATTATGTATTTAATGAAAATGTTCTTTGTGCAAGAAGCTTAGTATTGTCTTTCTTGGTTAGTAGTAACGAAGGACTACAAATTTGAAGGAGCTCTTATCCTCAAGGAGATTAAGATCTGTTATAAGAAGTTATATACTAACAGAACACAAGGTGGAAAGTATCATGGAAAAGGCATCACCAGTAGGCAACACAATGGTTTCCAGAAAAACAAACAAACAAACAGGAGACATATGTACTAAATAATAAAAATTAAAAAAAGGGTTAGACTTTGGTGCACAAAGGAGCCCAGATGCCTAAATCACATGAGGGAGATCTTGGTCTTTTTGGAAAGGCCTCCTAGGGTATAATAGGTATTGGGACTGGTCTTCCTTGGGCTTTGTAGGATGAGAAATTTAATCAGGCTATCTAGAAGCTGCGGAGACCCCACTAAATGACAAGAGAGGAATCTGAATGAGAATTTATTAAATAATCTAGCCAGACAACAGGACTGAACATCTCCATGTCCTCTGATTCTCCACCTCCCCCCCACCCTTCACCCTCATTACTCCTGCTAAATAGAATCATTTTGGGAATAACTTATAGATCAAGGGAGTGATTGGTATGAGTCAGATAGATTGACATTTTTCACTCTGAGAATATTTCCGTTTTAACTACACTTTTGCATCTGGACAATTACTTTTCTAGACTCTTCTTTTTACATATTTGTTCTATTATTACACACTAGAGGCCCGGTGCATGAAATTCATGCATTGGGGGGGGGGTGTTCCTCAGCCCAGCCTGCACCCTCTCCAATCTGGGACCCCTCGAGGGATGACTAGGCTGTTTGTTTTTTTAAAGTTGGGCAGTTGGACATCCCTCTCACAATCCAGGGCTGCTGGCTCCCAACTGCTCACCTTCCTGCCTTCCTGATTGCCCCTAACTGCTTCTGCCTGCCAGCCTGATCACCCCTAACCACTCCCCTGCCAGCATGATTGATGCCTAACTGCTCCCCTGCCAGCCTGATTGCCCCTAACTGCCCTCCCCTGCAGGCCTGGTCACCCCTAACTGCCCTCCCCTGCAGGCCTGGTCACCTCTAACTGCCCTCCACTGCAGGCTTGATCGCCCCCAACTGCCCTCCCTTGCAGGCCTGGTCCCTCCCAACTGCCTTCCCCTGCTGGCCATCTTGTGGCAGCCATCTTGTGTCCACATGGGGGCAGTCATCTTTGACCACATGGGGGCAGCCACCTTGTGTGTTGGAGTGATGGTCAATTTGCATATTACTCTTTTATTAGATAGGATAGAGGCCTGGTGCACGGGTGGGGGCCAGCTGGTTTGCCCTGAAGGGTGTCCTGGATCAGGGTGGGGGTTCCCTTGGGGCGTGGGGCGGCCTGGGCAAGGGGCCTGTGGTGGTTTGCAGGCCGGCCACGCCCCCCGGCGACCAAGCGGAGGCCCTGGTATTTGGGACTTATTTATCTTCTATAATTGAAACTTTGTAGCCTTCAGCTCAGGCCAGGGCAGGCCAGGAACTTGGCTTCCTCCATCGCCAGGGAAACTCAAGCCTCCTGCTGGCTCCGTGACTGTCACCATTTTTGTTGGGATTTATTTATCTTCTATAATTGAAACTTTGTAGCCTTGAGTGGAGGCCTGGGCCCACCAGGGTGTGCGGAAAACTTGGCTTCCTCCATTGCCGGGGAAACCCAAGCCTCCTGCTTGCTCCGTGGCCATAGCCATCTTGGTTGGGTTAATTTGCATACTCGCTCCTGATTGGCTGGTGGGCGTGGCTTATGGGTGTAGTGGAGGTATGGTCAATTTGCATATTACTCTTTTATTAGATAGGATTCCTTTTTCATCTGTACAAAAAATGTTAGCATGTTACAATTTTTAAGTGTATAGTTCATCTTATATTGGCTACATTTTAAAAAAGAAATTTTAAAGTTTCTTCCCGGTGACATTAAGGGAGGAAACTTGGTTTCTTATCAGTATTTTCTAAATCCCACTATAGGATGAGTTATGTTGGAAAGTTGACTGTTGAAAACAAATATTAACATAATAATTGAATTATTTCTTTACCTGAAGATTTCATCTTCCTCCTTTTTGTCTCCATCTCCGTCCTCGATCTTGAATACTATTTTTAGATTTGACTCTGTTTGCTGATTATACAACAAATTTTATATGGTTAATTGAAGAGGTATCTCAGTACCTGGTGTCTCCAATTCCTAAATTTTCTAGAGTTCTGCTATGTAAATCAGCAGGCTTCTTTTTGCCTTTTCCCTCTACAGGCAGTTAATTTCATTTTTCTCTGCTTAGTTTATCTTTTTTTCTTATCTTCCAATTTTATTTTTTTTTATAATCTCCCATTCTTTTTGCCCTTTATTGTAGTTTTAGGAGAGTTTTGAGAGATAGCAGATAAAACATGTATATTCAATTCAAGTTTAGAAGATGGTCGATAAGTTTGTTTTTAATCTATCAGAAGCCCAACACCTCTCTTGCGGTTATATTTCAAAATTAATCATGTTGATAGGAAAGAAGACTGAAAATAGGTAAGTCTTTGAAAATATTTATGGATAACTCAGCCCCAAAGTCCATTAGTTTTAAAGTGATTTTATTTTAGCCCTGGCTGCTGTGGCTCAGTTGGTTGAGTGTGTCCCATACACCAAGAGGTCGAGGGTTCAATTCCCAGTTAAGGCACATGCCTGGGTAGTGGGCTCAGTCCCCAGTAGGGGGCTTGTAGGAGACAGGCGATCGATGTGATCAGCATTTCTCTCTCCCCCCCCCCCCCCCGCCCTCTTTCAATATTTAAAAAAATAAAGTGGTTTTAGTTTAGTTTCAGTATCTAGGCTGGTGATGTTCATAGTATAGTACATATGAGTAAATTGAAGACAGTCTTTTGAAAAGTAACTAACATAGGCTGTTTTTATTTTTTGTTAATCCTCACCCAAGGATATTTTTCCATTGATTTTTAGGGAGAGTGGAAGAGAGGGAAAAAGAGAGAGAAACATCTATGTGAGAGAAACACACCGATTGGTTGCCTCCTGCACAAGCCCTGACTGGCGGGGGCAGGGGGAGGGGCGGCGAGGAGCCTGCAACCAAGGTACATGCCCTTGACGGGAATGGAACCTGGGACCCTTTGGTCAGCAGACCAATGCTCTATTCACTGAGTCAAACAAGCTAGGGCTAGGCTGTTTGTATTTTTAAAGTTGTGCTTTTAACTGAGGTCACAATTTGAAAGTCAATCTATAACTAATCTTGTCACCACTTAAACTTTCTCAGACCTGAATACTCTTAAATAATAACTAATATGTTATAGATATCATGGCTTTTTTTAGATAAATAAAATTTCCAGTATTCAACAATGAGTTTCAAATCTGTATATACAGGATTAAGTCTTAATTAAGAAAGTCTCTCTTGAAGTCTCAATTAAATATAGTAAAAATATTACATTAAATGTATTGGTTGATCTAATGGAAGTACTTTAAAATGCTTATGTTACTAATCTCCATAAGGAATAAGAATATTTCTTTCTGGAATGTGAAACCACAGATAGAATTGCATGTCTCCAGGGAAATGGCCTCAGTGGTTATGCAGTAAGCTTTTTCCATCTGTAATATGATAACCAACTTTATTACCGCACTACTATGGTAGAAAATTATCTCCTGCAATATATTTTTTAATACACTGGGCAAAAGGAGGAATTGGACCTAATGTCCTTCTCCCCACCCCCATTTAACTTTTTTCATTATTCTAAAAGTATTTAGATATTTGAAAGCACTTTTACTCTGGAACTCTTGAGTAAGCTTCTATAACCAAACTAAATTTAGAAAATAATATTTTTATTTTTAATTATAGCTGACATACAGCATTATATTAGTTTCAGGTGTACAACATAGTAGAAAATACTATTCTTAAGTGAAATATGTATTGGGTACCACATGTCAAGTTGTTCATTGTTAGCATAAAGTACATTATATTCAGTAAGTATTTTCCAAGTTTTATTGATGTACTTGACATTGTGCTGTTAACTGACAAGAATATATAAGAAGCACAGTTTTATAGGGAGGCCATATAGCATGGAGACTGTAGGTCAGACTGTGGGTCAGACTTTGGGCAAGTCATTGAACTTCTCTAAGCTTCATTTTCAAAATGTGATAACAATATCTATCTTTCAAGGTTGTTGTGAGAAAAAAATTAGGTTACACAGCCTTGGCATTTAATGTGTTGTTTGTCTATTGTAAAAGCTCAATGAAGACGAATTGAGATAGGAGAGAGAGAGAGGGAGAAGGAGTGGGAGAGGGAAAAGGAGAAGTAGAGAAAGAGAGCTTGATTGATTGTATTTTGTTTTCCAGGAGCTTACAATCTATTGGGCAATATAAGAAACACACACATTGGGTAAAACTGTAAGGCATTATATAATACATTTGAGAGAGAGAGAGAGAGAGAGAGAGAGAGAGAGAGAGAGAGAGAGAGAGAGAGAGATACCAATGATATCCTCAGCAGGGGTTTGGAGAAGAGAGGTGTTAGTGTGAAATGGATGTACCAATTGGCATATCCTCATGGAATGAGCTGAGGCAGGTACTAAGTCAGACTCTAAAGAAAAGATTGGGCCCTAACCAGTTTGGCTCAGTGGATAGAGCGTCAGCCTGCGGACTCAAGAGTCCCAGGTTCGATTCCGGTCAAGGGCATGTACCTTGGTTGCAGGCACATACCCAGTGGGGAGTGTGCAGGAGGCAGCTGATTGATGCTTCTCTCTCATCAATGTTTCTGACTCTCTATCCCTCTCCCTTCCTGTCTGTAAAAAAATCAATAAAAATATATTAAAAAGGAAAAAAAAGAAATGATTGGAACAGACAGACAAGAGGTACAGGAAAAGGTGTGCTGAAATGAAATGATAAGAGTAGGTCCAAACTGGGGGCTTATTAGGAGAAATAATTGTCTATTGAATAAATAAATCAAAGCATGACCTGGCTAGTATGTGGAGTGGTGATGAGGTGCATTAGTAGGGTAAACTGAGGTTATGGAGGTCCCTGGATGCCACCTTGTTAAACCACAAGGAACAACTGGGGATATTTTTTAACTTGGAGATGTGTGGAGGTGGGAAAGATGTGTGGCACAGTGAAAATAGTGTAGGAAAAGGTGTGTTAAAAAGAAAAAAGTATGTGGAGAGTAGCTAAATTTAAGAGATCAGTTAGGAGTACCATTCTGCGTACATAGCTTGGGCTCATAATTACCCTTCAAAATTACAAAAATATAAAGATCAAGGACTAAATGGATTAACGATGAAGGCGAGAAAAATAAACGTTAGCACTGATTCTAAAACTTAGGAGAGAGACAAAATGATGAAAACAGCGATGTCGGAGGGGATGCCAGTTAAGGAATGAAAAGTTTTCAGTTAAAAAGAAAGCAATACCTTTTATGTTGTTGTCATTGCTTTCATAGGTGATATACATGCATCTAGTAAAGAAAACTATAACAACAGCAACAGCAAATGATGGGAGTATACGAAGTAGAAAAATGAAAGTTCTCTTCTCCACCCCCAATTCCACTCTCTTGGGGTAACCATTGTGACATTGGCACAGCTTTCCAGGCGGGTTTCTATGTGCATCCCAACTTGAAAGGAAAGGAAACGGAAACGAGTGCACGTATTTCTCTGCGACTTGTTTTTTTTTCCATATTGGTTCATATAGAGCTATTTTTCTTTTTTTTTTTCTAATATATTTTTTATTGATTTCAGAGAGGAAGGAAGAGGGAGAGAGAGAAACATCAATGATGAGAGGGAATCATTGGTTGGCTGCCTCCTGCATGCCCCCTACTGGGGATCTAGCGCGCAACCCTGGGCATGTGCCCTTGACCGAAATCAAACTCAGGACCCTTCAGTTCACAGGCCAATGCTCTATCCACTGAGCCAAACCAGCTAGGGCAGAGCTATCTTTTCCATTGTAAGAAAATACTATAATTGCATTTACCCACTCACATATTGATAGATATTAAATATTCTAACTTTTGCTATTACAAGCATTACATAATGAATAGTCTTCTATAGCTCTTTGAATGTTGTCACAGTGTTTTTGCAGGACAAAGTGTGTGTGTGTGTGTGTGTGTGTGTGTGTGTGTGTGTGTGTGTGTGTGTGAAATTGCTGGTTCAAAGGATGTGTACCTTTAAAATTTTCCTTGCTTTTTAGCTATTTGTTGCCCAAAGATACATGCTCATACATACTCCCGACCATCAGTGTGTGAGTCTGTTGCCCACATCTTGGCTGACCCTGAATATTATCTTATTAATTGGACGATCTGTTAGGCAAAACATATCTTGTTTTAGTATGTCTTTCTTTGGTGAACAGTAAGGATGGACATATTTTATTACTTTTTTCCACCCTTTTATTTTTTTCTCCTGTGGTTTTTTTTTTTTCCATTTTGAACTTATTAAGATTTAACAGATAGTGGAGTGTCCTCATATAGATGTCACAGAGGCAATGAGACATGTGGTACAGAAGTCTAGGTGAGAATTACAGTGGAGCAGTGATAGTTGAAAATATAAGGCCATGTAAGTTCCCCGTATAAGGAGGAGAGACTAGAAGGCCCTTAGGAAATTCAGAGTTAGGAAGGAGAAAAGGGAAAGTGATAGCTCAGCAGTTACAGGGATAGAAGTAGAATCAAGATTGTGCTCTGTCATGCTAACTTGTCAAGGGATTTTTGGGTGAATCTCTGAGCCTCAGTTTCCTCATTCATAAAATGAAAGGTTGGAAAAGATGACTCTTAAACTATAAAATTCATTGCCTCTCTATTTTTAACCCAAGAGTAATATACAATTTTAGACAGCATGTGGAATTTGGCAGTAGGGTGGTCATTTAAAATAATTATGATGCTATAGTCTATGGATTGCTTACTGTTGCTGCTGCTGTTTTGAAATTCTAACATTTTTTAAAAAGCTCTTTTGGGGGAATAATTTCAAATGTATAGAAAAATTACCAAATACCATTTACCCAGAATCCCCTATTGTTAACATTTTACTTACTTTTCTTTTCTCTCCAGCCCCCACAACTCCCTTTGTATACACACACACACACACACTTTTTTTTTCCCTCTCAACCATACATACATCCTAGTCCTTTGCTCCTAAATACTGCAGTATTTGGGGATATAACCACAGTATAGTTACCATCAGTAATTTTAGCATTGATACTTTAATCAATCTACCATCTGTTTTCCAATTAATGCAATAATGTGTTCCATAGACTTATTTCCCTCTAGCGAAGGATCCAGTCTAGTATCCCATATTACCATTGTTGTCATGGCTCTTTAGCTGGAATATTCTCACAGCCTTTGTCTTTTATAGCACTGATGTTTTTGAAGAACACAGTCCGTCCCCCATTAAAAGCAACAGCAAAACATTCCTAATTTGGGATTTATCTGATATTTCATCATTAGACTAGAGGCCCGGTGCACAAAAATTCGTGCACTCAGAGGGTCCCTCAGCCAGGCCTGTGCCCTCTCGCAATCCGGGAGCCCTTGGGGGATGTCCAACTGATGGCTTAGGCCCGCTCCCCCCAGGGAGTGGGCCTAAGCCACAGCCTGGCCTCCCTCTGCAGGAGGTGACCAGCTGGCCAATCAGGGGGTGGCGCCGGCTGGCGAGGGGCCAACCCCGCCTCCCATTGCCCTGCCACTGCCACCGGTGGCCTCCTTCTGCGGGAGGCAACTGGAGGGCCAATCGCCACCACTGCTGGTGGCCTCCCTCTGCAGGTGACCGGAGGGTGCAGGCCAGCGAGTGGCCGGCCCCACCCCCCCCATTACCCCGCCGCCACCAGTCACCACTGCCCCCTGATCGCCATCCACTCCTTCTGCTCACTGGCACCCACCTTTGCTGGCCTGGCGCTGCCCACTTGCCAGCCCCGCCGCCTGCCGACTGTTCATTCCGCTGTTCGGTCAATTTGCATATTAGGCTTTTATTATATAGGATTCCTCCTTAGGTTTTCTCACTTCCTCATTAGATGTTGTATCCAGTGGGACTCACATCTTGAGGCAAACAGTGTCCATCTATCCCTTCTTCATGATGTTAATTTTGATTGCCTGGTCAAGGTTTTATCCAATTGTTCCAGTTTATAAATAGTTTTTCCTTTCTTGCAACCATTCAGAAGTCTATGGGAACAAGTTTAAGATGGTGCAAATATCTTGTTCCTCATCAAAACTTCTCCCTACATTGAGCATCCATTGATGGTTCTTGTCTTATCCAATTTTTGCTACAATGGTTGTAAAATGATGATTGTCCAACTCCAGCACAACCTCCTTATTTACCTGTTGGCATTCAACATGCTACCATAAGCAAGAGTATTTCCTTCTTCTCTATTCTATTTATTACTGGAATGGATTTATGAAGTCCTGTGTGTGTTTTTATAAATTCTAATCTTATTTTGAATGCAGGCTATATAAGGAAACTACTTTGATGAACATTATTGAAAAAGATCCTGACCTTCCATTAAGCAAGAAGAGCAATGCCTAAAATTTTTATAAGGAAAGTAAGATGTAAAAGAATTCACTTACCTGGTAAACTCAATTATCCAAAATATAGAGGAAAATAGGAAAATGGCCTTTGTATGAAGTAAATGCCACCATTATCAGAGTTGTTTTAGCATTTTTTTCTGAGATTCTTTACTCTTACTTTATACATATATGCATATATTTAAAATATTAGTTACTTGGTTTCCCAGGCTAACATCTAAGGGAGGTGTGTGTGTGCACACATGGCAGTGCTGTGACAGAGGTGCAGTGATGCGAAGGGAAGGCCTGAATGTCAGTGCCGGGTGCCATTCAGATCAATCAGACTCCAAGGAATGCAGAAACATTGTCGGCCACGATTATCCTATATAATAAAAGCCTAATATGCAAATTGTCCCCTTGGGCGGTGGTTCAACCGGGAGTTTGACCACTCACTGGACTCTGATGAGAGCAGGACCGCGGCAGGATGGTGGAGCAGGTAAGCGGGCGGTACCAGGCCAAGGCAGGTGCGAGCAGGTCGGGGGGGGGGGGGGGGGGGGAGGGGGAGGGCTCCGAGGGGAGGGGCTGATCACCCCGCCAATGGCCTGCAGATGGTGACCAGCGGTGAGGGGGGGGGGGGGGGGCGGGGCTGCCGCCAGGCTCCCAAGCACTGAGGGAGAAAGGGCAAATAGCAAATATTAAAATATTTCTCCTAATTATTTCCCTTTCAATGTGCACGAATCCATGCACCGGGCTACTAGTTTATTATAGGGTGAAGGGTACTGAGTACTTCCAAGTTCCTGGGGACATCTTGGTATTATAGCTTTCGTTGTAAAGACATCTCTGAGTCCTTAGGAATAAGTTAAGCTTTACTGTGTTTTGTTAGTCGAAGGCAGAGAAACTGGTGATATTTCAGAAAAAAAAAATCAATACAAGTGATTATAAGCTGTTTCTAGTGTTTAAGATGAAAACCTCAGTTATCTAGGATATCTATGTTCAATCCCTCACTGCTTCCTTTCCTTATGAGGCATTATTGAAATTGTCTTGAAAGTTAATATTGAAAGTTATTAGTTCATGCAAACATTTATTTGTACACTAGCTGGTCTCTCCGAGAGCTATTCTGTCACTAAGTAAATACATCTTTGCTGATCCCTGCCCTATAGAGTCGCCCTTGTGAAACAGCTCAGTTGTAAAATAAGGTCTTGTGCTTTCTGAAAGTTGATGCTCATATTTGAATGGACTGGTGATTATCTTTGTTCTCAGTACCTTAATATCTCTGACATGTCTCCCTTGACTGGGAATCATGGCAGGCTCACTTTGTACCTAAGGGTCACACATTCTCTATCTCTTCAACGTCCCTATGCATCCTTCCCCTAAAAGTGGGTTTGGGTTATGCTACTTTGCCTATATCTTAAATCAGCACATAACTGAAAAATGTTCTCAAAATGCCTAGATTCAAGGTTAGAAAAATAATAGAGGTACATGTTATTATTGAAATTTTGTTGGCTGTAATAGAACTAATTAGGTGTTACTGAAATAATGCGCTTTCTTACCATACCAGGTTGACTTTATCTTGGCAGCTATAATGAGATTAGTTGTTCTTTGCTGTGGTGGTCTCTTGATTTTGAAACTGCTTGTTCTCTATCTAAATTAGTTCTTGGCTTACCCCTTGGAAATAATTTTGATGGATAGTAATAAAACTGCTACATAATGGTGACTCCTCCGAAGTGATTTTAAGCATATTGAATTCTTATTGATTCTATTTTACATAATGGCATTTCTATTTTATACATTAGTACTTTTTGTTATACTAAGGCATTACATATATTTTGTCTTTTGGCAAAAGCAAATGCAATACAAAAAGCAACTTACAGAATGTACCTGTAATAAAAGATGCCAGGATAAGGAAAAATTGCTGCTTATCCTCTTTAATTATAAAAAGCTGTTGTTTTATTTGCATATCAATGAATGTAAAGGGACATTTACTTTCTCAAATAATTCTCAAGCTATGACCAAAAGAGAGCTTTTTTTCCTGTATTTTTAACACAAAACTCTTAATTTTATCAAGTTCAGAATGCTAACAGAATTCTGAACTTAACAGAATGCTAAAGGCTAATAAAATTATTTCACAAGTTATCAACATGAGAAACAGATTTTGAGTAAATTATTCCAAACTCAGAAATTCAGTCTGTATAAGAATTTGTGTATCCATGGCCTATCTTCATGAGTCACGTGACTTTTTCTCTTCAAAGACCAAATGAAATTTCACTGCTCTCACAGTAAACTGTGAAAATTATTGGCAGATGTAGGAACACAGGCTTATTTACTTTTATGAAACCTCAATTCAAGTTTAAAGTAATTGTTAAGACATTTATACAAAATAGGACCCCCTGTTGTTACTCAGTTTTCCTATTTCATAACAACAGCGATAATGGGATATACTCAAGAAATAGCCCATTATAATTATTTATAAATATATATGTATAATTGTTGTAAGTATTATTGTTGGCACACAGCCAACTCCCTTTTTCTTAATCTTTTACTAACACTTAAAAAAAAGCCTAAACATTTATCCAACTTGATAACTAGAAGGGTTTTTCCTCTAAGTGCTAATCCTGTTTTCCTTTTGTTTCTTTGGGACTTGAAGCAATTAACATCTATGGGAAAACTTATGTATACATAATACATTTCCCCCCACGTTTTATCAATAGTCTGTTTTCCTTTTTTTGTTTTTTCAGTCTATTCTCATTTGAAAGCTGTTTGTTTTTGTTTTGTTTTTCTTCTTTTGGTTTCTTCTCCCAGTGATTTCATCATGATTCTTTTAAAGACCTTCTTTAAAAGTAAAATGGAATAACAATGAAAAACCAAGAACTTTGCCTATCCTTGTTTTTTCCCTTTTTGTTTTTTAAACTTACCTTTGGGTGGGTGAGTCCCTATTTAAGAGAAGGGGGTTGAAAGACTTTCCAGCTCCCCTAACTAGAGTAAAGGGCTATGACACAAGGCTGTCAAAAGAAGAAATAATTAGTGGTCTTCAATATACAGGATTAATCAGTTCTCTTTAGTGGTTATTAAAGAGAGGAAAGAAACCAAGTGGGGACAATTTTGGTCCGTTCATGTTTTCTACCCAATGCTACTACACAGTATTCCTTCCCCAGGCTGCTGCACGTTGCCTAGAGAATAATCATCCATTTGCAAATGGGCTAATGGCTACATATACAAAGGTGGCTCACTTAAAACCACTCATTTATAGTCACAAGGCATCAAGTGGTGCTAATTTTAAGTAGGCCACCCCATGTACTTACTGCACCCGCCGAAACCACACCTTTCCACCACTTATACCAAATCCATTCCTTTTTCATTCACTGAAGTATTTACTATTTCAGAATCTCCGTGCATTGACGTGAAAATGCTGTTCACCTGCAACTCATCCATCTGAGACCCAGGGGATGCCAAATTTCTGTCCTGTGCTCATTAAGCCAAGGGCAGTAGCCTGCTCACTTACAAAGGCTGCTTCTGACACTTCCCGAATCTTAATGTGAGCGTACTGACCACCATAATTGAGGACCCTAAGGCAGTGGGGTGGCTCTCCGCTTTCGGAGCCCCCCTCACCAGTCCGCAGCGAATTCTAAAAACACTGCCGGCGCGGGCAGGATGTTTGATCTGGGGGCCAAGGGTTTCCAGACGTTGTTCTCTGGCCTTGAAGGTGAGGTGCCGGCGCTGAAGCCGACAGACAGCGCAGTGGATTTCTCCGCGGAGGGCCGGTGCGGGGAGGGGTGCCCCACCTGCCTGCCCTCCGCGCCCCCAAGTTTGGCGGGTAGCGGCCCCTCCCTCCCGCGAGCGCGCCGAGGCCACCGGCGCCGGGCGGCAGTTGGGCTCGGCGGGCCGGAGAGCGGCCGGCGGGGGCGCGCGCGGGGAGACCCCACCGGCCGCGGCGCACGGGGCCAGCGCGAGCGCGCTCGGTTGGTGTGCGAGCGCGACTCCGCCCCGCCCGCTCGGCGCGCGTCCCCGCCAGGTCGGCTCTCCTCCCCCAGCCCCGGGCGGACGGGGTGGATCCAGCTCACTCCCCTCCCCCGAGTGCCGCGGCGGCGGCGGCGGTGGCGGCGGGCGCTAAATGAGAGACGCCGAGTGGTCGGGTCGCCGAGCGCTAGCCTAGGCGGCGGTGGCGGCGGAGCGCGAGGCCAGCGGGTCTTTCCATCCTCCGAGCTGACGGCCACGGCTGCACAGGTCGGTGCTCTGGCCGCGGGCCGGTTGCGGAGCCCCGGCAGGCGGTGCGGGGGAGGGAAAGTGGGTGCGCGGTGCCCCCCGGGCGGAGCGGAGCCGCGGCGGCGGCGGCGCGGGGAATGGCGGCGGCTGCGGCGTGAGCTCCCGGCCGCCGGCCCGGGCTGCTCGGCCTCGGCGCGGGGAAGGGGCGGCGGAGCTGGGGCTGAGGGAGGAGGGCGCCGGGGGCCCGGGGCGCACCTCCCTCGGCGGCTCGCTCTCGGAGTCAGGAGGCGGCCTTGGGGTCCCCCCGCCCGGTCTCTGTTCGGAGCCGGGGGCGAGTCGACCCCCCCGAGCCCGTCTCGCCTGGTTTCCCTCCCTCCCCGGGTGGCTGAAGCCCCTGCCTCCGCCCGCGCTGCCCAGCGGCGCCGCAGCCTCCCTCCAGGTGAGCGGCGCGGGGACCGCCGAGCGAGCCACACCCCCTCCCCTGCCCCGGCCGCTGTGCCCCCGAAGCCCGGCCGCCGAGCCGGCCGCCTGCGAAGCGCACCCTGGCCGTCAGGGTGACCTGTTGCGGAGCGGGCCGCAGCCCCGGTCGCCCGGCAGCCTCGGACCCGGAGCGGCCGGTGCTGCGCTGGCCTCTGGCCCGGCGCGCGGCGCGGTGCGGGGCCGGGGGCGCTGCCAGCGGTCGGGTGGCCGCACTGCTCGGAGCGGGCGGATTGAAAGGCGATTCCGGACCGCTCTGATCAAACACTTGCAAAGCCGGGCTATCTGTCTGCAAATATCCGGAATTCCATTGCAGTATCGGATTAGCAAGGCTCATAAACACCGGGCTGGGGAGGTGACTTGGGAGCAACCCGAGCCCCGAGTGAGGAGCTCCTCTCTGGAAAAGAGCCCTAAACCTGTGCGGGGCTGAACTGTCCCCCCTAGCAGCCCCCCTCAACTCTTTTCCTGTAGCTGTGTGTTGTGTAGACGCAGGCGAGTTTCAGTGTACGTGGGCGTGTTTGGGAAGAAGCTGCGAGCTGATAGGAGGCACCTTGTACAAATGTTAATTTGTTTGAACTGGGAGGGGTGAGGGAGGAGGAAGAGAGGGCACTGGTGGTAGCTGTGGAGGAGGGGCAATGGAAACACTAAATTTCTGTTTAAGAAAGCGCTAAAAAGAAATATCTAATACCCAGTGTTTCAGACCATGAGGTAGGAAACCCAGCCAGCAGTTAATTGAGCTTTATCTTTCATATGCCCTGGGTTTTTAAAATGCAGCGCGGCAGTTGCTATAGAGAGCCCTTGTTTTCGTACCAGTGTTGATGAGTTGACTTCGGTGTTCTTTTGTGTTCACCCTCAGATTGACTCTTGTTCAAGTCTTTTTGAAGATGACCCTCAGAATTTGAGAAACTTTTTGATCCGTGCACGCATAGTATTGCAGTCACAGATCATACCTTGCTGTTCATAAAAGCCTGTTCAACCCAGAGATTATGCTTATACAAGTGCTGTAGAATCATACATACAATGTTTATTATAATGTTATTGCTGACTGTTTTACTGTAGACTTTAGAGTTATGAAGGAACTTATCCAAAACTATTATTTTAATAAAAATAACCTCTAACTCACTCTTTGTAAGCATAAAGTTTATTAGCTTATAGATAAAATATAAGGACAGTAAATGTTTTTTTTAAATAAATAATTTCATTGTAACTTAAGCAGTTTATTTTCTCTTCTTAAAAATTCAATATAATAATTTTGAAATGGCAAGATCTTTTTTCCATTTTATTCCAATTTTCTTTCAATTAGGAATTTGACTTTTAATAAAAATACATTGGTGAGACTCTGGAAATACTGTTCACCTTGCCTAAATAATTCAATATTGCAACAGAACTTTAAAGATAGTGCTTGATTTATCAGGATTGCAACATACTTTAATATCAGAAAGAAGACCAAAAAATTTTGAGAGAAAATACAACTAAAAAACTGGATTTGTGAATCTTTCATGTACTTCTGTTACACATGTGAGTAGTGTATTTGTGTGTGTATAAATATCTAGTGCATGTCGTCTTATACTTGAGAGAGTAGTTGTTTGTAGTGAATGATGGCTATATAGGTGAAATTGCTCTGTTGCAACTTCAAACATTGAAGCTTTTGACCAGAGGCCCAGTTTGTTCATTAGTTCGTTCATTCGTTCATTCATTCATTCATTCATTCATTCATTCATTCTACACATATTTATTGAGTACCTGCTTGGTACCTAAATGTTGGGGATACATAGAAAAAGACAGGTCTGTGTCCTGATGGAGCTTAAAGGGTAAGAGGGAAAATAGTCTACTACTTCATTGTCAAATAACAGTGTTTAATGTTAGTTTAAGAAGTAAGAACTCTGAGGAGTTTTTTTTTAATTAATAAAAAACTATTTTTTTTTTAATTAATAAAAAAGTATTATTTGTGTTTTTTCCTTCTAAGAATAGTGGGAATTAATACTGAGTGAACAAAAGCAGTAAGACAGTTGTTTTAAACATATACTAATGTTTATATACATTGGGTGTTTGGTTCCCAACTATATACCAAAAATAAACATCCTACCTGAAATTAGATGACATAGAGTTTACATGTGGCTAAACAGCTTCATTCTTTTGGCTTATTTAAATGAAATGTTTGCTAAAAATATTCCCTCTTGGTGCTTGTTTATAGGAAAGTCTTAATTCTTTTTCAAGTCTAAATTTTAAAAAAATCATCACCTGGCTATGTGTGTGTGAATGACCAATGTCCTACTTTTCTTCCATAGAATCTGTAACCATTAATAGCTGAAATCAGAAAAGTTTGAAAGTGATTGGTTCCTTTTTTGATTAAAATCTGACAATTATTGGTGTCATTCTTTACAGATTACAAAGTTTTTCTGTAAATTGATACTTTGATACTTCTCATTGACAGGACCCTATGTAGGCATTATCATCTCCATTTTAGATGAGGAAACGGGTTTGGAGATGGTAAGCTTACAGGTAAAGCAGAGAATCCCAACCCCCGTGGCTATAATGGGATGCTCCACCCTGGAGTGTAGGGAGCTGTGGAAAGAGCATCCACATCTCTGGCTACTACAGTTCAGCCTGAGTATAGCTCCTGGGCTGCTCGTCCAGAAACCTCTAAACTTTAAACTCAACTAGTTACTGAAATTTAGTTAACTGAATTTTTCTTTTTGTGAGTTAAACTTTCAAACCGATTTAAATCTAAAAGTATTGCTTATTTTGCTATATAAAAGAGATAATTTGATTTTATTTCTCATGATATAAGTGTTTTTAGAATAAGCTGTGTTAAAATCAATTCTGTTTTTTGAATATGTGGTTTTTCTTGTGTAATGGAAGAAAATATGGAATAAAATTGTTGCTTCAATCTGAACACATTTTTTAAGTTACTCAATTTTCAATGAAAAGATAATTCCAATAGCTTGAAACTTTACATCAGCCAGAGTGAGGGTCCTTGGAGAGTAAAGTGAATGTATTGCATTACCCCATAAATTGTTTCTTTAAATGTGTGTTATTCCCATTGGTTTAGGGTTCTTCTTTTGTGAGAGAATAAAGAGTATATGTGATAAATTTTGGTAATTTGAAATTAATCTGGAATCTTTCTTGATCAATGTCTTTAGCTTTTGATTTAGGAATAAAACACTGGAATTTAAAATGTGTAACATCCACCTAATCTATGGGAAGAAACAAGTTTGCGTCTAAATGTACCCGGTCACATTAATAAGTAATGGCTTAGGCTGAGGGTGCCTGGCCATTTGTATATTCCACTACGGAGAACCTTCGGTACTGGCTCTTCAGTGAGCCATTGCTTTGGAATATGAGAGGCTTAAAACGAATATCCTACCTTGAACTTAATTCGTACACTTCTGTTATTTTACTTACATGAGCTTTTCTCAAAACAGATTTTCCTTTTTAGGTTGATTTTTCCTTTTGGCTGTGTCTTGGAGAGCCCTTTTCTATTCATTGATTCATTGATTCATTTGATGTATTTTTTCCCCCCAAGATTTTTAATTGATTTTTAGAGAAAGGAAGGGAGAAGGGGAGAGAGAGAAACATTGATTGGCTGTTTCCTATATACCCTCCTACCGGGGAGAGCCCGCAATTGGGGTGCTCTGACCAGGAATCAAACCGGCAACCTTTGCTGCACAGACAACACCCAGTCAACTGAGCCACACTGGCCAGGGCTTCGAGAGCCCTTTTCTGAAAACCGTACCTAAATAACACGCCTATCACACTTTACCCTTACCTTTATTTTTCTTCACAACATTAATTAATCTGATACTATAGCATACATTAATTTGTTTATATTATTATCTGCTTTCCTCTGGATGTAAGCTTCATGAAGGCAAGGGCTTGTGTTGTATTCACTGTTGTATTCCTAGCACCCAGAAAAGTGCCTGGTACCATAGTCAGTACCCAGATATTATGTGTGGAATGACTGAATTAATATGTATTATGGGTTACAAAAACCACTAATTTTGATTGTTTTAACTTTTTTTATAAACTGCCCCATTATATTCAAACACATCAAGTAATTGATTGTTCAAAAAAAATTTTTTTTAATTGGGAAAGTCCAGGGGCTCTTACCCTTCTGCTCAGATTTGCACTGTGGCTCATTCCTGCAACACATTAGTTTGTGATTGTCCTTCACTGAGATTCTGACAATTCTCCCTGCCTTTTCCCTGTGTTGAGCCTGTGGTCTCTGGACCCCTGCCTTCCTCTTACTCAGTTTACACCTTTGTTTTGGTGAAATGCCTCCCTCGGTAACTTTCAAGAAAGAAAGTATGAGAAGGTAAAACTTTTGAAATGTTTGTATTGCTTAAAATATCTTCTATCATGACACTTGGTTGATTATTTGGCTGGTCTGGGTATAGAATTCCAAGGTGAAATATTTTTCCCTCAAAATTTAAGGGATCCCATTATAATTATCTAGCTTCAGGTGGTTGTTTAAAAGTCTTACGCCCCCAATCTTCGCACTGCCCTGTTAAGATCTTTTCTTTGTCTTCGGTATATCTGATATGTCTCTCAAGTTGTACATGTCTTGTGTGGATCGTACTCATTTCTTGTGCATGGCAGTTAGTGGGCCCTTTCAATGAGCAGTGCCCATTATAGATGAGAGGAGAGATGATCTAGCGTGGGGGTCAGCACATTTTTTCTTTAAAGGGCTAGATAGTAGGATATAGGCTCTATGGGCAATACACTACATGCAGTTCAGCTTTGCTCTTGTAGCATGAAAGCAGCCTTCGACAGCGTGGGCTGTGGTTTGCTGAGCCCTGATCTATGCACAGGTGGAGGATAGAGGTAGGGAGAGAAGACAAAATATGTTGACAGATGATAGTGGTTTGAGGAAGTTCCCATCTGAGGTTTTCTGTTTACCTTAGTGAATGGGAAGCAAGGTCATTAGCTGAGAGTAGGAAATAAAGGGAGTGTGTATTTGAGGTTTGAGAAGAGGGAAAAATATATGACATAATCACCTACCCAAGAGTGGAAAAGGGAATAAAATAGAGAAATATAGTGTGATTGCCAGGCAACATTAAGGGCTCACTTGAGATAGATGGTTTAAATTTCATGTTTCTTACTTTAATAGGAATACTGCTAAAATCTCATCATTAAGAATATCTCACTATAGGTTATTTATTTAAATTAGGTAGGGTTATTTTATTAATCTTAGAAATACTTTCATAAGTAATATACATAAATGTATGTGTATTTTTACATATACACATTTAGTCTCTATAACTGCTTATTTATACAGGAATGTCAAAAGAAAGTACTATAATTTTTTCTCAAATGTAAATTTTGATTTGAAAATCATTCATTTATTCATTAAAAACACACACACACCACATCATACAGCACTTTCTATGTTCTAGGAATAGTTTTTGGTGCTGGGAATATAGCAATAAACAAAAAGACAAAAATACTTGCCTTTATGTACATTTACATTTTAACATAGTAAATTATATACACACATATACATTAGTAAGAAAGGAACATTGCGGAGAAAAGGGGGAACATAATGTTATTACATTTATTTTTTCAGCTTTACATTAATTTTAAAAATGTGTAAGATATTTGAAGTGTACAGTGAGGTTATTTGAGATATGTGTACACATATTTACCCTTTGTGTGTATGAGATAACATTTAAGTTCTACTTTCTTAGCAAATTTCAGTTATATAATAATGTGTTATCCATGGTAATTACCATGTTATACATGAGATCCTCAGACCTTACTCATCTCATAATTGAAAATTTGTACCTTTTTACAAATCTCTCCCCATTTTCCTCAATTTACTATATATTTTTGATAGATAACTAAAAGATTAAGAAATACTTTCTAAAAAAAAATACTTTCTAGTCTTAGTCTTAGATTTTTAAAAAATATCATGAATAAGTATCGAATTTTATTAAGTGCTTTTTCTGTATTGGCAGAGTTGATCATAGGTATTCCCTCCATTAATCTGTTAATAAGATGTATTACATTCTTAGAGTATCTCCTGTTTGTATTATTGGGTCCTACTTAGCTGTGTTGCATTTGTTTTTTCCTTCTACACTGCTGAACTTGTTTACCATTGTTTTACAGTTTTATAAAATCCACAATATCAGTAGATAAATCTATCAAAGGTTTATATGTATGTACTAGAGGCCCGGTGCATGAAATTCGTGCACGGGGAGGGTGTGTCCCTCAGCCCAGCCTGCACCCTCTCCAATCTGGGACCCCTCGAGGGATGTCCGACTGCCCGTTTAGGCCCGATCCCCATGGGATCGGGCCTAAACGGGCAGTATGGGGATCGGGCCTAAACGGGCAGTCGGACATCCCTCTCACAATCCAGGACTGCTGGCTCCCAACTGCTCGCCTGGCTGCCTTCCTGATTGCCCCTAACCACTTCTGCCTGCCAGCCTGATCACCCCCTAACCACTCCCCTGCCAGCCTGATTGATGCCTAACTGCTCCCCTGCCAGCCTGTTTGCCCCTAACTGCCCTCCCCTACAGGCCTGGTCACCCCTAACTGCCCTCCCCTGCAGGCCTGGTCACCCCTAACTGCCCTGCCCTGCAGGCCTGGTCCCCCCAAACTGCTCTCCCCTGCAGGCCTGGGTCCCCCCCAACTGTCCTTCCCTGCAGGCCCAGTCGCCCCCAAATTCCCTCCCCTGCCGGCCTGGTCACCCCTAACTGCCCTCCCCTGCAGGCTTGATCTCCCCCAACTGCCCTTCCTTGCAGGCCTGGTCCCTCCCAACTGCCCTCCCCTGCTGGCCATCTTGTGTCCACATGGGGGCAGTCATCTTTGACCACATGGGGGCAGCCATCTTGTGTGTTGGAGTGACAGTCAATTTGCATGTTATTCTTTTATTAGATAGGATAGAGACCTGGTGCACAGGTGGGGGCCGGCTGGTTTGCCCTGAAGGGTGTCCCGGATCAGGGTGGGGGTTCCCTTGGGGCGTGGGGCAGCCT
This sequence comes from Cnephaeus nilssonii, assembly GCF_951640355.1. Classification (NCBI taxonomy): domain Eukaryota; kingdom Metazoa; phylum Chordata; class Mammalia; order Chiroptera; family Vespertilionidae; genus Cnephaeus; species Cnephaeus nilssonii. Next base: position 22,237,566 of record NC_137092.1, read on the forward strand.
GGGCGAGGGGCCTGTGGTGATTTGCAGGCCGGCCATGCCCCCTGGCGACCCAAGCGGAGGCCCTGGTATCTGGGATTTATTTATCTTCTATAATGAAACTTTGTAGCCTTGAGCAGAGCCAAGCCTCCTGCTTGCTCCGTGGCTGCAGCCATTTTGTTGGGATTTATTTATCTTCTATAATTGAAAATTTGTAGCCTTTAGCAGAGGCCAAGGCAGGCCAGGGTGTGCGTAAAGCTTGGCTTCCTCCATCGCTGGGGGCAACTCAAGCCTCCTGCTTTCTCCAGCTCCATGGCTGCCGCCATTTCTGTTTGGATTTATTTATCTTCCATAATTGAAACTTTGTAGCCTTTAGTGGAGGCCTAGGCCGGCCAGGGTGTGCGGGAAGCTTGGCTTCCTCCATCGCTGGGGGCAACTCAAGCCTCCTGCTCTCTCTGTAGCTGCAGCCATCTTGGTTGGGCTAATTTGCATACTCTCTCCTGATTGGTGGGCATGGCTTGTGGGTGTAGCAAAGGTATGGTCAATTTGCATATTACTCTTTTATTAGATAGGATTATAGCTTCAGAATTCTGCTGGCTATATAAAATGAGTTGTGAAGCTCCCCCCTCCCCCCCCCCCCTTTTTTTGTCTGTTTTCTGAAATAGTTAGATAACACAGGAATTATATGCTCCTGCAGGGAAGTATGGATATAACATGGAAGGTGAAAATTAAAATTTCTAGAAGAAAACAGAAAAATATCCGCATGATCCTATGGTAGGCAAAGGTGTTTGTTTTCAACAATACACAAAAATTCTTAACCAGAAAAGAGAAGATTGATAAATTGTTCTTCATTATGTTCATCAAAGGATACTCTTTAAGATAGTGAAAAGGCAGTAACACACTAGAAAAAATGCCTGTAATACTTAAATCTTACAGAGGACTTGTAACCATACCAGATAAAAATATGTATGTTTCCCTGGCCAGATAGATCAGTTGGTTGGAGCCTCATCCCATGCACCAAAGAGTTGCGGGTTCCATACGTAGGTTTCAGGTTCCATTCCCCTCAGGGTGCCAGGGTGGGTAAGGGAGGCAATTGATCAATGTTGCTCTCTCACTTCCACGTTTCCCTTCCCCTCCCTCTCTCTCCTCTCCTCTCTCTAAACATATCCTTTGATGAGGACGCACACACACACACACACACACACACACACACACACACACACACACAGGGGCAGCCCATTTTAAAACAATTGGGCAAAAGACAGGAATAGCCATTTACCTATATTTATTTACTTCTAGTATTATGGCTTAAAAGTTTTTCATCTTAATTCATCCTATTTTAGTAAGATCTAATTTTTTATCTTTTTATTCAAATGGTTAGCTAAGTGTCATAAAGTAACGGTGTTTTGAACAAGGAGTGGCAGACTCAAATGTGCATGTTTGAGAAACATTAATTTTGGTTTCATCTAGTCTAAAAATTATCACTTGCATTTTCTATCAAATGTATAAACCCTATAGTTTAATATACATTGAAAGGAATGTTGCCTTAAATTTCTAAATACATAAATTAAAATTTCTAGAAGAAAACAGCAAAATATCCACATGACCCTATGGTAGGCAAAGGTGTTTGTTTGTTTTCAACAGTACAAAAAAAGTTTTAACCAGAAAAGAGAAGACAGTTAACTAATCATTTGAATAAAAAGATGAAAAATTAGTGTGTTTTTGGAATCCATCAAATAGTTTGCTAAGTTAAATTGATAGTCAGTTTTTGTGTGTGACATAGACAGTGGTTTTTTTTTTAATCCTGTGCTTAAGATTTGTATGAATCTAGGCAAGTTACTTAATTTCTTTATTATTCAGCCTCCCTAATTTGTAAAGTGGGTATAAGAGTGTCTTTTCACAGGATCATTGTAAAGATTAAATGAGAAAGTATAATAAGCAGAGTGTTCAACTGAATTAGCTCTTCACTCTTCCTGGTTCAGGACCATGAAGAGCAAGTGTAATCACATCCTGGCTTATATCTGGGGTTACTCTAGATCTCTTGGATTACTGGAGCAATTATTCTTTAGACCACTTCCCATCCTGATTTAAATTCCCAGGATTTGACAGAATGTCCCTGGCCTTCTGGCATTAGCTTCCATGACAAACTGTATGTTTTCTTTTGCTGTTATTAAGCTGCTCTTCTGAATGTACTGGAATCTTTATAGATCTTCATACATTTCAGGGTGTTGTAGGTGGTGGATTAATAGGTATTTTAAGTTTGATATAGTTTTTTCTGTAATTTGTTGCTAAGATAACCTCTGTTGCTGTTCTTTTAGTTTTGATTTGCAGATATTCTTTTTATAGGCTTGTGTGGTTTAGATCCTACTCCTTAAAGCTGGGGGACATGAGTAAGTCTACTAAAAGAGAAGCATTTTGAGGGTATCTTATGGATAAGAAACTTCGCTTTTGACTTGCTTCTTTTTGGCAGCAGTATTTTTGAATGTTTTCTGTGAGCATAATACTTGTAAATGTTATCATAGAAGTATGTCTTAGTCTTTACATGCATTTACATCTTGGTGAAACACGAAATTTTATACATGAAATCACAGTAAATAACGTAAGACCATATGTAGTTATGTGTCATACTGCAGTGCAGTTCACAGGAGAGGCTCAGAGAGAGCACAATGGTCCTCAGGGAACGTTTCATTCAGGTGGAAAGTACATGTAGTATTGGGGAGTAGCATGACTGAAAATGCAGCCACAAGAATTCTGGTATGCTCTGATTGAAGGGTTTATTTGGGATGGGGTGCAAAATAAAGTTACATTTGATAAGGTGGGACCAGATTACTCAGCCTTTAGAAATTAAGCAGGTTAGAATTAAAATGATAGTATATATTATTACTAACTTAGCTTCTCAATATTTCCTTTGTTGTTTTTTTTAAATTTGTAAATGAAGATTGGAAGAAAAATCCAGTTTAGAACCTGCCTTTTTCTTTTTTAATTTTTTGTGTATTAGGTAATCTTCCCAACAAAAAGGCTTAAAACAACATTGATAGGGAAGTTTTATTAATAAGTATTATGTTTACTTTATCCTTTCTGCCCCTATCCTTGACCTTAGCTAATTATGTAGCAGAAAGTTTTAAAGTTAAAGCCTTTCTCTGCCATTAAGAAAACCAAAGGTGTAGGATAGAACCCACCTGCAAAAAGGTTTTTAAAGATCTCACTTGGAGGTTTGCACTTAAGGGAACTAGAAGTACTGTTGAAGCCTTCTGTGCTGCAGTTGTCTATCTAAACAGTGTGGGCAGCTGTGACTGGGCTGTAGAAACGACAATTGTTAATACATCCAGCTCCCCACCTGCTTCAGTCCAGTGTGGCCCAGCAGATATAGCTGTAGGAATGGATAGGATCGGTGATGTTTACTATTCTTTCTGAGCAGAATTGAGCGTGGTAGGCGACAGTGGGTTTTCCTTCTCTCAGTGGTTGTACTGTTGTCATAGTATGGCAACCTTTGATTTAACAATAGCTGCACCAATGACTCATGTCATACTTTAGTGACACTGTAAATTTTGTGATCTCCTTAATAACAACCAAAATTTGTATTTATAACTGCATAATTATCATAACTAAACAGATGAGTAATACTGACAAGACTTTTGAGCCTCAGATGAGAGCTGACTTAGCTGACTCACTGTCCTAGACATGTGTTTTATAATTCTGGTCTGCCCACAGTTCTTTGGAGATAATCTACTTTTTCTATAGTACATTGCAGAGGAACCCTCAATAGCTCTGGGTTGTTTTTTTTTGTTTGTTTTGTTTTTTACCATGTAGAACTACTAGTATATTGCAACTGATTGGTCCAGGAGTGGGCATTTTACCTAAGGGCTACTAATTTGTAAGCCAGTTAACAATTAGGCTTGTTCTAGTGGGGAAAATTATAGCTATATACGGGAAGCATGGAGTTAATTTGCAATTGAGCCATGGGAGCTGAAGCTTGAAGAATGCATTAGTGTACAGGCCTGTAAAACTAAAGTTTAAGAGATTGGAAAGGAAGTACAGTATAAGCAGAAGCTGTGAGTTAAAGAAATGACACAGGAGATGAGGAAGCCAATTAGTCACTAGAAAAGAATAGGGCATCTGTGCCAAGAGAAGCACAAACTTCTAAGAGCAAAACCCTGTGGTCTGAGAGAGAGAGAGAGAGAGAGAGAGAGAGAGAGAGAGAGAGAGAGAGAGACAGGCCCAGAGTATGAGATTGAAGATTCTGTTTTCTGACTCTGTAGATACTCTTCTTTCATTACTCTAGTCTTCTGTGGCTCCTGCCCTTCTTGAGCTCATTTCAGTTTTTTCTCAGGAAAGAGTCAGACTTTTGGCAATGGAATTCTGGCTCTATCTCTTACTGGTACTACATGTGTAACCTTGGGCAGGTTGTTTAACTCTCTGTGTCATTCTTCATCTGTAAAATGAACATCATAATATTATACTTTCCTCATAGGGTTGATGTGAAGATTAAATGAGATGACACATGCAAATCTTTTAGAACAATTCTAAGCACATAATAAGTGTTCAGTAAATAGTATCATATATAATGCTATTTGGGGTCATTTGAATTTCTTGCAACTAAAAGAGTGAATTTCTTGCAAGCTAAGGAGTTAATTTGCTTGCAGATTCTATTAGAGCAGTGCAAACCAGTATGTGGGCTGGGTAAGCAAGATTACTTTAGGTAGTGCATAGGGAATTTATTAAAAATACTGTCTTATTCAATGTGAATAATAGGACTTGCTATTTATTAAGCATTTAATAGATGCTTGGTGCTATTCTAATAATTTTCCCTATATTAAGTCATTGGATAGTCATGATAGCCTGGTGAAGTAGGTACTATTGTTATTTTCATCTTAAAGAGGTAAAAACTGAGAAACAGGGAAGCTAATCATCTTGCTTAAGATTATATAACACATACATGAAGTGGTATAATGTTATTTGAAGGTAGACCATGGTAAGTTAAAAGATCTATATAATAAACCCTAAAGCAATTATATTTTTAAAAAGGTTATAGGTAATAAACCAACAAAAGAGATAAAATGGATTATACTCATGTAATTCAAAAGAAAGCATAATAAGAAGGAAACAAATAACAAGGTTATAAACTTAAACATAAACAAATCAATAATCATGTCAAATATAAGTGGCCTAAACACACCAGCTAGAAGACAGAGGTTGTCAGATTGTATAAAAAAGCAAGACCCAACTATATACTTGCCTATAAGAAACATTCTTTAAATATAAAGATACAAATAAGTTAAAAGTAAAGGATGGAAAACACCATATTTACAGTTGTCAAAAGAAAGATGACATGGCTATATTAATATCAAAGTGGACTTCATTCATAGCCAAGAATATTTCCAAGGACAAAGGATGTCATAATGATAAAGAGGTTGGTTCATCAAGAGGACAAACAGTTCTAAACATTTGTACTCTTAATAACAGAATTTTAAAAATACATGAAATAAGAACTGATGGATTTCCAAGGAGAAACAGTCAAATCCTTAGTTTTAGTTGGAGATTTCAATACTCTTCTTTGAGTATTGAAAACTACAAAAGTATAGTGGACTTGAACAATACTGTCAACCGATTTGACCTACCTAATTAATGTTTATGGAATAATCCACTTAACAGCAGAGAATATTATTCTTAACTCCACATAAGAACAGTTTCCATGATGGACCATAATTTGGGCCATAAAACATGTCTCAGTAATTTAAAAGGATTTAGATTTTATGTTACCCAATCACGATGGAATTAAATGAAGAATTAACAGAAAATTGGAAAATTTTCTAATAATTGGAAAATAAGTAATACAAAGAAGAGATCAAAAGGAAATTAGTAAATATATTATACTGAATAAAAATGAAAACAACATATCAGACTTTGTAAGATGCCAATAAAGCAGTACTTCGGGGTCAGTTTATAGTACCGAATACCTATATTAGAAAAGAAAAAAGATCGCAAATTAATGACCCCTACTTCCACCTTAAAAATGAGAAAAAAATGTAAAATAAAGTAATTAGAAGAAGGGAAATGGTAAAGATCAATGTGTAGAAAGCAAACACAATAGACAAAATCAAGGAAACCAGAAACTGGTTCTTTGGGAAGATCAGTAAAATTGATAATGCTCTAACCAAACTGGTTAGCATCAGAAATGACAGGTGACATCACTACAGATTCTACAGATAAAAAAAAAATAGTAATAATACTATGAACAACTTTATGCCTGTACATTTTACAACAGAGCTACAATGGACAAAGTCTTCAAAAGGTACACACTACCAAACTTCACTCAATAATAGACAACCTGAATAGTTCTGTATCTATTATAATTAAAATAGTCTCACCAAAGAAAAAAATACTCTAGGCCCAGGTGACTTCACAAGTGAATTCTAAATTTTAAGGCTGAATTGTACTAGTTTTACACAAGCACTTTCAGAAAATTGCAGAGGTTGGACTACTTATTAACTTTGTGAGGCCAGTATTACCCTTATGTTCAAACTAGACCAGTGATGGGCAACCTTTTGAGCTTGGTGTGTCAAACTTTGCCAAAAAACTGAGCATAACTCGGGTAGTGTGTCACTTTGAGGAAAAAACATTATTTCGCAAATGTTTCATCCTCAGGAGCAGCAAATGTTTCATTCTCGGCATGTGGCTGCCTCAGCGGCTTCGTGTCATCAGAAATGGCTAAGCGTGTCATAGGTTCGCCATCACTGAACTAGACAAAGGCATTATGAGAAAAGAAGACTATACAGAAATATTCCACATGAGCATACATACAAAAATTCTACACAGTATAGCAAATTGAATGCAGCAATTTATTTTAAATAATAATACATCATGACCAAGTGGGATTTATTCCAGGAAAGCAAGGTTAGTTTAACATTTACATTCCATGTAATTCACTCTGCCAGCCAACCACATGATCATCTCAATAAATGCAAAAATAAAAAAGTATTTTACAATCTTCCCTTCATTTCAGATAATAACTGTAAGCAAATTAGGATTGGGAAGGAACTTCAACCCAATAAAGCACCTCTCTGAAAAAAACACAAAACTATAGATAATGTAGTTTTCATAAAACATCAAATACTTTTTCCTAAGATCAGGAATAAGACAAGGTCGTCTACTCTCATCACTTCTGTTTCAAAGTTTACTGGAGATTTTAGCCAGCAGCCAAGTGAGAAAAAGAAATAAAAGGCATCTAGAATGGAAAGGAAGAAGTATCTTTTTTTTTTTAATTTAAAAAATTTTTTTTTTTATTTTTAAATTTCTTTATTGATTAAGGTGTCACATATTTGTCCTCATCCCCCCATTCCCATCCCACACCCCTCCCCATGGATGCCCCAACCCTCTGTTGAACTTAAGCATTGGTTAGGCTCATATGCATGCACACAAGACCTTTGGTTGATCTCTCCCCCCTCCCCCCACCCTCCCCTATCCTCCCTCTGAGGCCCGATAGTCCGATCGATGCCTCCTTGTTTCTGGTTCTGTTCTTGTTCATCAGTCTATGTTGTTCATCATTTCCCCTAGATGAGCGAAATCATGTGTCACTAGAGATATACTTATAAGAATTGAATGTGCGACGAGCAATAATAGTTATGCTGACAGGCAAATGAATCAGTCTGTAGTGAGTTTCTTTCTGGACCAACAGTTCTTTTGAGACCCAATATCAATGTCCACCAGTTCCTTATGAGTACATGTCGGCACTGACCCCTCAGCTCTGGATGGTGGACAAATGGTGGTAATGCAGGTCCGACTCCCTCTGGTTTGGTCTCGGCCGGATCCAGGGGCACGGCTTCACTCGGATCCAGGGGCCCACGGCCTCACCCGGACCCGGGACCCAGGCTCACCCGGATCCAGGGGCCCACGGCCTCACCCGGACCCGGGACCCAGGCTCACCCGGATCCAGGGGCCCACGGCCTCACCCGGACCCGGGACCCAGGCTCACCCGGATCCAGGGGCCCACGGCCTCACCCGGACCCGGGACCCAGGCTCACCCGGATCCAGGGGCCCACGGCCTCACCCGGACCCGGGACCCAGGCTCACCCGGATCCAGGGGCCCACGGCCTCACCCCGACCCGGGACCCAGGCTCACCCGGATCCAGGGGCCCACGGCCTCACCCGGACCCGGGACCCAGGCTCACCCGGATCCAGGGGCCCACGGCCTCACCCGGACCCGGGGCCCAGGCTCACCCGGATCCAGGGGCCCACGGCCTCACCCGGCCCCGGGGCCCAGGCTCACCCGGATCCAGGGGCCCACGGCCTCACCCGGCCCCGGGGCCCAGGCTCACCCGGATCCAGGGGCCCACGGCCTCACCCGGACCCGGGGCCCAGGCTCACCCGGATCCAGGGGCCCACGGCCTCACCCGGACCCGGGGCCCAGGCTCACCCGGATCCAGGGGCCCACGGCCTCACCCGGACCCGGGGCCCAGGCTCACCCGGATCCAGGGGCCCACGGCCTCACCCGGACCCGGGGCCCAGGCTCACCCGGATCCAGGGGCCCACGGCCTCACCCGGACCCGGGGCCCAGGTTCACCTGGATCCAGGGGCCCACGGCCTCACCCGGACCCGGGGCCAGGCTCACCCGGATCCAGGGGAAGAAGTAACTTTTAAAAGAAGAAAAGTTTTTATTGATTTCAGAGAAAGGAAGGGAGAGGGAGAGGTAGAAACATCGATGAGCGAGAATCACTGATCGGCTGCCTCCTGCACACCCCCTACGGGGATTGAGCCTGCCACTCGGGGCATGTGCCCTGACTGGGAATTGAACTGTGATCTCCTGGTTCATGGGTCAATGTTCAATTGCTGAGCCACACAAGCTGGGCAAAAGTACCTTTTTCTGAAGATGACATGACTGTGTAGAAAATCTGATGGAACCTATGAAACTACTAAAAATAATAAGTTATGTGATACATGATCAATATATAAATATCAGTGTATGAACAGTCAGAAATTGAAATTTAATAAAACCAGTGCCATTGATAATAGCAACATGTGTGAAATACTAAAAATCACACAGCATTGCTGAACATAATTTAAAGAAGACTTAGATAAATGGAGAGGTATTCCTTATTCGTGGGTTGGAAGACTCATTGTTGCTAAGATGACAATTCTTCCCAGATTGATCTGTTGGTTCATTGCAGTCCTAATAAATATTTTGACAGGCTTTTTTGAAGAAATTGACAAGCTGATTCTAAAATTCATGTAGAAATTAAAAGGACCTAGAATGGCAAAAACAACTTTGAAAAAGAACAACAGAATTGGAGAGCTAATACTACCTGATACTACAGTTCATTATAAAACTACTCAAAGCAGTGATAGAGAAACAGAGTCCCAAAAATAAGTCAATACATGCCATGCACTTGGTTGAGTTTTAATGAAGTGCAGAGGCAATTTCAGTGAAGAAAGGTTAGTTTGTTTAGGATTCTGGCACAGTTGGCTATCTATATGCAAGTGTATGAACTTCAATCTATATCTTGCACTGTATATAAAAATTAAAATGAATCATAGACCTAAATGTAAAATCCTATCTAATAATAGACAAATATGCAAATTGACCATACCTCTGACACACCCACAAGCCACGCCCACCATCCAATCAGAGCGAGTATGCAAATTAACCCAAACCAAGATGGCTACAACCACAGAGAGCAAGGTTTCCTAGGTAACAGAGGAAGCCAAGCTTTCCACCTGCCCTTGCCAGGCCTAAGCCTCCACTCAACCTACAAAGTTTCAATTATAGAAGGTAACAAATTCAAACAAATGGCGGCAGAATGGAGCTTGAGAGAGCAGGCCAGGGTTGCCGCCGGCAACAGGGGAAGCAAAGCTTTCCGCACACCCTGGCCGGGCTCACCCGCTTAAGGCAACCAAGTTTCAATTATAACCCCAACACAAATGGCTGCCAGCCTTGGAGGGAGCCCCAGGCTTGGCTCCGCTCCAGGCTACAAAGTTTCAATTGTAGAAGGAAAATAAATTTCAGATACCAGGGCCTCTGCTTGGGTTGCCAGGGGGCGTGGCCGGCCTGCAAACCACCACAGGCCCCTCGCTCAGGCTGCCCCACACCCCAAGGGAACCCCCACCTGATCCGGGACGCCCTTCAGGGCAAACCAGCTGGCCCCCACCCCTGTACCAGGTCTCTATCCTATCTAATAAAAGAGTAATATGCAGATTGATCATCACTGCAACACACAATATAGCTGCCCCCATGTGGTCAAAGATCCTGCCCCCATGTGGACACAAGATGGCCACCACAGATGGCCAGCAGAAGAGGGCAGTTGGGAGGCACCCGGCCTGCAAGGGAGGGCAGTTGAGAAGGATCAGGCCTGCAAGGGACGGCAGTTGAGAAGGACCAGGCCTGCAAGGGCGGGCAGTTGGAGGTGATCAACCCTGAAGGAGAGGGCAGTTAGGAGTGACCAGGCCGGCAGAGGAGGGAAGTTGGGGGCAAACAGGCTGGCAGCAGAGTGGTTAGGGGGTGATCAGGCTGGCAGGCAGAAGCGGTTAGGGGCAATCAGGAAGGCAGGCAGGCAAGCAGTTGGGAGTCAGCAGTCCTGGATTGTGAGAGGGATGTCCGACTGCCCACTGGGATCGGGCCTAAACGGGCAGTCGGACATCCCTCGAAGGGTCCCAGATTGGAGAGGGTACAGGCTGGGCTGAGGCACAACCTCCTTCCGTGCACGAATTTCGTGCACCGGGCCTCTAGTCTAAAATAAAACTTATTTAGATAAAAACAGAAGAAATTTTTGTGATCTTGAGTTAGGCAGATATTTTTTAGGAACTAGTATACCACCAAAAGTACAATCCATAAAATAACATTTTAATAAAACGAACTTCATCAAACTCAAAATGTTTGGTCTTTAAAAGATATTAAGAGAATGAAAAGACAAGCCGAAAAAATATTTGTCAATCAAATATCTATCTGGTTAAGGATTTATATCTAATATGTGTGTGTGTGTGTGTGTGTGTGTGTGTGTGTGTGTGTATGTATATATATGGCACTCTCAAAAACTAGATTGTTTATATAATATTGAATGGCTAAAATAAAAAAGACTGGCCTTACCAGCTGTTGGCAAGGGTGTGAAAGAACTGGAACTCGATACAGCACTTTGTCGTTAAGACTGTAAAATAGTGCGACCAGTTCTTAGGAAACAGTTTGGTGTTTCTTAACATGTTAAATATAGACCTACCAGCTATTCTACACCTAGATATTTATTGGAAAGGTTTGTATAGTAATATTCACAGCAGCTTTATTTGTAATAACCACTAAAACCCAAATGCCCATCAATAGATGAATGGATAAACAAATTATGATATATCCATACTACTTGGCAATAAAAAAGGCATGAACTATTGATACAAACAACAACACAATGAATCTCAAAATAAATATGCTTATTGAAAGAAGCCAGGCACTTGGGAGTGACAGGATATGTTCACTATCTATCTTGATGAAGATTTTTTCACAGATATGTACTATATACTTTGAACCTGTGCAGTTCATTGCATGCTACCTATATATAAATAAAGCTGTTTATAAAAGTGATGTAGTGAAGTTCCTAATATATATAAGATATTGATAAAAGATTTATGAAAAACTGTTTATATAACATGTATCGTTACTGCACCTTTCACATAGTTATTTAAATATACACAAAGCTGCCCTGGCCGGTGTGGCTTAGTTGGTTGGGTGTCATACCTTGCTCCGAGGGTTGCTGGTTGGATTCCTGATTGGGGTGCATGCCCCAGTTGTGGCTCTATCCCTGGTGGGGAGTGTGCGGGAGGCAGGCTGTTGATGTTTCACTCTCGAATCAATGTCGATGTTTCCCTTTCTCTACTTCCTTCCTCTCCCTTCTTCTCTCTCTGAAGATCGATAGAAAAATATACATATATACACAAAGAAAAGTCTATTGAAATCTTTTTCTTAGAGATCATTAAGAAATTTAGTTAATTTGGAGCAGCAGTTCTCAACTGGGGGGATTTTGCCCTCCGAGGGATATTTGGTAGCATCCGGAGACTTCTGATTGCCAAAACTGTTGATGGCATCTGATGGCTAGAGGCCACAGATACTACCAAACAGCCTGTCAGGCACAGCAAAGTCCCGCTCAACAAAGAATTGTCTGGTCCCAAACAACGATGGTGCCATAGTAGAGAAGCCCTGCTTTCGAGTGTCTAAAGTCGGTTTAGCTCTTATTATTTGAATCCTGTGTTGAACATATTGACAAAACAAGTTGCTGAACAAAAACCTTTGGAGAAAATTGTCTTGGATTTGGGACTGTCTGGATGACGTGTTTATGAGACTTTCACTTTTGAAGTAATTATTTTTGTATAGCCACCTGGAGTTGATCTATTTGGATATGTTGCAGTATTTGTTTTCATATCATTTGGGGAAAAAACTTAAAATATCACCACCAGTGGCGCATAATTGTAATCAATGGATTAAAGTTTAGTTTTTATTTGCTTTTGAAATAATTAGTGCTATCTGAAACCAGAAATTCAGAGTTAAGATTCAGTAATTTAAAAGGCCTATCTAGCTGCCTTTTTGCCAGTGTTCTACAAATAGGCCAGGACACTGGTTCTCAGAGCCAATACCTCATTGGTTTCCCATTTAAAAAGTGGAAGAATGAGGAAAAAGGACAAGGATTTGAATTGGGTTGAGAACTTTGGCCCTTAGTATGTTGCTTATGAGGAGCTATATTTTTTCCAGATAGAGTAATACTTTTGTACTATATTCAATTTGATTAGGAGTAGTTTGCTGCTCCTAGGGTACTGATGTTCCATGGCTAAATTTGGTCCACATACAGCCTTCCCTGCATATGACTCCCAAATCTTGTCCTTAACACGTTAAGCACCCAGTCAGTCACCGGTGACTGACACTCTACTTTCCATCCGGAAGACAAAACAGTCTGGGTGCTTTTCTGGGAGTATTTTCTGGGGTGTAGAACCTGTTCTTGTTTTTGTTCTAGACCAGGGGTTGGCAAATTTTGTGGAAAGGCCCAGATAGTAAATACTTGAGGCTTCCCCCCTCCCCGCCCCCCATCCCTAAAGCCTCTGTGCACCTACCTATACAGGTCTGCCTCTGTGTTGTAAAGACAACCATAAACAATATAAAAGCATGAGTGCATCTCAGTTCACAGAAACAGGGCAGGATTCAGCATATGGGCCATACCTTGCCAGCCCCTGTTCTAGACCATCAGCATTTTCTCTGAGGCATTTGGCATTTTCTGGTTAGTTTCCCACTGGTGGCTGTTCGCTCATGTAAGAAAGTGGTTCTCTTCTACTTGCAGTTGCTCCACTGTGTTAATGGCTTTTACTGATGATGGTGTGGAATAAGTGTATGGCATGAACTTTAAATGGGAAGTAGAATGATAAGGCATGCTTAGTTCCTTTCTTGCTCACAACCCACATGCAGATGGCCAATACATTATAGCAAGTTTACCTTTGAAAAGTTTCTGGAATTACGTTTTTAAAAATGTACTTATAACCCAGGCAGCGTGGCTCAGTGGTTGAGTGTTGACCCATGAACCAGCAGGTCATGGTTCAATTCCCAGTCAGGGCACGTGCCTGGGTTGTGGGCTTGATCTTCAGTGGCAGAGGCATATAGAAGGCAGCCAATCAATGATTCTCTTTCTTCATTGATGTTTTTCTCTTTCTCTCCCCCTCCTTTCCTCCCTCCCTCCCTCCCTCTCTCTGAAATCAATTAAAGCATATTTTTTAAAAATTAAAAGAATGCTTTAGAAAAGTACTTATAATCTTTTGGATGGTATAGGGCAATAACCCTTTTATTGCTGTATTTGCTTTTGAGTTTCCCTTTCTAACTATCAACCGCCATAGGTGTTGCCAGTGACTTTTCTAAAAAGTATTATGGCACACATCCTTGCCTGTAATTGCACTGTGACTCCCAGTCACTCAGAACAGTGGTTCTTAAACATTTTTATTCCTGAGTCCCTTTGAAAATCACTTGATAGTTGTGGATCTAGGGAAATTTATTTTTTAAAGAGTTTATTTATTGGTTTGAGAAAGAGGAAAAAAACATCAACTTGTTGTTCCACTTATTTATGTATTTATTGGTTGATTCTTGTATGTGCCCTGACCAGAGATCAGACCTGCAACCTTGGCATATTGGGATGATGCGCTAACCAACTGAGCTACCTGGCCAGGACTACAGTCTGTCTTTGCAGTTTATTGTTCATGTTCACACACACAAACACACACACACGCTCACTCACACTGTGCTTTCTCTACAAAGAATTAACTAACATTCTCCTGTCATGACAATCAATTTCTTCTATTCTTATGTCTTTGTAATTACTATTTCTTCTTCTTGCCAGGTATGTCCTTACCATTTGCCCAGTTTCTACTCATTAAAATTCATCTCAATAATCAGATCTCTGTGAAGATTTTCCTGACATTTCCTCTTTGGCAGACATTAGTAAATAGGAAGGAATTGTAGCAAATGCAACATGTAGAGAAACCTTCCTTTTGGGGGGTTGGGTTGGGAAGTAGGATGAAGGAGAAAACTTCTGGAAGATTTTTTTGCTCTTAAGAGATATCCCTCTTCTTAACCTCTTTGAGCCTCATTTCCTAAGTTGGATGTAACAATTTTTATCTTAGGGGGCTGCTAAAATAAACGAGGGACAGTGTTGTAATCTCCATAACACTCCAATATTTATACAGGAAATTCTCTTCATCTGGTCATTGGGTGGTCCCAGGACCTTATGTAGGAGTAAACATCTTCAGATACCCAATACTCTTGGTTCTTACTAAAATGTTACAATGGAAAATTAGGTTGTAAATTTACTAAAACATATTATCTCCCCCCCCCCCCCGCCCCAATCTTAACTGAGGACATGCCCATTGACTTGGGGGGCAGGGAAAGGGAGGCGGGGAGAGAGAGAGGAGAGAGAGATTGAACTAGGGATCAAACCCATAGCTTAGGTATGTGCCCTGAGTGGGAATTGAACCTGAAACCTTTTGGTATACAGAACAACACTCCAACCAATTGAGCCACACCAGCCAGAGCTAAAAAAAAGATATCTTGAAATCCTTCTGCCGAAATTGTTTTAAGCTGTGTGTGTGTAAGCTATAAGCTGCTGTGCAAATATTTTTGTTGTTATAGGCATTGTCACTTTTAAAAGACTGCTGGAATCTTTACTATCAGAGTACGTGATGCTTTTTTGACTAGTCATTTTCTGATAGAACAATCTCTGTGTTTCACAAATTAACACTGTAGTTTTCACTATTCCATGAGTGATTGGGAGGGTTATGACATATAATAGTTGTCAGTTTGCTGAGCACACATAGATTTGATCCTAATTCACTACCCAGTAGGCACACCTCAATGCAGTTCATTATTCTCTGCTTTTTTTGTATAGTAATTTTATTTATGCCAGCACTCTATGCTACTGGAGCCAACTCCTAGTGCTGGTGACCACTGAATAAGTCTAGGAAGAGGAATTTTTGATAAATTCAGACCCTGTGGTGGCTTAAATTCATAGTGTAAATCAGTCTGTTCTGCAATTTTTATGATAATGTAAATAAGTATAAATTATTTCAGTATTTTTAGAATCATTAAAAAGTCTGTAGGAGTAAAAAAAAATAGTTATGCTTTAATGTGTTATATGCCATAGTAATATTCTTTAATTTGAGGATTTTTCAAAATGTTTTGGGACAAATTAGTAATCAACATCGAAGGTCGTTGTAGTTGAAGTTATCACATTTGTTGAGACTTGAATTCAATAGGAATGAATAATAGTCTCAGTATGTGTGTATCTCCTTCTGAATGAAACTTATAAGATCATATAATTTACTAGTCCATTTATAAGGGCTCTGCCTTTTCATTGCCTACAGGATAAAGTCCAGCCTCTTCTTTTTACTGGGACAAACATTGTCCTTTCTTTAAACCTACTTCTCCAGACGCAGTTCCTGATGCTTCCTGTCTCATTTACATTTTGCCCTCTAATTATACCGTATTTAACTATAGGCGCTTCCCTGAATGCCAGGGACAAAAGATTTGACTATTCCTAGCCTTTGTACATGTTCTTTCCTTTGTCATATTGTTCACCTAAGGAATTTTATTAGACGTTAAGAGGGAAACTAGATATTTCGCCCCAGCCACCTCCACATTTCCACAGTATTTAAACGTTTAATTAGGGTTGGTAGGGAGAGGGTAATTTGGCTTTGTAGAAAGTGCTGAGGTTAACAAACAGAAGACTGGTTGAAGACCCACCTCTGCCATTAACTGATTATGTGATCCTGGCCAGATCACATGACCTCCCACTGGAGTGTTGTCTCTGTAAAATCAGGGGATTGGAATAAAGCAGTAGATAAACTTACTCCCCCCCCCCCTTTCTTTTTCTTTACTTCCTTTTTTCTTCCCTTCTTTCATTCTTGTGCATATATGAAGGATACTTCCCCATCTCTTTATAGTAAACTAGAGGCCTGGTGCACGAATTCGTGCACTGGTGGGTTGCGGCCGGCCCACCCTGATTGGGGCTGATCAGGGCCGGGCCAGCCTGGGTGTGTGGGGGGAGCATGGGAGGTTGGCCGGCCAGCCCTACCCCTGATCAGGGTGGGAGGGGACAATCGGGGGCCACAGTGCATGTCAAAGCAACCGGTCGTTCCAGTAGTTCTGGTCGTCCCAGTGTTCCGGTCACTTTGCTTTTATATATATATAGATTATTACAACCACGATTCTCCTTTAGGAGTGGGAGTGTAAGGTATGCCCTGGGATATTGGGGGCAAATATTAAAATAAGGGAAGACTTGGGGATTTGAAATGTACCCCAAGCTGAGATCTCCAAAGTACCTTCTACCTCTTAAGTAATGTTCATCTGTATTATTCTTTGTATTAGCATGAGGCACAAGTATTTCTGGATCTGTACAGCTTAGTTCCAAAGGCTG
The DNA here is from genome assembly GCF_951640355.1 of Cnephaeus nilssonii. Lineage (NCBI taxonomy): Eukaryota > Metazoa > Chordata > Mammalia > Chiroptera > Vespertilionidae > Cnephaeus > Cnephaeus nilssonii. Next base: position 22,254,458 of record NC_137092.1, read on the forward strand.
CTCACCAAGCGGGCTCTGAAGGCCAAAGTGACACTAAACCAGCGACCACTGAGGCCCTCTGTTGGTGGGAAGAGTTGTCCTTTTTTTAAAAAAAATATATTTTATTGATTTTTTACAGAGAGGAAGAGAGAGGGATAGAGAGTTAGAAACATCAATGAGAGAGAAACATCGATCAGCTGCCCCCTGCACACCCCCCACTGGGGATGCGCCCGCAACCAAAGTACATGCCCCCGACTGGAATCGAACCTGGGACCCTTCAGTCCACAGGCCGACGCTCCATCCACTGAGCCAAACCGGTTTCGGCAGAGTTGTCCTCTTGATTGGATGTATAGCTTTCTTAGTTCCTGTGAAATTTTGCAAGTTGTGGGTTTTTAAGTTGAGGAGCTTCTGTATAATTCAAGGATAATTTATAGAATTCCCCTTCTACTTTTTATTTTGAAATAATTTCAAGCTAACAGGAAAGTTCTAAGAGTAGTAAAGAGAATAAAATAGTTCACCCTTTATACAAATTCACCAATTGTTAATGTTTTGTCCCATTTGCTTTCTCATCACTTATTTCTTTCTGACATACATATACATACTCTTTTCCTGAAGTATTTGAGATTAGTTTGCATACCTCATACCCCTTTAACTTACAATACTTCAACTATGATTCTTAAGAGCAAAATTATTCTTTTATAACCACAGTGCAGTTATCAATTCAGGAAACGGATACAGTACTTTTATCTACAGTCTGTAGTCCAGTTGTGTGAGTTGTCCCGATAAGATCTTGTGTAGCATTTACTGCCCTCTAATTTAGGACCTTTAGCTGGCATTTCTCTTTTTCTGTGTAATGCCTTTCTTTGTGCTTCCTAACATTGACGTTTTAAAAGAATGCACTTAGGGAAGGTTCCTTGAGGTATGTTTGTTTCTTTCCTCGAAATTAGATAAGGAAGGTTCCTTGGGCTGTTTGTCCATTTCCTCGAGATTAGACTCAGGGTATGCAGTCCCAGCTCGTGGACGTGATCATAAGTGATGTTTACTTCCCATGTGTCATGTCAGAGGCACATGGCGTCCGTTCTCCTCATTGGTGGTGGTAACTTTGATCTACACAGTGTAGTTCCTTATTTTCTCTGTTGCAACTAGTAATCAATCTGTGTGAAAACACTGTTTTTTACTCTTTTCTAATTATCTCTGTAGAAAATTTAAAAAGTCTGTAGGTAAGCCAAAAGTTAGGGGAAAATTGACTTGTAAACTTGGAGATAGTCACATTTCAGTGTATGCTGGTTATATACTACTAGAGGCCTGGTGCATGAAATTCGTGCACTGCAGGGGGTGGGGGGCGGGTCCCTCAGCCCAGCCTGCACCCTCTTGCAGTCCGTGAGCTCTCGAGGGATGTCTGACTGATGGCTTAGGTCTGGTCCCCGCCACCGCAGCTGCACTCACCAGCCATGAGCCTGGCTTCTGGCTGAGCGGCGTTCCCCCTGTGAGAGTGCATTGAGCATCTGCCCCCTGGTGATCAGTGCGCATCATAGTGACCGGTCGTTCTGCCGTTCAGTCGATTTGCATATTAGCCTTTATCCTATCTAATAATAGAGTAACATGTAAATTACCATCACTCCGCTACGCCCACGATTGGGCGGCGGGAGGCTGGGGGGCGGGACTCGGGGTGGCCTATCCGGCCATTGAGAGGCACGGATCCGCTGCCACTGAGTGGGGCTACCCTGCTGTTGAGAGGCGCAGGGGGCGGGACTCCTGCCCCCTGCGCCTCTCAACGGCCAGATCAGTGGCCGCTGAGGGGGCCTGCCATGGACACCCAGCTGCGCCTCTCAACGGCAGGGTAGCCAGGTGTCTGCGGCAGCCCCCCTCAGCGGCTGTTGAGAGGCGCCGGGGGCGGGAGTCCTGCCCCCGGCGCCTCTCAACAGCAGGGTAGCCCCCCTCAGCGGCCGCGGACCATCAAAAGCGTGGGAGCTGGGTGCCTGTCTGCTCCGGCACCAGGCCTTTCAGAAGCCTCCGCCGAGCCGGAGGCTTCTGAAAGGCCTGGTGCACCAGCGGACAGGCACCCAGCTCCACTGCGAAAAGCGAAAGCGTGTAGGAGACCCTACACGTGCATGATTCAATCATGCACTGGGCCTCTAGTATAGGATAATATGCTGTGCTGTAATATATCCATACTAGTGATAATGACAACCAAAGAGTATCATACCTTTCGTACTGTTTGAAAAATTGCCTTATTCATTTAGCAGTACATTGTGACTGTTTTCTCTTGCATCCCTGAGTTTTCTTCTGTGATCTTCCAGTGGTTGCCTAGTGTTCTGCTGTGTATAATCCTTTACCTGTGTATTATTCTCTAATGTTCCGTTTAGATTCACTTCTTAGATGCTGGGCTATTTAATTGCCATTCTCTCTAGGCACTTTCCTCTTGCAGCTTTAAGGGAGGTACTACTGTGCTGTTACCTCACCTGAAATCTTGGCTCCAATCTTGAAGTCCTAACATCTGTCTTGCCCCTGTTAGCGTTGTTTTTCTGTTCCACTGACCTATACAATAAAAGGCTAATATGCAAATAGACCAAACAGCGGAATGACCGGTCGCTATGATGTGCACTGACCACCAGGGGGCAGACACTCAACGCAGGAGCTGCCCCCTGGTGGTCAGTGCGCTCCTACAGGAGAAGTGCCGCTCTGCCAGAAGCTGGGCTCACGACTGGTGAGCGTGGTGGCGGCAGCGCTAAGGAGCAGCGAGCAGGCAGGCGGACATCCCCGAGGGCTCCCGGACTGCAAGAGGACACAGGCCAGGCTGACGGGACCCCAGCCTGCATGAATGTTGTGTACCAGGCCTCTAGTTTGATATTAACAGGCTGAGTTCCTTTCTCTGACCATTCCTGGGCCTTCAGTGGCACACTTTTGCTAAATATATAAATCTCTTTCTGATTCAGTTGGATAGTTTTTATGTTTTAATTGCTACTATCATTCAGTATGTTCAGAATTTGTTTTTTGTTGTTTTATTTCAAATATATAAGATTATCCTATCTAATAAAGCAGTAGTATGCAAATTAACCATCACTCCGCTACACCCACAAACCACGCCCACCAGCCTATCAAGAGTGATATGCAAATTAACCCAGCCAAGATGGCAGTTAACTTGCATATCCAGGCGCAGAGCAAAGTCTGAAGACAGTGAAGAAGGAAGCCAAGCACTGGAGAGGGGAGCAAAGCTGCAGAGAAGTAAGCAAGCGGGGCGGTGGAGAAAAGAGGGAAGCAGGCAGGGCGGGGGAGAAGGGAGGGAGCGAGGCAGCGGAGATGGGAGGGAGCGAGGCAGAGTAGACGGGAGGGAACGAGGCAACAGAGATGGGTGGGAGCGAGGCAACAGAGATGGGTGGGAGCGAGGCAGAGTAGATGGGTGGGAGCGAGGCAGCGGAGAGGGGAGGGAGAGAGGCAGAGTAGATGGGTGGGAGCGAGGCAGAGTAGATGGGTGGGAGCGAGGCAGAGTAGATGGGTGGGAGCGAGGCAGAGTAGATGGGTGGGAGCGAGGCAGCGAAGAGGGGAGGGAGAGAGGCAGAGTAGATGGGAGGGAGCGAGGCAGTGGAGACGGGTGGGAGGGAGGGAGCGAGGCAGCAGAGATGGGTGGGAACGAGGCAGCGGAGACGGGAGGGAGGGAGCGAGGCAGAGTAGATGGGAGGGAGCGAGGCAGTGGAGACGGGTGGGAGGGTGGGAGCGAGGCAGCGGAGACGGGTGGGAGGGAGCGAGGCAGAGTAGACGGGAGGGAGCGAGGCAGCAGAGACGGGTGGGAGGGAGCGAGGCAGCGGAGACGGGTGGGAGCTTTGCTCAGGCTGCAGGAAGCCCTATTCTTGCAGGAGTATTCCTGCAATGGGCGGCTATTGAGTTAAATGAACACCCTTATGGGCTAGTGTTCTGAGTGGAGCATCTGGCCATATGTGCATGCACTCGCACACACACACACACAAAACACACAAAACAAACAAATGTTTGGAGCACTGTTTGTCTTTTTGCTTGGAACTTCCTGTTATCTGGTTAACCTACATTTCTATTTTGGGCCAGGTCACACAGGAGATCTCAGAGCTCTTGTGTATTAGAACCACCTGTCAAATTATCTTCAGCAAACTTCTATGCTGGAGATGGCATATAACCTTCAAAGACGTCATTTAATAGATTTCCCCCTGTTTAATATTTAGTAACTTGAAAGTCTCTCTTCCACTATAAGTATTTATGTAGGTCATTAGGTACATGGAAATATAAACAATCTGTGTAGATGTAAGCCAGTTTATAAATGGATCACCCCATTGCTTCTACAGTTTAATACAAATGCAACAAAATTGTATCTGAAAGACTTGTGTGTAGAGTCTCTATTGATTAAGGTACACAGTTTTAATCCAAGTGAATTTTTTAAAAGTAGCTTCACTATTTTAAAGCTTTTGTCTACTTTCAGAAATAATGTCTGCTATTTTTATAGATGGCGAGGTTTTTAAATGGACTAGTTTCTTTTCATTGGCCTTTAATATATGCATTCTACTTCAGGTGGTGTTATTAAGGTGGCATGTGATGTGAAAATTTCCTGCTATTATCTTTTTTCTTCTGATTTAAGGTCTTAGCTTATTTTGTTTTGGAAATCATCTTTCACACACACCTTGAATATGTCACTAAAATATTTAGAAATAAAATATATGTCTGGAAACTATATATTAGATATTAACTTTAAACTACAATTTGTTAAGTGATCTAGTAAGCAGTCTTGCTGGAATATAATTTATTTAGTTCTTTTGACATGAGACTTCTAAATATGTAGATTAACTTAGACATTATCAATTTTTTTCTTCTTTTGCAACCTGGGTGGTATGTGAAATTGCTAAACCTGTCATTGTGGTTGGCTTATAGTGTTGAAGTTTCTCAGACCTTGTCTTTTTAGTTTCAGGTTGAAAATTGCTGTTGTTTGAAAAATGTTTGCTATCCTTTGGTTAAGAATTAAATGAAATTTAGAATTTTTTATTCACTTAAATACTGTACTACTAAGGGTATGTGGAATATTTTCAAGTTGTGTACTTTTAAATAAATTCATAAAATAATACAACATGTATGTTTAATCTATACTTAATGTAGGGAGCAGCTATAGGGTCAAGCTTAATTGTGCTAGGAGGGCTCTGCCCTCCAAGCTGGGACTTGTATGTGGCTCTGCCACAGGTCAGTCCGAGGCTTGACCCTATAGCTGCTCCCTACATCTTCCCTACACTTAGAAAACAGTTAACATGCAAAATGGTATCTCTCCTAAGGGACCTCTCATCATTAAATCCAATGATTTAGTATTGCAAACTATTTGTAGATTATCTCCTTGTCCTGAGAGATACAATTATTATCAGTTAACATGTTTGCTTATTTAGGACTTCTTTTAAAAAATGAATACTTTTTAAAGTAAAAACGTTTTTAGATTATTTAGTAAATTTTCAGTATACCTGTATTTTAAAATACGCTTTCAAAATGCTTAATTTAGAGGAATAGTTTACTTGCCTTTTTAATCCATTAGTTGATATTGGAATTTTCACATGCTTCTGGAATTTAGAAGTAGAAGACATCTGCCTTCTCTTTTCCGTTTGCTTTTCTTTTTAAATCACATCACTGATATAGATGGACTTCAGTATTAGCAAAGTTCCTTGCCCCAGGCCTTATAGCTAGCTGGTAGTGCCTAGGCTAGGATTTGAACCCAGGATTTCTGACTCCAAAATTTGTGTTCTTTCCATCATAGTATATCATTTCTAGAAGCATTGATTTTGTCTTTCTATATGATTTCATTTCTCTCAAACTCTCTCCGAGGTACATTTTATCATCTCTTACCTATAAATGAATAAACCAAAGTTCAGAGATTAAATAATTTACCCAACATAGCACACCTGTTTAAAGTCCTAGTCGGAGTATTTCCTGTCTCATGCTTTTCCCACTGAACTACTTCCTGTGCCCCTTGGCCAAAGTTTGGATGGGGGAGGGGACGGTGGGATCATGGGTGGCTATTCATGAATTCTGACTTGTTTTTGTTTTCATTTAAGTATCATCTAAGTGAAATTGCCATTTCTACAGAATTAGGAATTCTGAATTGGAAACTGATGGTGGTAGGATGATCTGATTGGAGTTCAGGAGATAGAATGTGACCATGGGAAGCTTTGTACAACTATAGACTAGAAGAGGGTTCTGGAGAGCAGAGATTGGAGAAGCTTGGGTGGGAAAGGGGCCTGCACACCACTTCAGATACTTTGTTGTTTTAAAAGCCCAGTGGCATGCCCCTGGCACATTAAACCTTGAAATACTGTTTTTCATTTCCTAAGGCCATTGCCCTACTCAGAAACCTTTAATGATTCCTAGTGCCAGATCCTTTCAGTCTATATTCTGCCATGTGACAGATGAAACCCTTCAGAGTCTGTTGCTTCTTTGACCCTCTCAGAAAGGTTCTCCAGAGCTCCATACTGCACCTCCTTGGGACTATCTTTACTTTAAGTGTGTGTGCTTGTTTATGGTGTTTTTACTTCTCCTTTCTTCTTGACCTTCAACTTGTCTTCCTTTATAAACCTAAACATCATTTCCTCCTGCAGAAATCATGTGACTCTCAAAGCTGAATCACAGTGTAACGGATTGTAGTATTCTGTGTTCTTTTTTTCTCTCATTTCCTGCTCTTTCCTCCTCTAGCCATATAATAAACTTGAACTGAGTAGGAACAACCGTTTCTGTTTCCCTCCTTTTTTCATTTCCTCCTCCTTCCCTTTCCCCTTTCTCTTACCCTCTCCTCCCTTCCCCACTCCCCCTTCTGTCCTGTTTTTTTCTTCTTATCTGTTTATCCATCTGTCCTGTCATGTTTTTCTCTTCATCTGTCTCCTTTTATTCTCGCTTCCAGCTGCTTATCACTATGAACTAATTTTGTGGTAAATTCTTTCTTTGTTTTAAATATCTTTATTTTACTTTCTCTTGAATGAGAATTTAGCTGGGTATGGAATTCTAGGTTAACAGTTATTTTCTCTTAGCACTTGGAAGATATTTTTTCTTCTCTGTCTTTTGGTACTGTAGAAACTTTCCATTTAACTTTGACCCTCTGTAAGTAAAGTGCCTTATTCTGCTTGCTTTTTAAACAGTTAAACGTGATATCCTATCTAATAAAAGAGTAATATGCAAATTGACCATCACTCCAACACACAAGATGGCTGCCCCCATGTGGACACAAGATGGCTACCACATGATGGCCAGCAGGGGGGGGGGCAGTTGGGAGGGATCAGGCCTGCAAGGGATGGAAGTTGGGGGTGATCAAAACTGCAGGGGAGGGCAGTTAAGGGTGACCAGCCTGGCAGAGGAGGGAAGTTGGGGGCCACTGTGCCTGCAGGGAAGGGCATTTGTGGGGGACCCAGGCCTGCAGGGGAGAGCAGTTTGGGGGGGACCAGGCCTGCAGGGCAGGGCAGTTAGGGGTGACCAGGCCTGCAGGGGAGGGCAGTTAGAGGCAAACAGGCTGGCAGGGGAGCAGTTAGGCATCAATCAGGCTGGCAGGGGAATGGTTAGGAGGTGATCAGGCTGGCAGGCAGAAGTGGTTAGGGGCGCTCAGGAAAGCAGCCAGGTGAGCAGTTGGGAGCCAGCAGTCCTGGATTGTGAGAGGGATGTCCGACTGCCCGTTTAGGCCCAACTTGGATCGGGCCTAAACGGGCAGTCGGACATCCCTCGAGGGGTCCCAGATTGGAGAGGGTGCAGGCTAGGCTAAGTGACATGCCCCCCCTTTGTGCACGGATTTCATGCACCGGGCCTCTAGTGTGTGTGTGTGTGTGTGTGTGTGTGTGTGTGTGTGTGTATGCTAATATATAAAAACCCAGGGTCTGTAAAGACCGACTGAAGGCTCAACTGAACACTGGAAGTCAGTCCTGCAGTCCTGCAGTCAGTGCTGCTGCTGGTGCAGGCACGGCGACACAGCACTGACTGCCGAAGGGGCTGCGGATCAGGCCTGGAAAAAGGCCTGAAGAGAGAGGCAGGGTCTGATCTGCAGCCTCCGTGGCAGCTGTTGATCAGCCATTGCCTGTCTCTTTCTCTCCGGGCTTCTCCAGCACCTCTGTTTCTCTCTGGGCCTCCATGGGGGTAGCTGATTAGCCCCGCCTCTCTGATCAGGCCTGGAGAAAGGCCCAGAGATGCTGACTGGCATAGAAACCGACCAATCAGAACCAAATCTGGGTGAACTAGGAGGAGCCAATGGCTGCCTAGGAGGCAAAGCTTTTGATGCTGACTGGCATAGAAACCGACCAATCAGAACCAAGTTGGCCAGCAGGGGAGGGCAATTGGGGGCGAGATCAGGCCTGCAGGGGAGGGCCATGAGGGGTGATCAGGCTGGCATGGGAGGGCAGTTGGGGGCGAGATCAAGCTGGCAGGGGAGGGCATTTGGGGGCAACCAGCCTGGCAGGGGAAGGTAGTTGGGGGTGAGATCAGGTCGGCAGGGGAGGGCCGTTGGGGGCGAGATCAGGCCGGCAGGGGAGGGCAGTTGTGGGCGAGATCAGGCCGGCAGGGGAGAGCAGTTGGGGGCGATCAGGCAGGCAGAGGCAGTTGGGGGCGAGATCAGGCCGGCAGGGGAGAGCAGTTGGGGGCAAGATCAGGCCAGCAGGGGAGGGCAGTTAGGGGCGATCAAGCAGGCAGGCAGGCAGATAAGCGGTTAGGAGCCAGCGGTCCCAGATTGCGAGAGGGATGTCCCACAGGGATCAGGCCTAAACTGGCAGTCAGACATCCCCCAAGGGGTCCCCGATTGGAAAGGGTGCAGACTGGGCTGAGGGAACCCCCCCTCCATGCACGAATTTTGTGCACCGGGCCACTAGTGTGTGTGTGTGTGTGTGTGTGTATGTATATTATATATATATGACTTTTTAAATTTTATTATCCTGCTCAAGTCTTGTGATTCCTAAATAGGAAGGTATATGTCTTTCTCATGTTCTAGAAACTTCTCAGCCTTCATTTCTTTAAAGAATGCCTTTCATTATCTCTCTTTCTCTGGAACTGCTCTTAGGCTGTTACATCTTATTCTTTTTTTTTTTTTTTCATTTCTTTTCATAGTTTTCCATTTCATTAACTCTTTGTGCAGAATTTTTGCATAATTTTATTTTTCTACTAGAGACCTGGTGCACAACATTCATGCACTGGTGGGGGGAGTCCCTCAGCCCTGCCTGCACCCTCTTGCAGTCTGGGACCCCTCAGGGGATGTCCGCCTGCCAGACATCCCCTGAGGGGTCCTTAGTGCTGCTGTGGAGGTGGGAGAGGCTCCCACTACCACCACCACTGCACCACCACCACTGCACTCGCCAGCCATGAGCCCGGCTTCTGGCTGAGCAGCATTCCCCCTGTGGAAGTGTACTGACCACCAGGGGGCACCTCCTGCATTGAGCATCTGCCCTCTGGTAGTCAGTGTGCATCATAGCAACCAGTCGTTCTGCTGTTTGGTCAATTTGCATATTAGGGTTTTATTATATAGGATTCTACTTCACAAATTCTCTCTTCAGTTGTTTAATCTGATGCTTACTTCTCCAATGACCTTTTTTTTTTATTTATTTTTTTATTTTTTTTTAAATCTTTTTTTTTTATTGAGGTATTATATGTGTACATATCTTACCATTACCCCCCCACCCCACACCCACACATGCCCTCACCCCCCAGAGTTTTGCGTCCATTGTTTATGCTTATATGCATGCATACAAGTCCTTCGTTTGATTTCTTATCTACCCCCCCTCTCCCTAACTTTCCCCCTGTAATTTGAAAGTCTGTTTGATGCTTTAATGTCTCTGTAACTATCTTTTTGTTCATCAGTTTATAATGTTCTTTATTATCCATAAATGAGTGAGATCATGTGGTATTTTTCTTTCATTGACTGGCTTATTTCACTTAGTATAATATTCTCCAATTCCATCCAGGTTGCTGCAAATGATGAGAATTCCTTCTTTTTTATGGCAGCATAGTATTCCATTGTGTAGATGTACCACAGTTTTCTGATCCAGTCATCTGCTGACGGGCACCTAGGCTGTTTCCAAATCTTAGCTATTGTAAATTGTGCTGCTATGAACATGGGGGTGCATATATCCTTTCTGATTGGTGTTTCTAGTTTCTTCGGATATATTCCCAGGAGTGGGATTACTGGGTCAAATGGGAGTTCCATTTTCAGTTTTTTGAGGAAACTCCATACTGTTCTCCACAGTGGCTGCACCAGTCTGCATTCCCACCAGCAGTGCACGAGGGTTCCTTTTTCTCCGCATCCTCACCAACACTTGTCGTTTGTTGATTTGTTGATGATAGCCATTCTGACAGGTGTGAGATGGTACCTCATTGTTGTTTTGATTTGCATCTCTCGGATAATAAGTGACTTTGAGCATGTTTTCATGTGTCTCTTGGCCTTCCTTCTGTCTTCTTTTGAAAATATTCTGTTTAGGTCCGTTGCCCATTTTTTTATTGGATCATTTATCTTCCTTTTATTAAGTTGCATAAGCTGCCTGTAGATGTTGGAGATTAAACCTTTATCAGTGCTAGCATTTGCAAATATGTTCTCCCATGCAGTGGGCTTTCTTGTTGTTTTGTTGATGGTTTCTTTTGCTGTAAAAAAGCTTTTTATTTTGATGAAGTCCCATTTGTTAATTTTCTCTTTAGCTTCCATTGCCCTAGGGGCAGTGTCAGTGAAAAAGTTCTTTTGGCATATGTCTGAGATTTTGTTGCCTGTGGATTCCTCTAGTATTTTTATGGTTTCCCGTCTTATGTTTAAGTCCTGTATCCATTTTGAGTTTATTTTTGTGTATGGTGTAAGTTGGTGATCTAGTTTCATTTTTTTGCATGTGTGTGTCCAATTTTCCCAACACCATTTATTGAAGAGACTGTCTTGATTCCATTGTATGTTCATGCCTCCTTTGTCAAATATTAATTGAGCATAGTGGTTTGGGTCGATATCTGGATTCTCTATTCTGTTCCATTGATCTATATGTCTGTTCTTGTGCCAGTACCAGGCAGTTTTGAGAACAGTGGCTTTGTAATACAGCTTGAAATCTGGTATGGATTAAAAATACTTGGTTTTCTTACAAATGTTTGTCTTTTTCAGTTTCTCCTTTTAAGGCTGCTGGTTTTAATCTTCCTCTTTGATAGCTTTGTATCTAATAATTTCTCATCTAAAGTTCTCAAGTGATAATCCTAATAATAGTTGTGTTTCCTGCTTTTACTTGTAGTGGGGTTGTTTGTTTATAGAATTGGTAAATTTTTATTCTTACCTTGCCACTGGGGCTTTATCTGTGAAAATCCCACATTGCCTGGTTTAAAAGAATGTCCCTCCCCCATATTTTTTTAAAATATATATTTTACTGCTTTTTTACAGAGAGGAAAGGAGAGGGATAGAGAGTTAGAAACATCGATGAGAGAGAAACATCGATCAGTTGCCTCCTGCACATCTCCCACTGGGGATGTGCCTGCAACCAAGGTACATGCCCTTGACTGGAATCAAACCTGGGACCTTTCTGTCCGCCGGCCGACGCTCTATCCACTGAGCCAAACCGGTTAGGGCCCTCCCCCATATTTTTGTTGCTTTCATCTGCCTTGGGTTTTGGGAGTCCCACTGGCTTGTGAACATATTAAATGTGAATTTCTTGTCTTGAGGGTCTTGGATCATGCTGGTAGTATAAATTCAAATTCCATGTCTGTGCTGAAGCATGTCTAGGATTACACATTTGTAGACAAATTTGTAGATGCCCTTCTCCAGCCTCTGTGTGAAGCCTAAGCCAAGACATGTAAGTTTCCTTATCTTCCTGTACCAGTATCCATTTTTTCAGAATAGACTATCATATCACTGATAGAGGTAGACTGTCAGTCTCTGGCTTTATTCTAGGTAAAGATGTGGGAATGGGGTGGGAAGGAGAATGTATGGGTCTCAATTCCATTATCTTATCTTGGTTTTTCTTTGCTATCCTACTGTCACCAAAATTCAAGCCCCCATTCTGAATTTCTTTATTTTTATTGATTTTGAGAGGGAGAGGAAGGGAGGGAGGGAGGGAGGGAGAGGGGGAGAGAGAGAGAGAGAGCGAGAGCGAGAGCGAGAGAGAGAGAGAGAGAGAGAGAGAGAGAGAAACATTGATCGGCTGCCTCCTGCATGTTCCCTACTGGGGATCGAGCAAGCAACTCAGGCATGTGTTCTGATCAGGAATTGAACCAGTGACCTCTCAGTGCACAGGACAACACTCAACCAACTGAGCCACACCAGCCAAGATTTCTTGTATTGTGTTGTCAGCCATGTTGCTGGAAATTGAAATCTTGATAATATTCTTTTAACTATGCATAGTATTGTGTATATTGATTATTTTATTGCCATTTCCCCTGTATTCTTATTGTTAATCAGACGTTCATATAATGACTACTTTGTTCAGTCATTCATTCTTTCAACAGGTACTTATTAAATTTGAGGTCAAGAATTGCATTTATGTGCCTGAATAAAAAACAGTTGTTGTTTTTTCTTGTGTTTTGTTATAAATATGAGTTTTTTAAGGAGATATATAAATAAATCAGTGCAAAAAATATAGTAGAACTTTGACAAGAACAGCAAAAGCACAAAAAATGGCAAGAGACTAATGTCATTAGTTTCTGTGGGAGGCACTGGGCAACTCTATACGTCTGGTGTACATCAGGACCCCTTTCTTTTTCCTTTGTAATAACTTAAACGTTTTAAGGGGGGCAAATAAGAAAGATAATCTTGCTTAGTACTATACCAGAAATGGTTTTAAGAGGCAACCACATTTTTTAATTAAACTTTAGTCAGAATAGCTCAATATCAATTATTTGAAAACATAATCTTTCTCTGTTACTCATCAGCATTTTGATAGCTATAATTGTTGGAAATAAAGTACTAGGAAATTTTGGACTAATCTACCATTTTCGTAGGTCAACAATATTAAGGAGGCCATGCAAGTTTAGCTGTCACATGTGCTGAAGTGAGCGAGCCTTTATGCTATGATATATACAGACCATTTAAATCTTTGGGCCTTCTATGAGTGTCATATAAAATGTGTCTTTAATGTTAAATTAATAATAAATTTTAAAGGAAAGCAAGCTTTGAAATAACTTTTATATACATATTGAATTACAAATACAGTGTTTTAATCTTACCTATGCCTTTTTTTTTTTTTCACAAAACTTACAAAAATATAACAAGAAGTTTTAGTTTCTGCTGGACCTGTCACTCCTGTTTTCATGTTTCTTTATAATTGTCCACTTGAATTTTTTTTTTTAATCCTCACCCAGGAAAGTCTTGAAGCATATAATAAAAAAATAAACTGTCTTTTAGGAATTACAGTGTTTTTATGGTATCATATGAGGCTTTGTTGTCCTTAAACAGTATTAAATATTGTTGGCATATAGTACATTTGTAAATAGTTATGAATAGGATATTCTTTGAGGTATGCTTTGCTGTGTACTTTTTTTTTTTTACTAAAAACATAATTGATTTTAATATGACCTTAATTCTTGAGGAATAATTTGAATGACATTTTATTTAAAAGCAGGTCAAGAAAACTTGAATCTTGATATAGATTATCAATCTCTCTGGCCTTACTGTTATAGTTCCCAAATGTATTAATCTTAATTCTTGGTCTGTATTACCTATTTTTCAATAAATAGTGGCAATAAAATGTATATATTTGATATAAAGTAGATTAAGAATACATTCCCTAATTTTTTTAAAAAATATATTTTATTGATTTTTTACAGAGAGGAAGAGAGAGGGATAGAGAGTTAGAAACATTGATGAGAGAGAAACATCGATCAGCTGCCTCCTGCACACCCCCTACTGGGGATGTGCCCGTAACCAAGGTACATGCCCTTGACCGGAATTGAACCTGGGACCCCTGAGTCCGCAGGCCGATGCTCTATCCACTGAGCCAAACCGGTTTGGGCCATTCCCTAATTAATTAAAATATTTTTCTTAACACTAGGGGGCACTGTTGATATATGAATTCATATCTAAATTAATCTTTATGCATAGAATGTAGAATAAAGTGAAATTATTTGAAAACATTTCATTACAAATTGAGTGTTGCCCTCAGAGAGAATTTGGATTTTTAAGGATAGTGAAGCTTATAAAATGAAATACTGTGGATTGAAGAAAGTTAAAGTATTTCTGTGAGCTATTAATTTTCACATTGATTTTCTAAATGAATTCTAAATGGTTTTAGACCATTATTTTTTAAAATATATATATTTTATTGATTTCAGAGAGGAAGAGAGAGAGAGAGATAGGTAGAAACATCAATAATAAGAGAGAATTATTGATCAGCTGCCTCCTGCATGCCCCATGCTAGAGGTCAAGCCTACAACCTGGGCATGTGCCCTGACCAGGAATCAGACTATGACCTCCTGGTTCATAGGTTGATGCTCTACCACTGAGCCATGCTGGCTGGGCTAAAAACCATTATTTCTAATACACTTTTTATTTTAAAAAATTCTAGCACAATGTTTTGCTCTTAGCTGGTTCTGAGACTATATCTAAAGAAATGAAGATAAACTTAAGATGTGACTAAGGCTGCTGCCATTAGTAATAATTTTTAAGCATTCAGGTGTCTGCAGTTAGGATTTTGGTGATGCTCACCAACAGATATTTTGCTGGAGGTATATTTCTAAGGTTTTTGTCTTTAATTAAAAGGCTCCATTAAATGTGAGGTTTATGTAGCTTAAGTAGGTAGTAGACAAAATATGCATCATTATAATATCGCACTTAACCCTGTGTCAGCACTGTTTTATTAATTCATTTCTCCTCAACACAACTCTGTGAAGTAAGTACTCATTGTCAACTCTGTTTTGTGCGTGAGGAAAATGAGCATGAAGTCCAACAGTGTACAAACTTAGGCAGTCTGTTTTAGTCTGTGCTTCTGAATCACTGTCACGTAATGCACTCTAGAGAAAGGAAACTTAGCATCAAAAGAATTATTATTGATATTTCAAACTTTTTAAAGTGGGTATAGTTTAAAGTACCTAATTTATAGACATTTAGCATTTCTCTTAAGAAAAACATCAGAGAACTGAATGGGAGAGCCTTGGCCAGTGTTGTTCAGTGGTTAGAGCGCCGGCCTGAGCGGGTTCAAATTCCCAGTCAAGGGTACATATTTGGGTTGCAGGATCGATCTCCATCCTTGGTTGGGTGTGCGTGGGAGGCAGCAATTGATGTGTCTCTCTCATAGCACTCTCTCTCCTCTCCCTTCCTTCCTTTTCTACTCCCTCTCCCTCCATCTTTATCCCCCTCCCTCCCTTCTACTGTCTCTAAAAATCAATGGAGAAAATATCCTCAGGTAAGGATTAATTAAAAAAGAGAAAAATAACTGAGTGGGAGAATATATTTGCCAGTGATATATCTGAAAAAGGGTTAATATCCAAAATTTATAAAGAAAACATACAACTCAACACCAAAAAAAAGCCCCCAAAAAAACAATCCATTTAAAAAATTGGCAGAGGACCTTAATAGACACTTCTCTAAAGAGGACCTACAGATGGCCAATAGACATATGAAAAGATATTCAGTGTCACTAATCATCAGAGAGATGCAAATTAATGAGCCCTGGCTGGTGCTTCTCAGTGGTTAGAGCATCAGCCTGCACACTCAAGGATTCAATTCTTCGTCAAGGGCATGTACCTGGGTTGCAGGTTTGATCCCTGGCTCCTCGGAGGTCGTGCAGGAGGCAACCAGTCAATGTGTATCGCTCACATTGATATGTGTATCTCTCACATTGATGTTTCTCTCTCTCTCTCTTCCTCCCTCTCCCTTCCCTTCCTCCCTTCATCCAACCCTACTTCCACTCTCTCTAAAGGCAATGGAAAAAATACCTTATGACTCAGCGATTCCACTTCTGGGTATATATATCCAAATAAACCCAAAACACTAATTCAAAAGAATATATCTACCCCTATGTCCATTGCAGCATTATTTACAATAGCCAAAATAGGAGAGCAACCCAAGTGCCCATCAACAGATGAGTGGATAAAAAAAGCTGTGGTACAGATATACAATGGATTATTACTTGGCTATAAAAAGAACGAAATCTTACTATTCATGGATAGACCTAGAGGGTATTATACTAAGTGCAATAAGTCAGTCAGAGAAAGACAAATACCATATGATTTCACTTATACATGGAGTCTAAAAAAAATAAGCAGAAACAGACTTATAGATACAGAGAACAGACTGATGGTTGCCAGAGGAGAAGAGGGTTGGGGGACTGGGTGAAAATGGTGAAGGGTTTAAGATGTACAAATTGGTAGTTACAAAACAGTCATGGAGATGTAAAGTACAACATAGGGAATATAGTCAATACTAGTGACCCAGTGCACAGACTCGTGCACATTGAAAGGAAATTAATTAGAAGGTGGCTGGCAGGGCGGGACTGGGCAAGATGGGCCGGACATGCCCTAGAGCCAACTTCCCGTGGTCCCTTCCTGGCCAGCTGCACCTGGGGTGGCGCTGTGGCTCACAGGGCATCTGTGGAGTGAGTGGGGTCCCTCTGGCAGGTGGGGTCCCTCGGCCTGGCCTGCGGGGATCGGGCCAAAACCAGCTCTCTGACATCCCCCAAGGGGTCCTGAAGTACAAGAGGGCACTCTGCAAAATTGCTGTCACACAGGGAGTGGAACGCAAACGCAAGTGTGCAGTAAACCAGATTCAGGGTGACAGTGCCCCAGCAACAACATAACCCACGGCCAAAGGTGGAATCGCACGGCCCCGCGAGGAATCGGGCTCCCTCCTCTCTGGTTTCGGGGTGTGTAACCCGAGAACCACTGCTGCCAAGTCACGGCAGCTTGGCAGCTCCTGTGTTGAGCATCTGCACCCTGGTGGTCATTGTATGTCATAGTGACCAGTAGTATATTAGCCTTTTATATATATATAGGCTATAGGACCGATGCATGAAGATTCGTGCAAGAATGGGCCTTCCTTCCCCTGGCTGCGGGCACCGTCTTCACTCTGGCCCGGAGCCGACTTTCTGCCTTCGCTCTGGCCTGGAGCCGACTTTCTGCCTTCCCACACTTCCCCGAGGCCCGGAGCGGCTGGGGTGGTGGGGAATGCCTGCGTTGTCGCCATGGCAACGATGCAGGCATCCCGCCCCGCCCCCAGCTGCTCAGTGTCTGCCTATGCAAATTAACTTACCATCTTTGTTGGATTATGGGCTTTGATTTGTTGGGTTTGATTGGCTGGTGGGCCTCGTGAAGGTATGGTCAATTTGCATCTTTTTATTAGTATAGATTATTGCAATAACTATGTATGGTGCCAGGTGGGTACTGGAAATACCCGGGGTACCACTTTATAAAGTATGTGATTGTCTAACCACTATGGTATACACCTGAAACAATACATAATAATACTAGATGTAAATGGTAATTGAAAAATAAAATTAAAAAAAGAACAAAACGATCATAGAAATTTATAGTTGGGAAGGGGCCTTAAGGCCCATTTACTCCTTTAATTTTCAGAGAGGAAGAAATTCTGCCCTAGATAGGTGAAGCTATTTGTGGAAAGGGATTAGAACCTCAGGTAAATATTCTGACTTCTAGTAAAGTGGAAAGAAATACAGTGTTGTGGAGAGAATATTTGACCAGAATTTTAGATAGCTTGAATTTTATTCTTGGCTGCTCATTTACCACCCTTTGTCCTCAGAGGCTGTTTCTTTGTGTTACATGAGTAAAATATCTTCCTTAATTAGTCTTATTGGTAGTTGTGAAGATAAGTGAGACAGTGGATTGAAGATATTCAATAAACTTAAAACCCCATACAAATAAATACATATTGTGGTATTTTTATTACACATTCCATAATTCTTTATTTATTTGTAATGTCTTTGTAAGCTAGATTATCAGCCATGGTAAACTTACTCATTGTTGATTAAAGGATGTCATTTAGATCTCTAAACATTTATTGTTAGGCCATGTGTACTCTGCCACGTGTTTTTTTTATACTTTATTTACTTAAAAGTAAAAAAAAAATTTTTGAATTTTTCTCACAATAAGTGAAAAATTGCACTTCTGCTTTGATAATGAAGAACCATAACAGTAACATGCATTGAACACTGTCCGTATGGTGTTTCTGATCATGTGAAATAGCATTTAGGTTGTCCTCAAACTGGCTTTAGTGATTTAACTGAAATAAGAAAGAGTTCGGTAAAGTTGAAAAAATGTTTCTTGACATGGTGATAGGCCTGGATTTGGTTTCTTAAACTTCCAATAATAATTAAACACACATTTAAAATTTTATTTCTTTTTTACAGGAATAATAATGTATTTGTGGCCTTCGACGTGAAGCAGTCAGTCAGTCTTCTGTGCTGTTAACATAGCAGCAGGACTGATGTTGTGGGAAGCATGGACCTACTGAACGGGCAGGCCAGCAGTGTTAATGTTGCTGCTACCGCTTCGGAGGTAAGACATTGAAGAAGTTGCCTTGAAAAGTTTCTTACCTGGCATTCTAACTTTTCAAGCATTATCATTGCTCACAGATTTAAATCAGAACTTGAAAAAGGGATAAAATTTTTTTAGCTTAAAAACCAAGTGTTTTGTGCCATTTAGATGTTCACTGTGCATCTTAGAAACAGCTAATCCTTATCTACTTAAAATGCTTGACAAACAGTGATTACTTAAAACCCTTTCTTGGGTTTAGTTCTAAAGGACACCTAGAATTTCTTTTATGGGTATTTTTACATGACATGAACCTTGAGGGCAGTAGTAAAGTGAAACAAAGATTCTTTTATTTGGAATTGTACATGTAATTTTGGTCCTATCTAGATCCCTTGATTCCAAGCCCATTGAAGGAGATTAAAGAGCCACGAGGCTGGATTAGGAAGGGCTACTCTGATGATGTAGCTTAGAGTGTTAAGGATGGAGATTAAGATGGAACCGATGCTCACCTCTCTAGTTACTATCTCATTAATTTATTTTTGCCTCACCTTTTTTCTCTCTTTTGTTTTGTCTATAAATATAGGGTACTTGCCTGCTTTCCTTAATTTAGCATCCAGCTTCTGTGCTCTTCCTTTATTTTTCTCTTATTGTATAGCTTGAGAATAATGGCCCTTTAACACCTTGACCTCAAATTTCTTTAATAACTTCAACTTCATTTTGCCCCAAACAATTATTTGGACCTTGCTATTTTTGAAATTATTCTAAGCCTATAGTTTTTATTATTTGTCTTATAAAAATAATTTTCATATTTTTATCTCTAGCTCTGGCTTCCCTCATAAATTTTATTAATCATTTCTGAAAGACCAGACATTTTAATTGCAAAATGAACAGAATCAAGTTACTGCTACACAACCTGCAAAGAAAATAGTCCATCCCCTCTCTCTGACTTCTGATAATAGCATTTCCCTCTCTCTAGCCATCTAAGTTTAAATTTTTAGATTTCTCATTCACTTGCTTTCCCCTTTGCCCATCACAATTAACTGCAAAACTGAAGTTAACTGTCTTCTGTAATGTAATCCTGGAAATGCCATCCTGTTGGTTAGAAACAGGTCATAGGTCCTGCTCCCACTCAAGTCGAGAAGATTACACAAGGGTGTGACTACAGAGAGAGATCCTTGGCAGCTGCCTTAGAGCCTGTCCCCCACACTTTATCTCTAGGTCCTGTCCTTTCCTCCTTCTTTCTGCTAGCACTGTCTTCGTTTGGTCATTTATTATTTCTTGTCTGAATTATTGCAACAGCTTTTTAGTTTGATATTATACTTCCACTAAGCTGGGTTTGGTCCATTTGACTGCAGTTCAATTTCAGTATTCTTCAAATACAGCTGTTAAACTTTATTGTACCCCCAAACTATTTGTGGTTCCTCATTGCCTAATTAAATACAAATGACCCTCAGCCTTGCATTCAAGACTTTTCTCAAAATGGCCCTAAATTTGTTCTCTAATGGATTTAACTGCTGCTAATCCTCTATAAAATGAAATATATAGTCTCATGAAAGAATATATATAAACCTTAGCTTTTCCTACTTCTGTTATACCTGCCTACGTCATTTTTTTTTACCTGGAATTTCTTTTCTCATTCTGATGTGTCCCTCCTTCTCACTGCACAAAAAATACATTTTTTCTGTCTTTCAAAACCTGTTTCAAATGCTATACTCTTAGGAAAGTCTTTTCCTGATCCCTTAAACAGATGGGAGCTTTTCTATTTTTGAAACTATCACTTAAAAAAGTACTTTTTAATAATTTTTTCACAAATTTATACATAGCTTTTCTTCCTCAGGGATTATATTATATGTTTATGTATGTTTGTATTATATGTATGTTTACTTGATATATTTATAACCATATTACTTTAATATGTTAACTATATGTATGTGTATAGCATATTAATAACTATATGTCCTGAAACATTTGTTTAGTATTACATGAAGCAGTACACAATTATTAGTTAAATAAAATGGATCATTTCACTTCTATACAAAATTTTGTTGACTTTCCTAAAAGTAAATGAATTACATCAGGCTTCAGATATAAAAATAGTTTTCACCTTCTCTTAATGTCTAAATCTATTAATATATTAAAACGCAGATTTCTCATAAATGTGATAAGCTTACAGAATGAACAAGATACTTTCTCTGGGTGATTGACTTCTTCTTTCTCAGTATCTCTACTCTTTTTTAAAAAATTTATCTTTATTGTTGAAAGTATAACATACCTTTATTCTTAACCTGAGCTATCAAAGCTTCCAGTATCAGTAGAGTTACAGTAAACTTTGTTTCAGACTTTTAGAAATCTGTACTTTGTTTAGTATTGTGTTGAATAAAGAGTTACTAACTGTTCTCTTAGGGTACATTATGCTTAAGTACTGCTTAGCTTCTTATCATCACTGTTGTGTTTACTGGTATTGGGAAAGCAGATAGAAGCACATCTCTTGTAATTGTAAGGACAAAAGGAGAGTGATTACTCATTTTCATGACCAGGAAAACTACCATTGTGATTTGCTAGCTTGTCTTGAAGCAGTTAAAAACTTGGAAAAAATTACCGCTATGTTTAATTACCAGGTTAGTACTTGACTGATGTAATTAGTTATCTGGGCAGTTACTGGATTAGTGTATACTGCTAAACTGAATTCTGTTTGAATACTTAACATTATGAATAAGTTTCTATATTAGTCTTAGGACATAAAATAATGTTGTTGACATACTGTAAGCTTGTCATAGTTCCAGAGATTAAACACATCAAATAAAACTGTAGAAAAGTCATTTATGGAATGAAAAAGTGGAACACTATCCAACCAGTGTCGTACAGTGACAGAGTTGTAGCATAGTGGGACTGCCAGAGGAGAAAGGGGAGCAGAAGAAATATTCGAAGTAATTATGGTTGAGAGCTTTCCGGAATTAATGATGGGTCCCTTCCTTTGTAACCATTTTAGTAATTAGCTGCTCCTGAAAGAGAGGGGAAAAGTAAAAATGAGGCATAAGGACAAGTGTTCAAAATTGGTGTCTATCAGCTGGTAGGCTGACATATTATACCTTGGTAATTGAAACTTTGGTGAAATTTTTTGTCATGAGCTGTGCCTGATTTCCTGCTACCATTTAGTAGAGCATAATCTACATATTGTTATAGTGATGAAGCTCTGATTTCAGCCAACAGATGCAGAGTACATTTTTATCATGTGGTACAAAGGAAATGGAAACTGACCAGAAATAAGATATTCAGAGCCAAAAGCCACCTTTTGGTCTACATGTAATAATAGCAAATTCAAACATAAAATAGTAACCTTAAAGTAGAAAACACTTAAATTTGTAATATAATAGGAAGAATAGTATCAATTGCAGTATCACAGACATTCACATCACAAATAGTATTGGATTATTTAATTAATAGAATTCTGAATACTTTCTTGTGGTTTATGTTATGAAAATAACCTTTCCTTTTCTTAGTAAAAATTACTAGTATAAAGAGGTATATCCTCCTCTTTAAACTTCCCTTTTAACCCATTTGAAAATCATTGAACTTATTAAAATCTTGTATTTCTATAGAAATGATAGGGTTGTCAGGGTGAGGAAACTGACAGACAACAAAATGTCTTACTCAGGAACCTAAAAACCTGAAGTTGAGATTAGGCTTCAAGTTGCCTGACCCTTTATCTTGTGCTTTTCCAGAGAAGCAACACATTCTGCCCAACTTTCCTGCGGCATCTGTTAACCCACTCTACTCGGTTCCTCAGTTTTTAATGCCAATCTCGTTTCTGTGACGTTGACTATGAGATAGTATTAAAATGGCTGCATTTTCTTTTACTTTAACAGAAAAGTAGCAGTTCTGAATCACTAAGTGACAAGGGTTCTGAATTGAAGAAAAGCTTTGATGCCGTGGTATTTGATATTCTTAAGGTTACACCAGAAGAATATGCGGTAAGCCTTCCCCCTCCTTCCTCCAGTTTTTGCACATAGTTTACCAATTGGTGTTATTGAGTTAGAATTTGTAGGGTCAGCAGAGGACCTGGTAAAAGTAAATAAACAAAGCTGGGGGTGGGAATTAAAAGGGAGAGAGAGTAGCCCAAGGATGGAGCAAGCAGAGGGATGAAATGGGGAAGGTAAGAAGAGCTGTAGATATTTTTAGAGCAGCTTCATAAACTTCTATTTCAGCTTGGTAAGTAATAGTAAGTATTTACCTTCATGGTAATTGCTTTTGTAGTCCCTACTTGTACCACCTCCCCAAGCCAGCTGTACTTTATTGACATGTTAGGGGTATTTTTACTTTTTGTAAATTTAAAAATTGAGAAATGAAAGTTGAAGGCATTATTACAATATCATGAAAGTTACCCAGAAAAACTTTTATTTCTTAAATGACATAAATGCTTATTTATATTCTCTTTCTTCTTTAACTTATTAACTGAATATATTGATTTCCTGATATTGAACACTGCTCCATGAACCAGTAGATCTGATTTTTGGTTTTGATTTTGATTTCATGTATAACTGTGTTCAAATTTTCAAAATTATTTTTATTTTTTAACTTTACCTCATTTATCTCATAAGAAAATAGGAATAGGTATGAAATAATTCGAAATACTTACATATATTTAATGGTACTAGGACTCAATTTTCATTTTCTTAAGTCCTTATAAATTGACATTTTTCTGGTAAAGACTTGCTTATTCAATATATATATTTTAGTACAGAATATCACTTTAATTTAATATGTCATTATCATGGAATTCTGAAGAAGAAATTGTCTTTTTTTTTTTTTTTTTACTTTTTATTTCAGGGTCAAATAACGCTAATGGATGTCCCAGTATTTAAAGCCATTCAACCAGATGTGAGTACTTCTAAAGAACTTTTCTTTTAAATATACAAAATAGGCAATTATAGTATCCCAAATTAAGAAGTTTTAGAATTGTCAAATTATGTTTCCTAAATTGTAAACGTTTAAAGCTCTTGATGTAACTTGTCTGTATATTATTCAGGCCTCAGAAACTCAAGTGGTGTCCACAGCCATACATCACTCAGTCATATGTAGGACTATAGGAGTCATTGGCAGCATAAACTGGACTTCGTCATCTGGCAGAAAAATGTTTTCTAGTTTATCATGAAATATTTAACATCCTATCTAATAATAGAGTAACATGTAAATTACCATCACTCCGCTACGCCCACGATTGGGCGGCAGGAGGCTGGGGGGCGGGACTCGGGGTGGCCTATCCGGCCATTGAGAGGCACGGATCTGCTGCCACTGAGGGGGGCTACCCTGCTGTTGAGAGGTGCAGGGGGCGGGACTCCTGCCCCCTGCGCCTCTCAACGGCCAGATCCACGGCCGCTGAGGGGGCCTGCCGCGGACACCCAGCTGCGCCTCTCAAAGGCAGGGTAGCCAGGTGTCCGCGGCAGCCCCCCTCAGCGGCCCTTGAGAGGCGCAGGGGGCCGGAGTCCCGCCCCCTGCACCTCTCAACAGCAGGGTAGCCCCCCTCAGCGGCCGCAGACCATCAAAAGTGGGGGAGCTGGGTGCCTGTCTGCTCCGGCACCAGGCTCCACCGCGAAAAGCGAAAGCGTGTAGGGGACCCTACATGTGCATGATTCAATCATGCACTGGGCCTCTAGTAAGACATAAAGAATAAGAAGAAGAACTCCTGTGTACCTACCCAATCCGTACTGTTGAAGCTGCTCTGTGTTCTCCTACATTCACCTCCTCTCTTCCCTCCTCCCACCAAGGCCGCCACTATCCAGTGCGGATCTGTGTCATTCCTGTGCACTTAATATACTTTTTTCTGCAAGCACATATATCCCTTAGCAATATGTGCTGTTGCAGGTTTTACATTCTTTATGTAAATGGAATCCTATTTTTTTGTCTTCTTTAGCATGCTTCTTATGTTCAGTGTTGCTGAGGAGCATCCATGTTGATATCTGCACTCCGAGCACATTAGTTACTGAGTTGTAGAGCATAAGCATCTTCAAATTGTTTTCCACATTGTTTGTCCAGATACTGATTATTTTGTCAAGACTATTGCTACGGAATAATTTGACAAAATATTGTTTAAGCCATGGTGTCAGCCAGTCTAATGAGTTCATCTTACTTAGTAGCATAAAATGGTATCTACCTCATTATGTAGTTAGAGTATTAGCTTCATTAAAGTATGAAGGAATTCTTTTAAAAATGAAGGAATTCTTTTTGTTAAAATTTAACGAAATACTATGAAAAGATAGTGGTTATCACTGAATCTAGTAAGTTTATCTTTGTTTTTGTCCAATATACCAATGTTCAAGTCTCAGTACATGCAAAAAACTTTAAAAGCTGTGTTTTTGTGTTGTGTGTGTGGGGGTGTGTACTTTATGAAACTGTAAAATCTTTAGTTACACCAGAACTATTTAAATTAAAGCTCATTATTATGTTTGTATATTCATATGTACCTTTATTGCAGGTGATGATTTATTCACATTTTCTGAAATTGAAAGTGTACTAAATTTGAATTTTGAAGATGAGAGTCTGAATCCTGTGTGGCTTAGTAATTTTACTGGCAGGCTGGTGATTGAACCACACAGATCTCAGTTATTTATACTAGAGGCCATTTCTGTTTATTAAAATAGATACCTCCTATTGCTAATTCAGTGCCCTAAGTAGGACCCTGTAATTCCATCAGTTTGTGGAATTCCTGTCTGTATTCCCGAGGCTTTCGTGTCAAGCAGAATTTTGCTAAATGTTCCACCTAAACTTGTTGACCTGTAGGAAGGAAGGAGCAACTGCAAGAATTGCAGTTGCTTTCTAGTGAAGCTTCTTATCGATCACGTCTGATGGGCCTTATACTTCAGAATTGCTCAGGGGGGAAAAGAAAAGTTCCAAACCTTTTATTTCACTGTAGGAACTAACTGCCTTATCTTTGAAGTGTGAAAAGTAATTTTTTATTACATAGGGACTGTCTTTACTCATTGAAACTATACAGAATCAAAATCATGTCTTTAAGAGCATATCTGAATCAAACATAATGCTAATCTGGTTTCTCTCCAACCCTGTATCACTCTTGAAATTAACACAGATTGAAAGAAGACAAAAGAACAGATTTTTGTTGTTGTTAATCCTCACCTGAGGATATTTTTTCCATTGATTTTTTTTGAGAGAGTGGAAGTGAGAGAAAGAGACAGAGGGAAAGAAACATGGGATTCAAGAGAGACACATGGATTGGTTGCCTCTCATAGGCGCCCTGCAACTGAAGTACGTGCCCTTGACCAGAATCAAATCTGCAACCCTTCAGTCTGAGGACAGACACTCTTACTACTGAAACCGGCTAGGGCAAAGGAACAGATTTTGATACTTGGCTTCTTGGTTTTTTTGTTTCATGGTAGGGAAAAAATATGTTTACCAATAAAAGAATTTAATATTAAAGGAAAGTTCACCGGTAATTTCAAAAATACTAAATAGGAATATAATTACAAAGTGTTTCTGAGAGATTTGTACCATCTTCCCATTTTTCATTCCAATCAGAAACCTCCAAGTCATTCTTTCTCCTTCTCCCTTTATCTTCTTTTCCCTGTTCTCCAATATTGCCAATTGATTTTACCTCCTAAATAATTTTCCCCTTCTACTTCCCTGTCAAGTCTGAAGGACATTTATTAGAGTACAATGTTTTTACAAGGCTGCAACTCATTGTATCTAGAAATATGAGCATCCCTCAGTGTCTGCATGTTGTTAGGCCTGGGACAGCTCAGTGAGTCATCTGTGTACCAATGGATCCCTCTCCATCTGAACACTTGGCCCTGCTGATCCCATAGCTCGTGCTACAGAAATCCTAAGAATCTTCACTTGCCCACTAGCCCCAGCAGCATGGCCAACTTTGGAAGCTTCTACAGATAGTCATCTCCCTTACACAAAACCTTTCCACGATTCTGTTCTCCTCCCAGTAAGTAGACATCTCTCAGTGATGGGGAGGACACTCAGTAATATTCTGTGGAAACAGGAGGGGTTTTTCTTCTGCCCACAATTCAGAACGTTTTCAGGTTTCTTCCCTAGTCTGAGTTATTCAAGACTTTGGACGAAAGTTTAGCTTAATGGTTCTGGACATTCATTAATTTGCAGTATAAATTTTGGGGTATTTAGTTGAAGCTCGGCTGTTATTCAGCTTTCCCCACATTTCTTATAGGTGTAGATTTCCCCAGAGTGATTTCTGTTTTGATCATGCAGGCTTGTTTTCTTGCAGAAAGCTCTTACACCTTTAGAAGGCTTCCCTCCTGTGTGAGTCCTTCCATGCTGAGGAAGCAGTGACTGTATACTGAAGGTTTTTCCATGTTTATTGCATTCATAGGGGGTTTTTTTGGTCATTTATGACCTCTGCTGCTCTATAAAGCTGGTGTTTCTTCCAAAGGCATTGCCATGTGTACTACAACAGAATGAGCATTATGTCATTCATCACAGGATGAGTGATGACAGGAACCTGCTTGCAGTTAGGTTTCCTCTTCAGGAGCATTTCTGTGGTGCTTTTGTAAGTCTTAAGGAAGGAGGGAACAGTGTGTTCGTCATTACATTAGATAATGTCTGCCTCTCTGAGGTTCTCAAGTGTTCCTAAAGTGTCAGGCTCTGATTGAAAGTCCTCTGACTTGTATTCCATTCAAAGAAAAAGCCCACACTTTATTTGTTCTGAAGGTCAGTACAATAAGGCATATAGATTGTCAGCAAACAGACATTAAATACAAAGAATCGATAAGCCCCTACTGTAAAACTGCGGTGCACTAGAGATTGAGGAAGAATGCTGGTTAAAATGAGGGTAAGTACATAATAGGAAATTCTGATTCTTAAGCCATTTTTTAAAAACTTTCAATTGAGTTATTCCTGACAGTATGTAGAAAGAGCTTTCCCTCTGCAGTTTCTAGTGTATGCAGAGACTGTCATCATGGTAACATCCAAAGTTCCAACATCAGGAATATCTTGTTCAATGAAGATTATCACTTGCATAGAATTAAAATGTAAACAGTTCATGAATGCAGTGAGAAGTTTGAAGAAAGCAAAAGGCATGTTGACTTGAAGGTTTTCCTGTGGACTGGAGTAGACTGATTGTTCTGTCAGAGGCGGGGGCAGTTGTTTTATCTTTTCACACCATTGCTGTTTATCACCATGAACTTCCTTTGTCTCTGGATCTCATGATAGAGGCAGCTTTAACCAGTTAACTGCAACGATATTTTGAATTTAATTAAAAAAGGTCCGCCACTTGCGTCTATAGACGCTTATGGCATACAAATGGTTAAGGTAATGGGAGGAGGGGAAAGGAGAGAATGAGTATATTAGAAAAAAGTTATTTTTTTAAATTGATTTGAGAGAGAGAGAGAGAGAGAGAGAGAGAGAGAGAGAAACATTGATGTCAGAGAGAGATCAATCAGCTGCTTCCCCATATACACCCCAACCAGGGATCAAACCCGCTACCTGGGTATGTGCCCTGACTGAGAATTGGACCCATCATATTTTGGTGTATGGGACAACACTCCAACCAGCTAAGCCACACTGGCCAGGATGAAAAGTGATATATATATTATACTTTTATTGATTTTAGAGAGGAAGGGAGAGGGAGAGAGAGATAGAAACATCAATGATGAGAGAGAATTATTGATTGGCTGACTCCTGCACACCCCACACTGGGGATCGAGCCCGCAACCCGGGCAATGTGCCCTTGAGCGGTATCGAACCATGACCTTCTGGTCCATAGGTCTATGATCAACCACTGGGCAGAAGTGATATTTTTTTATTTCACATATTACATTTGAGTTATATAATTTGAGGAAGAATGCTAATTTCAAAGCTTATTCTGTTGATTAAAAATACAGGAATCATAGTGAGGACTTCATCTGTGGCTGAGACATCTTTCTAAATAGCCATGTTGGCTGAATGCTAATGGATATACTCTACCCCTTTAAAGCTTCTCACTTTTGAGCCAGTGTACCTCGGCAGGTGTTATCTTGTGAGGATTCCCGGGCCCCTGCAGTCTTTACAAATTCCATCACTTTTTCTGTTCTTCCTCAGTCTCTGTCTACATGCTGGTCTATATTGGCCTTTTCTCTTCTTCTATCTTTAGGTATCCCTACAACATCACCCTTAGAGCAGTCCTTATAAGAGTGTTGGAACCTACAGGATGAAAGTTAGATCAAGAATTTGACTTTACAGAACAAACCTACAAGACATAAGAGAAGCTGTGGCTCCTGTGAAATTCAGTAATTCTTTCACAGGGTAGGTGGTCCTCAGTTGTGGTGTTTGCCTTCCCACATGCTTCCAAAGTAAACGCAGTTGGAAATCGGGCTTAACAGTTTCATGGCTCAAAAGGATACTTGAAAGGAACAGATGAGTCCATGAATACTCTTTCAGTTACACTTTTAATGACCATTAAGAAATTGCCTTTCTATATGAGAGTTACTATTAGAGGATTTCTCATCACTCCCTGATTTAAAAATTATTAAGTTAAATGCTATAGTTCCTTGAGCCTTTACATAGTATACTTGAGTTAAATCAGTTCTATTCTTAAGTCAGAAACATCCTTTGAGTCACTAAATACTTCAACTTTTTTTTTGGTGTTCATGAGAGATATTTAATATACAATAATTCTTGACCAGAGTACGAGATGATGCTGGTAGAATTTATTTCTTAGATTGTATTTTCATGTCACTTGAAAGAAGACCCTAGAGTCTGAGACAAAAAGAGGTAGAGACAAAGGAAAAGGCAATTTCTTTTTCTCACAGAGAAATTTAGTGACTGTTGAGAGCTGGAGGTGGGACAGGACAAAATACCTTGAAGGCCAGCTAACCATAAGTGCATGTCGGGGTTTCGGAAGGAAGTGGTGGGGTCCATGCAGTTTCAGCTTCATGATCCATTACGTGGGTCTTTGTTGTTGTTGAACTTCTTATTTTGAGATAATTATAGATTCATAGGAAGTTGCAAAAAATAGTGCAGAGAAGTCCCATTTACCCTTCACGTAATTTCCCCTAGAGTTACATCTTACAGACATATAGTTCAATACATGTCTGTGACATTTTATAATATGTGTATATTTGTCTAACCACCCCCTCAGTAGAGATACGGAACAATTCTATCAAAAGGATCTCTCCCTTGTGCTACCTTCCCCTTTAAGTCACACCCATCTCACTCCTTCCCCCAACGCCAGCATCCTTAACTCCTGGCAACTACCAGTCTGTTCTCCATCTCTATAGTTCTTGTGGTTTATTGTGTTAGATGGACTAGTAATGTAACATTGTCTCAAAGGGGAAATATTTTCTGTAGTAGAAACTACCTTCTTAACATAATTTTTTAAAAAACCTTATTCATATTTTCAAATTATATACATTTCTTTTTAATGGAGGTCTCCAATTGAATTTTAATCTATTTGCTCCCCAAGTAATATGACAACAGATTTATTCATTCCCCTCTACCCATCTTCCAACAAAATTTTCTTAAAGGGGCAACATATTTTTCCATTAAGTTAATGATGTGGAAATGTTCCAAGAATTAAGTTTTTTAAAACCTCTTAGCATTTTTCATTTGAGGAAAAATGTAAAACATAAAGCCATAAGTCACCAGTACTTTTGTCTAAGTTCCTTATCTATCTATAATAATCTATAATAATAAAAGCGTAATATGCTAATTAGACCGGACCACCTTCTTGATGGAAGCTGGGGCTGTGAGGGAAGCCCGGGTGCCAGAGGGAAGCCGGTGCCGGCAGAAGGGGGGGAAGGAAGGCCTACTCTTGCATGAATTTCATGCATCGGGCCTCTACTCATAATATAATGGTGAAGGTAGGATCGAATGAGTTGGTATGTATAAAGCACTTAGAATAGTGCCTGGCACATAGTGATCTTTAAATTGGTGTTAACTATTATTTTTATTGCTGCCATTAATATATCTGTTCTCAGGATGAGAAGAACTTTTAAAGCAAAAAAATCTCAGTAGATTAAATCACACAGAAAATGTCAGGTGTAATGGCTGTTTTAAAGAAACAAAATTCCAGGTCCCATAGGCACGTCAAGAAGATTGGGAAGATGTGTATTATATAGGTTTTCTTTGGGTGGTGGGTTCATAGGTGATTCACAGTCCCCCACTCCCTATTTTCTCTCTATTTAACAAACATAACTACTCTTTATTTTATTTTTAGTTCTTTATTGTTGAAAGTATTACATACGTCTTGTTTTCCCCCCATTAACCTCTCCCCGCCCACTCATGCCCCCAGCACAGGCCCTCACCCCACTACTGTCTGTTTCCATTGGTTATGCTTACATGCATGCATACAAGTCCTTTGGTTGATCTCTTACCTCCCCTGCCTTCCCAATAAGAAAAATTAAGAATTTTTTTTTAATTCATAAGTAAATATACCCAGTTTTGGTATGACTGTTGTGTAGAGCTAATATAAATAATTCAGTATTTCAGTGTGGCAATTAGACCTCAAAGCCTTGAAAAAGTTCATACTTTTTGACCTACTGATTTTACTCTCAGTACTATATTTTTAGGAGATAATCACAAATGTAGGAAAAGATACAAGGATATTCATTCTTTATAGCATAGCCTTTTAGCAGGAAAATGAAATTTGCCTTATGTGTAAAGCTCTATAATTTAGTTTGCACTCCTTGTCAAATGGCTGCATTGAATGGATTAGTAAGTTTAACAGCAATTTGATAGAGATACTTTGATCATAGCATTAGTATAAATTTGGAAATTGTATTAATTGGTTAAAAACAAATTTGGTATTTATGGATTTAATTCAGGAATTTTGTCTGAAAATACGGCATTTTTATATAGTTGTATAAGACTGATTTTTAGGAGGAATAAAAATGTTTTCTAGCAGTTGGATGTTTTCTAATACAATTATATAATGTTATTTTTATGTTAATGTACTATCTACCACTAAGTATTTTTGGCTGTACTAGAATATAATGTGAAATGAGCATATATCTAGGCTGAGTACCAAGCAATTTTTTTATTGTAGAGTTGCTTCTGTCATTTTATTTTTTCCTTCAGTAATATCAAATTTGATAGTTATAATTTAATTTTAGGTTTTAAAAATGTTAGTAATTTATATCTTCAGAGTATTTACTGCTTATCAGCAGTGTTGAAGCAATATCATCTCTTCCCTCAGCATGCCCGTCTCAGTTGTTCCAGTCGGAAACTTGGAAATCTTAGTACTTCTGGATACCTCATCCTTGGCTTACACTGACTGTATGAATCCAAATTTTTACCAAGTCCTGTCTGCCTCCACAATAACTTGAATATACCACTTTTTTTCAATATCCACTGACCCATTCTAGTCGAGGGAACTACATTTTTCTTGGGAGTATTGTAGTATCTTATTTCCTCAAACTTTCCCTGACTCAGTCCATTCCTTTGTGTTAGTTTCTATTTCATTTTAAATTTTATTGAAGACATGTATGCATCATGTTTAAGAAGTTAAATATTTCCATAAGAGAACATAAATAGCAATACCCAAGTCCCGTTGCTCCCACCCTTCCAGCCTCCACCCTTGAGCCCCACACCAAGTCTCTTAGCTCTTCCTCCTTGGAGGAGTTCATGTCCAGTTTTCAAAATCTAGATGCCTGTTATTTGTGATTTTTTTAAATTTTGGATATGATTTATTGACTCTCTACTATAGAAGATGATTTCACTCTCGTATATTCTCTTCCCCTCACATTTACACAATTCACTTCCTCTTTTTCCCATATAGTTGTGTTACAATTTTGACGTGAATCAGTAAACCATGGCTTAGTTGTAAAGAACAAGTTATTCTTGGCTTAGTTATTCTTTACAGTTGAGCCATGATTTCTTAAATTCTGTTTTCCTTAAGCTACTAACTTCTATTAGCTTTTCTGTACTTTCACTAATTTTTCTGCCAGAAGTAAATGTATTGAGTGTGTTCACTCAGTTTATTTAAACACTTCAGATATCTTTCCTCTTTCAGAGACTCAAGTCTCTTAGAATCGCTGTCCTCTTGGTACTTACTGTCTGGACTGTTATTCTTAAGGTCTGCTCAACACTTTGTTCCAGGATCTCCCTTTACTGTTAACCTGGGAATTTCAAATATTTTCTTTCTCTGTTGGCTTCTAGTTTTCTGAATCCCATCTCTTTTCTGTTTCTTAATTTGCTAGTTTGTTTTAATGGAACACATTCTACTAGTTCTCTTAGAATAGGTGCATAGAAGGAAAATTCTGAGACTTGAATGTCTGAGAATGTCTGTAGTATACTTTCATACTTAATGTATATTTTTGTTGGATTTAGAATTCTAGGAATTTGATGGCATTGTCTCAGTGGTCTTTTAGCTTCCAGTGTTGCTATTGAGATATCTGATAACCACCTGATTCCTGTTTTTCTGTATGTGATATATTTTTGTTTTGTTTTTTAATTTGACAGATTTTATGATTTTGTGTCTAGTATGTTGTAATTTTCTTGATGCTAGGCCTTCATTTGAGTCTTTTTCCCCCTCTTAATTCATTGTAATAGGTCCTAGACACATCTTTTCTTGTCCTTCAAGATCTAGAGCATTTTCATGAATTTTCTTGTGTATGTGTAAGTTTCCATTTTCTCTGTTCTCTCTTAAAATTATTTTTCTTATTCAGATGTTGACTCCTATGGACTCTTCTAATTAACATAACATTTTTGTTCCTACTTTTAGCTTACTGTTTAAAAGATTTTATCACTTTATCTCACAATTCTTCTATATATATATATATGTTTTAAATTTTATTTTTCATTTCCAAAAGCTCTATTTTTTTCTCTGGTTATTTCTTTTTTAAATCCTCCTGGTTTTTCTAATGGGAGCAATGTTTATTCTTATCTATCTGAGAATAATAATTACATGGTTTTGTCTTTTTCTTTTCTCAGTTTTCTTTTGTTTCCTGCCC
The DNA here is from genome assembly GCF_951640355.1 of Cnephaeus nilssonii. Lineage (NCBI taxonomy): Eukaryota > Metazoa > Chordata > Mammalia > Chiroptera > Vespertilionidae > Cnephaeus > Cnephaeus nilssonii. Next base: position 22,287,733 of record NC_137092.1, read on the forward strand.
TAACTCAGTTTCCTGAGTTCTTTTTTTTCTTCTTATAAATTCTGGGGTTTTTTTCTGGTGGTCTTTGGTGTTCCAGCAGGGCTCTTATTTTGAACCTTGGACCCCTTCAGCAGACAAGCCTGTGGAACTAAACACTTTTTTATTTATCTTCATTCATTCATTCATTCATGTTTATCCTCACCCAAGGATATGTTTATTGATTTTAGAAAGAGAGGAAGGCAGAGATAGAGAAACATCGCTTGGTTGCTTCCCCAATGTGCCCTAACCGGGGACTGAATCCAAAACCTAGGAATGTTCCCAGACCAGGAATCAAACCCGAGACCTTTTGGTGTATGGGACAATGCTCCAACCAACTGAGACACTCAGCCAGGGCTGAACACTTTTTTTAAATGAAAGGAAATAAATTCTATACACTTATCAAAATATTTTTAAACTGTTATATAGCAATGTACGTGTTTTTTAATAATCTATTAAATAAGATCTAGAGCATAATATTGATGATAAGTGTGTTTTTGAGGTATCTTGTAATGCAATTTGAAAATACATTATTTTTATTAGTGACAGAGTCACAATAATTGCTAATTCTTTTCATTTATAATGAAAAAGAATGTCATTTCAGTTAGAGGTTACTACAAAATACAAATTTAATTTTTTTACATCTAAGTTCTTGAGCCCTTTGAATTCTATTAGCAGACCCTGTGGGGGATTAAGTATCCTTTCATCAGAGGTTTCTTAAACTGTCTGGTCGTTGGTTGTCAGCTCAGAGTGAGGTGCTGGAGAGGGAGAGACAGAGAAACATCAATGTGAGAGAGAGACATCGATTGGAAGCTCTGACTGAATGGGGCTTGACAACTGGTAGGCTTTACTTTGGACTGTGGGATGCTCGGCTTTCATGATCTGTGGATCTTTCCTCTCGAGATTCAAGCCTCTTCAGTAGAGGATCCATCAACCTGCCTATAGAGCAGAACTCAAGTCATCTGTGTTCACCCTCGTGTAGTCTACTAATAGCATTTGCTTTTGTGATTTTACTGAATGGTTATAATGTTTGTTACATCTATTCTTACTAAATAAGACCTTTCTGGGAAGGGATGCAACTGTCTTTAATGTTTTGAAAGCCTTAATATGACAGGAAAACTTGGCTATTTCTTGAGTTTATATTTAATTTCCAACTTAATTTTCCAGGAGCTTTCAAGTTGTGGATGGAATAAGAAAGAAAAATATAGTTCTGCACCAAATGCAGTTGCCTTCACAAGAAGATTTAATCATGTGAGTTGCTTATAAAGTTTTGATGTTTAGTTTCTGAAATATAATTCCTCAATATGTAATTTTTCATAAAGAAATAGTTTAACTTTACATCTGTTCTGGAACATTTTCAGCCCATATTTCTTCAAATGTTGTTTCTCTGCATAATCTCTTCTTTTTTCCTTCTGTAATTCCTATTAGAAGTTTGTTAGAACTTGTCACTTTTTCCTACTTGTCTTAACCTTTCATATGTTGCATCCTACCCCTTGTGCTCATTCTGTGTGATTTTCTCAGACCTATAATTTAGTTCACTAATTCTCTTCAGAAGTGTCATATCTGTTTTAAATCTGTGTCATTTTTTCTTATTTTATAAGTCCTTAAATCATTTTCAACATTTTATTGTATTATTATTTTTTGTTGTTGTTGTTAATCCTCACCCGAAGATATTTTCCCATTGATTTTTAGAGAGAGTGGAAGGGAGAGGGAGAGACAGAGAGAAACATCTATGTGAGACACACTGATTGGTTGCCTTCTGCATGCACCCTGACCAGGGCCTCCTGTAACCACAGTACATGCCCTTGGCTCTATCCACTGAGCCAAACCAGCTAGGGCAATGTTTTATTTTATAATTTCTGTGTTATTATCCAAAGTCCTTGGGGGTAATAAATCTGTTATTTCTGCTGAACCTTTCTCGCAATGGTTTGTTCTCTTAGGCATTTTGTAATTTTGGATTGAGAGCTCAGTCTGTTTAAGCTTTATCTGTGGGGATTTTGCCACCACCTAGATTGAGAGTATATCCCTGCTGAGAGGCTTTTGTTTGCTGATTCCCAGGGCTATCACAGACCTAGGACTGACTATGACTATTCTTTATTGTAAAGTGTTTTGTTTAGGGAACATCTGTACTTCTCTGTAGTGAAAATTTAAACTCAAAATCCAACTTAAGGGCAGGTTGCAAATTCTCATAAAAGACTTATTTTTCTCCTCCCTCTGCCAGTGGGTAAGTTGTTTTATAATTGTACTATGTATTGTCAGAGCATATAGACATTGTACAGTGTACTCACCTTTAACCCTCTTGGTTCTATGACTAAGTGTATATTTAAAACAACCATCCTTATGTTGATGTTTCTTTAGTCATTTTGGTTGTCTGAAGCTTGTCCTCAAGTAGGTTACTCAGGAAAGACTCATTGGAACAATAATTCCTGAACTCTTAACATGTTGGCAAGTTTGCCTGTCTTCTGTATGAAGTTTGATATTGTACTCAATTTTTTTTTCTGTCAATGTTGCTGTTGAAAAGGTTGATGATAATTACATTTTCTTCTAAAAAAATCACTTTCTCTTTTTGTCTCAATGGCCAAAATATTTTTTTTTCTTTTACGTCCAGTAATATTATTAAACTATATCTTGGTATTGGTCGTCTGGGTCAGGATTCTTAGGTGGGGTTGACTTTAGCGGGGACTGCCGACTGGGGAGCACCCACACTTAGCCTTTCCGGCCTGGTGGTCTGAGCGAAGCTAGACCTCTTCCATGGTAGCCTAGTGACCAGGAGACCTTGTCCTGGAGGTCAGCATCCATTTCTTTAACCGTCTATTCATCAAGGCACTCAGGAGCCTGTCCAGACCCAGTGAGAGGTGACAACTTTCGATGAGAGGAATGACAAAGGATTTGTGGTCATGTTTTATTTATTTTCTTTTAGGACATACATTTTATTTATTTTGTTGTTGTTTTTTCCATTTTTTAAAATCATATTTGTCTTAATATTTATCTCACATTAAAGTTAATTAAGTCAATGATTATGCAGTTTAGATTGCATTCTCAGTTGATAATTGCTAAGGTTATTGTTAAAATATCTAAAATATGACATTTTATATGTTTTAGAACTAAACTTAGAATCAGGGATAGTTATTGCCATTAGTAGCACAAATATAGTAACAGATATAAAGATGGCTTTGTAAAATATATACGTTTTACTTTTACATCTACACTTGTGAAATATATACATTTTGACAGTTTACTGATGAAAATAGCAAGTAAAATCTGAAATATTTGTCACTAAAAATAGGTGAAGAAATATGAAGTGGTGGCATTATCTTTTCCACTAAGATTTCTAACTACATCCTGTTTTTAGATTTATATAGATAGGAGCCAACTGGTAGTGCTTTGATTTTTATTTTCATTGTGCATGAGTTAAAATGTTACGTGCTTGTATTATATGATAAGCAAACTATTTTCACTTGCATAGAACATTTAGTAATGTTATTAATCTAATCCACCTTCTGATGAATGATTTTAAATGTTCTTTAAAAGAAATCATGACCATGGTTTCACTGAACTAGAAAGCACTGCATAATTTTTAAAATACAATCTTCTGGGCAAGGCTGCGCGCCCCTGGGTCCGGGTGAAGCTGGATCCCGGGTCCGGGTGAGGCTGGGTCCCAGGTCCAGGTGAGGCCGCGCCCCTGGGTCCGGGAGAGGCCACGCGCCCCTGGGTCCCGGTGAGGCCACGCGCCCCTGGGTCCGGGTGAGGCCACGCGCCCCTGGGTCCCGGTGAGGCCACGTGCCTCTGGGTCCGGGTGAGGCTGGATCCCGGGTCCGGGTGAGGCCACGCGCCCCTGGGTCCGGGTGAGGCCACGTGCCCCTGGATCCGGGTGAGGCTGGATCCCGGGACCGGGTGAGGCCGCGCGCATCTGGGTCCGGGTGAGGCCACGTGCCCCGGGGCCCGGGTGATGCTAGGTCCCAGGTCCGGGTGAGGCTGCGCGCCCCTGGGTCCGGGCGAGACCAAACCAAAGGGAGTCGGACCTGCATTACCACCATTTGTCCACCATTCAGAGCTGAAAAGTCAGTGCCGACATGTACACATAAGGAACTGGTGGACATTAAAATTGGGTCTCAAAAGAACTGTTGGTCCAGAAAGAAACTTACTACAGACTGATTCATTTGCCTGTCAGCATAACTATTATTGCTCGTCTCACATTCGGTTCTTATAAGTATATTTCTAGTAACACATGATCTCACTCATCTAGGGGAAATGATGAACAACATAGACTGATGAACAAGAACAGACCCAGAAACAAGGAGGCATCGATCGGACTATCGGGCCTCAGAGGGAGGGTAGGGGAGGGTGGGGGTAGGCGGGAGAGATCAACCAAAGGACTTGTGTGCATGCATACAAGCCTAACCAATGGTTAAGGACAACAGGGGTGGGGGGTGGGGGGTGGGGGATGGGAATGGGGGGATGAGGTCAAATATGTGACACCTTAATCAATAAAGAAATTAAAAAAATAAATAAAATAAAATACAACCTTAACTTTAGAATGACTTGTATGTATTTTTTATAGTATTTTATTTCATTTTATTCAGACCAAGAAAACCGTACTTGGGATTTTCCACACGTAGGATTCTGCTCAGTGTAAATAAATGGCAAGTGGGATTACATAGCCATGGAAAAACATGCTCTACGTAGTATATTTTCCAGTGTCTGGTCTTAGAGGTTACCCGATTCTGCCAAAGTATTTCAAAATACAGCAAAAAACACTTGTACTTGTTCATGTATCACGCTGGCTTTATTGCACTCTCTCAGCTCTTTTCCTTCAAAATTTATATTACCTTCTACAAATTAAAAATAGTAGTGGTGTTTTTATGTGTGTGCACACATATGCACATATTGTATCTATATCTGTCTATATATGTGATGTGTATGCAACATTTGAAGATTAGTTATGTCCTGGTGGTGAGTCAAGGGAAAGAGAAAGCTCTAGCTGGGTCTTCATGTAGCTCTTGTCATTACTGTGATCCTAGTTCCTAGTGAGTAAGGAATCTTGCCATTCACCTATTTTTAATTTTTATTTGCAGGTAAGCTTTTGGGTTGTTAGAGAGATTCTTCATGCTCAAACATTAAAAATTAGAGCAGAAGTTTTGAGCCACTATATTAAAACTGCGAAGGTAAGAAAAACTTGTGTTTCTATTTTTTAGTTCAACCACTCAGCAATGTTTGTGAATATTTGCCTGTGATACTTTATTTACTATTTACTGATGCTGGAAAGTAAGACGTATTGATTCATATAAGTCAATTTTTTAAACTGGATGTTTGTTTTCTCCGCTTTTTCCTTTATTTCTCTATCTTTTATATCTTTCATACCGTTTTCTCTGTTAGAATAGCTGAATGGCATGATATATTTGACTGAATAAGTAGACAGGTCAGATTATGGTGAAGTCCTGTATTTACTAGTAAATATTGGACTCTTCTGCAGGTGATTAAGAAAGCGTTGTAGAATTAAATAGGAGAATGCATAGCAATTAATTGTTTTTGAAATAGATCATTCTGCCAAGGATGTGGGGAATGATAAGACTTTATTTTTAAAAAGAATAGTATAAACGAGGATGTTAACCAAATATGTTAATTGCGTAGTTATTGGGGGGCATATGTAATAAATGCAGCAAGAGAAATAGAACATATATTTAAAGGACAGGCAGAATTTAGAGAGGAGGATGGAACAAACATTCCCACAAGAAGATCTCAAGATTTTATTAAAAACTTGTAACAACTCCATGTCCTGGTCAGGTGGCTCAGTTGGCTGGAGCATCATTCCATACACTAGAAGGTAGCGGGTTCTATTCCTGGTCAGGGCACTTGCCCAGGTTGCAGGTTCAATCCCAGGTTGGTGCATAAGCCGAAGGCAACCGATCATTGTTTCTCTTCACCACCCCCCCCACCCCTTCCTCTCTGGAAAAAACACACAAAACAACTATAAAACTTGTAACAACTCCAAATTTATGTTAAGTTCACTAAAAAGTGGTGCACTTGTAGCCACATCGTTCTTCTTGTAATAATTATATAACTTAGCTCACCTGTGAATGAATGAAGATGTAATAAAATGAGTATACCATTTTAATAGTTTTAAGTTTTGTAATTACTGTAAGTCATACCTCTTGCTTATTTTCCTTGAGCTCATGGAACAATTGTATTCTAACATTTTGTGGCACTAGATGGCAGAACTAGCCTTCTAAAATTTGATATTCTACAGAAGTGTCATAAAATTTTTTAAAACATTCTTTGTGGTATGTTAGGTAAATACTGGGTTTTAGCTTATAGAAATTCATGACTTTTATCCATAAATTATGAATTTGCATTATTGTTTTCTCATAATTTTGTTAGTTTATGTGCTTGTATATTCTACTTAAAATCACCAAATTTTGCCCATCAAACCTGCCATTATCCTGCTCGTCAAGTAGGCATTTAGTTCCAGTTTAGGCTCTTAGACTTTGAGTTATGTTTGACGGTGCTTGCTTTTATCACAAGCCCTAAATTTATAACTTTTTGTCTCATCGGTGTCTCTTAAATCTGTTCTGACTCTCTGCCTTCTACATTAAGTTTGTTACAAAGCTGGCAGGTCCTCTCTTTTTTCAGTAGATTGTTTCAGTTCGGGTTCTCAGGAGACAGTGAAATATGTATAAATATGTAATGTGTAAATTGACTTAAAGAATTGACTCCTAGGGTTGGGGTTGGGGTTGGGGTCGGGGTCGGGGCTGGCAAGTGTGACATCTGTAGGGCAGGCGGACAGCCTTGAATCTGACGCAGGAGTTGAGGCTGCAGCTTGGAGGCAGAATTTCTTCTCTAGGAAACCTCAGTTTTTTCTCTTAAGGTGTTTCAACATATATAATATGAATGAATTATATATTCCATGTTGGCCTTTTTGCTGTACCTTTCATGTCCCTTAACTTATTTTAAGAATTTTTAAAACTCATTGGCTTTCATGTTGCATTCTGGATAGGGCCTTCACATTTAATCTTCTTTTATTTGAAGGCCATACCTGATGTTGTTCTCCATTTGTGGGTTCTTATTTCCTTGTGGGTTTTTCATTTTCCTTTTTTTTTTTTACTTGTGTTTATATTTCTTGAAACTTTATGGGAATTCTTTGAGACCTGAGTTAAGGTGGCATACTAGGCTGAGTTCTCCAGAGAAACAGGACCCTTCTCTTTGTTCTAATGTTCAGAACAGGCTTTTTGTCTTGGAGTCACTGGATAGGGTGTAGGACCATTTTAAATGACTGATTTTTATATAGGGCTCTTGGGATGTAAGCATCTTATAGTATGAAGAAGTCTGGGAATAATCACAGAGGGTCGAGCAGATGTCTTGGCGAACGGATGGAACCTATTGTTAGGTACAAGTTGTCTGCAAGGAGACTGTAAGGTAAAAGCAAGGTCTGGTCCTGGGAAACAGGTGGATGTCCAAGCATGAACAAGGAACCCTGGATCTGGGGATTCAGGCAGGAGGAGGCAGGGAAGTAAGGAGGACTGTCAAAAGCAGGTTTGAGCTCTAACCCTGAATAATGGGGGTATTGAGTAGGAAACCAAATCAGGATCCTTTTCTTGAAACTTGTATCTTAGGACAGAGGCTTAGTAATATTTTAGCGTAAAGAAGGAGACCGCTTGCTGGGTACGAGGGTGCATGATCGTACCAGGTGAAGTTGATATGAGCCATATCTTTGTTTTTGTTATTATATTACCCAAGTAGAAGTAGATTGGTTCCCAGAGCTTGGGGGCAATGCCAGGTTACAATGCAGAATTTCTATTGAGGGCCAAAAGCAACTTAGGGGTAAAATAGGGGTGTTCTAAAGACAGATCTCAACAGTGAGAGTGCTAAGTATGGACACTACCAATTACCTAGATTTTACTTGTTCATCTAAAGATTTTTTTGTATTAATGCTCTTTATTTGTCATCTCTTCTCTTTTTCTTAAATCTTCAGAAACTGTATGAGCTGAATAACCTTCATGCACTCATGGCAGTGGTTTCAGGCTTACAGAGCGCCCCGATTTTTAGGTTGACAAAAACATGGGCGGTGAGTAATCCTTTTTAAGTTAATGAAAGGTTAGATTTCCTATTGGAAGTAAAGATGTATTCGTTTCTTTTGTAGTGCTTAGTAAGGTTAATATTATGATAATAGATAAGGATTTTTAAATCACTTTGTCCTCTATTCTTTGAAACCTACATTTTTATGTCTCAAGTGTTTCAGGAGGCTTATCTGATAATTTTGGGATAAATTACAACTTGGTGCTTGTCTTTAATAAGCATCTAGACCAGTGATGGCGAACCTATGACACGCTTGTCAGCACTGACACGCGTAGCCATTTCTGATGACACGCGGCCGCATGCCAAGGATGAAACATTTGCTGCTCCTGAGGATGAAACATTTGCGACTAGAGTCTTGGAGTTAGTTTTTTCCTCAAAGTGACACACTACCCGAGTTATGCTCAGTTTTTTGGCGAAGTTTGACACACCAAGCTCAAAAGGTTGCCCATCACTGATCTAGACAATACAGCCTTTCATGTTTACTGATGGGAAGTGTAAATACATTTAATCATGTAAAAACTATGCTTTTGGAAAGTTTAAGGAAAATCTAAATTTTAAGTTTCAAAAAGTATACTTAGTTTCCATTAATTTTTAGTCAACTTTTGGGGGTTTTCCTGAGGAATAATGGAAAGCCTGAGAGTTAGCATGCTGTTATGCAGTGTTGCTGCACATTCTGATATGTTAATCATGTTTGGTTCTATTACCTTAGCAAGGTCAGGATGTGAATTTTTACGTCTGCAAATTTGTATATTTCATCTTTGAGTGACATGATCCTGACCTCAAGCTTTCTAGGTATTTTTCGTTTAGATGTATATAAGTAAAATTTTACATTTAAGTAAGTGTGTTCATATTTAATACTGTTCTTCAATGTTAAAGGGATTAGCCTAGTGTCACTTTCACTTTTCATAGTGTCTGCAGACAGATGTTACTCGTGAAAACCAGGGTAGATTTCTATATTGGAAAAACATTAGTGTGGAAGAACTTAGACCCCTCTTTATATTTCAGAAACACCTGAGTGAAGGGTTTTCCTACTTTAAAATTTATTTTTAAATAATGATGTCCTTATTCTCTTTTCTTAATTTGAATTTCATGGAGGAATGGAAATGATTATAAATATACAGTTATGAATTCCATCTTTGAAGTTTTAGGGAAAAGAATTACACTCTGATTTATATTGTGGTTTAGAAATGAGCTACATTTTCCTCAAGTTAATTTTCATTTTCCTTGAAGATATTTTTATTGTCTCCTTCATGTATTTGCATGGAAAAGATTTTTTAAAATTTAGTAACAGCTCCATTATTAATCTAAATAAAGTTTTTGGTGTTTATATTAAATTTTAAAATATTCCATACTGTACTAGGCACTGTGTAATTTGCTTGACATAAAACAGTAAGTGATATAGACAGCCCCATTCTCACATAGCTAATAGTCTACTGGGAAAAGATAAACTGTAAATAGATAAATGATGTGTCATAAATAGTGATGAACGCTCTGAAGAAAAACAAAGCAGAGTAAATGGGACAAAAGGGGAAGCAGGGAAGTATTTCATATAATATGTTGTAAGAGAGTCTCTGATAAGTGAGAGTTGGGGAGAGACCTGGAGGAATTGAGAGAGCCATTCACGTGGATATCTGGGAGAAGAGAATTCCAAGCAGAGGTAGTAGCCAGTACAAAGGCCCCAATAATGTTCAAAGAATAGCAGGGTGGTCAGTGTTGACAGTGGAGTAAGCTAGGGAGTGGTTGATGGTAGGAGATGAGTCCAGGGAGGTAGCATTGACTCAGATATTGGAGATGCAATTTGCTGATATTCAGGGCAGCGTAGATATTATTTGGGCGACTGACCTTGCTTTTCTTTTATTCTCCTTGATTATCTTTATGTTTTTCAAAGGGCACGCACAACAAATCGACCCTCAAGCCTCTTAAAACAGTTTCAGTTGATTATTCAACTGTGTGGATACAGCCAGTGGTCAAAGGGATAAAAGGAAAAATGTCAAAAATCCAAAAATGTAAACCAGTTTACAAATATTGTGGCCATAGTTAAATTTGTCAAGAAAAACGTGTCAACAAAAATTGCTTAACCATTTAAAATAGCAAAGATGAAAATAATGTATTATAATTTACTAACTTAATGATTTTATGTACATGTCTGATTTTGTCATTTATGTATTACCAAAATATAATTAAAGAATGTATAACTTTGAAATTAAATTCAAATTTACAGTAAATACAACACAACTTCAAGTCTTTGCTATAATAAAATGGGATTTGGAAATAACTTAGGCTTTTCTGTTTGTTTTTTAGTTACTAAGTCGAAAAGACAAAACTACCTTTGAAAAATTAGAATATGTAATGAGTAAAGAAGATAACTACAAAAGACTCAGAGACTATATAAGTAGCTTAAAGATGACACCCTGCATTCCCTATTTAGGTGAGTTGACATCACCGTGTGTTCATTATGCCTGGTTGTTGCTCTGCTTAATCAGTAATTATATAAAATTCAAGATAGTTTAAAAGTGTTTGTAACCTTTAAAGAAATTTCTGGGATTATTAGGCTGAAGAGATTGACTAAAGGAATGTATTTTTATATTAAATTAGCCTTTGCCCTAAAGATTTTTTAATTGACTATCATTTTCTCTTAAAAATAGACCATTTGGTAAAACAATACATTTTAGCTATTTTGTAATGTTTTTAAAGAATGAAACAGTAGTTTGCAATGAACTTTAATGCTGTAACAATATTTAGCATTAACTAAAGAAACTGACCAAGAGGTTTATTGAATTTACTTTTAATATCATAAGTTCATGTTTTATACAGTTGGCAGATACGTTAGGGTGTATTTTGAAAAGTAGTGTCAATAATGTTGGTGTTATTGTTTATCTGGATGAAATGAGCTGTTTGGCTGGGGGAATTTAGCTTTAGTGCTAAGACAAATAAATCTGTATTTGATATATCACTTGACTAAAGATTTACCTCTTTACTGTATATTTTACAGTGTTTATAAATTCCAAGAATTATTTAAACAATAACATTATAAGATTACCTATGTCCCTCCTTTTATTTCAATGTATAAAAATAGATGTAAGACCGCCATTCTCCAAAGCACTATCCCAATCCGTTGAGATATTGCTTCCTGGCAGTTGTCGACAGTTTGGCTCAAATAAACTCACAAAAATTCTAACATTATAAGATTATTTTCAACAAAATATGTATGTTTTTTTAGATCTTTAAATAAAAAGAAGTTTCAAACTGTCCTTTAAAAAAATAAGTTGGTTTGATCCTGTATAGAGAGTAATGAAATGATAAACATTTCTTTCTTTCTAATATCCCTCTTTCTCCCATCTCCATTCTGTCTTTTATGTAACTACTCCTACGGATTTTTCGATAGCTGTTTTTGAAAGTAAATCGGAAAGCCTGTTAAGTGTTCAGGAGGTGCTGCAGTGTCATCTTTGATGCCTTTACAGTACTGTGACGTGGAAGACAAAATAGAGCCAGAGGCAGTAATACTCATTCAGCCACTATAGAGCATCAGGCTTAGTCTGTCCGAGAACTAAGGGACCTCCTAGGATTCCCGTGGAATCGGGAATGTTATGCACCCTGTGTCGAAGGCAGAATACCCCTAAACACAGTGTAGATAATGGCACTACATTCCAGAATAGTGTGTCCTGTTTCTTTGATAAATGACTCAGGGCCATCGTGAGCATGACTGTACCAGAGAGCCTCTAAGCTGGATATTAGGAGAGACATTGTGCACGTGTCCGCTTTTTACTGTAGCCTTGGCTGTGCCAGTCTTGAAAATGTAATTTTGGGGAGAGGAGGAATAGAGCATTTAAAAAATATCATCAACATCTTCAAACTTTATAAGAACTTAAACTTTTCATAGCATAAAGAACATTTAACTGAAAATCAACAACCCTCAGTTCCAAAATGGCACCACCATACTAACTCTTCACGTCATTGAATTGTCTTCTTTGAGCCCTGCTCTCTTTCCCTAGAAATACACACAGGACCAGAATCATATTCTTTTTAAGGCTGGATGGGACCACAGTGATCACTTTATGTTTTAGAAAACAAAGGTCCAGAAGGTGGCTGACCTGACTCATAGTCCTAAAACCTAGTTACTACAAACCCTCAATCTGAAGGTTTAATCTAGCATCTTTTCAATTATACCTGCTAAGCTCTTGTTCTAAAATTTGCTGGTTCTGTGATTGTTTTTTTCTCATTGAAATGTTTTTCTCAAATTCCATAATTTGTATCTTTTAGAAACGTAAGTCAGTATTGTTTCCTATTGAAAAAGAGAAAATGGCAAAATAATAATAATTCTGGTGCTCACATGTCTAGTTTAGGGTCCTTGTTTTATATTTTCCTCAATGGAGACTACAGGCAGGATTTGAAGTTGTCTCTGTGCATATACGTGTACTCTGATGCGCATACAGAGAGAGAAGCATGGTTGGAGTTTAGTGGAATCTGGAAAGGTTTTCCATTAAAGAATATACCTGCTTTCTCCAAACGCTGGTCCCTGAAACAAACACCGTAATTATTTCTGTGGGTTAAAGCCAAGGAGGCAAATATTGAGGTGCAGAAGTTAATTTGGATAAAATGTTAAAACCACTATCTTTCCTGTATCTTCAGTTTGGTGTCCATTGACTTCTTCTCTTCAGTTTTCTTTAGTCTTGTATGTTCTCCTGGCCCAGAATCTTCCCTTTCACTATCACCATGTAATTCTCCTTCACGCCTAAGCCAGTAAAAAAGTCACCCTATTCCTCCTTTCTCCTTGCTGCTGTCATGTCACCACTGACTTCCAAATTGAAGTATTTAATAAGTATTTATCAAGCCTCATCTTAAATTTGTGAGGTTGATACTAGTTATTTCTGCTTCTTGAAATTCTCCACTTGTAGCACCTGCCTCTCTTGGTTTACCTTCTATATTCTGGCTTTTGTTTTATTGGCTCCTCTTTCTCTGCCTTTGTCTTAAATCTGTTCTTCTAGAGGTGTCTCAGTCTACATTTTTTCTTATTCTGTACACTCATTTGGAGTGGTCTCATTCAGACTTTTTCCACATATCACCTGACTCTCAGATCTAGACTAGACATTTATGTCTAGCTGCCTATGTAATTCCTGAGGCCTGATAGCATCTTTCCCCTTCCTCCAAAGCAGATCCCCATCTTATCTCCCAGCCTCATGTACCAGTGATTATGGTGTAGCATTGTTTACACTACTTCCCCCACACTAGAAACCTGGGGTTTTACCGAATTTCTCCTCCTCATGTACTTCTCATATTCTCTGTTGGATTGAGATGCATCTTTCTGAGGGATATCCAAAATTTAAAATCAAAAGGAGGGAAATGGCAAAGAACTTAGAGAGTATACATTTTAATATCTGTATAATCTTATATATTGGAAGTCTTCATATATTATTCAACCCTTTACTAGTTTGTGAAGCACCTGAGGCTGTGATGTGATTGTGCAACATTTGGCATAAATATTTGGTAGACTTGTGAAAGGAAAATGAAACATTTCTCAGATAAATCATTGTGACTCAGTTTAGCTTATTTCCAGCATGAAAATCTTTTTAATATAGTGATTTTTTGTTTTATTTTATAGCAAATCTTGAAATTAAATGTATTCCATCTATCAGAACACACATGCTTTTCTTAAGGAAATGTGAAGCATTTTCAACTTATACAGCTGTGACTACTTGATTTATTTGCATCATAGACAGCTCGTTCTTTTTTTATTCCTGATCTTCAGTACCAAAGTGTTCTGAAGAATGAAGATTTAACAATAGTTTATATCCTGGTAATATTTACTTTGCTCTTATTTTGTTCTAATTTAAAATGAATTAGGGTCATGATTTTTTAATTTAACTTGTCTTGATTTTAGAATTCTTTACCCCTCATAAGAAACAATTGCCAAAAATGTCAACATTTACAAGATGCTTATGGTTGATAGGACAGAATTTGCTCTGAAGACATTTGAAAGATAACATTCATTATGGAAATTGGTAGTTTCTGTTTCACTGCCCTCTTCAAGCATAATGAATTTACATAATGCTACCCTTTATCCCTTATGTCTGCAAAGGTTCATTTGCAAACATGTATCAACCAGAGCAATCTGTAGTGCCTAGAGAGAAGGTAAAGACTCATGGCATGTTTCTTAACATGAGAGATGGGATCCAAACTGATGGTGTTTGCCCCTAAAAATTATGATCAAAACTGACCATTCTTTGTGAAACTTAAAAAAGGAGGTGGAGTTTTATATGCTGACAAACTCTTTACTTTGATACTGCCAGATTTATCTATAATTCAATGTGGATTCAATTCTACGAAGTAGAAAATGTTTTTCTGGCTTTCAATTCATCATCCCTTGAAAAGTTGTCTCTTCTGTTGGTTCTCATTCAAAGTAAAAATTAGCCTGGACAGACAATACAGTAAATAATTCTTAGAGCAAGGATACAATTTTTTTGGAGAGGAATAGTTTGGCAAATCTCAAGGAAAAAATTGTTTTATATGAGAATTATTGCTTACAATCTGAAAATCATTAACAGCACTCATTTGTTCTTGTCATTGAAGAACAATCTTAAGGGGCTTATGGAAGAATTTGGCATAGGAAGTTTTGCTTTGCTGGAGAGGAAGAAAAGCAGAACATTGTGCAAAAATAATTTAGTTGTATGAAACTTGATATTCTTTCATGTGCATTTTCTAGCCTCATTTCTATTTTACGTAATTTTGGGAAGATGCAGTAGCTCAACTGGCTTATGTTTTCTGGGAAAGAAAGCATACAAAGTGGGTCAAAAGTTGGTTTACAGTTGTTTGTATGGAAAATCATACAATCCTATCTAATAAAGAGGGAATATGCTAATTGACTGCCACGAGGGATGGCAGTGCCCACAGCCACATGATGGTAGTGCCCATTCCCCGCAGCCCCGCCTCATTCAGCCAGAGTCCCCCAGTCCCCTCAGTCCCACCTCATCCAGCCTCAGTCCCCCAGTCCCCTCCGCCCCGCAGGGGAGGGCACTTGGAGGCGATTGGACCGGCAGGGGAGGGCAGTTGGGGATGATCATGCCAGCAAGGGAGCAGTTAGACATCAATCAGGCCAGCAGGGGAGCCGTTAGGGAGCTATCAGGCTGGCAGGCAGAGTGGTTAGGGACAATCAGGCAGGCAGGCAGGCAAGTGATTAGGAGCCAGCAGTCCCAGATTGTGAGAGGAATGTCCGAGTGTCCCCCCGAGGGGTCCCAGATTGGAGAGGGTGCAGGCTGGGCTGAGGGACATGACCCCCCCCCCCCGTACCCCCCCCCCCGTGCATGAATTTCATGCACCAGGCCTGTAGTAATAAATAATAATACAAGAATAAAATTTGAGTTTCACGTATTCACAACTATAAACCTGCTTTTGCCCCACCCTGTATTTCTAAAACTGGCAATAAGTAAATTGTTGCAGTTCTATATATTGCTTTCTATTCAGTAGAAGCCCGGTTTTTGTTAAGCTACTGCCCTTCTGTGGAACACAAATACCTTGTTTTGGTGTATCTAGGTATGACTCCTTGCTCTTGTAGGGAGAGCTCCCCCTCCCACGCGCACTTAATTTCTTATTTAATATGTTAGGTTTTCATAATAGCTCTCCCCTTTATTTTTTTGAGATAAGAAAAGCTGTTTTTAGAATATCCCTCTGTAATACAGTGCCCTCTCCATCTCCTGTTCTCTGAAAAGCACCATTTTATTTTCATCATGATGTTGGCATTAATCTCTATCCCCCTCAGCCATAAGCCCTTCTTTTTTGTTGTTTTTTTTTTAATCCTCACGCGAGGATATTTTTCCATTGATTTTTAGAGAGAGGGAAAGACAGAGAGAAATACGATGTGAAACACATCTATTGGTTTCCTCCTGCACAGGCCTGGGCCAGGGAGGAGCCTGCAACTGAGGTACATGCTCTTGACCGGAATCAAACCCGGGACTCTTCAGTCCGAAGGCCAGTGCTCTATCGACTGAGCCAAACTGGCAGGGCTGTAAGCCCTTCTTTGTCTTGGTTCAAGGCTTTGTCCTTGGCATCTAGAACAAAAATAGGCACTTAGTAATATTTGTTGGTTGTATTAATTAATTAAATGATCCTTTTCTGGTTCTTCCCATTGGTCCTATAATTTTATTTGTGTGGCATTTTTGTATACATTAACTCCTACCCACCCCAATTTTCTTTTGGTGCATCAGCTGGCTAACCAGTATTCGCTTAGCAGTAGGCTTGGTGCTAGATACATAGCAGTGAATGAAATGGGTTTTATTCCTGCCTTTATGGAACATCACAGCTCTTTAAAACCATGGCTGAGGTTGCTGTTATAGCCTTGTGAATCTTCTGTCTCCTGTTTCATGGAAGTAGTACATGCATGTCATTGCCAGGCCTTGTTTGAGGTATCCTCATCTTAGCCAATGGAATGTTTAAAGCATGCCTAAACCTAGAAGGATCTTCAGGTTTTATCTGATCCTTTTATTTTTCAGTAGTTTCTTCCTATCTTGATCTCTTAGTAAAATATGATTCTTTAGTTTTACATTAGTTTTAGAAACTTCTATTAACCGATGCACAAATATTTTCAAAAATAATAGCTTTGCGTTCATTTTTTTAAAAATATATTTCATTGATTTTTTACAGAGAGGAAGGGAAAGGGATAGAGAATTAGAAACATCGATGAGAGAGAAACATCGATCAGCTGCCTCCTGCACACAACCTCCTGGGGATGTGCCCGCAACCAAGGTACATGCCCTTGACTGGAATCGAACCTGGGACCCTTGAGTCCGCAGGCTGACGCTCTATCCACTGAGCCAAACCGGTTAGGGCGCATTCATATTTTTATTCAGATAATTTCAACAAAGTCCAAAGCTTTCTGCAGCTCTATGGGTATTGAGGTGTGTATTTTTCCTTCCCCTATGGTAGAATCGTACTTGTTTAAATGTATAAAAGGCTCTGAACTGATCTCAGAAATGCCTAATGGTTAAAAAATGTCACTGGCATTCAGTATTTAAAGAGTGTTATTCCATTTTTCTTTCTTTGGTTTGGTTTGTAGGTAATGTACACCATGGATTGCTTTACCTTATTCTCCTCAGTAGATTATATATTGTATTCTAGAACAGCAGTCAAGCGTGTTCAGGCATTTTCTTTTGAATCCTGAGAATGAGCTCTAACCAAATGGCAGCTAGCCTAGCTTTTTCTTTGGCCAGAATTACATCCCCATTTTCCATTACCTCATTTATATCCTTTTTTATCCTTTATTCTTTTTATATATTTAAAATTCCTCTAACATTCTTTAATGGTATACGTAGTTTCTGAAGTTTATTTTAGATCACTCATTAGCTTATGATATAAAAAGGCTGGGGATAGGGTTGCATTAATTTCTTTCCCGTGTTCATCGTTTTTCTTTAAGAGCCTATCTCTTTAAAAAAAATAATACATAGCAACTATACAGTACTGCATCTCAGTCATAAATATAATGTAATTCCCGAGTTCCAGCAGCTTTGCCACTGGTACTTCCAACTGTTGATGTTTCAATAATTGGTAATTTTTTAAGCAAAAAATTAGAGATTAATAATAAAAATCTTTTTCTTTAAGATATCTTTATTGATTTCACAGAGTAAGGGAGAAGGAGAGAGAGATAGAAACATCAATACTGAGAGATAACCATTGATCGGCTGCCTCCTACACACCCCCCTCTGGGAATTGAGCCCACAACCCCGGCATGTGCCCTTTACTGGGAATCGAACCGTGACCTCCTGATTCATAGATTGATTCTCAACCACTGAGACACATCAACCGGGAAATAATAAAAATCTTAATAATTAACATTTATTCAGTACTTAATACTATATGCCTGATGTGCTGTGTACTTACATAAATTATTAACAATTTATAAGGTAAGTGATATTCATATTTTACAAGTGGAGAAACTTAGACAAGGGAGGTTAATTGACTTATAAAGATACGCATTTTAAGTAATTCATTTATAGTTCAAAAAAACAATATGAAATTATATCAATATTTTGGGAGTCTGTATGTAGATTGAAACTTAGTTCATTCTTTAATCTTTCTTATAATTATCTATAGAACTACAACATAATAACTGTTAACCCCACTGATAAAATTGAAAAGTGAGCTTATTTTTAGATGGCATTTTTGAAGGTAGGGGGTGGGATTATGGCATTATAAGTGGAATCAATCCTTTCTTACTTGGTTATCTTTCATAGACCCTAAAATAAAAGACTAAAAACTTGTTAGGGTGTAATAATCTTTAACTTACTATTAAGTATATAAAAATAGTATTACATTACATTTACAAGTAATTTAAAACATTTTAATGATTGTAGAAGTTTTTACAGGCTTTTTATATTATTACCAGGAGGAGACCTAAGAACAATAATGCTAGAAGAATTAGCATTCTCACATGATAACTCTCAAGTGATCATTAGACCGAAAATTTGGTCTTTATACTCCACCAGGCTTGAAGCCTAAGGATATGTTTATTTATAGATATCAACTAAATTTCAAGGTGGTGTCTTATATTGGCATTATCCAAAAATCTCAAGTTTTAAAAGTAGACTTCAGAGATGCCAAGTTTCCTAGGCATTGATGGCCTCCCACTGAGAATGGCAGAGTCTAAATCTTAGGATAAGCTCCATTTCATTTATTAAGAATAACTGACATGAGTCTTTCGGTAAGCCAGTTCCAAAGTTATAGTCAATCTTATTGAAGGTAAGGCAACCACGGTTTTATTCCAGGTAACCTGCACAGTAGCTAGCTACTAGGCCTTTCCTACCACATAGGCAACCTGTCGACTTTCTCATAAGATTCTCATTAAGCCCTCGCCAGCATATCTCAGTGGTTAGAGCATCAACCCGTGGATGGAAGGTTCATGAGTTCGATTCCCAATCAAAGGCACGTTACCTGGGTTGCAGGTTCAATCCCCAAGTCATTGCGCTTACAGAAGGCAACCAATCGATGTTTCTCTCTTTATTCCTCTCCCTTCTTCTCTCTCTAGAGTCAATGAAAAACATATCCTTGGATGAGAATTAAAAAAACAACAAAAGATCCCCATTAGGCTGAAATTCCTACTATGGCTATTCTTGCCTTAATTTTTATTCTTATGTTTTTATGGTCCAGTCTCTTTCCTATCTGCCATAATAGCTCACATAGCTCTATTAGGTTATAATGAAGATCATAGGCCAGTGTAATTTTATGTCTGAAAACTTGGATATTATTTATTTTAACACATTTATTGATCACTTACTCTATACAAGGCACCATAATAAGTATTACAGAAAGTACGTAGATGAGTGGTAACCTGATAGCTACCGTCCACTGAGTCCATACTGTGTCAGGCATTATTCTAAATGTTTTGCCACATGTATTACCTACCTTATTTGATTTTCACACTAATCATGTGAGCTAGGCAAGGTACTGTTATTATCCCCATTTTATAGAAAAGAAAACAGGCAAGATATATAATATCTTGCCCAGGGTAGCACAGCTGGTAGATGGTAGAGTTGGGCCACAAATGCATGCAGTTTGGGCTTTAGAACCTATCCTCAATCATTACATAATACTGCTTCTTATTCCCTCCTCTCAAGGAGTTCACTTGCATAAGTTATCCTTAAGCTCTCCAGATACTCCAGAACAGAGCTGTATCAGCTCTTTGAAGGAGAGTAGAAGGCCCAGCAGCCAAGGAAGTTTAACATTCAGCCCAGTTTTGTTTGTTGACTTTCACATCATTCTAGTGTTACTAATATTCCCCTTCTGTGAAAATTCTATAAGACTTGTCTTTGATTGAGTTTTGGATGTTCACATGATATGCTACAGTTGTGTCAATAAATGAAATGCCCTCGTAAAGTTTTATTTAACTAAGATTTGATATAACAATTAGATATCTAATTCCTCCCAGAAATTTTATAGCAGACTAGAGGCCCAGTACATGATTAAATCATGCACATGTAGGGTCCCCTAGGCCTAACCTGCCATCCTGGTGCCTGTCCGCTGGTGCACCAAGCCTTTCAGAAGCCTCCGGCGCGGGGGAGGCTCCTGAAAGGCCTGGTGCCAGAGTGGACAGGCACCCAGCTCCCCCACTTTTGATGGTCCGCAGCGGGACGTGGGCTCGCTGCCCCAGAGGCCCCTTCTGTGCCGCAGCACAGCCATGGCGCAGACGCCGAGCTCGCGCCGCCGCTGGCGACGTGAGCTCAGCGTCCTGCCGGCCCAATCAGCCCCCCCAGCCCCCCCGAGTCCCGCCCCCCGCGCCTCCTGGCCAATCGTGGGCATAGCGAAAGTACAGTCAATTTGCATATTTGTCTATTATTAGGTAGGATTTTTCAGGAATGGGGGGAGTTCTGGGGATGGTGAGGAGGGCCTTGAAAACCATTCTAAGAGGAATAGGTAAAATCCTACCTAATAATAGACAAATATGCAAATTGACCATACCTCTGACACACCCACAAAGCCACGTCCACAAGCCACACCCACCATCCAATCAGAGCGAGCATGCAAATTAACCCAAGCCAAGATGGCTACAGCCACAGAGAGCAAGGTTTCCTAGGTAACAGAGGAAGCCAAGTTTTCTGTCTGCCCTTGCCAGGCCTAAGCCTCCACTCAAGCTACAAAGTTTCAATTATAGAAGGTAAACAAATTCAAACAAATGGCGGCAGAATGGAGCTTGAGAGAGCAGGCCAGGGTTGCCGCCGGCAACAGGGGAAGCAAAGCTTTCCACACACCCTGGCGGGGCCCACCTGCTTAAGGCAACAAAGTTTCAATTATAACCCCAACAGAAATGGCTGCCGGCCTCGGAGGGAGCCCCAGGCTTGGCTCCGCTCCAGGCTACAAAGTTTCAATTGTAGAAGGAAAATAAATTCCAGATACCAGGGCCTCCACTTGGGTTGCCAGGGGGCGTGGCCCGCCTGCAAACCACCACAGGCCCCTCGCTCAGGCCGCCCCACACCCCAAGGGAACCCCACCTGATCCGGGACACCCTTCAGGGCAAACCAGCTGGCCCCCACCCCTGTACCAGGCCTCTGTCCTATCTAATAAAAGAGTACTATACAGATTGATCATCACTGCAACACACAATATAGCTGCCCCCATGTGGTCAAAGATCCTGCCCCCATGTGGACACAAGATGGCCACCACAAGATGGCCAGCAGGAGAGGGCAGTTGGGAGGCACCCGGCCTGCAAGGGAGGGCAGTTGAGAGGGACCAAGCCTGCAAGGGAGGGCAGTTGGAGGTGATCAACCCTGCAGGAGAGGGCAGTTAGGGGTGACCAGGCCTGTAGGGGAGGGCAGTTAGGGGTGACCAGGCCGGCAGAGGAGGGAAGTTGGGGGCAAACAGGCTGGCAGCAGAGTGGTTAGGGGGTGATCAGGCTGGCAGGCAGAAGCGGTTAGGGGCAATCAGGAAGGCAGGCAGGGAAGCAGTTGGGAGCCAGCAGTCCTGGATTGTGAGAGGGATGTCCGACTGCCCGTTTAGGGATCCGGCTGCCCACCGGGATCGGGCCTAAACGGGCAGTCGGACATCCCTTGAGGGGTCCCATATTGGAGAGGGTACAGGCTGGGCTGAGGGACAACCCCCCTCCGTGCACGAATTTCGTGCACTGAGCCTCTAGTTTATAAATAAGCTTAGAGTTATAATTTAGATCTCCGTTAGACCATTGGCTTATTAAATAGTCTGCATTTGTATAATATTAATATAACAACATAAAATGCACTTCAGGTGATTTTGTTCAGCAAATCATATGAAGATAATACAAAAAAATGTATTTGTATATTTCTGTTTTTGTAAATTGACCATTTAAATACTGTCTACATTTATTTTTTTGTTTTAAAAATAATATATTTTAATACTGTGGGTCACTTAATTCTTTTGGGAAATTGGCATAAAATAATATTGTTATGAATTTAGATTTAATTATTTCATGTGAAAGGCACAGATTCCATTTGAAATAACTTTTATTTAATGCAAAACATATTTTTATTGGCAAAACTAGAGTTTTCTCTAATTTCCTGTCTATTTTTTATAAATAAAATGTATGACTTGACTGAAATCTTTAAAAATAATTTTTCATAGGAAGTAAGAAAAATCTCATAAAGTTTTAAAATAAATTGGTAAAGGTGTCGAACATGTATTCAATTTTGATTTAAAGTAAAGCTGAGGTTTGTTTTACTTTATGGCAAATATTTACATTGTAAAAAACAAGCTTTGCCCATGTTTAGTCATTGTAATTTTTAAAGTAACTAAGATTATGGCAACTAATAATATTCTCCTGTATATTGAGGGAAAATGAAACCATATTCATAAATTCTCTTTTATAGGTACGGTAAAATTTGTTCAAAAAATTATATCTGTAGAAATGGATTGTGCAAAGTAATATACATGTAAAATTTACATTTTCAGGGACTGAAAAATACAGAGTTCTATTTAAGTTGTAGACGGTCTCCCTTTAGTCAATAGGCTTGATCATCATCTGAACTGCTCTCAAGGAGTATGACCCGCCTCGGTATTCGGCCCAAAAGATTCCATCTTGGTACTTGCTTCTGTAGTGGCCTCCTCGGTACCACACTCCGTTCAGGTTAGAATGCGCACAGGCGTTGTACCACCAGCCTCCTTTATGAAAGTGTGCACAGTTTCCTTTGAGGGAAAAATAGAGTTATCAGAGTAAGTTTCTTCTAAGTGTGGTACTCTGCACACCACCCAAAACCTAACTCTATCTGTGGAACAGTACGTTTTCCTTACTGATTTCTGTTAGCCTTTATCTTCATAATTTTGTTTCTTCATTTACTCTGTTACTGTTAAATACTAAGTACATGAAACATCACTGGAACTTTCTTATCTTGCCCTTTGCTTGCTTAGGATTTGTTTTGTTGTTGTTGTTTTTTAAGTGATTTAATTTTGCAAGTAGCAGCGTAAATAAAATGCAAGTATTGTTTGCATGTAAGAGAGAAATTGGAAGGGAAGATAGGAAGTTGCTAAAGAGAGTAAACTTTGGGGGAAATTAAATTCTCAAAAATAATATAAAACATCATGACTGTCAATTAAATGGGTTTCTATAAAAAAGGCATATGTTACAGTTATTTCACTCATCCTTTTTTCCTCTCTTGCCTATGTGAAAAAAGGCTGTTTGCCAGGATACAGCTGAACAGAAATATAGATCAATTTTGGGGGGTGATATCTCCCCCCAAACCTGGGTTAAGGAGGCAAAAAGTATATGAAAATTAAATTAAAAGTTATCTTATGTGAGTGGCCTAATTGATTCTAAGAAGAATATTAATTTCCCCTCTGAATAAAGCTCGTTTTTGTTCCTTTTTTACATGTCATAATCGTTTGCTGTTCCCCTTTGCTAAGAAATGCCTTTCCCCACATACCCAAGTGGCTTCTTCCTTCACTCCCTATAGCTCTCTATTCAGAAAATGCCTTCTCACAGAAAAGAGCACCCACCCCAGCCCTGCTGCCCAGCCCTCTCTGTTCCCTTACTGAGTTTCCTCTTTCTTAGAGGACTTGTCACCGTCTGACAAGGCATTTGTCTCCCTCTGGAGCAAGCTCCAAAGGGCAGGAACTTCATTCACTGCTGTGTCCTCAGCACCAGCTGGCACATGGGAGTGTCCAGTTAGTGTCTGTTATGAATGTTAGGCAGTTGGCAGTTTTATTTCAAGATGAATGCCTTTTTGTTTTGTTTTCCATTTCCCATCCCTCCAACTGAGACCAACAGAACCTTCTTCACAGAGGTCATGCATTGAGATTGCCTTACAGCAGCGATTTTCAACCGGTTGCTGCAAGAATTTTAAAAAAACGCAGTACCTGATTCTTTAGTCAGGGGCACTGACCTCTTTTCCCTTAGATTGTCAAATAACAAAATGACAACAGCCAATACAACAACAGCTGTCCGGTGTGAATGAATCAAAATTATCCCTATTTTTTGTCGGATCGGCAAAAGGTATATATTTTTTGGTGTGCCATAGAATTCTAGTAATTCATTTATGTGTGCCATGAGATGAAAAAAGTTGAAAATCGCTGCCTTGCAGTTGTAGAAGAGATCCTAAAGCTATTCCTTTCCAGATTATATTCCTTTTGACTGAATCCAAAATTCCACTGACCTTTCTAGAAAGATTTTTAGTGGTATACACTTTACTAACAGGTTCTATTTCATGCACAGAAAGTGGTGATCCTACAAAGAATGCACATCAGCTTTTTTCCTACCCACCTGCATACATATCTTTATCTCTGTCCAGTGTGGTGAATTGTTTACCATTGTGCCACATCATAGAGTCCCCTGCATTTCCCTGGTAAGTCCCCAGGCGCAGTCTGTAGAATTCACTTTCAGGTTCCAGGCGAAAGCTGCTGTATTCTGCATAGACTTTTTTATCACTCCAGTCTTCTAATTCAATCAGCAACTTGTAATTATCTTGGTTGCTAAGCATATAAATATTTTCCAATCCAAGCCAGTATTCTCCGTCAATGTTTCCAAACCCTTTCTGTAAATTAAAAAAAAGCATGAGTACATAAATAACTGTAGAGATAGTACATGTTTTAATAGATAAGTTTTCAACATTTGAGCATAATGATATTGGCCATTTAAGTGGTAATGTGAAATTCCATTTTAGTAGGTCACCCGATCTTTATGAGCCCCCACATAGTCACTTAGTTTTGTTTTGCTTTCTCTTAACTTGTCAGTAGTATTTATTTGCACAACTAGTTTTAAACCCTACAAATAAGACAAAGGCAAAAGAGAATAAAAGTGACTCATAGCTGCTAGAAACATTAATGAACTACCCAGATCCTTGAATAGGGTTCCTGATAGCTCTCATTATACAAAGAGCTCATTTTTTCCTAAAAGTATATACTGTCCCCACCATAGTCAAACAAAAAGCATATCTAGCATTATGATCATTCTATAAAAGTGAGAGTATCTCTTAGGACAAATTATCTTCTTTAGCTCAATTATAAGTAAAGTTAGTAAATATAAGAAGATAAAATAGTAATCTTCAAAGTTCTCCCTTTGGAAAATTGTAGATTAATGTTTGAAAAAATAACTGTCCCATTTCAGTAAGCACTTGCCATTGCGTGTGTGCAGCAGAATGTAAGTTCAGTAAACCTTCTCTTAACACTAAACCTATTTTCAAGGAGGTTGTGCTGCAGAATTCCTTTTCTCTAGTTAGTACTTGTTTAGAAATTTACACTTCGGATATGGATATATTAATGTCTCATGTTTAGCTGCCAGTAAAATATCACCTAAGAGTGAATAATCATGTTATTTCACAGTTTTGACTGAATTATTAACCATCTAGAAAATATAGTTTCTACCATCTGCCATCCTTAAACGGAAAATATATACCACTCATTAAAAACAAAACAAAACATTAGCATCGTTATCATTGGTAATTAGTCCTAGAAAAGGGGTAATTTTTTTAAAGTCCTATATTTTATATTATTGTTTAAATATATTTGATGGGTATAGATGTGGTTGTAAACAAGCAGTTATTGCCTTAGAAAATGGAATTAGGAGAAGTCTTTGCAAAGAACTACTTACATGTATGAGTCATCCAGATGGAAAGGGGTCATTTTAAAATGCATCTTCAGTTTCCTTTTTATATTTTAATTTTTACTTTAAAACTAGAGATGAGAACCATATTTTTTGACAAACGCCACTAACGAAAAACATGGATAGTTATTTTTTTACCTGTGTGTCTAATTTATAGAATGGCTACTGTTCTCTTGTCTGATTCACTGACTTACCTTATAATTGTCCCAGTTTCTGAAGAAGTTGACAGAGCCATCTGTCCTCTTCTGAATAACAGTCCAACCCCCAGGGTCCAAACTGTTCTCACACCATAACTGCATTGGTCCATTGCTGTTTTCAGGTTTAATCATATAAATTCCACTGACTGAGTAGCCAGCCTCTTTTGCATGCTGGCAATCTTTGAATGGTCCTGTAATTGAAATATTATTGATTGGCTGGAAACTTAATAAGAAAACAGCCATATTAAAATAGTTTTTAATCAGGAGCCTTACCTTTGTATCTTTCTTTACAGAAACCACTTTTTGTCTATTGTGTACACAATGCTATAAAAGTTAAAGGCTAAATAAAAGGATTAGCACAGCCCCACTGTCCGGAATATGAACTTGTGTCATTTTCCACTGTGCTTGCAAGCCTTTGTACATATACACACGTTTTTATACTGTTACCATCATAACACATATAGAAAGTTGGATTCTGTCTTTTTATTTTAACAAGCATTTCCATAGTCTGCATTCTAGCACTTACGATGTTGACATGTTATTTATTCCACTGACATTGGACATTGAGGTTTTATCTGATTTTTGCGGTTAGAAATGACACTACACAGTGTCTTCTTAGGTTTCATTTTTTCATATTTTCTTATAAAAACTTTGTGGGATTGATCTGGATCAGGAGAGTGTGAAACTTTTACAGTTCTCCATAGTGCCCAATTTACCGTTTTTAAAATTTGATTTCAGTGGAATACACTAGTTCTTTGAAATACTAACAACATCATGCCATGATGAGTTTTAGAATTGCTGAATGTTCTGTTAGCATTTTGGAAACTCAGACTGTACATTCACATCTTAAAGACTGAAAAGCCCTGAAATAAACCATAGTTTCCCAAACTTGTAAAGTCTTCTAACTTTCCCCCCCCCCCCGTGCAACAAATAGTCCATGAGAATACATTTCAGGAATGTTGGCAGTGTGCCTTTCTAAAGAGTTGTATCAATTTTATGACTAATAGTAATTTTTAAATTGAATCTACACATTGACCCTGTGATAGTTTACAGATGTTCTATAGATGAGACAGTTAACTATAGACTGAGGTCCCATATCGAATAAGGTAGTAAACCCTGGACTTAAAACTATTTCTTTCTAATCCCAGAGACCATGCTCTGACCTGCTGTTACATTTTAGAGTTTTATGGACTGTCTCATTGTTTAACTCACTAATAAGTTCTTCATGTCTTCTCAGATAACAAAGTATTTTGTAAAATCATTTGTTGAATGTCTGACTCGTGAACTTGTGATATCCACATTTTTGGATCTAGCCACTGAGAAAAACTGGCCAGGGCTATTCAGAGCCCTTTGATGCAACACTTAAAGTAGTCATTATCAGTAACTGTTAGTTCTCTCCCCTTTTCCTTTTTAATCTTGACACATAGTCATAGCTTATTTAATAATACAAGTATTTAATAATTTAATGAATATATGCTTATTTCATTTATAGATTTAATGTGGCTGTTCAAAGATGAACACACAGTCATTTCTACTGTAGCAAAATATTGTATTTCTGAAAAACCCATGT
Organism: Cnephaeus nilssonii; assembly: GCF_951640355.1. NCBI lineage: Eukaryota > Metazoa > Chordata > Mammalia > Chiroptera > Vespertilionidae > Cnephaeus > Cnephaeus nilssonii. The sequence goes on from NC_137092.1 coordinate 22,315,130, forward strand.
TCTGCAAAATCATGCACTGAAAATAGCAGCCAGTGTTAGCTGTTAGCATACTTTGTAATCCGTTGCAGTTAACTTGTGGCATAAAACTGATGAAATGCTTGGGAAAATCCCATATGAATCAAAATGACCCCTTTGTTTTACTGATATTATTCTCTTTTGCTAGTCACATATGAGCTGCTTCACATTACAGAAACATGCATTGTAGTCAAGTCAGAGAAAGGTAGAGAAGTTGTATTTCAGACAGTATAAACTTTAGAGAATTTAAATTTCATATGTGGGAATGAAATGGAAGGAAAAGTGAAGTATGATTTCCAAGTCCATTCTTAGATTATTTTATGTAACGCATGGTAATATGTTCATTTATATATTCATGGAACTTCCCATGGGCAAGAACTGTATCTTTTGGTTGTATATCAGCAGTTTAAACCCACTTAGGCACTCAAATATTTGTTGAACTAAATGAAAAAAAGCCACAGTGGTTTCCTCAGTTCTGCATTTTTCCAGAAATGTCTTTGCTGCTTCTGCTATAGGCTAGAAACTGTTTTAGGCTCAAGCGGTAAAGAAGCAGCCATAGAGTAAAGTGGGAAAGTGGGGAAGTGGCAAGTAAAGAGAGAATTTCGCTACAGCATGACAAATGCTTTGATGGAGTTATACATCCAGGTTGTGCACATGGGAACACTGGCTAAGAAATAGCTCACCCAGATTTTTAGGGAAGAGATCAGTCCACCTATATCGGAGCTGAGTTTCAAAGATGGGTTAGTAGTTAGCCTGGCGGAGGTAGCAAGTCTGATCAAGGCCACACATGAGTCATGTGCTGAGGCGGAGGCAGAGGAGGGATCCGTGTTACAGAGGAGTTCCGAGTTCAGCATGCCTAGTGTGAATGAGGGTGCCACTGAGAACTCGTGAGGTAGACACTGGAGCTGAAACTGCTTTCCTCGGTTTAAAAGTAGTCATCGTGGATATTTCCAAAGTTAGCCAGAGTTTTCTAAGTTGTCACTTTCAGAGTAGTCAGGATATCTTGTTTTAAAACCTATTAGTGTTGTAATTAATGTATGCATGAAGTGATTTTGCAATACACATACCTCTCATTTCAGAAATTCGCTTATTCTCTGTCACCTTTGTATTGTTTAGTTCATAAATATAATCTTTGTAAATATTTACTATGCACTCATTGGAGTATAACTTGGACAGTTTATATTTAAGTATATATTCATGACTTAGACTTTCATGAGTTTATTTAAAATGCTGTAAAATATTTATTTTATTATTATTTTTTGTTGTTAATCCTCACCTAAGGACATTTTTCCATTGATTTTCAGAGAAGTGAAAGGGAGGGGGAGAGATAGAGAGAGAAACATTGATGTGAGAGAGAGACATATCCGTTGGTTGCTTCCTGCATACGCCCCGACCAGGGCAGGGGATCAAGCCTGCAACCGAAGTACATACCCTTGACCGGAATCGAACCTAGGACCCTTCAGTCCACAGGCCAATGCTCTGTTCACTGAGCCAAAGCAGCTAGGGCAATGCTATAAAATATTTAGGAACACCAAGGTTTTGAATGTTGACAGAATATTTATAAAATACCTTTTTCTTTCTGCTACTTAATATGCCCTTGGATATTTAAACAAATGAAAGAATTCTGGGTTCGATTTATGCAAATTTAAAATGATCTTCAACTTTAATTTTCAACCCACATTTTTTTAGTGGGCTTCATATTTACAAGGTGGATGCCTGTTAGACTTAGTTGATATAAAGGCTCAGGAAAATTAAGTTGAAATTCTTCTTCAGTATATGTGGATAAAATTAATAAAAGTAGTGCTTATTGTTACCTTTTTTTCTCATCAGTAAAGATAGTAAATATAAGAATTTAGTATTTGTTTATATTTATTTTTTAAATAAACCATTAATCTGTCTTAGCCAGTGTGTACTGTTGATCTTGGCAGAAATATTTTCTCATTATTACTTACATATCTCATTTACTTTCTGCTCTAGAATAAATCATTCTTATAATACATGTTTTACTTTCTCTGTACTGTAAAAAACATTGCTTAATGGGAATTCTTAAATGACTAGTAGAAAAGGACCAGTTTTCTTTTTGAGAGATCAAATATAACTTGTTCATTTGAATATTATCAGAAATTAATTGACATGATTTAGGAATTTGTTCATAGTGGTTCAATGGGTATAGAAGTACCTTTGCTTTAAAATAGGAATTTTATTAACCCGTTTCTTGTATTGAATAATCGTGTGATATTCTTCGTCTTCCATGACACACACCTTGATTCTTCTCTAGTCAAGAAACTGGAATTCTGTGCATGGAATTTGAAGGACCAGTCTCTTTCTTGCTCAGTTTTTTTGATGATTAAAGTTTGTACAGAGCTAACAAATTCCAGTTAATAGATCTGATTCATAGAAAGAAAAATATTGACCTGTAATTTTCCAGTGGGCATATCTCATAAAGAACCCATATTTTGAACAAAGCAGTGAATTAAATAAAAGATTTCAGCCCTGGCCGGGTGGCTCAGTGGGTTGGTGCATCATCCCATACAGTGGAAGGTCTCGGGTTCCATCTCCAGACTGGCTGTGTACCGGAAGCAGCTGATTGATGTTTCCTCTCCCTTCCTCTCCCTCTAAAATGAGTGGAAACGTATCCTCAGGTAAACATTAAAAAAAAAAAAAGATGTCATACTTTGAGTAACACTTGTGCTAGGAATCATCTTTAACATACCTGCCCTTTTTCTACAAACTAATTACCTAAGTTAAAAGGAGAATCCTGCCCTTTTTATTTTTAAATTTCTCATTTATTTTCTTACTCTGTCCAAATATTGTTCTCTTTGTGATAAGAGAAGCAGGACAAAAAAACCCAACACCCACCAATTTAGAGCTTTCAGATAATTGGTCAGCAAGTAAAATCTTTTGAAAGGTAAACTCTCTAATTGGGTTTGTCATTTTGAGTTAAGTATAAGGTACGTGTATTTGACAGCATTTCTGGAATGGGAAGTTTGAGGCAGATACTTTCTAAAGTAAGAGATTCTTTTTTGTAATAATATTAATTACTTTATTAATCTTTAAATTCAAAATGCAGTTACCAACCTGAGCTTTTATTTTTGAAATTATTAAAGAACTTACCTATTGTTTTTCATAACTAGTTAATAGAATTATATTCTAATGGGTCCTTTGCTTATTCACCAGTCTTCTTTAGTTTTTTTTTTTGTTTGTTTGTTTTAACTGTTAATATAAGTATTCCACTAAAACCAATTGCATCTTTAAAATTTATAAATAGGAAACATTTTAAATCATTGAAAATTAACTTATTATGCACTTAAAAGCATATTTTTAGTTTCTAATGATTTTTTTCAAGTTTAACTTTAAGTTCTCTTTTATGTCCCTTTACATGTCAAGGCAAAGCAAATACAGAGAAGTGCATACACAAAAGTTAATCATCAGTGATGGTCAGACCACACACAAATCATTTTTTTCACGATTCACCGCATTTAATCATTACAACAATATCTTTTACAAAACAGGCAGCCAGGTCTCAGAAAAGCCTTGCCCGAATCCAAGGTTCCTGACATTTAGGTCTATGCTCTACCACACTGTAGAGAAGCTCTCAACTCCCTTTACCTGTAAGGAATGAACTTACCATTTGTGAAAGAGTGATGTTTTCTTCTATAAAAGACTGACCTAAAGTGCAGCCACCGAATAACGTTGACTGCTAAGAGTTTTATTGACGCCAATTTGCCCAGTGTGTAGTCATTCCCAAACATTGTGTTTTTACGGTAGAGGGAAGGTAGTGTTCCTGGAGATAATTTATGTTGAACTAACAAAATCATGCCATTACTGGCTGTAAGTTCATAATAAGTTTGTCATTTTTTAAAGACCATTTTAAAAGAAAATATAAAACTAACTGTCATTAAAACACCTTTTTAAAAAAATGATGGTAAGATATAGATAACATGACATTTACCAACTTAACCATTTGTAAGTGTGCAGTTCAGTGGCATTAGTACATTCTCATTATTGTGCAACCAATCTCCAGACTCTCTTTAGCTTGCAAAACTGAAAATTCTGTACCTCATTCTACAACTCCCCATTCCCTCCCTCACTCCAGCTCCTGGCAACTCCCATTCTTCCTTTTGTCCTTATATGAATTTGACTCTTGTAGTTACCTCAAAAAAATAAAATTATACGTATTTGACTTTTGTGACTGGCTAAGACACATTTTAAAGAATACATAAAAATGATGTATTTAAAGACTTTAGAATGATAATGTACAACCTACATGTAGAGACCAGTAATCTGAGCTTCTTGGTGTTCGAAGCATATGTAATTACAATAGCCCCCCATCTTTGCACTCTTTGTGCAAGTACCCAAACAGCTTAGACATATGTTCCAGTCATAGGATATTATGAGAGTTTAGCACATTATTAAGAAAAGAAAATAACTAGTTTCTTGTTTCTTGTAATAAGTTATAGTTGATAAGAATCACAGAATATTAGAACTAGAAAGGGTGTTAGAATCATCCAGTCCAACCAATGCTCATTGTACAAATGAGAAAACAGAGACAGGCAAAGTGACTTACCTAAGGTCAATAACAAAGAAAACACATTTTCTCAATTCTGCGCACTTTCTTATATATTCATTAGTGTACTATTGAACATTCTTATGGTGTAATTAATATGTCCTTGGATTTCAGAGACCGACATTTATAGAATAAAATAACTAAAAACTTAATGTTTGCTTATAACAACAAATAATAACAGAAAAAGTTAATGCCTGTTCTTAACTTTTACATTAAGTATTGGTTTAGTAGGGATATATACCATTGTTTCATTAAAGCAAAAGTCTTGTTTAATAGGACTTTTAATATGCTGAATTCCTAGCATGGAATGTAATTCTGTAATATTAGATTTTTCTTGGACTGCAGCTCAATGTATAATAAAACCTAGAACTGATACCTCATTTCAGATAAGTATTGTTTAGTGTGTCAGCATATGAATATGTGAGTATTCATTTCTTCTAGAATTGGTGATACCATCCACTTAACATTCAGCACCCACAGAAAATACTCCATGACGGTTGTCTCCATGTGTACATAACTGTACACCCACCAGCTTATTAAAATCCACACGCTTCAATTATGTTTATTCATAAATCATATGTACAAACTACTATACTGATTTTGTGTACATTAAAAGCTTACAAAAATATATACATTTTTAAAAGAATATACAAAATAAATATTTTTTTCTTTCTACACCCAGTGGATCATTTTTTACATATCTTTCCTTTGGAAAACAAAGGTGGTGAAGATATTAATAATGATCAGCATTTACACAATTTAATGGTACTCTAGCCTATTGTTACTGAATGAATCCAGTATATAGAATGCATAAAGTACTTTCTTGAAGGTTTTTGAAATGACACAACTTGAAGAAGCTGTATAAAAATGTAATATTAAATCAATCAGCATCTATTTAGCATCTGCAAATGAGACACAATACCCATCTATCAAGAAGGAGCTTATAGTAGGAAGGCATCTTTTTATATGTGTATAGGTCCTGTGTGTATATATAAAGATAACTGATAATTCAAGAGCTAATATGAGAAATGTTTTACAGAGAGAAGAGACATTCATGGAGGGAGGCAATCACTTCAAGCCTATGGGAGTCAACAGGGGCTTCAAGGAGGAGTAGCTACTTTTATTTTCCTTCTTTTAGTCTGGGCCTTATGATTTGAATAGTAAGAAGACAATGACTTGATCCATTTTATTGAAGCGGGTGGTTTTTGTAAAGGAAATCAATAGAAGGAAAGCTAAAGAAGTAGGATGGATCTTTTGAGGATATTAGTCTTACCCGGCTAAACAAATTGGACTTTTTCAGTTTGCAGTCAGGGAACATATAAGCAGAAGTGTGATGTGATCAAAGTGGTGGTTAAAGAAGATGGATTTTCTTGGCATGTAGAATATATTTTCATGGAGAGATAAAACGGAGTTATGGAGGCTAGTTGACAGGCTATTATAACATCTGAGTTCCAGGCACTGTTATCTCCATTTTAAAGATGAAGAAACTGAGGTATGGAGCAATTCTCCGCCCAAGGCCACACAGCTAATAATTGAGGAAGTTCCTATCCTCTAGACTCCCATAAATAGTTTGGATCAAAACTAGAGTTCTGACTCTGAATACAAATGAATTAGTAATGAGCTTACTAAACTGAAACAAAGATGAATGGTTTATTTTTGCACCTAGATCAGTGACTGATACTGAGTGAAGGAAAGAATGAAATTAAGGAAGAGAGGTAGAGATCTTAGGATGAATTCTAGGTTTTGAGTTTAGGGTTTTTTTTGCTAGTGAAAACTTATTTATAGTCTTAGAGCTGAGAGATCTATTTTTCAATTCTTAGTAGAAAACAAAAATAGAAATTTTAATATTATGTATAGTTACTTCACCAAAATGAGGATTGTTTTCTCAACTATAAAACATATTAACCCCGTACTTCCATTTTTAACAGTAAGTGGTAACTCACCTTCATTGATGAAAGTTACTGGTGGTATCTTGAAAGGGCTTTTGGTGGGAGAAGTTGGCAGATCAGGTGGTGGCATTAAATCTCTGGGGTCACCTGGATCCCTCTGTATCTCGTTACCTGCCAGTAGCCCAGGAGTGTACTGATAACTGCTAGGAATGTGTCGTGGCACTACCTGGACAAGAGGAGGAGACACATGGGGTTCTTGTCGGGAAAAGATCCTCAAGCACTGTTCTTCCAACAAAGTGATCATCACAGACTGATTATTGACAAGGTCAGTCAAGGAAGCATATTTCACCTCTAGCTCCCTGTACCTTGTTGCCATCCTCAACATTTCTGTGGTGATGTTGAGGATTTTATTTTCCAACTGGGAAAGTTCAAGTGAGTTATCCCTCTTCCGGATAATCTCGTGTAATAGCTGCATGTAGAGTTGGGTAACTCGCGAGTTCATGTTCCGGCTCTCTTTTCTCAGCAGCTTGACTTCATTCACAATGTTTCCATCCACATCCACCACCAGCTGCAGGACGTCTATCTCCCGCTTCTGCTTGGACAGCACGTCCTTCAGGTTCTCCAGGTCCATCCTGGTGATCATGTCTTTAATGGTGCTTGCGTCTTGCCCTTTGGTATTGACACAAATCGGCCCTGTTATTTTCTGTTCAGGTACCAGGAACGTGTACGCACATTTCTTTACCTCCTCTTTACTGTCTGTGGCACGAGGATATCTCCTCTGGGTTATTTTTTTAATTTTGAATTCTCCTCTACAGTGTTCGGTGCCCATTACTAGGAAGAGGAGCACAATTAGGGTCCAGATAAAAGCCTTCATTTTGAAATGAGCTTGTGTAACGTCTTCTAAAAAACAAACCAATGAAGGGAAGAAGTAAGAGCAATGAATAGTAATCTACTTTTAAAGTCAGTGATGTAAAAAAGTATCTAAGGGGAAGACTGAATATCTATTAACAAATTGGACCAGAATTAAAGTTATTAATTTCTCAAGTTCAGTATCACAGCACCTTTGCATTTGTTTAAAAATTAGGTTTCAGACTACCTTTCCAAGTGCCACCTTCCTGCTTTCTGTTCCCAGCTCAGTGTGTGCCCACTGTGGGCAGAGGCACCTACGCAGAGACTTTTCTGGCTTTTAAAAAGCTCGCTCGCCGAAACCGGTTTGGCTCAGTGGATAGAGCGTCGGCCTGCGGACTCAAGGGTCCCAGGTTCGATTCCGGTCAAGGGCATATACCTTGGTTGCGGTCACATCCCCAGTAGGGGGTGTGCAGGAGGCAGCTGATCGATGTTTCTCTCTCATCAATGTTTCTAACTCTCTATCCCTCTCTCTTCCTCTCTGTAAAAAATCAATAAAATATAAAAAAATCAAATAAATAAAATAAAAAGCTCGCTCACTACCTGGAAACTCTTAAAACAGCACACAGTGTCTGTAAGGCATTAATTAAAACAGTGTTCCCTAACTAGTGTTAAAGTTACTAGGTGACTATTAGTCGGTGTTTTCTATTTATCCTGTGCACTTTCAATCAAATTAGCCCTCTGGATGAATACCTTTATAAACTACCAAATTCAAGAAACATTTTTAGGTAAATCTAAAATGGGAAAGTTTTAGCATCGGTGTTTCGTTATTGTTGTTGTTGTTGTTGTTTTATAGCATGTCCTTTTGGGATTGGGGACAAGTTTAAGAATAATAGCATGTGTACAGTCATTATTGTGGGTAATCATGTTTCTCAACCATAATATTATATATGCTCTAAGCCAGGCGTCCTCAAACTACGGCCCGTGGGCCACATACGGGTGTTTTTGCCGCTTTGTTTTTTTACTTCAAAATAAGATATGTGCAGTGTGCATAGGAATTTGTTCATAGTTTTTTTTAAACTATAGTCCGGCCCTCCAACGGTCTGAGGGACAGTGAACTGGCCCCCTGTTTAAAAAGTTTGAGGACCCTTGCAGCAGGTTCATTCTGCTGAACTGTATTTTAGTAAAATGTTACCTTTCTATGACCATTACCAAAGAAAGGAACTACCTGTAATTGAGTGTGGTTGTTAAAGTTGGGAAGTGCCTCAGAGACCACTTCAATCAAGAACCTCTTTGGGCCCGAGTGCATGGTGAAGGCCTGGGCCACACAAGCAGGTGATGTTGGAGCCAGGTCAAGAATTCAGGTTCCCTGGCTCTTCAGTGAGTGTTTATGGCAGTGGCACACACACTAGACGTGTGCTTGCTTGGGATGTGTCGTTTTTGCTGTGGCAGATGAGAAATACTTGTCCTCTATGCTATAGTTTCTGTGGAAACTTTCATTAGAACCAGTTTAGTTCCAAGAACCGAAGCCTCTCCCTTTCTCGGTAGCTACCTCCCTAAAGAGGAGCAGCAGAGAGAACGTGTCCCTCCATCAGGTTCATCAGCACCTACTGTGTGTAGCCCACCTTCTCCTGTAAACTGCATTCCTATCTGCTCTTTTTGAAGGATGGCAGTGGATACACTAAAACAGAGCTTTTCTACTTGTTTTCCACCAGGTGTCACTTATTGGAGAAGCTAGGGCCCAGGTTGTTTATGCCTGCTAGCGATAATTACAACGCCATCCTACTCACTGCATGCCTGCTAAATGCCAGGCATGGTTTAAAGCCCTTCACATGGATTAAATCATTTGCTTCTCATTACAGTCCTTGGAGGTAGATTATTATGATCTTCATTTTCAGATGAAGAAACTGGCACCCAGAGTTACGTGCTTCACCCAGAGTCACACAGCTCCTAAGAAATGGAGCCACAATTTGAACCCAGGCAGAAACTCCAAGGTCCATATTTTTCATTAACCACTACATCACATGGCAACACGTTCTCTCCTTTTTCTATCAGCAGCATTACAACAATCCCCTATATTTATATTTGCTTGGCACATGTTAACTATTTGCATTACACCATTTTGCAAAGGAATAAAGTCATGGAGAAGCTAAAACACTCAAGTGGGATTCAGATTTTCTTGTGACTTCTCTAGACCTGTGGTTTTTATCCTGGTCATTCATAACAACAGAGGAGTCATAACTTTGTGTCTCTTTTCACCAAATAGGGGGAGAAAGGTAATGAAAATAAAGAACGGATGGAGTGTGGAGGATTACTGTCCTTTTACAAAACAGTTTAGATAGTAAGGGTGAGCATAATAATATTTCATATGTATATTAAAGGCCTTCTGTTGCTGACTGCTCACCAAAAGCATACATCCATGAATACTTTTAGTTTTTTGTTTTCATACTTTGCCTTCTGACATTTTAGAGTTTAAGAGTCTTCTATTTTATTTTTAAAAGGACTTTACTACCTAGAGTTACCCACACCAAAACCAGTACAAGATTTCTCGTTATATTTACGAATTTATGAAATTCAGATGTGGTTTAATTTAAAAACTGAGGGCAAAAATAAATAAAACAAACTGAGGGCAGTAAAATAGAAGCCCTCAGATTTCTCCTACGGTTACTCACCTAGTGCTCAGGTCCTCTCATTTCTTAGATCATAAAATCATTTTAATAATCTATGAAATAAGCTACCAAAACGGAAAATTTAGAAAGTAGTGTGAAACTTCAAAACAAGTAGAATTTTATGAACAGTATTCTATTTGAAAAGCTTGAGTTCCTACCAGACACAGATTTTTATAGAACAACTAAGCATATAATCCAAGACTGTTGTGACTTTACATCAGTTTTTCACAGAAGAACAAAGATGTGAAAATACGAATCTAAATTAAAATAGCAATAGCTTCCTTTAGATGTATTCTGTCTGCCTTGGCTATGTATGGGCCCCTGTACAGTTAAATCATAACCAAAGTCGCTGTCTACCATAAGAGAATCTGACCTAAGTTTGTATTTAAAGGAGGCAATTAAAATTTTTAAAAATAAATACAACTCCCGTATCCTTACAAAAGTGTACTGACTTTGTTGTCATCTAAAACAGAGTAAGGAGCCAAATTTTTAAGTAGTAGACTGAGCTACGTCATGGGTAAAGAACTGGTTTTAAAAATACAGTTACTGTTACATTTTCTGAAACATTCTCTTATTTAATATTTTCCCACATATGTTCAGTTTTAAAAGTGAAAGATCCATAAATCTGTGTTACCTCATAAAACCTTTCTGTGTATGGTAAAAATTTTCCTAGATCCCAAGAGAATGTTATAAATTAGTTACAGTATACTTAAGTTTAAATCTGTCTTTGCTTGGTTGTTTTTTTGGGGGAAAGTCTTCCATGCTTTGTGTTAACTTGATTGGTACTTTTTTCCTCTTCATAGTTGCTACATTGTCAGCTAGTAGAGAGAAGAAATAAGTAGGATTGACTTCCTTTCAGCTGGTAAACATATAGAGGCACCTCACTGCCTGTGTCATGCCCTGAAAACAGCATGAGGCAGAGAACTTGAATTTAGGAAGCATTGAAGATACCTTAGATAAAGAATTTCTAGATTGTGTATTTGTGTTCTAGGAAGAGACTAGCTGTCTGTGTGCTTTGGGTTTTAGATTAAATGCTACCCTCAGGCTTCTGTAAGAATTGAGATTTAATGAGGTCCTGCACTTTTCATAGCAAACGATGAAAAGATGGCAAGTATTTCAAATCCAGTATTGCTTGGAAATCTTATCAGAATCTCTTGTGAAACACATTTCACAGAGATCTTCCCAGTGTTTAGAGTTAAGAATGTTTAAGGAAAGGACATGAAAGTTGGAGAAATCTTAGCTTTATTGTTATTTGCTTATTAAAGATACTTAAAATTAGTATCTTGAACGTTTAAAAGGACGGAGGATCCCCAAATCATAACAAACAAGTATTTTTGGTGTTAAAGCTTACTAATTAGTAACCAGGCATTAATAATTCTCACAGTACAATTAAAGCCCCCAGATGAAATATTGAAAGAACACTCTTGCTTTTGGTTACCAAAATTACTTCTATATAAAATTCATATGTTTTCTATATTTTAATCATGTATTTAAGTAACTGTATCGTTGGGGTTTTTCTGTTGTTAATGCTGACTTACATAATACTGTTATCACATTTTCTTTTTCTCCCCAATCCTAATCTGTAAGGTTTTAGGGGGGGGTTATGTATCAATAACTTTGCTTTTTTAATTAATTCAATTATAACAGTTTTTATTTCTGTTACCCAAGTTAAATTACTGATACATGTAAACCTGGGAAAATATTTAAAATTTTGAGTTTTTTAACAAGAAATATCATAGACCTGTCTTAAATCATTACAAGGATTTTTGCTGACATTTAGTTATACCATAATTGAGGTTTGTTGCAAAGCCTTTCGGTTAATTTTATATCTTCTGTGTTTTTTAGCTGTAGTTTAAGATATCTAACAGCATATAAATCTTCACACCCTGTAGATATGTGAAGACTAATGTTTATAACTTTTAAGTTTGTATTCCTTTATTTTTAATCACTATGCTATAAATATAAACCTTATACATAAATCTTTAAGTTAACGTTTCTATCTAGTGTCACTATAGCACTTGTTTTCTGAAACCCCGCTTATATGCATTAATCTAAAAGCATGTCACTAAATATTATTAAGTTGAAAAATAACACATTAATCATCATAAAGTACGTAATGACCAGGTTTTACATAAAGTTGAAAAACAAAACCTTTTCCAGATTAAATAAATTTTAGTGTATTCCAAAATTCTTTGTTCAATAAGAGATTTTGAAATTTTTATGACAGATGTAAAATAATTATGCATTTTGACATATATTAGAATTTTTAAGTAAAAATAAAAGCATTAAAATACCTTTTGCATCTGTTGATAAAGCAAAGCCAGAAACTTGCCGCTCTTATTCTTGCTTTTAAAAATCAGTGTAGGAGTTTGTTCGTCTGTGACTTTAATGGCAACTGCATCTTTGTTTTGGGCCGTTGAATCCAGGCTGTAATAAGGAACTTCTTTCTCTTCTTACCACACTAATCAATTGAATTTGACAAGCCACCTATGTAATTTTAAGTAGTGGAGTGGAAGTTCTGGTCTGTGGGCTGTCTTTAATCCAGCAGAGAAAGCGTTGTGGCTTTGCTCTGTCTGCCACATGGAGAAACGCTGTAACCAGCTGCAGCTGACCCAGATTGTATATACAGTGCCCTTGAATAGTGATTCCCTCTTTCTCAGTAGACTCAAGTTCAGCCCACATCTTACGTCACCAAAAAATTGCTGGAGACTGGGGGTGTGTGGGAGTCTCCTCCCTAGGATTTCCTCTCTGTGGCCTTAAAATAGGGGTGCGGGGAGTGGGATCAGCGGGAGATGAATAGCTGGGAACAAGGAGAGACTGTGCAGGTTGAAGGAAGGGCACCATCTGGAAACAAACTATCCTAGTTCAGCGGGCAATTATAAAACAAACATTGTAGTCTGCTGGCCAGAGATCTTTTAAGTTAAATACTGAAAAAACACAGTACTCAACTTCACTTAGAAGTAGCTGCAGGCTGATGAGTTTGTCTTTCGTTACAAAGAACAAGTTGCACTGGGTCGGGAGGCAGCCACCTAAAGAATGTAATGGTCTTTATAGCCTGGAAGTTTTAAACATTTCACTGAGTTGCCATTTTAGAAGATTTTAAACGTTATTAGAAACCTAATGTTGTTGTAATATGTTTATCATTACCAAAAATAAGTGGAAATCTATGTATAAAATTATTTCAGAAATTTAACATTTTTAAACCTAAACTCTGATGCTACATGTCACTTCCTTCTGTTCTACAACATGGCACCTCTTGTCTGAATAAGGTTATTCTTATGGTTGATAGGATATAAATGCAAACATAACTCTGACCTGAGAGGCGGGGGTTCTCTCTCTCTCTCTCTCTCTCTCTCTCCCTCTCTCTCACACACACACACACACACACACACACGCATGCACACATACACATATGCACGCACACACTGTAAACTTGGACAAGCCACTTTTACCTAGCTCTGGCCCAGTTCTTCTGCTATGAAATTAGGGTGCTGGAGAGAGAATTACTAGTTGTTGAGTACTATAACTATGCTAACAAATTTCATTAAATCAGGAAATGTGATTCAGTAACTCAATAGCTGGGGAAACACAAATTTAAGCATCTTAATTGATTTGGCTTAGTACTTCAACACTAAGTGGTAGACTGGGGGATTAAACTCTATAACTCTGAAGCATTATGCCACACTCTCACTGGAGTATGTAGTTGCTGATTGCTGCTGCTAGATAATACCTTTGGGCTTCCATTTTCTATACATACCATGTGCTTTCCCCTCCATGTTGATGTAGCTTGTATTTTATCTTTCTGATACTCTACCATCAACTGTTGATCCATATATCCTTATTTAAAATCAGCTAAGTTTCTGCCTCTTTTGCAGAATTGTTTCTTTAAATTCCTGTGACATACATAGATACCAGGGGTTGCAAACTCAAGGGCCTATAAAGACAAATGCTCACCACAAGAATGCAGCCCTGGCTGGTGTGCCTTGGTTGGTTGGAGCGTTGTCCTGTGCAAGTTCGATCCCCAGTCAGGGCACATACCCAGGTTGCAGGTTCAATCCCTAGTTAGGGCGTGTATGGGAGGCAACCGATCAATGTGTCTCTCTCTCCTCCTCCCCCTCTCTTTTTCCCTTCCTCTCTCTAAAAATATTTTTTAAAAAGCAAGAATGAAGTAGGTGATGTAATAAGCAAATTAAATCAGACCATAACAGGAAAATGAGAGTTATGACAAACTGATATTATTATAGTTGTGAAGTCTGCACCCTTTTCTGCTATACCTCGTTGCAGATCTCCCCATTTTTTAGGAAAAGAAAGTTATTGAGGTATTTCCTGTGATACTTCCTGATTTTACAAACACTGGGACAGATGGACTGCCAGCTTCTGGCCTCTGATTTATATTATGTAACATTGCATGAGCATTCAGTGATCATGTTTTATTCACTAGTAGTTTAATCTGGGAAAATATGAGTAGTAAATTCCTCCTGAGTTTTTTAACTAGAGTGAGTTGAGCTTTCAAACTTTAGCAATTAGTAATATCACTAAGCACAGTAAGAAATTGGAATAGCAACTGTTAAGGAACAAATAATGGTTAGTTTGGCATGGAAAATGAGTCAGGAGATCAGGTCTATAGAGAGATTTGGGAAGTCATTGGCAACTAGGTGATAGTTGAAGCTACAGAAGTAAAATAATCCAGAAAAAGTACATGTAAACTAGGAAGATTAATGAAAGAATCATGAGGAATACCAAGTTCCAGAAACATGAGGGGGAAAAAAAAAAAAAAGAACAGAGGGGGGTAGGAAGGTTCTAGCCAATAAAGACCAAGGAACGAAGGGAATAGTAAAAAGGCTACAGAGAGACAGGAAGAGACCAAGAGAGAGGTTTAAAGATCTAATAATGAGGAGGCCATTTATCCCTTTACCAGAATAAGTTCAAGCAGACAGATATATTGACTTCAGGTTAGATAGTAGGTTAAAGAGTAACTGGATAAAATTTAACTGCCAAGGGGGTTCGTTTCTACAATATATTAAGATCTTAGAAATCAATAAGAAAAAAACAACCCAGAGGGGGAAAATGGACAAAAGACATGTCATAGAAATACGAACATTTAACTCATAATTTATTAATCAAGGAAATGAAAATTAAAACAGTGATATTTTACACTCACAAGATTGGCAAAAATTAAGGAGCTGATAATATCAAGTGTAGATCAGTAGAAACTTACATACTGTCAGTGGAAGTATGAATTGATAAAGCTTTAAAAACCAAACCAATGAGCCCTGCCCAGGTGGCTCAGTTGGTTGGTTGCAGCATCATCCCATGCACCAAAAGGTTGTCGGTTCTATTCCCAATTAGGGCACATACCTGGGTTTGGGGTTGGATCCCCAGTTGGGGCACATGCAGAAGACCACTGATTGATATTGCTCAAAAGCTCGCTCTCTTTCTCTCTTTCTCAGCATGTCCTTGGGTGAGAATTTTTTGATAGTATCAGAAGAAGACTTCTACCAAAAAAAAAAAAAAATTACAGGGTGGAGCAAAAGTAGGTTTACAGTTGTGAGTATGTGAAACAGAGTTTACTCTTGTATTATTATTTATTAATTATTATATTATTTTCCATATGAACAACTGTAAACCTACTTTTGTCCTACCCTGTATTTCCATGTTTGGCCCCAACACCATGGAAATGTAGGCCTCGGTGGCCATGTTTTTATAAAGCTGCAGTGTATTCATAATACTACATTCTAAATATGGCATACTAGAGGCCCGGTGCACGAAATTCGTGCACTGGTAGGGCCCTTAGGCCTGGCTGGTGATCAAGGCCAATCGGGGCCTTCCCGCTGCCGGCCAAGGCCTTCCTTCATTCCACGCCGCCCCCTGGTGGTCAGTGTATGTCATAGCAAGTGATGGAACTCCCGGTCTCCCAAGGGGACACTTTGCATATTAGCTTTTTAGATAGATAGATAGATAGATAGATAGATAGATAGATATAACCTGAAATACATCTATAAGCTAGCTTTTTTCCCCTTCACTTTGCCATACTCTTCCAAGCTACAAGTAGGAAAACTCTCATTTATCTAATTTCATTTCAGGTATCTATTTGTCAGATTTAACTTACATTGATTCAGCATACCCGTCAACTGGCAGCATTCTAGAAAGTGAGCAGAGATCAAATTTGATGAATAACATCCTTCGAATAATTTCTGATTTACAGCAGTCTTGTGAATATGGTAAGTTTCTGAAGGATGATACTAAGCCATTATGTTACAATTCTCCTGATTCATTTACACACAATGAAGGCCACTTTTCACATAGCAGGAAACATCTTAACATAAAGGATAACAGTGACTGTTTTATTTCACTGTTTAATATTTAGCATCCAGTTTAAGATCTCGCTTTTAAGACATTGAAGTATTTCTAGTTAAAATTTTAAGTTTCTTGAGTCTGATATTGAGTAAATAACCAATTTTTTTCCAAGTTCTACTTTGTGGAAACACATGTATAGAAACAGCTTACACAAGACCAGATGATTAAAAAAGGTTGTGTGTTTTTTTAATATTTTAAAAATGTTGGGATTCTTTTAATTTGATAGGAAATTAATTAAATATAGGCTATTGACATAATTTTTATGGTATTATAAAACAGTGAGTTTACACTATCTAATTACTTTAAAATTTGTCTTAAAGCTGACTTTACTATGTCTAAACTTTTAAGAAAACCTCAAAAACTTCTTAAAAGTTGGGGTGTGGGGGTGAATCTTACTGAAAGTTAAATCAATCTCTTGTCCTTTTCTCATTTTTTTTAAACATACCAAATTATAATGTGAAATTAATGTTTGAAATTTTTAAGTAGGGGAGGAAAAACTACATTTACAAATGGGAGCCAGGCTTCTTTAAAAGAAAACAAAACTGCCTTACATCTTGCCTTTAGATGAGATTTCAATATAAGTCACAATGAAGTCTGATTTTTTTTTTCTAAGAAATTTCTCAAATATGATGGACTTTGTAAATGGGGCTGTTTGGGTTTTGTGGGGGGTTTTTTAATCTATACAACTTGCATTCTTATTTTAAATAAGATTTTTCCTCAGTAACGTCCTTCTAGAATTAATTTAAATTTGGGGCCACGTGGCCTTAATTCACCTTTAAATATCATTTTCTCAGCTTAACTTTTAAAACTGTACTTGAGATGTATTTTATCAGATGTTTAATTACTTACTACATTTTACCTAGATATCCCCATGTTGCCTCACGTCCAAAAATATCTGAACTCTGTTCAGTATATAGAAGAACTACAAAAGTTTGTGGAAGATGATAATTACAAGTAGGTTGGATCTTCAAAAGTGGTTTGTATAACTGTCCTCCTTCCACTCATCCCAATGTATTTAAACATCTAAGTCTTCCATCATATCACGCTAATGCCTAATCCAGCCATATATTTGCAATGGTAAAGGTATTTACATGTATCTCTTTTTAATCACTTGACATGATTGAGTCAATGTACAAATATTTCATCTGGGTTTTTTGGGTTTTTTTTAAGATTTTTAATTGATTTTGAGAGAGAGAGAGAGAGAGAGAAACATCAATGTGAGAATGAAACATCAATCGGCTGCCTCCTGCATACCCCCTACTGGAGATCAAACCTGCAACCTGGGCATGTGCCTTGACCTAGAATTGAACCTGCAACCTTTCAGTGCATGGGATGATGCCCAACCAACTGGCCAGGGCTCATTTATTCTTTTATTTAAAAGTATTTCATCTTTCTCAGATTGTTAATAGTTATGTTGGATAATTCTAGTTTAAATGCCTTCTTTCTATATTCAAACGTTGAATCTTTATGGAAATTTATCTTTTAATAGACTGAAAAATTAATGAAACCATCTACAAGCAGAAAAGTTACTCCTTTTTTAATGGTGATTTTTGACACATCTTTAAACTTATTTGGAATTGTTTTTGTGGTTTGAGAGAATATTGAACCTTCTTGCCTTTGGTTTGGATATATAGTTGTATATAGCACCATACTTACCTTTTTCTTTATTAGAGCAAGTCCTTTATTAAAGATTTTTAAAATCATTATTAAAATAGTGTTCATTTCCTTCTCATTATCATCCACAATACTGACCAAGGTATGAGGGAATTTGGAATTAACCCTTTGTATTTTTCAGTGGTATGCTATACATCACAGCTGCCAGGTTTTTTCTAAAGATGAGAGAGTAAAGAACTTATTTCCCTTTAGAATTCTGCATGGGGTTTTTTGCTTCATATATTAATTTTAAAAAAAATGTTTGTGTTCAGCTTTATTATGCCAGTTGTTCCTAAGTTTAAAATTAACTTTGTGTCTTCCACCAATATTTTTTCCAATCAGAGGTCTTTAAAATTTTATCAAATTGAAAGAGTAGGTTACTTTTCAATATTAATGTATTATATAAAAATGTTTTTATCTCATTTGATAGTAATGATCAACTTCCTTGTTCCCTAACTTCAATAATTTTTTAAAAATTTTTGCAGAATACAATTAATGCCAGTAAAAGGCTAAAATTTCTGAAAAATGCTTAAGAGGCTCAGTCTAATGCAAAACACATTCACAAAACAGATGGTTACAAAACAGTTCAAACAGTACTATAATAGAGATATACCCGGCATGTTACGGGAGCATAGATAAGGGAGGACCTGACTCAGCTTTTCGTGGGAAAAGTGAAGAGAAACCTGAACAGCTTCAGGAGACAGTGTCACCTGAAGCTGAATGCTAGTAGGAATTAGCTCCGCGTTGAAGGGTAAGGAAAGGTGTTCCAGGGGAGGGAATGATCAAACATTGAGTTTGCTGCAAGACTCCAAGCCACTTGGTGGTGTTGGGGCATCAGATGGGAGACTAAAGAAGATAGTTTTTCTAAAGCTGCAGTTGTGTTGCGTGAGCCTACTAATTAAATGTGTTGAAAATCAGAGCATTTTAAGATAGGAGCCATCAAAGTAATTAGTTAGGGGAAAAGTGTATCTTTCTGAAGAAAGAGATTTAAGTAAAAATGACATTTCATTTATTCAAATGTCTCTGTTTTGGGCAACTTCATCTATATAGGCAGTCAGTGTGGATATTACAAATTACATGCATAGGCTTTAATCAGGATGAAATTCTATAGGAGTTCTTTCATTTTAATACTGAACATACTTTTTTTCATTGACTCAGCATCACGGTTATCTCACGGTATTGTGTGAGGATAAAGGCACTGACACTGGCCAGCCTTCACTGCTGCACTTTGCGATGCTCCACCTTCTGTGCTGCTGTCAGTGGGGCGCTGCTGCTGCTGATAGCCCTGTGATTCACCCACAGCTTCCTTGCTGTTTCTTCCAATTTGCTTCTGTGTCAGGAAATGTAGTTATTTTTTTCACTTCTTTGTCTTACACCTACTAGACGATAATCTTCAGGAGGACAGGGCCACTGTGTATGCCTTAGTCTCACTATATTCCGTGAGACCAAAGTGCCCAACACAAAACAGGTGCTCAATAACTATTAAATGAATGAGTTCAGTATAGTCTGCAGCCCAAGTGATTAAACTGCTCTGTTAAAAGAAAAACAGAGAGTTCTGGTTAATCATATTCAACACATGCATTTAATACTGTCCAATAATTGGAATATAATTGTATGTAATCCCCTCTTAAGTTATCAAAGAAGTGACAAGTTAAAGACCTATCATTATAAAAAAAGATTTATCATTATGAATGTCACTTGTATTATGTAATTTCATAAATCCAGTTGACAGAATGCTAAAAATAAAATGGCTTCATTAATTTTCAGACTAATGCTTAATAATAATAGGCTTTGTGGACTACACTGAAGAATTCTCCACAATGGCTTTCGTATCCTATTTCATGAAATAGTTTCCATTGATAGGAATCATAATCTCTTTTGCTGTGGAATTCAAAACTATGTCTGTGATCCTAAATGGAAGTTAAGTACCAACTAATAAACTGTGACTTAGGGTAGGGATTTACCAGGAATTTTGCAAGCAACCTTTTTTATTTGTATAGACCTATCTTTTGATAAGTTGAGTTGGTTGGTTTTTTGTATGGTGAGTTTTAAATAAGGTGTTTTTCAAACGTCCAGTGCTACAGAAGCCATTAGCCCATCTAGTAAAGACTCTAGGATGAATTTGCATAATATATTTAATAATATATGTGAAAGTTCCTGAATTATCAGGTATCAATATAACTTCCCGTTTAAACCACCTTTTAGTCATTCATCAAATATCTTTAAAAGTGATGAATTGTTTGGCAATGTTGGGGTAGTTTGGGGAGATTTTTTCTGATTTTAAACGTGACTTTTTAATGTTTATCCCCCTTTCTAATATTTCCTAGAATTACCATAAGATGAACTTAGTATGGAAGAGATAGGAGACTTAACCAAGTTTGCATTCAAAGAAAAATATGTAGCTGAGATTCTTTCATTAAAATGTTTTTAGTTTATTTGTGGGAAAATACATGATTTTAATATTTTGTCAAATGTTAGTCATTTTATGTGTTTTGTTTCTTTTTGGAATTCAGGCTTTCATTAAAGATAGAACCAGGGACCAGCACACCACGCTCTGCTGCTTCTAGGGAAGACTTAGTAGGTTAGTGCAGTTTTCTCTCATTACCATAATTAATCGGCTAACCTAATGGGAAGGAAAATGCTGCAAAGTGAGTAAGTACTTAGCACATTTTATACTGCATGCAACATTTACTTTTAGTATTAAAATATATGTTTTTTTCTGCTTGGGCTTTTTTGGTTTTTAATCAAAAAGTTGTTACTTGTAGTTTGTCAGTAATGTAACAAAAAAGATATTCTGTCATATTAACCAATGTTACCCCAATAAATTTAATTTAAAAAGGGGGAAAAAGATATTCTGACTAATCAAGGAAAATAGATACCACAGACAGAAAATAACAGATAAATGTTTATAAATATTCTTTTTTAATACTGTGTCAAGTAGTACTGAAAATATTTTAAAATATAGTCATAGTCCTTAATTTACCTGTTGCATTATAATGAGGGTACTACATATATACCACACATATTAAAAAATATAAAATTGAAGACTACTCATTATTTAACAAATAATTGATAAGTGCCTTTTTAAAATTTCAAACACAGACCTTGGTAATAACCTTCATATTACTGTATGTTCTAAAAAACATTTGAAGAGCCATCTAATAATGTATGAAGGAAGCGAGAGAACAAGCCATGGCTTTATTCAGTGGGGAGAGGATTCCTAGCAAAGGGAAACATTTCTATCTAAATCTCTTAAGTTTGCTTTTCTTACAGTCATATTTTGCAAATCTGTGTACTTTGGAGTTCTATTTTTTATCTTACCTAAAAGGAAGCTGGAAGTAAGAGTACAGAAGCTGCCTGTAAAACTAAACAACAGAGCTGTGAACTAGGGCTGGGAGACCTGAGTGCTCAGTCCAGGTGTCATCTGTGGTGTGAGACCCTGAGCCCAGCTCTTTCCATTCTGCTTCTGCCTCTGTAACGAGGGAAACAGTCATCCTGCCTACTTAGTGCACATCAGAGAGAGAGAAATCAGTGGATTTTGTATGCTTGGGATTTTGTGTTTTAAGACTTAGAAAAGAACTATTTCTCATGTTCAGTTAATTAAGTGGAATTAACATATCTTAAAAGTTAAACCACATTTTATATTTTTACATTGACCCCTTAGGCCCTGAAGTGGGATCTCCACAAAGTGGAAGAAGTGTGGCAGCTGAAGGAGCCTTGTTACCACACACACTGCCATCCCCTCGAAACCTGATTCCACATGGACATCGGAAGTGCCATAGCCTGGGCTATAAGTCAGCATTTTTCATTTTCTCTTTCCAATTTTTAAATCATTTTCCGTTGATTTACTTTCTGTTTATTTTATTAAACTGAAAATAGTGTCCTCATAATTTTTTGTATACTTTTGACTAAAAGCATTTATTTCTTCCTTTACCTTAATTTGGAAATGAACTTTTCCCAACAGTGCCTTCACATTTTGGGGAGATAAATGAGTATCAGAGGGCATCATCATAAATGAAATCAGGAAAGCAATATACTATTTTACTTTTAAATTGTAACCTTTCTTTGTATCAAGACAATTAATGCTTATCACCATAAATTAGGGTTTATATAAATTGTTCTTTTTATTCCTAAATAGAAACAGTGGGAAATGATTTTATGTTTAATTTCTTGAGCTTTGCAAGATCATTTTTTTCAGAACAGGGCCTATTGCTCACCTTTGCCATAATTTTTGTGAAAATATGATATAATAGCTATTTTTCAAAAGTGAGTGTGAAAACAATTTTTTAATAGACTGGAGACTTAAAGCATTCTCTATTACATAGGTAGATATGGCCTTGTTTCCTAAAATACTTTCCTATACTCTTAGTTTGAGACCTTCCAATAAATAAAATCTGTGTGTTCATTAGTTATGAGAGTTCAGAAGTTCAGAATAGTGGGTAAATCTTTTACTAGTATTTCCTGGATCTCTCTAGAGGAGTATCTTCTATATCCTGAATTAGTAATAGTAACGAAATATTTTTCTTTCTTTCCAGTTTCATTCATAAAATGAACACAGCAGAGTTTAAGAGCGCGACATTCCCAAATGCAGGGCCAACGCATCTCTTGGACGATAGCGTCATGGAGCCCCACGCACCATCTCGAGGCCACGCTGAAAGTTCTACTCTGTCCAGTGGAATATCAATAGGTGAGAACTATTTCTCTGGAGGGTTCCAACTTACTTAAAACGTGGTGTTTAACAAAACTCAGCTGGAAAAATACCATTATCTCTACTACAGATACAGAAAATTTGATGTAAGCAAAGTAGGAATTAGACATAGTCTCATCTTACTAGTAGTATTGAAGTTAATAATTCGTGATGGTGCCCTGGCTAGTGGGGCTCAGTTGGTTAAGTGGTGTCCCATGCACCATTCGAAGTATGCCATGGACCTCTTAAGAATTTCATAATTATATTGGTCTTAAATTATGACAGACCTAGTAAGGAAAAATGTACTTATATGCATTCCCTGATCATACAAGAAATTTGTTTACTAACAATGAATTTGAGCTATAAAGTAGACATGCAAAAATGTTTTATGTTCATTTATTTTCTTGTCAACTATATTCCAATATATTGTAAAATAAGTTTAGCAGCAATAATATTAGAATGAAGAATTAATATGTGGATGTTTACCCACAAATAACATGATTCCCATTTTATAAGCACAGCTAGAGAAACTTTTTTTTAAATTAAAAAACACAAACTGAAATTCTGATGTTTGAAAAATAGAATAACTTGTAATTTTAGGTAGCAGTGATGGTTCTGAACTAAGTGAAGAGACCTCATGGCCTGCTTTTGAAAGGTAAGAAAATTGTCCATTTGAACTGTTCTGAGTTTTTGTTTTTTGGTCTGTCTGAAAGTATATGAATAATAGAATTCACCTATGACTGTATGATATTTAAGAGATAATATTTATTACATAACTCTAAGGGACTATTTGAACTTCCTGCTGGTGGCAGAAATTAGAAGTTGATATTTAAGTCTGGAATTGAGTCTTACCTAATAAATACATGTTTATTTGGTGGCTTAACACATGTATATAAATTTTAGCACATTTAAAATTATAATTTTAAAAAAGTAATCATGGTCAATGTATCTACTTATGTTTTGAAAAGTAAAATTATTTCCTAAATTCCTGGTTGATTTAAGTAATTTAAGCATTCAGTAGAATGATCAACTTCCTTCTCTGCTGCTTTGTCAAGGGCAAAATGACTTATTAAATTTTAAATTATACTGTAAGCAAAGCAGTTTAAAGTTTGAATTTAAATTGTCGCTAAGTTTGCACGGAGGACACAGATTTACACTGAAACTAGAGGCCCAGGGCATGGATTCGTGCACGGGTGGGGTACCCAGCCTGGCCTGCGCCCTCTCGCAATCCGACATCCCCCCACTGCAACAGCAGCACTCCCACTGTGGAAGCACACTGACCACCAGGGGGCAGCTCCTGTGTTGATCATCTGCCCCCTGGTGGTCAGTGCATGTCATAGTCATAGCGACTGATCAACCAGTCATAACAGTCGTAAAGGTCACTTAGGCTTTTATATATATACTAGTAGATACTATGCATGCATTCTCCTTTCCTTTTGCTTTAAGCTATAAAAGCTGTCATTGGCCTGCAGCAAACGTCATGTTATATTGAACTTCCAAATAAGATGACTTTAAAAATGTAGCCGAACAGTGCAAACACATGTTTATACTAAATGTTCATTAGAGCTTTTATGTTGTCTCCGACAATTTCATTTCTGCCATTTTCATATTTATACGACACTTGACTCTTGACCGGAGTAATTGTTCTGTATTGTATATACTAAGCAAGCTATGTTTCTAAGCAAAAGTGTCATTTAGATTGAATTTTGAATGTCATGTTAAAATTGATGGAATTGAAATATTTAGTTATCTAACTTCGTATCAGTGACTTTTAATAAAAAACAATTATACTAAATACATACTTAAAATTAAACTATATTTGAATTTTGTTGTTTAATTGGAAAATTATAACCTCATTCTCAATGACACTTTATAAAGAATTCTCACCATTATGTGATTAAGATTTTACTTGGAAATCCAATATTTTAAAGTATTCCTAAGCCTTTCTACACTATCAGTATTCCCAAGTTTTGTTCTTTTTGTTTGGGGGATTCTTAGCAATTTGTTTTTGCATATTATTTTTCTCCCAACTTTTACTTTCAATCTCTTTATTTGGGTTTGCCTGAAATGGGAAAAACACAAGAGTTGCCTCCAGCACATGATGTCTATACAAACTGTCTTAGTTCTTTCCCTCTAGAAAGAGCATAATACCATCATATTGGTTATAGAGTGTGTTATAATCTTTAGATGAAAAATATTGATGAACAAAATTGTTTCTCAGATTGCTTGAGATATTAGTGAATAACCAGAGTGGTGTGGGTAACCTGTTCTCATCCCTGCAGGTTATTTTCAAAGACAGTGTTTAATGGTGTTACCTTCACATCTCAAAACAATTCTTTTTTTATGACAAATGCTTTGCTTTGCAGACATTTGCAGCTAAAAAAAATCTATACTCATGCCAAGTTTAAATCAGTTGCTCTTGAAACATTTTGAGAGCAAATTAAAGCTGCCCAGCAAGACTCAGACATGAAATAATAATAAAGGAATAAAGAACTAAGATTTAAAATACTACCTATAGATAATGAACTTAAAAGTAGTAGTCTGAATGTTAAACATGCCATTTTCTGTTCTTACTTCCTAGAGAGACATCAAATAGGTTGCTGCTTCAGTTGCTAAAATAATGCTTTTTGTTTTAAATATCATTTATCAACTTTTGGCTTTTCCCAGGCAAAGAAGTATCAGTGTCTATGTGTGTGTTTATTTTCTTTTGTTAAGTATTACATGCCATTTTGGGTAAATATTAATTCATAACATTGTTATCACTTATTGGCTTTATCATTTATTTTGGTTGACATGGAAGGAAAACAATGCCTTTATTACTCAGTGTGTCTCTCTTGGATTTTCTTGGATTTCTTAGTTTTCTTGGATTTAATAAAAAGAGTAGGAAGGAAAATAAGGTGTGTTGGCAGCATTAATTTTTTAAGTTTACTGGCCACATTGCTTTTAGGTGTCTTCATAGGGACATATAATAAAAATGAATTATTTATATGAATCCAGGTGTCATATTTAAACTGGAATCCAAGCACTAGAATAGAAACAAAAGTATTTTTGAAGTATTTTTCAGGTTTTGATAGTACCTGGTTATAAATTGCTCTTTAATTATTTTAGCTGATTTGTGAAAGTGAATGTATATATAAATGTATGATGTTTTCTAAGCAGCTATATTCTAGCATCAACAGTAAAAGAAAAGTTTTTTAAATCTATGCTGCATGCTTTTAAAAAGGATCAGAAACAATCACAGACTAACCTTTTGTAAGATTTAGAAAGCTTTATTACACAAAAATTATTATGCTGTTCTAGGTACTGTTGATGTTTGTGTGAATTAAAGTATATGTAATATATACAATTTATAATGGAATCCAACAGGAACAGATTGTACCATTCTCTCGGCCCGATGACACGAGTGGCACGAAATGGCTATCGAAGCCACATGAAGGCCAGCAGGTACAATTCCCCTGCATTCAGGGGCCACAGAACTCCCCTCTGGTGTTGGTGATTGGCTTACATGGGTGTGGTCTCACATCATTTCTGTTCTTTCTCAACTAATTGATTCAAAGACTGAAAAAAATGCCTAGGAAACTTTCCAAGATTTAATCTAGAGATTAATTTGAATTATTCTTTCTGATCCACAGTTAATTGCTAAAACTTGCATCTTTATGTCACATTTTAAAAACAATTTCAAGTTGGTAGCTTTTTAACTGCACAAATCTTTCTAATGCTGTTAAGTTATTGGATGAGCAATACAAAAATCCACTTGTAGCCTTATTCAAAGGCTAGAATCAAAGAATTTACTTTGCTAGTCAGATTTGCCTTGTGAAAGAACTTGTTTTATATAAACTGCAAGTCCTGAATTTAGACTAGTCTGTCTCATTAAATAATACTTGTGTATTTAAATGCATGTTCATTCCATTGTTCATCTAGTTAAACTGAGTCCTCTTTCTGCCTTGTATTAGCTGCACATTGATTCGGGGACTATAGGTTAGTGCTAATCAACAAATTGATAATACAACAAAACAGCCAACTTTAGAAGTGAACCTGTGTCATTTTGATGGTGTCTAATCTCCTCTTGTATATCTCCCTGAATATAAATAGCTCTAGCCTGAAATTTCTGATGGTTTCTAGGGGTTTAAGTCACTTTGAAGACACCTAAATAATCATAAAGGGATAAATTGGCAAACTTTAGTTTTCATCACTGTTACAGGAATTCTGCCACTCAAATCAGATCACCAGAGAATGACAGATTTTTACTATGGAAATTACTCTTGTTTTAAATATAGGAACTTAAGTCAGTTGGGGAGGCATATTTAAATGTGTGGTTATTTTTAATGGTTTTCTTAAGATATATGGAAAGGAAATCTTGGGTTTGGGAGTAGGCTATAATCAAATACTTATGCATTGGAAACATTTAAATGTCATTAAAATTGATTGCAGAAAGCCAATTTAAAAACATGTTTCTATTGCTTTTTACTACTTTCAACTATTTAGAATTAAATGTGTGTGTTTTTCTTTTTTTTCTGTTTTTGAGCTTTTATTATTTTTGAGTTTTACATGCTTAAATACTTTTAACAAATAGAATCCTCATCTTTTCTACCAGGACTTAAGGTTTCTAATGGGGAGAAAGTTTACAGCAGTGATGCAGTGTGGCATGTTAAGAAGAAGCAAAGTCTTAAATTTATTTAATCTTTACTAAATTAAATTACCCTATTCTTTCTAAATTATACTTGTTCAAATATGTAATAAAGTGTGTGTTTTTAACCATCTGCTGACTTGAATAACTTCCAGATTAACTTTTGTAACAGCTTATAAATTTCAGATCAATAAACTTTTATAATTGTCAGTGTCTTCTCATTCTGAATAAAGTAACAAAGTTTTGAAATAAAGAATAATTACATTTCATTTAAGTACCTATTTGATAACTATCATACACAAAAGCTCTTACCTGTTTTTTCTTTCTTTCATTATTATAGTTCTGCAGAATCAGAAGATTTGGCAGTACATTTATATCCAGGAGCTGTTACTATTCAAGGTGTTCTCAAGAGAAAAACTTTGTTAAAGGAAGGCAAAAAGCCTACAGTAAGATTTTATCATATTTTAACACTTCTAAAAAATATATAAATGTACAGGACCCTAAGAAATATGAAGGCAATTAAAATAAAATCACGTTCATAGTACACTTGAAGTGATACAAGGTACACATTTGCCTCTCCATGTTTTTTTAAATTTATCTTCATTGTTTAAAGTATTACAGATGTCCCCCTTGCCCCCCCCCATGACCATTCACCCCGATCTCACCCCCCCCCCCCATGTTTCTTAATTTAGGTTTCAGTTGAATCATGCATGTAGGGAGCTTAAAGCATGCCTGTACTTCTCTGCCCTCTAATATAGTTCTTGTTCAAAACTGTTTCTCAGAACCTTGAAGTACATACTGTACAGAAGTATTTTAGTAATAAGTTCAGGAAAAATAGAGAAAAGAAAGTTAACCCTCAAATGGAATTCAGTCAGTTTTTTGTTGTTGTTGTTGGTTCTAAGTTGTTGAAACTCAGTAATGCAGGTTTGTTTCCCACGTGAAGTAGAACCCAGATATTAAATGTTAAATTTAACATAATTAAAAATTTGTTAAAAGTATTTAAGCATGTAAAACTCATAATTATGTTTTTTTAACATAATTTTAAAAAAATGTGTGTTTTTTTTAATTATGTTAAAAAAAAAAAGTTTGGTGAAACAAAGATTTTCACATGTAACTCAGAAGTAGTTTTTCCCCAACAGCAGCATAGTAGTTTGATGATTAAAGAAAGATTTATTTTCTTTTCTCAAATAATATTACATCTAGTTTGGAATAAACTTCGATGTATATCTGCACTTAAAGTTTTTGAAGATGAAGAGGGCTTCTTACACCTAAGCGGTCTCATTTTTGCTGCTTATGTTATAATCCGGAAGCTGCACTAGACCAGCTAGCTAGCGAACTAAGAACAGCACAGCAGCTGAGGCCTTGCCACACCTAACGTGTGCCAGACGCCAGAAATAGAGCAGTGGACAAGCGCCTGCCTCGTGGAGATGGCGTTCCACTGGGGAGAAATAGCCCTTAAAGTGAGGAGAGGAGATGGACAGTGATGGCGTCAGGAGAGATGTCACCACAGGGGGCATTTGAACCGAGGTCTGACTGAGGAAGGTGAGTTAGCCGTGTGAAGACCTCGCGGTCAGGAGACAAGGTGACTTGTGTAGTTGAAGCGTTGAGCGGACAGTAGGTGGATGAGATGAAGTCAGAGAGAGGCTGGGCTGCAAGTGGAGGTGTCTGTTTGGCTCTTTAAAAAGAACAGTTCAGAAGTTGAGCAGAGGAGGTGATGGCCAGCGATGGAGATTTGGGAGTCATTAGCATATGGATGGTATTTGAAGTTTGGGCCTGGTGAGATGGATGATCTGTGAAGAAAGTGTTGCTGGGGAAGAAAAGATGGTTCGATTAACTAGGGTTAGGGTTATGTCAGGAGAGCATGCAGTGAGATGGAAGCATTTGGAAGGGGATGTGTATAGTGCAGAACCGTGTAATACAGACAGAACATGAAGAAAGGAGAAGGGGGACATGAGATGGGGCCGTGGCAATACTAGACAATATGAAAAAGTGATAGGATTCTTGATGAGATGGATAATGATCTGAATGCAAGTGCAGTATATTAAGTGGAAGTGATAGGAGCGCTTGAGTTAAAGATTTCAGAAGTTGTGCTCTAAGGTCAGGCGGAGGGGGCTGAAGTGGAGCAGAGCTAACGACCATGGCACTGAGGGGTCAGCAGCATTTCCGTCGTGTGTTCATGTGTTTGTCCTCTCCAGGTAGCATCTTGGACAAAATATTGGGCAGCTTTGTGTGGAACACAACTTTTTTACTACACTGCCAAGTCTCTAAAAGCTACAGAAAGAAAACATGTAAGTATTCTTTCTCTAAATTGTTAGCATTGTTTCACAGCCTTTTCATGAATGAGATTTATCTAATTTTCTGTTCTTTCATAACAGCTCTTTTTTTGTTACTAAAGTGTAACTTTAAAAAAACTAGAAAAGTGCCCTAGCCAGTTTGGCTCAGTGGATAGAGTATCAGCCTGCAGACT
Source organism: Cnephaeus nilssonii (assembly GCF_951640355.1). Lineage (NCBI taxonomy): Eukaryota > Metazoa > Chordata > Mammalia > Chiroptera > Vespertilionidae > Cnephaeus > Cnephaeus nilssonii. Next base: position 22,344,907 of record NC_137092.1, read on the forward strand.
GAAGGGTCCTGGTTCCATTCCAGTCAAGGGCACATGCCTGGGCTGTGGGCTCAATCCCCAGTAGGGGCATGCAGGAGGCAGCTGATCCATGATTCTCTCTCATCATTGATGTTTCTATCTCTCTCTCCCTCTCCCTTCCTCTCTGAAATAAATAAATAAATACTAGAAAAGTAACAAGCATGCTAAGAATATTTTTTGCATATATACTGTATATAGATATAGATAATAAAGACGTGTCTGACAGCACTTGGTTTAAGACAGTGGTCGGCAAACTCATTAGTCAACAGAGCCAAATATCAACAGTACAACGATTGAAATTTCTTTTGAGAGCCAAATTTTTTAAACTGAAACTTCTTCTAACGCCACTTCTTCAAAATAGACTCGCCCAGGCTGTGGTATTTTGTGGAAGAGCCACACTTAAGGGGCCAAAGAGCCGCATGTGGCTCGCGAGCCGCAGTTTGCCGACCACGGGTTTAAGAGAACACCCCTATTACATTGTACATCTTTCTTTTTTTTAAATATATTTTTATTGATGTCAGAGAGAAAGGGAGAAGAGAGAGAGAAAAACATCAACGATGAGAGAGAATCATTGATTGGCTGCCTCCTGCACGCCCCACACTGAGGACTGAGCCCGCAACCTAGGCATGTGCCCTTGACCAGAATCAAACCTGGGACCCTTCAGTCTGTAGGCTGATGCTCTTTCCACTGAGCCAAACTGGCCAGGGCTACATTGTACATCTTAATCTTACACAATGTTATAAGTCAAGTATATCTCAATAAACTGGGGGAAAGGTAACATCTGTATTAAAATGCAGCTGTGTTTCTTATAAGAAAGGGGTGAGGGGGGAGCACAGTAACAGACGAAACAACATGGATGAACTTACCATTCCACTAACAGTCCTGCTCTTTGGGAATGGACAGTGGGACAATTAGGTGTTGACAAAGAGTTGACGCTGAGAAAGATCTGGAAGGCAGGAGAGTGTCTCCACAGGGGCCGAATTTATTCGTAAAAGGCCCTGAGCACACCTGACCAGCACGAAGTCACAAGTCTCATGTCTCAGTGGGAGAAACTGAAGATATGCTCCCTGACACGTCACCTTTACTGAGGATGAGCCATCAAGGTGACCATTAGTTGTCTTTCTATCTCTCAGTTCAAATCAACATCAAATAAGAATGTATCTGTGGTAGGATGGATGGTGATGATGGCTGATGACCCGGAACATCCTGACCTCTTCCTATTGACTGACTCTGAGAAAGGTGAGTCTTTAGAGTAACCAGGGCTTATAGGTAACTTTATAGTACGCCAAAGCCTAGTTTCACTGGGTTCATACTTGACTGGGGGAAGATTTGTGTAGTTTTATCTCTTGAGAAATATTTTTGTCACATAATATATAGTAATGAGATTAATATTTATAATTATCAATATTTATTAAATGCTTATTTAATAAGCTTATGGAGGGAGGGAAGGGCGGGGGGAGGGAATTTGAGAATCTATGGCTCACTGTTGCTTTAAAATCTCAGTGGTTTGCCATATGCATAGTACCCCTTCATTTGTACCCGGAATTAAATTGTTATTCTTAAGTTCTAAATGTGGCAGAGGTTTTCCTTTAAATGATCTTTATTCCATTACTTTTAATCAGATTAATTGCTTATTTGACTCAAAGCTCTTTCCAAAGAAGTATAATTTTAATTATAATACTTTGCTCATAAAATATAATAGAGATGTTGGAGGGTGGCTATAGAATCACATGCCAGCTGGCCCTACCTCAGGTGGCAGTCAGAACAGTCCAAACATGACTGCTGCTCTTCCTCAGACAACCTCTGGCTGTTGATAAGCACCCCAGGAAGCCAGCCAGGAAACACCTTCCTATCTGCCCAGCAGCTCACAGCGGAAATGCAGCAATACCTTTTATGGGCTGTATAATTATATTTTGACCTCTGTTTATTCAGAATGTATTTCATATCAACAGATAGTGTGCTTTTAGGGTATTATGAAGTGTTTTAAGTAAAAATGTAAGCAAAATATATTGAACACAGAAAAAATAATAATTGTGGCAAACTTCATTGTAGAAATGCTTTCTATTTAGATTGATCTGGTGTCTGCATCTCAGTTCAGCGAGCAAAACAGTATTTTAATTTGAATAATTACATATGTGGTGAAGGCAAACCATTGCTTCTGAAAGTGAAAAAGTTCTTTGAATGTTAAAATCTCAAAGAAAACTTGTGTAATGTCTAATTATAGATTAGGCTCCTGAGCAATTGAATGCAGTTATAAAGCAAAGTAGAAGTTGGTGAGAATTGGGAAATAAAAAGAACTTAGGTCAATGAAAAAAAGGGAGTAAAGCTCAACTTAAGGCAGTCTATATAGTACATGAATTCATTCTTTTCTCAGTTTATTACCTTAATACGTAGAATCATATAAAAATCTTTATGTGTCAGTCTTAACATAAGGTTTACTAAATATACACAACACAGATGAATTTCTAATTTTCCCTGAGAGCCCTCAATAGGCCTGGAAAGCTATAATAATTTTTAACAGATGTAACTAAAAACTAAAAAAGTAGCTGATATTGATGTTAGCTAATTAATCCTTATTCACATTAAATAGCTAATGTCTGAGTATTAGACACTTGGTGTTAAAGCTGTGGCCTGTGAAAACCTCACGTTAACATTGCTAATAGATCATCTAAGCAGCGTTGAGAACTGGTATTCTGCACTCTCATCCACACGTACAAATCTAAAGAAGCCAAACAATTTTATTTAGGTGTAGTTTACAGTAATGAACAGTTAAGGAAATGCATTTACTTCTCTCCCAATTCACAAATAGCAAAACCACGACTTTCTGCGTAAGTGACATCATGTGAATGTAGCAGAGAGAACTGTTTGTGTTGAAAAATTGGGTGTTGGAGAAATAGACTTCTGAAACGGAGAACTCTAGTCTTGTTTTATTTTGCTTTGGTAGCTGGCAGAATTATTATATGTCAGAGTCCTTAAGTTTTTATTATTTTCCCTTTGTTTTTGATGATTTTAGGAAATTCATACAAGTTTCAAGCTGGCAATAGGATGAATGCAATGCTGTGGTTTAAGCATTTGAGTGCTGCCTGCCAAAGTAACAAACAACAGGTGAGCATTTCTCTTAATCCTCAAATAGTCCCTAACTTGGGCATGCATTTAAGAGTTCTAAAGAGAAGTAGACTAATTTTCGGAATGGAGTGGGGGAATATGTTTTTATTCTTATTCTTTTTCTTGTTGACATCAGTCAACGAGGCGTGAAATTCACATTTTAGAGAGATGGGCAATAAACAAATGAACCAATAACAAACTTTCAAATAGTGAAAACTATACAAGCAAACAAAATAGAATTATGTGATGCAGAGTGATGGGAGTAGAGACAACTTTACATAAATAGGAGAGAGCAGCAAACATCTCCCTGAGGAGATGACATTGGCATGAATGATAAGAAGGAACCGCCACGTGAAAATTCAGGGGAACAGAGGGTGCAGGGGGAACAGAGGATGCAAAGACCTTGAAGCTGCAATGAGCTTCAGTTGTTCAAAATAAGAATATGTAGTCCAGGCTGGTAGAATACAGTGAGAGGCAAGGGAATGAAATTCTAGAGGGGATAAGAGGGGCCACTTCAAATTAAAAAAATTTATTCTTATTCATCTTAATTTGTTCTACTAACAGGTTGATGTGGGTTTCTGTGGTTGCAGTGAAACCCAAAACCATTTGGATATTTTTGTTTTTATTTTACTGAAACAAAGGCTTTAAGCTGCAAAGGAGAATAAATTCACAGTGTTATTTTCCCCAATCCCTATTACAGGTTTAAAGTTGAGACACAGCCCTAGCTGGTTTGATAGAGTACATTAGCCTGCGAACTGAAGGGTCCCAGGTTCGATCCCCAGTAGGGGGCATGCGGAAGGCAACCAATCAGTGATTCTCACTCATCACTGATGTTTCTATCTCCCTTTCCCTTCTCTGAAATCAATATTATATACTTTAATAAATAAAGTTGTCACAAATTGGTTGAACAGACATAAACATAACATTGATGTTTCACTCTCACATATGAAGATCAATAAAAAACCATTAAAAAAAGGTACTTTAAGGGGGTCACATATATGTGACAGAAAAAGATTTCACTTTGGGTGGTAAACACACAGTGCAATATACAGATGATGTACACTGAGTGGCCAGATTATTGTGATCTCTGAACGCATAATAATCTGGCCACTAAGTATATATATATTAGAGGCCCAGTGCATGAATTCGTGTATGGGTAGGGTCCGGCCAGCCTGGCCAGGGGGAGGGGACATGGGCAGTTGGCCAGCCTGCCTGATGGTCAAACTCCTGGTCGAGGGGACAATTTGCATGGTAGCCTTTTATTATGTAGGATATACACTGAGTGGCCAGATTATTTTGCGTTCAGAGATCAGCCACTCAGTGTATATAGAATTGTACACTTGAAACCTATATAGGTTTATTAACCAATGTCACCCCAATATATTTACTTTTTTCAAAAAGATACTTTAGGTCAGAAAGATTTTAACATTTGAGCTCACTTAAAATGACAAGGAAAGATAAGAAATAGTACTTTGAAAGACAACTTTTAAATGCTATCACTTTGTGAATGGACCTACAGGGTAAAACAAATACCATGATTTCACTTATATGTGGAATCTAAAAAACAAAAGAACAAATAAAACAGAAACAGACTCATAGGTAGGGAGAACAGACTGACATATGCCAGAGGGGAGCTGGGTGAAAACGGTGAAGGGATTAAGAAGTACAAATTGGTAGTTGCAAAATAGTCATAGGGATGTAAAGTACCTCATAGGGAATATAGCCAATAATACTCTAATAACTATGGATGGTGCCAGGTGAGTACTAGAAATATCAGGGGATCACTTCATAAGTTATATAAATGTCTCATCATAGGGGTGTACACCTGACACTAATATAATATTGAATGTCATTTGTAATTGAAAAATCTATACCAATAAAAGGGTAATATGTTAATTAGACCGGATAGACCGGACATCCTTCCGAACAAAGCCGCAGAGGCTGCAAGGGCCGAGGAGGGGTGGCTGTAAGGGCTGGCAGTGGCAGCAGCAGCAGCGGGGTGATGGGGGTGGCGCCTTCCCCTGATCGGCCCAGTTGCCTCCCGCAGAGGGAGGCCAGAGGCAGCAGTAGCGGCAGGGTGATGGGGGTGGCACCTTCCCCTGATTGGCCGGTCGCCTCCCAAAGAGACAGGCCAGATTGTGACTAAGTCGTCAGTAGGACATCCCCTGAGGGCTCCCAGACTGTGAGAGGGGGCAGGACGGGCTGAGGGACCCCCTCCAGTGCACAAATTTTCGAGCACCGGGCCTCTAGTATTTTAATAAAAATATATAATGTTGTTTTGTAATGCTTGTATTTTTTAGGTTCCTACAAACTTGATGACTTTTGAGTAAAAGCCTAAGAAAGAAGAGAGGTGAATTGTTGCTCCACAGTGGGAGCGAGGCCCTGGTGGACCAGCGCCAGCGAAAACCAGTCCTGTGCCAGGGGAGCCGAGCTTCCCTCTTTGCCTCCGGATTCTGAACCGAAAAAGCACTAATTCCAGGGAATGAAGTGAGACATTCCCAGAGAAACAATTGCAGTTGCAAAACAAACTGCCATGGACCACGCTTCTTATCTCTGAACTGACCTGTGGAAACCACTGCCTTAAAAGAACGCAAGGAAAACCAACACCAAACACCAAATAGTGTGTGTGATCTCCTGGCGGTGCTGTGCTTGGAATAGATCGTAGCTCATTTGCATTTCTTTTAACTTTGTGTTAATTTTGGAGGGGGGAATCGCCTTTTTCAGATACACTTTAAAAAGGAAAAATGTCATTCTAATGGGTTACATGAGGAGCTGGTTTTGAACCAAAGTATAAAGGTATTAATGGTTTTGAACCAAAGTGTAAAGGTCTTCTGACAAGCAGCATTCTACCAGCAGCCTCCCAGAACGTGTGTTTGTCCTCCGTTCGCCTGCAGCCTCATGCTCTCATAGCACGAGTGGAGGAACTAGAAATGTTGTAATGTGAGTTGTTGGGACTTTGTTTGGGACTTTGGGAGGGATTTTGTTTGGTTTTAGATGAGGAAAGATATTTTTAAACACTAAACTTCTGAGATTTAGTACTGTATGGGGAACATGACTTCCTGCAGGGGTATAAAGGCCGAGTGTTCACCTGCCAGACACTTTTCACATGGGCTCCAGAAAACATGGTTGTTTTTAACTGTGTTTAAGGTTAGCCTCTATATGAATTCATTGTTGGGCCACAGATCTGCGTAGTAGGGATTGCATCCCAACCTAAACTTCCTTGAGATTTTATAGTCATTACTTTTTCACTTAGTTGGATTCGCTCTTCTACCAGTCACAGGTGATTTTTATCACCAAGGAGAAAATTGATGTTTTCCTTTACCTTGTTTATTGTGCACAATGCCAGTTGTTGTTGGTGGTTTTTTTTAATTCATTTTCATTTTTTTTGCTCAGTATGAGATTCAGGGTCACATTTGTTTAAAAGAGATTCCATATATGTATGTATTCATTTTATTCTAAGGCATACAAAGTAATTTTAAGAGGATAAAAGGTAAGAGGTTAAGGTTCTGAGAATTTAAAGTATCAAAACTCTCCTTGTACAACTTTTCTTTATTGCAAAACATTTTCCTGAAAACTTACTATTATGTATAGGTCCCTGCCATGAAATCAGTAGTTGACCAAGTAGTTTTATGAGGGCTCTTCTATGCAGTAATGCATTTAATATCCAAAATAAATGTTGACTCACTAAAAAAAAATAATGATAATATTGAAGGTAAGATGCCTTAGAGTTTTAACAAAAAAATGGCGTTTGAACAAAGGCTATGTCGGATGTTATAAACTCATGAGGCATCATAGGTTTTAGCACTGGCCCAGAGTAAGAACGCCTTCTGTCTGATACCTTCTACCAGGCTCTGTTACTTTGGGCCTCACATAAAATCGCTTGCATTTGTATTCTTAGAAAACATTGTACTTTTTTATCGTAAGTATTTCATTCTTGAATCTATGAAACTTCAATAGAAAATATTGCCCACAGACTAATTAGGTAAAAATCTACGCAAAGGGAAGTAGAAGAGCTTTTTCTGAGCACTGAGTTTTTCCATTTAGACCTGTTTCCAAAGGATATTAAGAGTGCAGATATTTTTCTCATACAGCTCAGTTAGAAATGCCTTAGTTCCTGGTTTTGTGGAAAGTGATGACATGGGCTGGAGAGGACAGTGTTGCCTGTGCTGAGTGATGTTTAAATTAACGACCTCCTGAGCTTGACCCACGTTGGGTACATGGAGGGGCACCTCCTGGGAGCCAGCAGTATTACTGTGTAGACCTTGCACATCTGACTTCTGGTTTGCATTTTTTTTATTTCTTTGTTTATTTCTCTTCAGAAAGAAATGTTTTTAATAGTGTATGTGCTTTTAAAAAAATACTATGGATGAGAACCCTGTGGATTTTTTTTTATTGTTGCTTTGTTTGTTTGTCGTAAATAAGCTACAGTAGATATGTCATAGAGGAGCCACGTCTGTGGAGGTAGGCACCTGGAAGTCAGAGCCTGATGTTTTGCCAAAGAGGGAGCTAAACTGGAAGATGTGTTTGATGTTTTCAGCTCTAAACATGAATGGATGCCTGCACAGACGAAGAATAGTGTTTTTCAATTTGGTAAACAGTCCTTTTGTCTGAAACTCTTAACATAACTGTGCATAGAAGTTGCCATTGTTTTTTTGTCTTCAAATTTGTCCATTCAAAAGATTAGTCACTGTTTTTTGAGATTATTTTAGCATTTGAAGCAAATGGAAACCAGTGAGAAAAGTGGATTAAACTAGTGTAGGTGAATTTTTTATCTGTAATTCACCAAATGATATCTGATGATAATTTATGCAAAGAAAGTATGTCACCAAAATGTGTTAAATATTTAGGTAGTTTATTAGTGAGATGATAAATTTATTTCCCTCTGATTAGGCCTGCCCTTTATAAATTAGTAAATTAGTGACTCATGAGCTTGAAATTTCCATCAATATTAGGTTTGTCTGTTTCTCTCCTAGCCAAAAAGAGCTCATAGAAACAATAATTTAAATTTAAGCTGGTTTATGATAAGCATAATGGTTGGCGTATTCTATGGCCCAGGGTAGTAGAATATAATACTGGCCAGAATACAGTTCAGACACATGTCATGTAACAGTTTATTTGAACAGAAGCTTATTTTTCACATGGAAGTAACATACCAGTTTTTAAAATATAACTATAAAAAATAACTGCATAATGAGCACTATTTTTGGTTTTATGCCCCCTGTGTATTTGGGCTCTGCTTATTTTTTCACAGTTATTTTTTTACTGTAACCTCCAAAATGTAAGAATTGAAAGAGAACTGATCAAACACACCTTCCTATTTCATTTTCTTCACTGTGTAATGCCATTTGTGTAAACATTACCAAAAGGGATGGAAACAATTTGAGTTTGAATGCTTTTTCTCCCTAGGCCTGTGCTGCGATGACAAATGTGTTTCCTGTGTGGAAAATGCCATAGACCATTGCACTGCCTTCTGTGTGGACTGATCTGGTATTCGGTCTTTCTGTGCATCGAGAGTTACCGTGATTATAGCTGCAAAGTTTTTATAAGTGGCTTTATTCCTCTTCTAGAAGGTTTATAAAGGAGACCAAGGAGCACTATTGTTATGGAAGGAAACATGTTTACAGTGTATCGTGTACACACTCTGTAGATTAGTTGAAACGGGGGCCCTCTTAGGGCAGGCTGGTCTATTGATCTGTTGGGATTACTAAAATTTACCTGGCAAATGACTTGAGCAGAGGTCTTTTTTCTCCCCACCTCACCCCCGCCCCTTTTTTTTAGGTTAAATCTGTAAGCTGTATGTCTTTGCTACTGAAAACAAAACTGTAAGGCATCATATTAATTCTGGGAATCAAAACAGATTTAATCCATCCACTTTTGTAAAGAAGTTATCCACTGTTGACATACTTCCTGTTTTTTGAGGCACATTCCTTCACAACCAGTTTTTAAACTGCCATGTTATCTTCTGCAAACAAGGGGTACCAGTGTTGCTTAGCAGAAGATAATCTTTCATAACAGAAATCCTCTGCTTCAAAGGCTTTCAAAATAATTGGATCCCTTTTTGGAAATGAAGATGCATTCGCCCGTGTCCCGGTGGAACAATATTAGCGCTGCTGATGCATGAACAGATGGTGAGGTTTGCCTGACTTTGTGATCTTTTCGGGTTTGCTTTTATTTTCTCTCTTTTGTAGTTTTTTCTTTCAAAGATTTTTACAGCCGGAGTGGTATTCTGATTTTTTCTAAGCTTTCAGAGACAAACATTGTTATTTAATCACATAGATGATAATTATTTTTCATGTGAAGTCAGCCTTTTCAAAATGATTCAAGTTATTTTTTGCTTTTGCTCCCCAAAAAATGGCTTGTGTCTAAAGTGACTTTTTTTTTTCTTTAGAGAATTCTAATGAAAGAGATCTCTGTGTTCGAACTCTTAAGCTTATTGAAAGCAGTTTCATTACATGGTACGTCAAGTTGTAGTGTGGGGAAAATTTGGTCAGTGCCTTATCAACTTGAAGACCAATTATAGGCATCGAGTATGACTAATCATTGGCCCTCTTACTCCTTTATTTCAGGAGTGTGTGCTATCTACCCCTCTCTCCACCAGCTCACTCTGTCTTACATCCAGTCTAAGAAAGTCTGTATAGATATTCCTAGGTAATTGTTGCAGTCCTGGGTTTTGAGTCTTTTTAGACAAGCTTCCTTCCTGCTCCTCTCCTTCCAGGCAGGAGATTAAAAATAAATCCACCCAAATCGCCCTTTTGATGAGCACTCTTAAGAACAACTTGGAAGAGCACCCATCACGGAGTTTATGTTTATTTTATGTTGATGTTTCCGGTTGTTGTTGTTGTTGTTGTTGTTGTTGTTGTCATGAGCATACACTTAATTATAAGGCTTTTCAGGAAATCTCTAAAAGAATATGATACAGCCAGGAAGATGTGTTCAGGTTTTATGAAAGCTGTTGAAGTCTTGTGATGAGAATCCTTTTGGTCAGAAATGAGATTTCGTTTGGTTCATTCTTATATTTAAATAAGACTCAGAACAAACAAGCAGTCAGTTACTGTTCAGTTACTGAACAGTAAACTACCAGTTACTGTTCACCTGAAAACATTATGATGGGAAAGTGAGAACAACTCCAGTGTACAAACTAAAGGGAAGTTAAGAGACTAAACGAAATTTCCCAGGAGAAGCAAAGCTTGGAAACACTTTGCTCCTCTGTGATTATTGCAAGGTCGGAACTACTGCTGCTGTTCGGCTGAGTCAGGATGCTATTTTCACAAATATGAACGGGCTCATCTGTTCCAGAGTAGGCAAGTAGACGTGGTCTTTAAAGCCACATGAAGGGTTAACTCACTGGTCCTTGAGGGTTAGTAATTAGCAGAATTTAAATTTTGATCTGGTCATTTGGACTGCAAAGTAGTGATGAGATTCGAAGAATACATAATTAGAGTGCTTTGAGATTAAAATGTATTTTTTAATAATTTTAGCCATGCTTTAGATACTAGGTCAGAAATACTAAGTTTCCCCTCAAGATACCGCCTATTAGAACTATTCACAAAGGTAGTCTGGTAACTATTGACTTAGGTCTGACAGCATAGCTGATAACAAGTCACCAGGCTCTCAATAGTTTCTACACTTTGGTTGTTGACAAATTCATTGTTGTATAGGCTACTGAAGCGTGTTTGGGGGATGAGGGACCATCCACAGTGTAATCTAGAGGAGGTAAACATCTGTGGGGATAAGTACTCAGTGATGCTTATATGCAGAACAACACAAGCCATTTTTACCCTTTACCCCAGTGAGCTTGCGTACTCATGACAAAGCACTTGGCTGCACTATGACCTCCCTGAGTGATGTGCAGCTCGGTTCCTCTCTCACTTTTTGTTTCTGTTCAATATGCAAATGTGAGTGTGAGATCTTTGGTGTGTTTGCATACGCTAACTTAAAAACGAATTTAAGTACAGTTTTCTGAAATATTTCTATTGAAATAAATTGCTTAAAAATATAGGTTGTGTGGGGATAATTTATTACCATACTTACATTTTTATCCTTCACTTTTTTATTATTATTGATTTCAGAGAGAGGAAGGGGGAGAGAGAAACATTGTTGAGAGATCGGCTGCCTCCTACACACCCCCTACTGGGGATTGAGCCCACAACCCGGCATGTGCCCTGTCCAGGAATCAAACCCTGACCTCCTAGTTCATAGGTAGATGCTTAACCACTGAGCCATGCCGGCCAGGCGCCCCATGGAGCTTTCAATTGGAAGAAGTACAAAAATACCTGTGTTGAGTCTCCTAGAAGTCATCGGCTAGGGCGATGGTTATGTCCTTGCCTCTAAGAAGCTTGGGAAGCCTCCAGAAAGGACTGGATTTTCTTAAGTCTCTACTGGCCTTTGAAATTGTTGCTTGTAAGGTTCCCTTTCCTGTCTCAGTAGTAGTTTGTCCTGAGCCAGTACCACATTCATTACTGTACAGCTATCTAGGCTTTGCTGTCTGGTGAGCTAATAACATTGTTCTTCCAATTTGCCTTACCTAGACTTACTCTGGTCTTCCCTATGATCCGTGTGTCAAGTTCAATGAAAACACTGTTGGTATTTTTATTGGAATTGCTTTGAATATGTGGATTAATTTGAGAATTTACATTTTTGGTGAAAAGTTTATTCCTCTCGTTTATGAACATGAAATATATCTCTCTTTTTGTTTAGGGTTGTAATGTCCCTCAAAGCTCTACTGTTTTCTCTCTACTGGTTTCACACAGCTTTTATTTACTTACTAGAGGCCTGGTGCACAAAAATTCGTGCACTCGGAGGGGGGTTGTCCCTCAGCCCGGCCTGCACCCTCTCACAATCCGGGACCCCTCAGGTAGGGTCCCTAGGCCTGGCCTGAGATCAGGGCCTATCGGGGCTTTCCTTCCCCAGGCTGCAGGCAGCGCCCCACCCCCGCCACTGCCACTGCTTGCCATCTGTGCAGCACTGCCCCCCCTCCCCTGCCACCGGTGGCCTCCCTCTGTAGGCGACAGGCTGGGGTGCAATGGCTTGGCTGGCCTGGGCCTCCCTCTTTCTTTGCTGGGGGGCGGGACCAGCCCTGCGAGGGGCCGTCTGCCTACCTGATCGCCCCTAACCGCTGGCCTACCTACCTGATCACCCCTAACCACTCTGCCTGCCTGCCTGATTGCCCCTAACTGCTTGCTTGGGGTTGGGGCCAGCACTGACTTCCAGTTGATCACCCTCCGGTCGTTACTGGTCGTTTTGACCCAGGGTTTTTATATATTAGGATTCCAGGTAAACTAGTTTTTGTTTTTACTATGAGATGACCTTTTTCCTGTTACATTTCCTAGTAATCCTTACATCCAGCAACCATTGAACTTCATCTTATAAACTTTTCAAATAAGCCAGCTTATTTGAGACAAACTGGCAAGTTGAGAAAAACATGAAGAAAAGCCACCTATAAAAGAACCCCCATTTATTACTGTTGGTTATTAAGACCAGTATTTCACTGACTGGGGGTGCTTGTTTGAAATGATGACTTCTGAACACCACCCCAGAATGGCTCACTCAGAATCTGAGGGCAGTGCCTGGTGCACAATAAAATTGGAATTTGATTTGGGCTGACTTGTCCACAACCCAAGCTCAACTGGAAGTAACAATTGATGAAAAGCCAAGTTTTCCATCCAGTTTAGGTTCAAAAACTGTTAGCACCCATATTAAGCTATTGTGGCAGAACGATAAGCAAGCTGCTGTTTGTATTGCTGGAGACCTCTGAGATTTTAAGGTAAAGCAGGACCCTTTTCTATTAGGTGTGGAAGAAAAGCCTGGAGCTTCACCATGAGCTTCTTACATCTTAACACCATTAACAAAGACAACCAGCGAACCTTGACCAACCACAGGGTTGATGGCCATATGCGCCCTAAATGACACGTGGTTAGAATTCTACTTTGAGAGACATAAACAGTAATACTTTTGAGTGCGGTTATATCTCCCTGGATCTTTGGGACAGAAAACCTAAGAAAAAGTCCCAGAGGATGGCCTGGTGCAATTTGAATTGAGACCTCTGGTTCCATGATACATCTAAGGAGGTTCTATCTGCTCTTGGGTAACAAATGTTATGTGAGAGTCCTTAGTTTGACTAAATTAAAACGGATTCCCCTCCTAAAGGAAGACGTATTTCCGGTTTCGTGTTTTTCCTTCGTTAAGGGGCTCGTATTCCATTTTCACATTGGCTAAAAGAGTCCGAGATGCCCTTTGTCCTGAGAGCTGGCTGGTGGTGGCAGGGCCTAGTGCATTAAGGGGCCTTTCATGGGGGCCCCTTCTCCTCCTGGGTGAGGGTGATGTGAGGCTCTCTGTTACCATTGGAGCTGGTTTTCCCTACCCTCTCCATCTGAACTCCCAGCAAAGGGAAAGGGCAGCTAAGGGAACATGGCAAATGCCACCGTGTTTCCTAACAGTGAGCTGTGTGTTTTGAAGCAGTAAAGAGGACTTTGCATTTTTTTGTCAGTGTGTGTGTCTCATTTTTTTCATTTCTGCTTAATCATTTACAGTACAATTGTCTCCATATTTATTTACATCAGTGGTTCTCAGTCTTGGCTGCAATTTAGTGTCATCCAGAGAACTTTTAAAAATCCCAGAGTCCAGGCTGCACACCAGACCAGTTACATAAGAGTTTGGTGGGGAGCCCTAGCCAGGTGGCTCAGTTGGTGGGAGCATCGTCCTGTAGACCTAAAGGATGCTGATTCAATTGCCGGTCAGGGCACATACCTAGGTTGTGGGTTCAAGAATTTGGAGGTGGGGGTGGGGATTGGATCCAGACATTAATAATTTTTTAAAGCTCCCCTTGACCTCTAAACATTGCAGGGACTTCAGGACAGTGGTTTTCAGGGCACATGAGTCCTGTGGAGGGCTTGTTAAGACCTCATTTTCCAGGTCCCACCTCTAGAGTTTCTGATCAGCAGGTCTGAGGTGGGGCCTAAACATGTCCATTTCTAAGAAAGCCCAGATGATGGTACACTTTGCAGGGTACACTTTGAGAACCACTGGAAACAACAGATTGGATTAGAAGAAAGCATGGGAGGGTCTGTCCTACACGGTGAGTGTGCAGCTTCCTCCCTGTGAATGCGATGGCTGGAGTCGGGAGCATGAGCCCATGTGCTGGGCGATGGGAGGGCAGGAAAGGAGACAACGCCACCTCAACTCTTAAGAAGTGGGGGGTCTTGCTGAGGAGGTGAAGCTCGGGGCTGGGCAGCCCAAGGTCCCGCTGCTGTGGACAGGAGGGAGGCTGGGGCAGAGAAGCCTCCACTCATTTGTCTGGGGGCAGGTCACCTGTCCTCTGCAGCTCAGTGCACAGAGCCGCAAGCTTGGAGCAGTAACTTCCAACGGCTTGTAACGGGGTATTTCTATTTTGAAGCAATGGGGAGGGGGGGGGGCATGTTTTGTATTTGAAGGCCCTAGGCAGCGGCAATCACTGTAATTCATGGTCCGCACCGCTCCTTATAGTCTTGTGACTGGTTTTTCTCCACTCATTTTCTTTACCGACGTCGGTGTTAAAATGTAACGCCTGGAACTGAGGCTCCGTTTTATGACCAAGAGGGCAACCGGTCTGACAGCCAAGCTGTCTCCCAGAGCAGGAGGGGGATATGGAAAGAACCTAGGTCCTCAGAGGCTGGATTAGCCCAACCCCAGAGGCGCTCACTTCTACACTTCTTGTGTATCATCATCATCGGCTCTCTTTTTTTTTTTAAGAGAAGAAAAAAAACAGAAGAGAAGATAAAGGAAATAGAGAAAAGGGAGAGAAGAATAGAAGAGAAGGGGTAGAAAGGAGGAAAAACAAGGAAGAAGAAAGGGGGAAGCTGGCAACCTGGGCGTGCGCGGGTAAGGAATGACATAGCTACAAAACATACTTAATGGGGAAATCTCAAGATGGCTGCTCGTGCCCCGGGTATATTAATTTTTGAAAGTACAACCAGGTGGTATTAACAGTCTCAAGAGAAACACCAATTCCTTGTGTGTTTTTTATTAAAGAGGAATTGCAACCTCTGCAAGCCATAAAGATGCCATCTCCCCAAACCAGAGACTGGGGTACACTGGCAAGACCACGGAGCCCTCACCCGGCTCTGCTCTTGCCATGGCCAGCGTGCCCAGGGCTGCCTCCACTCCAGAGCCCCCGTCAACTGCAGTTCTGCTTGAGGAACATTCTGTCCCTTTATTTAGGTAAACAGAACACGGGCCCCTGCTGGTTCTTGAGGTAAACAGAACACGGGAAGCTGCCGAGCTGACAGCCTCCCCTCCTCCTGGGGTCCGTTCAGGGCCCACAGCAGGCCCTCTGCCCCCGGGGCCCTGTTCTCCCTCTGTTAACAGAGCCACCTTCTTCAGCGATGCTGCGTTCTCATAAACTGTCACAGCCAGATTGATTCCCTCGTTGCTTTTGTTTTGGAGTGTCTTAAAATAACCCGGCTTGCATTCTCAAACATTTGCATTCTCCCTGACTGGCTAACAGGCCTCTCTCCACACCACCCTGGGCAAGACATGCTACTATGGTATCCGGTAAACAGCTGCCAAACAAAGCCAGAGCCTTGCTCGAGTCAAGCTCTCTCTGAGTCAAGCTCTCGCTGTACTTGCTGTTCTTCCATCTGCCCTGAGCTGCAGAATTGCTGTCAGAAATGCCCCTGCGCACTGCGGCGGCGCGTGAGCAAAGCAGCCCCCGAACCCGTGCCAGTGGCTTCCTTGCAGCATCTTCATTGTCCGTTGGTTGGTTAGCGAGTCAGCCTAGGAAGAATCTCTCTTCCTTTATTCTTGGAAAGTGGGTACTTGGGACTATCCAGTAAAGACCAGTATGTGCTAAACTGTGCTCTCTGCCAGGTCCTGGGGAAGGGCGGGCAGGCCCTGACCCAGGTGCTCAGTCTCACGGCAGTATGGCAGCAGAGAACAGCGAGTGCCCGGTGAGGGATCACCTGCGTGCAGCGGGCAGCGTGTCACCAGCAATCAAGGTCAGCAAGGGAGGTCGCTGGGAGGAAAGGGCACATTTTCCCGTGTGGATGCAACTACCTCCCCATCACCCCCTCCCTACACCTAGGGCCCAAACCCACCCTCGGCAAAGGTGACCCTGCAGCTAGTCTCCTGCCCACCCTCCGCTAGTCCTATCCTGGGTCTCCTCACTGTGTCCATACAGACACCATTATAAGTTCCCAATGTACATCTCAAAAACGGAGCAATCTGATTCATAGAATGGCTGGTGCTTTGGTTACCACCTTACTCACTTTATACCAAATATCTCATTGATTCCTGTAACAACCCTAGAAGGTAGGGACAGTTCTTCCCAAATTCCAACAGGGAAAGTCAGAGAGGTTAAGGAATTTGCCTAGTCACTCAGCGAGGGGCGGAGCCAGGATCCAAACACTTCTCCACCCTGGTGGACCCTGGCTGTCAGATGTAACTTGCAATTTCGGTGCCCAGTGCTCGCAGCATAAACGCTTGGCAAATAATGTTGTGATTTATTATGTGACTCAAAGAAAGAACAACTCGGCAGCTTCCTGTTTTAATTATTCCTGCTAATGACAGTTTCTAGCTGAAGAAATTTACATGCTGTCAACATACAAATGAAATTTTTCTTTTCCAATGGCTGCGCCAGGCCAGAGCCTCCCTGTGGGCCTTGCCCTGGATCTGGCCCCCGGAGTTTTACAGACTTTCTACAAATACAAAACCCAGAGCAGTTAACACAGACAGTCCCGATTGCTTAAATGCCACACGGACCTGCTGGACCAGGGAAGTGTGTGGACAGGATTGGGGACCAGAGGAGACCTGAAAGCCAGAACTGCAGCTGTACAGTTGAGGCTGGGAAGAGCTCACATCGTGAAGTGGCAGCATGCAAAATTGGAAACGTAGGTTGGAGCCGAATTGCTCAGGACTCTGATGTTCTCCTTAGAGAAATATCTATTCAGGTCTTCTGCCTATTTTTCAAACAGTTTGGGGTTTTTTTTGGTGTTAAGTTGTATGAGTTCCTTATATATTTTAGATATTAGCCCCTTATCGGTTGTATCATTGACGAATATCTTCTCCCCCATTCAGTAGGTTGTCTCTTTATTTTGTTGATTGTTTCCTCCTCTGTGCAAAACTTTTTAGTTTGATGTAAGTCCCGTTTGTTTATTTTTTCTTTTGTTTCCCTTATCTGGGGAGACATATCCAAAAAGATAGTGCTAAGAATCACAGACAGCTAGCCGCCTTCTTGCTATGAGTTCATGTGGTGGAAAGAGAGAGAAAACTCTGGTCTCTTCCTCTTCTTAAAAGGGCACTAATCCCATTACAGGGGCCCCATCCTCATGACCTCTCCTAAACCTCCTCTCCCACAGGCCGGGCTTCCAACTGCCATCACATTGGGAGTTAGGGTTTCAGAATATGAACTGGGGGAGGACACAAACAGTCCATAGCAAATACTCACTAGGTTCTTTGGTATCAGATATTTCCTATTAAATGGGGAATGGTGGGTATGCTTCAGTACACATAAGCTTTTGGTATGGAGCCCAAAGGAATAGTGGGACAAAGAGGTTTGTTTTCTAAGCAGCTTATTCAATGAGCTTCAAGTAAAGAGTAAAGGGAATGAATGTACCTAGATATTGGAACATGGTTTTGCTGAGGATCGTCTAGGTCTTTTAAGGCCACAATTAGAGACAAGACCAGAACTTTCCATTCCTCATCTGCTCTTCTGGACTTCAAAGTGCTGCCTTTCTCCAACAAGGAAAAAATTAAAAACACAAATTCTCAAGTGGTTTGATAGTAATTCATCCCAGCAAATTCTACTTTCCATTAAAAGTCACCAGCTGTCATGTGCTTAGCTTTTAATGGAAAGAACTTTCTCTAAGACCATTTTTCAGTTGATGTTGCTTATGAGTTTTATTTTCTCCTTATGAAAAATGGATTGGCACTCGTGTGGCTTTGGTGACAGGAAACCCCTGGATGGAGGCCTCACTTGGTGATCTGCCCCAGCCACAGGGTCAGCTAATCACTCCACCAGGAGCTCAGGGCATCCGCGCTGAGGTCAGGAGAGGGTTTGCGGGGAGCAGCGGGGAGGGGTGGTGGTAGTGTTGTGTCTATTCGCAGTGAGGGTCTCACTGCTTCTTCCCTTAAAAGTAAAAATAAAAAGATTTTAATTAAAAAGTGCTGTGAAGTGCTGAGGAGGTTTTGGAGAGAGGAGGGAATATTTGACGTGATTGATGGTTTGAGGGGCAGCCCTTCTGTTCCGCGTGTGCTCGGAGCTGAGACAGACCTACCTGGGCTCCACCCAGGAGCACCTCCATGGGGCACCACTGCGTGCAGGTGCTAACCTGGAACACCCTCTCCATGACTCTCAAGAACAAAACAAAACAAAGACTCTTCCTGAGGCCTCATCAGTCATGTGCCGCCCCAACGGTGGCACCTGATGGAAGGGCTTGGGCCCTCAGGCGCCTCGCTGTGGGTGCTGTGACAGGCCTGGGGCCCGGCAGGTAGAAGGCCGTGGGTGCTGTGACGGGCCTGGGGCCCGGCAGGTAGAAGGCCGTGGGTGCTGTGACGGGCCTGGGGCCCGGCAGGTAGAAGGCCGTGGGTGCTGTGACGGGCCTGGGGCCCGGCAGGTAGAAGGCCGTGGGTGCTGTGACGGGCCTGGGGCCCGGCAGGTAGAAGGCCGTGGGTGCTGTGACGGGCCTGGGGCCCGGCAGGTAGAAGGCCGTGGGTGCTGTGACAGGCCTGGGGCCCGGCAGGTAGAAGGCCGTGGGTGCTGTGACGGGCCTGGGGCCTGGCAGGTAGAAGGCCGTGGGTGCTGTGACGGGCCTGGGGCCTGGCAGGTAGAAGGCCGTGGGTGCTGTGACGGGCCTGGGGCCCTGCAGGTAGAAGGCCGTGGGTGCTGTGACGGGCCTGGGGCCCGGCAGGTAGAAGGCCGTGGGTGCTGTGACGGGCCTGGGGCCTGGGGCCCGGCAGGTAGAAGGCCGTGGGTGCTGTGACCGGCCTGGGGCCTGGGGCCCGGCAGGTAGAAGGCCGTGGGTGCTGTGACAGGCCTGGGGCCCGGCAGGTAGAAGGCCGTGGGTGCTGTGACGGGCCTGGGGCCTGGGGCCCGGCAGGTAGAAGGCCGTGGGTGCTGTGACCGGCCTGGGGCCTGGGGCCCGGCAGGTAGAAGGCCGTGGGTGCTGTGACCGGCCTGGGGCCTGGGGCCCGGCAGGTAGAAGGCCGTGGGTGCTGTGACAGGCCTGGGGCCCGGCAGGTAGAAGGCCGTGGGTGCTGTGACGGGCCTGGGGCCTGGGGCCCGGCAGGTAGAAGGCCGTGGGTGCTGTGACGGGCCTGGGACCCGGCAGGTAGAAGGCCGTGGGTGCTGTGACGGGCCTGGGGCCAGGCAGGTAGAAGGCCGTGGGTGCTGTGACGGGCCTGGGGCCCGGCAGGTAGAAGGCCGTGGGTGCTGTGACGGGCCTGGGGCCCGGCAGGTAGAAGGCCGTGGGTGCTGTGACGGGCCTGGGGCCCGGCAGGTAGAAGGCCGTGGGTGCTGTGACGGGCCTGGGGCCTGGGGCCCGGCAGGTAGAAGGCCGTGGGTGCTGTGACGGGCCTGGGGCCCGGCAGGTAGAAGGCCGTGGGTGCTGTGACGGGCCTGGGGCCCGGCAGGTAGAAGGCAGGAAGGTGATGACTGCCCCCGGGACAGTCTGATGGGGAGGGCAGAGCTGGCATTGCTGGTCCTTCCAACAGGGTCCTGACCTGCCGACAGCAAACGAGGGACCAGAGCCATGGACACTAGTGAAACTAGGAAACAGAAAGGGGAGTCCCAGCAGCTCAAACACAGGGCTGGAGGCGCCCTGGGCTAGGTCCTCAGAAGGGGTGGGTGGGGGTGGGTGGGGGTGGGTGGGTGGGGGTGGGCGGGACCCCCATTGTGCACACACAGGCGGCACCCACCACCCCTGGGAGAACCCCCCGTGGAAATAGCAGCATTCAAACCTGTGGCTGGTACAGGGGCCCTGCCAGCCGAGCCAAACTTCCCTGAGCCCCTCTCCACGCTCACAGTGAGGGCTCTGATGTGTCCAAGAATTTCTGAATAATGTTCTTGACAGACACCGCCGCCCTCTCCTCCGCAGCGAGCGGCCCGGGCTGCCCCTGGGGAAGACCCCTGGCAGCTCCCGCTGAGCAGCTGGGGCAGCTCCAGGAACGCTCAGTCCTGCGCACCTCCAGCCAAGCCTGGTTCCTTTAGATCCCCCTCCTCCCCTCTCCCCCGGCTCTGCAGGCAGGAGCCGCCAAGGTATTCGTCATGTTTCCGAGCTACCCTGCTGCTTGATTTATGCACAGACAGGGCAGGAGCACGGGTCCTAGAGGGGTGAAGACACGCCGGGGAGCGGGGAGCGGAGGGTACTGATGGTTCCGGCACCCTGTGGGTAACTAGAGGGTCCCTGGTTTTGGGATCCACTCTTTGTTACTCTTAGGGCCGAGGAACACTTTCTCTCTCTCTCTCTCTCTCTCTCTCTCTCTCTCTCTCTCTCTCTCTCTCTCTCCCTCCCTCCCTCCCTCCCTCCCTCTCTCTCCCTCTCTCCTGGTGAGATATGGCCTTAAAAGGAGTGAAGCTTCATTCGCCCTTCCCTGGGCTTCGCCTAAAAGGGCTTCCAGAAGAATTCCCAGCCTTCTCCTTCGGGACGTTGGATGTGGTCTCTTTGGCCAAAGAGAAAACGAGTAACAGATGAGGCCCTAGCGGGTGGACAGGCCAAAACCCAAATGTTAATCACCTCCGACTCCGCTGCTCCCTCCCCAGCCGCCTGGCTCCTTCGGTTGGAGATTTCCCCCTTGGGGTGGAGGGTTTGCTGCTGATGCTCGGGAATGCATTTGAGGGTCCGGCTTGCAAGGAGATACATATGGCCGTTCCGTGCATTCCGTGTGCCTGTCGTGGTGGCTTTGAAGGGGTGAAATACGGACTGCTGCTCTTCGTTGAACGAATACTTCGTGAGGCACCCATAAAAGCTCAAGATGCTGTCATCCAAGATGAATAAAAGTGCCTCTTTTTATTCCACTGCATCTGAGAACATGAGGTCACTGGAATATATTTAGAGTGAGATTTGGCAGCCTGCGCATGTTTACAATCTTGGACTCAAAGCTCTGATGTGACTCGGAGGCGCCCTTTCCCCTTCGCCGAGAGCGACGGCCTGGTCCAGTTTTCAGTCCCTTTCCCTGCCGGTGCCCGAAGTCAGCCTAACCTGTGGCCACCGGCGTCCTCAGGCCTAATGACCAGCCCCCATCCCGGGGTTGATGCTATTAATGTGAGCACTGAGGTGGCTCCCCGCCATCCCTCCATCACCCAGGGCGAAGATCGACTGGGTTAGAGCAGAAGTCTAAAACGCCTTCCGGCCGGACGCTTGTTATTGCATAGATTTGGGGTTCTTTCTGGAACTGTCCGGGGCAGCGTGGAGTCCAGGACGCTGGTTCTCCACACCGGCTGTGCGGCTGTGCGTTAGGATCATCAGGGAGCTTTAAGAAACGCGGATCCCTATCCCCAACCCCCAGCGGTTCTGATTGTATTGATCTGGGGTACTGCTGAGCATCAGAAGTTTTAAAAACAGTATTATCCTCTGTTGTTTTTAAAAATTATACATCACAGAAAATAGATTGGGAAGTGCATTCACTAATAATGTTAACTGACTATCTCTGGGTAGCAGAATTAAGAGGAATTTTTATTCACTTACATACTTTTCTATGTCCTGAATTTTTTTAGATATGTTTTTATTCATTTTAGAAGAAGAGAGAGAAACATTAAACATTGACCGGCTGCCTCCTGCATGCCCCCTACTGGGGATCCAGCCCACAACCCAGGCATATGCCCTGACCAGGAATTGAACTAGCAACCTCTTGGTGCATGAGATGATGCTCAACCAACTAAGCCACACCAGCCAGGGCCTGAATTTTTTTATTTTTTTATTTTTTGGCAACAAAGCAAATTGCAACGAAATAAATTATTGGTGTAAAGAGGGAAAGCTATTTCTCACTTTAAAAAGAAGAGGCTCAGGACACCCCAAATGGAACTCCTCTTGCCTACTCCGATTTCCTCCTGCACCGGCTCCTCACCATCTGTCTGTCCTCAGCCAGTGGTCACCCATCCCGCCTCCTACCTTCCCTAGCTCCATTCCTCCAGTCACTAAGTCTCTACATCCAGCTTCCTAATCCTTGTTCAATTTCTCTACTTTCATCCACACAGGCCTCTCCCTCTGCCACCTGATTTGGACCTCCCATTACCTTCCCTCCCTATTGATGGAGCCGGGCCCCCAGGCACGGGGTCACAGTGCAGCCACGGCAGTCTACCCTGCACCCCAAACCTGCTCCTGTCACTCACCTGCTCAAAACTTTCAGGACGGCCTCTTATCTCCAGAGCACACTCCCAGGTCCTCGCCTGGCTTACGAGGCCCTCCGTGGCCTGCCCTGCCCACCTGCACAGCCCCTCCCTGCACCTCCCCACCCACAGGTACAGCAGGCAGAAGCCCCCGAAGGTGCATTGTCTGCCTGACTCAGAGCCTTGGCCTCCCCATCCTAACCGTTTTCCAGTGGGAAATTCCTGCCACTCAGGATTCTGCTTGGGGGGTGGGGGGCAGCTCTTCACCAGCTCAACACCCACGCTCTTTGACACTCTCCCATGTGTCTGCGTCTTTGTCTAGCGTTGGTTATTCTGCTTGTCTGTCTGTCACTATTGTCAGACTTCCTTGAAGATACGAACGAACGGCTTGCCTTTGCACCCATCACGTTGCCTAATGTCCAGGGGGTGAGTTAAGGAATGAATGGGTACTGTTTGTCGATCCCTTGCATCATGCAGCTCTTTGTGATTGTCCTAAGCACCCTTATATGTGTTTGGGGTTGGAGTTCATGCCTCAGATTGTCTTCAAATGCTCCGGCCAGCCGCATTCTGATTTATCCTCCAGACAAGGTTGGGAGAGGGGAGGGGTGCAGCTGGGACGGGGAAGACCCAGGAGCCCAGACTCTCGGCCTGTGTTCTTCCCTGGTACCTCATTTCACTGGGTGGTTGCCCACAAAGAAGTGGAGATTGTCCGCCCGTTAGTCCTGCCGCCTCCTTTTTCCGGTCCCGCTTTCAGAAAGGGACGCAGGGGGACCCAGGAGGTATGCAGTGGGAGCCGCAGCTCTGGTGAGGCTCAGATGAGCTCCTCACGGGTCAGCAGTCTGCTGCAATCCACATTTTCCACAGAGAAAATGGGCTCAGTATGTGAGGATGTCACCTCTCTGGAGGAAATGCAGCTTCACTAATCCCTTCGTGTGAGCCAGGCCCGGGAGGGACGGGCAACCAGGGACCCTTTCCAGAGGCAATCAGTCGGGAAACGGCAGAGCCACCTGCCTTCTGACTCACTGGCCAGCTGACCACAACCTAGACTGTGCACAAAGCAGTGACCCGATCGTGGCTCACAGCTCTGCCAATCAAGCCAGACTGGGGAGACCTTTCTCTGGGGTAGAATGACATGAGAGTCTTGTCTCCGGCACATCCGGTGTCATCCTCGCCTGATCCTTGCGCTCAGAGTGACCCAGAGGGGGCTCCTGGGCCCCGTGCCACTCAAGCAAGGCCAGAGGTTCATCTTCACACACACCCCCCCCCAGGAGTGCACAGATGGGGTGGGGAGGTCTTGACAGCCAGGAGTAGGAGGGGTGTTGGGAAGAGTACTGCCCCTCCCCACCCCCTGCTCTCTACCCAGATTCCCCTAAAGCTACAGTGGGGAGCCCTGAGACAGACACTGTCCCTCCTCGGACATAACTGAGCTCAGCACACTCTTGTCAGGCACCTACAGTGTGCCAGAGGCTATGCTGAGAGCCAGTCAGCCAGGGATGAATTAGGCATGGGTCCCTCATCATTAAGAAAGCATGTGCACATACAGACGAATAACCGCAATGCCTGGACAATGGCAGCACGAAGTGCAAATAGGTTTGGAAGGACGACTTCCAGATGGGAATCAGCAACGACTTCTTGGAGGAGGGAGGACGGCATTTTTCAAGCTGAACCTTGAAGTGAGGGTAAAGCTGGGTTGGGGGTTGGGGGTTGGGGGTTGGGGGAGACGGAGCAGTGAAGACAGAGAAGGCTTTTCAAGTTGCACTGTCTGTTATTCGGTTAAATGACATGATTGTGGCTGTTTTACTGGTTTTGCCTACAACCACATCGATTTCAGGGGATTCAACATAATACTATCCAGGTGAGAGGAGGTGGAAAAACACATGTGATAGAAAGCAAGGCAGAAGAAATGCAGTAGCTGATAACCTTTATACTAAGTGTAACTTTTTGATAATGTGTCAATAGAAATGTTGTAGAGGGGGGTTTGAGAGAGATTGGTAAAAGGGTACAAAATTTCAGCCGTAAGATGAGCAAGGTCTGAGTATTTAATGTATACAGCATAACTATCATATAATTTAAATTTGTGAAGAGAGTAGAACTCAAATGTTTTTACCCCCTTTTTTAGTTTAAAAAAAAAAGACAAAATGTGAGGTGATGAATACTTTAAATATCTTACAGTTTTATTTGTTAATTATACCTCAATAAAGCTGAAAAATAAAATGGTAAAATAAATTGTCCTACTTTCTCAAAAGCTCAGTGACATAGGAAGGTTTGTGTCTTGTCCAAAGACTAGTCCGAGTTAGACTTGAACTTTAGAATCAGGCTGAATTTACCAGTTACAGGAAGGCAGCGTTGCATCCCTGAGTCTGAAAGATTTGAGTTCAAATCCTGGCCCTAAAACTTAGGACCGAAGTAACTCTCTGAGCCACACTTTCCTCACCTGGGAAATGATCAGATTCCCGAGGTGGTGCCATACATGGCTTAGCACAGTCGTGGGCAGCGGTGTGCAGGGCTGTGACCTACGTCAGGAGGCTCGGTCAGCGCCGAGGGAGGACAGCATGTCGTCCACAGTCCAAGGGAATTCCATCATTTTTCCTTAGGGCCTGGCTTGTTTAGGGGGAGGCGGCAGGACTGTGACCTGCCAGGGTCGTTCTCCTGCATCTACTAGGGTTCCAGAATCTGGAGAAGGGGCTGCGAGTAAATTAAATAAACTAGACATGAAATATAAATTTGGAAGGCATTTTGGGGGAGCCAGAGGAAGCTCAGTTCTAGTAGCTAAGTTCCTCGAATCTCCGCACCCAGGGCTTTTTATTCCCAAATTTTTCCCTATCGAAAGCAGATACACATATCAAAGGTAAAGTTTGGTCAACAGTAAGAATATCTGGTTGGGGGAACTGCCCTCAGATGTCTGGCAGCAGGCAATAATATATGCAGATTTTCAGGTTTGGGGAAATGCTTTCAGCTATTCCAGCAGCAGGTAATATGATTCAGCCCTTCTGAAGCCTCAAGGTCCAACAACCTTTTGATGAACTTCTTGCATTTATGACCTGCTGGAATTAGCCTCCAGCAGTGACCTGTGTCAGTGCCCACGTCAGTCACAAGCAGAAGGGGAAGGGAGCCACTGGAGTAGTTGATACCCAAGTTTCTTAGGCCAGGATGAAAGGGGGGTGGGGGGAAGAGGGGCCCATCGTGATCCTGTAAAACCATTGATTGCTCTCCTCATTCAGCACAAACCTGCCTAGGACTTTCACTTTCCCACACCCCTCCTGGCAGGCACACCTGGCTCAGAGGTGGATCCATTTGAGCTAAAGGGCCTCTGCAAGCTGCCACGTCCCCCCCACCCTGGAGCGGTTCCCAGGAAGGCAGTGGTGAGATGGATGGCAGGCTGGCCTGGGCCCCAGAGGTTCCAACTACACGCTCAGTCTTCCAGGAAAGGAAACCTTGGCCACTCGGAGGAGAACCTGAAACCGGAGAGGTAAGGCGGGGCCCAGGGTGGGCGGCTTCTTGGAGGAGGGAGGACGGCATTTTTCAAGCTGAAC
Organism: Cnephaeus nilssonii; assembly: GCF_951640355.1. Taxonomy (NCBI): domain Eukaryota; kingdom Metazoa; phylum Chordata; class Mammalia; order Chiroptera; family Vespertilionidae; genus Cnephaeus; species Cnephaeus nilssonii. Next base: position 22,370,860 of record NC_137092.1, read on the forward strand.
CTTGAAGTGAGGGTAAAGCTGGGTTGGGGGTTGGGGGTTGGGGGAGACGGAGCAGTGAAGACAGAGAAGGCTTTTCAAGTTGCACTGTCTGTTATTCGGTTAAATGACATGATTGTGGCTGTTTTACTGGTTTTGCCTACAACCACATCGATTTCAGGGGATTCAACATAATACTATCCAGGTGAGAGGAGGTGGAAAAACACATGTGAAAAACATAATACTATCCAGGTGAGAGGAGGTGGAAAAACACCTGCGCAGGCCTGTCCCGGGCGTGGGGTCACTCCACTTCATCCTAAGCAGCCTCCCTCCCGCTGGGACGGGCGTCAGCACCACCAGCGGCCAGTGTACCTGACTTTGCAGTCATTGTCGATAGGAACGTTGATATGACATTTAGATTCTAAAGTAAATAGTGTTTGGGATGGGCCGCTGCTTTGAGAGCGTAACAAGCAGAGTGTCAGGAACGTGCTGTGCCAGCCCCACCTCAGCCTCCTGCCCTCGCGTCCCCGCATGGCTGACCCAGGGGAAGCAGAGCCATAGGAGGGGATGGGGGGGGGGGGGGGCTCTATTTCACCAGGATCCTCAGGTCGACTCAGCTGGCATCTTCCCTTTTTTTTGTTATTGTCTGCCACCCTTTTCCCAAACAACAATTGCTGGAGCTGAGGGTAGGAGCGAGTTTTAAACACCCTGAGACAGTGTCACCTTTGGGCATTAGAGACCTTGTAAAAGCCCGAGAGCAGCTCTTCTCTCTGCAGCCCTGAAAACTGTCCCGCAGTTTCCGTCCCGCTGGCAGTCGGGGGAAGAGGGGCGGGGGGTCAGAAAGTGGCTGGGCCTGGGGACCAGTTCACGCTATGGGATTGGTTCTTCCCACCCCACCCGAGGGGACAGCAGCCAGAGCTCCTGCCACGTGGAGGACGCTCCAGGCCTTGGCAGCCGTGAGGGGTTCTTCTCTGTCACTCCCTGCGGTGAGAGCAGGTCCTGCTCTGCTGTCCCTCACGTCACCTCACCATCCGAGGAAGCGCTGTCTGCAGTTTGCCCTCTGATGTCAAAGATGGCATCGCCTGCCACGCGGTCCCATCGTGACTGTCCATCAGCACTAGACCGGCCCTGGGACCTCAGTCTACCGGCGTCTAGAGAGGGCCCAGCCCCCACCAGGCTCTCCTGTCTCAGAAATGAGTGAACCCACGAGCCCGTCTCAAGGGCCTGGAGCTGCAGGGGCGGGAGGAGCCCACAGGCTTCGGTGTTGCTGGCCGTGGCTCTGGAGTGGGGTCTTTCCCCAGGAGGTGACATTGAAGTTGAACCTTGAAAATGGGAAGGAGCCAGGGAAAGGGGCGGCGTTCGCAGAAGGTCAGAGCAAGAGGATGTTTGGGGCCGTGAAACTACTCTTACAATGTTGTAATGGCGGACACATGTCCTTACTGTGGTCAACCCCACAGAAGGTACAACACCAAGAGTGAACCCCAACGTAAACTATGGGCTTTGGGTGATTATGTGTCAGGCAGGTTCATCGATTATAACAAATATGCCAGTCTGGTGGGGGATGTGGGTAGTGGGAGGTTCGGGGGCCGGGGAGGGGACACACGGGGTACACAGAAACTCTCTGTTTCCCACTCCATGTTGCTGTGAAGCTAAACCTGTTCTAAAAAATAAAGTCTATTTTTCTTAATTCATGAATTTAGCAAATTGCATTTTCACAAAATTTTCACATTGATTGCAGACGTAAGCCCCTCCAAATATTTAATGCAATTCACAAATTTAATACATCAGATCCTCTTAAAATCTCTAACCATATTAAATAATGCAAAATATCATGATTCCAACGCTGTTCAACGGCCTTTCATCAAAACCTGTTATAAAAGAGCTAATACTGCGGGCTTCAGTTGGTTTCTTATCCTAAATCCCATGCCTTCCTGGGGGTGCCAATTTTGACACCTTACTAGGATTTCAGTGAGTTCACCAAACACTATTTTTACCTTCGTAGGGATCTTAACAACCTTCCCAGAGCAAAAGAAGGAGAAAAAGAACCACCTCCAAGCGCTGGAGTTGCAAAGTCTGGGTGGCTGAGCAGCTGATTCTGGATCAGGACGCGAGGCCGGGCGGCAAAGCCCAAGAAGAAATCACCTCGGGAGAAGCTTCCTGTTTACAATTAAACGTTATCTGTTACTTCCACAGGACTTTTTAAGTCCATGCCGTTCGGTCAGGTCTTCGGTTTTGCAGCATTGAATTCTCTCTGACAGGAGATAAATCCCCATCCTGCTGGCCAGGCCAGCGTGGCGCAATCTATTGTCCTGTCCGCATGATGTATGGACCTGATCTGTTCGCATTATTGAAAATGCGAGGCTCCTGCTGGTGTTGTATTACAACTAATGGGGCCAATCCCAAGTTCCATCCCCGCAGGGAGGAGGCCCCAGTCGAGAAACGGGCTGACTGGGAGTTCCCTGCATTTCCTCTTCCCTGCCTCCACAGACGGAAACGAGCACGTGTCTATCCTTGATGACCAGAAATAGAATTAAGAGAAGAAACAAAAGACCCGTTTATATGAAATGCCCTACTCACTCAAGTCGATCAGATTAGCATATCCCATTACATTCACCCTCCTGGGGGCCTACCAACCACTTCTCTGCACGCTCTAGAATTTTGTCTTGTTTTTGAGTATTGTAATGAACCCACATTCCTTCTCTAGCTCAGCCTGTTCTAATTAATGCCCAAATTGTCCAGGCTTGGCCCGGGAGCCCCTCGGTTTGGCCCCTTGTCCTTGCTGCACTGCCCCTGGCATTCTTAAAGGCATTCCTGCTGTCTGGCAACAGCAAGATGTTCCAGACCCACCTGATTTCTTTCCTGCCTCAAGATATGGAATCAGCTGTCCTCCCCGGAATCCCCGGAATCCTCCTCGTGCCTGTGGGTGGAGAATGCTGTTGGAGACCACAGGCAGGTGGAGCATGAGGAGGTGGAGTGAGGTGGGGACAGGGGCAGGAGCACGGCCTTGGTGGTCACAGAGATAGAAAACACTTATTTTTAAGGAAACGTATTCATACTCCTCTTTCCAGCTTCACACAATGTGCCCTGTAGCTTCTATCTACTTCTGCAACAGAATGAGCCTTCCGTGACCCAAACAATGAGTCACAAATCAGCTCTCACCTGTCCTCCCCAGCCCTTCCTGCAAGGGGAAGGGAGCAGACGGATTTATTTCCCCACCGAGGGAAACTCGGCCACCACCTCACCCTTAGGAGGATGCTGCCCCCAACGACTTGGTTCCCCATGGTTTTCTCCATTATGCATCCCTGCGGCATGGGTCAGGGCCTGTGATCCGCCCTGTATGTTGGGTGGATTCCGCTGGTGGCTGGGTCAAGGATGGATTTGAGAATGGGCAGGATCAAGGTGGGAAGATCGTTGAGGAGTCTGTTTCGACAGTTCAGAGCAAGAGGCTCGAACCACGGAAGCGACGGGGAGCGGGATGGCTGGGTGTCTGGATGGAAGAGTGTGTCCCACGCTGCAGGGATGGTGGTACCAGCCGCTAAGAGAGAGAGAGAACAGAGTGGGAATGCAGGCCGGTGAGGGACCTGGGGAGGGTTTGGCTCGGACCTGTTGAGTCTGAAGTGTTGCCGTTTAGAGGGAAATGCCCAGCAGTGGGTTGGACACGGGGTCCGACTCTAACACGAACCACAGGCAGAGACAGCCTCCCAGGCTAAAGGCAGGTGGTTGGGGGCTTCTGCTGCCAAGGCGTGTTCTCCAGGGGCCGGCGGCAGCCTGGGCTGTTTGCTTACGCCGCTCGGGAGACTTGGAGACTCTGCTGTTTTTCTGCTTCTCATTTCGTCTGAGTCCTTGCCCGGAATCCCTGATGTTTTTACTTAGCACCAGTGTTCCGACCAAAATTAGCAAACAGCCCAGGAGGTTGGGACCCTGAGGAGGGCTGGCCACCGCGCCCCACTGACAACCTAGAAGACCAGGTGCGGGTGGTGAGACCCAGAGCCATAGGCAACCGAGGCTGTAGGGACAAGCCCTGGCCATCCCAGAGGGGGGTTTTGTCTTCCCAGGTTTCCCTGGTAGATTCTGGAGCTTCTGGGGGAACCACAGAGGTGAGAAATGGGGGAGGGGGTGTGTGCAGAGAACGGACCTCCCCCCACTTCCCCAGCAGCCATCTGGCAGTGCTTATTGTGGGGAGCACCTGGCCCCAGCGTCACCTGCCCCCAGGACCCCGCCTTGGCCAAGGCAGGCTGGGCTCCGCCCTGAGAAGGCTCCGGCCTCTTTCCCGGGCTGTTTGCAGGGCTGTGCGCCTCCATTCCGTCTGCGTGGAGACGGGCTAGACAGCCTGTTTTCCCTCAGGGCTGGACACCGATCTCTGTTGTTTGCCTGATCTAGCGTTGGGTTATTTTTCCCCCTTTGCTGATTATAAGAAATGGCCAAGTGCAATCAACCGCCTCATCACTGTTCTCCACTCTGAGCCAGAGGAAGTCAGACCTGGAAAAGGAACTCTCCCCAGGCAATCGGCTCGTTCAGGGCCCTGTTTCCAGCTTCACCTCTCACCTTTCCCCAACACGAACCCAACCTGGCCAGTTCTGTCTCCTCAATGCCCCTCCCGCCCCAATCTGCCCACCCCCGCCCCCCATTCCATCTTCCAGGTTGCCCTCCCATTTCTTTATACCACCTGGGGTCTCCCCCATCCTTTGAGAGTGAGCTCGGCCTCCATTGCTTGTAGCCCATCAAATCTCAAGATCAAAATAGAGTGTGAGCCCTGACAGGTGCTCAGTGTTTAGCGAGTTAACCCCCACACAAAGGATCTCAGGTTTGATTCCTGGGCAAGGGCACGTACATAGGTTGCAGGTTCGATCCTCACCCCCAACTCAGGTACCTGGAGGAGGCAACCAATCAATGTGTCTCACACGGATGTCTCTCTCTCTCTCTCTCTCTCTCTCTCTCTCTCTCTCTCTCTCTCTCTCCTTCCCCCCTCCCTCCTTTCCACTCTCTCTGAAAATGAATTGAAAAAAATACCCCGGGGGGAGGATTAACAAAAAAATAGAGAGTGACCCAGACCCTGCCTTCCAACAGCTTCTTGAACAGACGGAGACACGACCTGGGCATTAGACATGACAGGTACAAATGGGAGGAGTTAGGAGCCCTCTCGGGTGTTCAGAGAAAAAGAGCCCTTTGCCTTCTTCCGTTCTCCCGGGAGCTTTTGCCTCTTTCCTCGTTGTCACCTCACCACACCCCAGTCCCCCTTCCTCTCTGGGTTGGGGTATGGGCTAGAGCTAGCCCCAGAGTTCCAGCTGCTTCCTGAGGTTGCTGAGAAATGGCAGTTTTTCCTGCTCTCTCGAGTTGGGAGTGATGTGAGCCTGGCATGCATGGATGAGAATCTTGGGATCACCACCTGCTAGCACCTAGAGAGAGTGCGCCTTCATGAGCCTCAGGCCCCCTCCATCAAACACCGACCTCATCGTGGGAGAGGATACAAGATCATTTACACGGAGCATTTAGTATCTGCACACGGTACTTACGAATACATCCCAGCCAGCATCACTGCTTTGGGTACATCCCATCCCCACCCGACCCTCACACAGATACACATTCATCAGCTCTAAATAAGTAGAGTTCCTCGTGGTCAAGTTTTACAAATGGAGCAGGGAAGAGGGCCAAGGATTCAGAGCCAGAGAGGCTGTAGGGATCGCTAATGATGCCTTTGACTCAACTATCTCTACAGTGGCGGCCAGGAAGACTTCTTCGTGAGCTTGGCTGATGCAGACACAGCTGAGGCCAAAGGTGATCTTCCTCCACTCTCTCCTCCATCCCCCACCCCTTCCAGTCCCACTGCCACGCACGACAGCCCTGGCTTCCTGTCCTCCAGAGCAAAGGTATGGACACATTATAAAGGAACCCCAATCTTCAACTATGGGGAAATAATTTAGGGCACAAAATAAATGCGCTGGAAGACTACAGACATTTGAATGAATCAACGTGAAGATGACGGTATGGAAACATGTTGTAAGCTAGTTCTGTGTAAAATACACAGAACACAAAATTGTTTATAAAACACTGATTAGAACTAAGTAGAAAATTGTATTTCTCTGACTAACGATTGGAAAGAGGCACAAACAAAAACAATTGTAAGAAGAGTAGGTAGGATTGTGCACCAGAGTGTTTTTTCCTCCAGATTCCTTTCATTTTATTGTAGTTATGTTAGTAATAAAAATGTCACATGGAATTAAAGTGCCAGTCCACTGTCCCATTCCAGGTGAGTTCATGTCAAACTGATCATAGCAGGTGGTTCCCTTCCCCCTTGGAATCTAGAGCTGAAAGAAGTCTCTTGGAAGGAGACCTCTTGGAGAGGAGACTCCCGGAGGTGAGGTCTTGGGGAGAGGCAAGGTCTCTGCTGTCCTAACACCTGGTGTGTCTCCTCTCAGGGCTGGAGAATCGGGGCCCTGGTGGCCGCAGAGACCACCACACTTTCCAGGGCTCCTCCCAGGGGCCCTGTACCCAGGGGTCAAGAGGAAAACGAGAGATGGCCCCATGGAGAGGACAGGCAGATCAGGGCGGCGTAGGTGACAAGGGCAGGAAGCAAATCACTGAGGTCTCAAAAGACGAGAATTTGACACAGGAAGAAGAGCTCAGAGCTAACTGAAGTGAACGGGTGAGGCTCATGGCGGAGAGAAAGCACAGACTTTGCAACCTGGGTTTAGATCGCAGCTCCATCACTTTACCACCCAGGTGATCTGCAGCAGGCTATTAACCTCCCGATGCCTTAGCTTTCTCATCTGTGCAATGGGCACTTAATGATCCCAACCTGACTGTTAGGCCCAGGACATGAAACCACAGTGCCTGCACATGGCAGGCAGTCAGTAACTTTCCAGCACTTGTTGATGGAGGGACAGAAAGAGTGATGTGAAACAGCAAGAGGCATCGAAACCCCAGGCAGTCTCCAGGGTGTGTGCAGCCCAGAAAACCTCTCTGGGTATGGTTCGTTCTTCTGGATTTTTTCTGTGAACCAGCCCACGTCTTATCATCACCATCTGAACCAGTCTTCGTATCACAAAACCTCTAACTCGTTCCCATGAAATGGAGTCAGTCTCTCGGGACTTTGCCCCTTGGGTTTGTTAGAGGTCAGGGAAGGAGACTGTGCCCCGTGCAAACTTTCTGACCAAAGTCAAGATGACCTCGCGAACTCTCTTGGCCAAACGTGCCGATCGGACGGCTACGTTGTGAAATGAATGGCTAGAAGGCGTCTCCTTGGGTGCTGTTTACCCTCTGTGATAGGAAGCGCATTGGATCAGGTCCCAGGCCCCTGGAGCTGGATCCACATCCTGGTCCCACCCGGTATCACATGTCCTCAGGCAAGTAACGTGACCCCTCTGGGCTGCAGATTCCTTAGGGGCAAAGCCAGGGCTCTGGGCCTGGTCAGAGGGTTCCATCCCGCACACAGTAGGACCACCTGGAGATCTATCCGAAGCAAACAAACCCCAGGCAGCCCAGGCAGCCGAGTCTGCGTCACATTGTCCTGCTTGAAGCTGGGGCGTTGATTTCGTTCAGGTTCCCTCCATCACTTCGTTTCAAACTTGGCTGCACCGTGGAGTCACCTGGGACGTTTAGTGACCACGGATGCCTGTGCCCCACCCCCAGCGGCTCTGACGTAGCTGCTGTGGGGTGAAACCTGCGCGTGGGCGGTTTTCACAGCTCCCCAGGTGGTCCCAATGTGCGGCAAAAACCGCCCCACCTGGAGGCGGCTGCACAAGAGGCTCGCATTGCGCCGGCAATGCTCCGATGCTGCGGCCGCGTTGCCGGCCTCACTCCTGCTCAGACAGAGGGCCGGGTGGGCTGGAGACAGGAGTGGCCAGCGGGGCCCCCGGCCGCTGCGGAGCCAAGGTCCCTGCGATGGGCAGGCAGCCCCGGCGAGGTGAGTGGACTGGCTGGACGCGGGTTGTGGGGGCCGTTTGTCTGCAGCCTCACCCCTCTGGGAGCAGCCACAGGAACCCAGGAGAGAGAGGGGCAGGAGCTCCAAACGCAGCCGAAGCCGGAGACTTGGGGTGTGGGCCTTGGTTTGAACACTGGGGATCCCGGGTGAGTCCCTCATGCTCTCCACTTGTTTTTTCATACATGTTTCCCACCAACATTTATGAAGCTCTTTGCTGGGCCCTGAAAAGCAAAGGTGAATTGGTGTGGGGCTCGGAGGAAAGGGTGAGGGGGGGGGACCGGTCGGCAGGGGAGAGATGGGGCAGAGGCTCGGGGCTGTGACTGGTGGGACCCCGTGTTGCGGGGGAAGGACGGGGGGCCGGTCACGCCTCGTGGGCCACGCTAGGGAGCTCGGGGCCTATCCTGGTGGCCCTGCCCCACACACACAAGCCAAGTAGCTTCATGGTCACAGGATGAGCAGAGCTGCCCTCTCCGCCTCCACCTGCTATCGGGGACCCCCTTCTAGGCACCAGAATTCTGGGAGTCCTCGGGGGTGTCTGGGTGGGGCCACGCTAGCACTGAGCGCTAACCCTGTCCTGCGTGCCTGTCTCCCAGCCCCACGAGGGGACCTGGCTCACTGTGGGTGGTGTCTCCAGGCAGCACCTGATCATGCGTGGCCTGCCCTTCCCGTCTGACCCAGCCCTTCTGGAAATCACGCATCATCTCAAGTCTGTTGGCCTTCCTGCTAGGAAGCCGCCCCTCTCCTCGCCCGGCCACCCCAAGCCGCCTTCCCTCTCTTCCCTCAGGACGAGCCCTCCCCGGAGGCCGCACCGGCCCTCCTGGCGTCCAGAACCCTGGGACTCGCAGGTGCTGCTGGCAGCGGGGAGCGCCCAGGACAGGAAGGTAGGCCAGAGCGTGCATCGACTTTCTTTTGCGGAAAAACACCAGGGGAGCCTGAAATGTCGTGGCCTCCGCGGGCAGGGCCAGCTGCTGAGCATCAGGACGTGAGATGCGGTGTCCGCCCCGCCGCAGCCCCCGCAGCTGTTAGTGCTTTGCAATTTGCAAGTGTGCTCGCGGGCATTTTCTCAGGAGGCTCACATCTAGCGTGGGAGGCGGGGGTCACTCTTGTCTTTGTTTCACAAAGGGGTAAATCGAGGCTCAGAGAGGCGAGGTGGCTGGCCCAGGGTTGCGCAGCTGGGACATAGAATCGCGCTTCGAGTGTCTGGCTCCAAAAATAAAAAAAACTGGCTACATCCAACTGCTGACAGCATTTCTTAAACTATGAAGTGTTACACAATGTCAGGCATTAATAATTATCACTTCCACCACGAGGAGCTTGGCTCGGCCCCAGAGCAGCCTGCACTCCAGCCCGGCCACACCGCTCGCTCCCTCTCCTCGCCCCTGTCCCTCGCTGGCCCGATGGAAAGCCACCGTCGGGAGTGGGCAGGGCTGTCGGAGACGCCTGGCCAGGCTCCAGCTGGTTCCCATAAGTCCGTCCTGTCTGGCTGTCTTGTCTCCAAATGCACGAGATACCGAGGTCCTGCAAGCTGCCTCCCCCGTTCCAAATGCGATGCCCGGGGCATGGACACCCCGGCGAGCACGCAGCCTGTCTGAGCCGGGAGGCTGGGAGGTGGCAGGCCCTGGGGGGGCCCCACAGGCATCTCGGTGGCTCGGGGCCATTCGGGCATCCCCCAAGGTTTGCTCTTGCTGGAACGGAATTGCTGTTTGTAAAGTGTCGGGAGAGACGGGGTGATGGCGGAAGACAGGGAAAGTGGGGGGAGCTCTGAGGTTTGGGGAAGTTGGATACTCCCTGGGAAACATTTCAATGTATAAAAGCTGAGGAACGTATGGATTGAGTTTTTCCAAAGACTACACATGGATTGAAAAATTAAAGGGCAAGGAGGGGGGTTGGAATCCATTTATATCATTGGGTGTTTCTCCCCCAAAGCTTATTTGGGGGAGTTTTCCTGGCAACCAAACCATGTAAAACCTCCTGAGATGTGAACCAGGCATGGAGTCGGCCCAGGGACCTCTCACCCAGCGAGGCAGCTTAGCACCCTGCCTGCCCCTCCCTGGTTCTGAGCACAGGTTCCTGCCTTGGTCACCCCGGAGCCTGCGCCGACGTGAGGAAATGATGGCAGGGGTTCCCGGGGCCAGCTCCGCGCTCTGAGTGTGGCCTTTAGGGGCTGCCTGCCTGGGTTCATCCTCTGTGAGCTCCACAATGTTAACTACGAGTCAAATGGAGACCAGTGGGCCTGGCCTTAACCTCCCTGGGCCTCAGGTTCCCCATCTGGTCAAGGGGAATCATAACATCTCTTAGCTCAGTAATTAATTCTTAAATTATTGAGAATTAAATGGGTAAGCACATGTAAAATGCTCAGATCTCTGCGCATTTTTTTTTTTGAGTGTTTGGCACTCAAAAAAATAATAGCTGTAATTATTATTACATATGATGTGTAGATCAATGCCTAGAGTGGAGTTCTTTAACTCGGGACTTTATAAAGGCAACAAAAGGATTCATTGATGATGCCTTAATTTATTCAACAAATATCTGTTGAGGCCCGAGCTTGAGAGGTGGCATTTGAGCGAAGAGTTGAAGGAGGTAAGGGAGTGAGTGAGCCACGCAGATCCCTGGAGGAAGACGGTCTAGGTGGAGGGCCAGCCGGTGCAAGCCTGGCGTGCTTTAGGAGGAGGGAGGCATGCAGGGCCAGGGGTGCGTGAGGAGCCAGGGGAGGACAGTGGAGCTGTTTCTGGGCAGGTGTGTTTGTCACCTCCTGAAACAGCTGACAGACACGCCGCTGGTCCAGCCGGGTCCGCTGGAGCCACAGTCTGGGGCAAAGGGCTCTGGGTGTGAGTCAGGGGGTCTTCCGTGCTGGTCTTGTGGGAAGAGGGTACAGGGCAGGGAGGGCTGTTAGTTTAAAGTGTTTTGAAAAGAAGAGTTTCTTCTTGCTCTTATTTCCCACCTGGATTTAATTAGACACAGCCCTTCCCCGCCCCTCCAAAAAAAAAAAAAGACATTTCTCCACTCCCTCCTAGCAAACCTACCCTCTCTCCCCTCAGTCACAGAGCACAAGACCTAACTCCTTAGTCCCACAGTTGCAGTGTTAGGACCTGCATCACAGTAACCCCATGAAAGCAATAATGCCATTTTACAGATAGGCATGCGGAGGTTAATAGCTGGCTGCATGATGATCTTGGAGAGGCTAGGGCACAGGTACCAGGGTGCCCCATCTCAGCAACGATGTCCATACCCCACATGTGGCTTTGAGACAGATACTTCAAGGGACCACTCTGAGTTTGGGCAAGGAGGGTGTCAGCCACAGCCATGATGACCTAGAGCTGTGTGACCTCGGGGAAGTTCCTGAACCTCTCTGGTCTCAGGTCCTTCATCTGTCAATGGGGGCATTTATATTACTTGTCTCAGAATTGTTATGAGGATTGAAGGAGTTCATAGATGTGTGTGTAAAACGGTGCCTGGTCCACGGTGCTGTGCTGCTGCTGATGATGATTGTTCAGAAGTGCAGCCCCTGAATTCGGGGGAAAGGAGGAGCCTTGGTGATAATCTACGTTGAGTTTCCTGCCAAGGTGGTAGGATAGGAACTTGGAGTCAAGCTGATGTCACTTGGAAGCAGATAGAGGAAAGGTGACCTTTCTCGTCCACTTGAATTAGGAAACCAAGATTCTTACCTGCGACACCACCCCGCTCCATGACAGGCTGTAAATTCCTCTTCCAATTGTTCGCTTCCCCCTTTATGGAGCAGACAGCATCTGAGTGAGCTCTGACATCCACTAACATGTACCACCTTCCCCAAGCGGGGCATCTGCCCCCTTCTTATTCATCTTTCTTATTAATCTTCCAAACAAAACAAAACAAAATCTGCGGTAGGCAGAATGGCCCCCAGAGATGTTCATGTCCTGATCCTCAGAATCTGTGAACGTGTTCTCTTCCATGACAACAAAGACATAGATGGAATCCAGGTGGTCAACCAGCTGCCCTAAAATAGGGAGATGATTCCCTATTGTCCGGATGGGCCAGTGTTTTCACAAGAGTTCTTAAAAGGGGGAGAGGAAGGCAGACGAGGCCAGTGATGTGATACGACGAGCAGGACCCCACCAGCCATTGCTGGCTTTGAAGATGGAGGGAGGGGGCATGAGCCAGGGAATGTGGGCGCCCTCTAGATGGTGGGGAAGGCAAGGAACCGATTCTCCCTGAATGCCCACAGAAAGACACCCTTTAGGCCCCTTGATTCTAGTTCAATGAGACCCCGGTCAGACGTCTGATCTCATAAGATTACTAATTTGTGCTTTTTTTTTTTTTTTTTACACCACTAAATTTGTAGCAGTAATAGGAAACAGATAGACAAACAATGATAAACAAAAACCAATCAGACAAAACTTTTTTTTCTTTTTTTTTTTTTGCAAAGCTCGGCTTTAGCTTTTCTGACCCTGTTCAGAAAGCGTTCTCGCCTTTCTCTCGCGTTCATGCTTGTTTTTCCATCCCTCATCCCAGAACAGGTGTGTGTCCTTTTACGAAGAGCACCCTGTTCCATTTCTGTAGACATGTGTCCCATCCTCACTGAGGTTATTCTTGGTTTCATACTCGGAATTTCCTCTTGGAGCAGCCTCCTTCTTTTTCCCGTCTGGGGGGCTGAGCCTGCCTGTCCTCTGGACTTTCTCAAATCCTTTCCCAAGGCCTGATGCGTGAGACTGACTAGTTAAGACTCTGTGCCAGGTGCGAGGACGCCAGGATGCAGTCACTCACAAACAGCCCATAATCTAGTGCCAGGACCACATGAAATTGCCTTTTTTGTTGTTGTTGTTGTTGTAGATCTAAAACAGTCAAGATCAGGAATAATTCCATACAGTTCAACGTAAGGAGAGGGGAGACATGTAAATAGCTGCAAATGTGAGAAATACACAAGGGGAAGAGGAGTCAGGGTGGAGCAGGACAGATGGAGGAGAAAACAGTAATGAGCCGCGCTGGAAAGAACACTGACCCCTGCCGTGCAGCGTCCTGGGCGCGACTTCCTTGGTGGCCAGGGAAGGTGACGGGTGTCCCTCGCGCAGGAGCTGGGCCTGTACCCCGAGAAGACCCAGGGAGCTGGGGAGCATTGCAGGCAGGCAGGGCGGGACCCACTTATGGTGACTTGCTCCCTCTGAAGGGACTGCGGAGGAGGGGAGCCTCGGGGGACCAGTCGAGGAGACTCGTAGGTTAGAGGGGTGCTTGTGGCAGCTCACAGATGGGGTGGCGGGGGCCTGGAGAAAGACCACGACAGGGGGCTGGGGACGAGGGGAGGTTTTTAGGCTGCGGCACAGGCAGAGTGTTTGGTGGCAGAGTACGTGGGGAGGAACAGGGAAGGAAGAGGAGGTCAGGGAAGAGTCCAGGTTCAGTATTGGGGGGCTGGCCGGTTGGGCCACTCCTCAGGATGAGGAACCCAGCTTTGCACAGTGGCAGTATCGTGGCCAATGGGGTTTATCCGAGGCGAGGCGCGATTATTGCTAATTGGAAAAAAGAAAAAGAAGAGGGGGCAGACTGAGCAGCCAGACATGTGGGTAGAGGAGGATGGAAGAGGCCATAGACCCCAGTTCTGGAAACAGCTAGTCTACAAAAATGGCCCTAGCGACTCACCTCCCAGTACTCACAGCCTCCGTGCACCCTCCCTCTGAATCCGGGCTGAGCCTGACCCCTCTCTGACCTCTAGGTTTGGGTGGGCTGTATAGAAACTTCTTTTTAATTATAGTAAAATGCACACAACCTAAAACTTACCATCTTAACCCCAAAGTGTATAGTTCCGTGGCATGAAGTACATTCCACATTGTTGTGCTACCATCCCCTTCATCCACAGAACTCTTCATCTTCCCAAACTGAAACTCTGTACCCGTTAAACAGCTAACTCTCCACCCTCACCCTAACCGCCCCCCTCAACCTGTACCCCTCCCACCCCCGTCCCCAGCCCCTGGCAACCATCACTCTCCTTTTGAATTTGACTATTTTTAGTATCACACATAAGTAGAATCACACTAGATTTGTCCTTTGGCGACTGGCTTATTTCCTGCAGCATCATGTCTTCACGGTTCCGCCATGGAGGAGCATGGTCAGAATGTTCTTCCTTTTTAAGGCTGGATGGTATTTTATTGTCTGGACCACGTTTTGTTTATCCATCCATCCACTGATGGACCCTCGGGTTGCTCCTACCTTTGGGATATTATGAATAATATTGCTGTGAACATGGGTATGCAAATGTTATCTCCAAGTTTTTTGTTATTTTGGGGTCTAAAACATTAAGTGGGATTGCTGGGTGATACAGTAATTCTGTTTTTAGTTGTTTGAGAAAGTCCCACACTGTTTTCCATAGCAGCTGTGCCGTCTTACAGCCCCACCCGCAGCGCACAGGGTTCCCGTTTCTCCGCGTCCTTTCCGACGCTTCCTACTTCTGCTCTTTCGGTGGGGGTTCGTTGTTTGCCTTGAGAGGAGACATCTCAGAGGGCGTGAGGTGTTGTCTCCCGTTTGTAAATGGTTCTCGTGGAAGCCCCTAGGTTCGGGTTGGCTGGTTATGCAGCGATGGCTAACCTGGACTCTGAGGTCCTGCTCCCGGTGCCCCCTGGCTGTCTGGTTGCCCCGGTGGCTTATCGTTCTGCGATGGCACACGTACCGCGCACAAGCTCTGCCATCTGTACTTCCCAGTTTCTTGTGCTTGGTCGGAATTAAGTCTAGAGTGGCTGCCCCCTCAAAAGACCATCGGAAAAGCATGTTGAGAATTTTCCTATTTTCAGAAGGATTAGACGCCCCTCCCTCCTCGGCGTAATGTAACCCTGTACACAATAAGCAGTCACTCCCCGCCTGTCCCCCTCCCCCCGGCCCCAGCCCACCATTAATCTGCTTTCTGTTTCTGTGGATTTACCTCATCTCATTTCACATAAATGAAACCATATAATATGGGAACTTTGGTTTCTGGCTTCCTTCACTTCGTATAGGTTCATCATGGTGTAGCATGTATCAGAACGTCATTCCTCTATCGCTGAGTAAGATCCCGTTGTGTGGCTAGAACACTGTCCATTCATCAGCTGAAGGACATTCGGGTTGTTTCCACACTGTGGCTGTTGTGAGTACTGCTGCTATGAACATCCGTGTTCACGTTTTTGTTGGAGTGTCTGGTTTTGATTCTTTGGGGTATATATCTCTAAGGGTGGAATTGCTGGGTCACGTGTAATTCCATGTTTAACTTTCTGATGAACTGCCAAACTGTTTTCAACAGCAGCTTACATTTTACATTCCCACCAGTGATGTATGAGGGTTCCAGTTTGTCCACATCCACATCAACACTTGTTATCTTTAATTTTCCTTACAGCCGTTCTGGTGGGAATGGAGTGGTATCTCATTGTGGTTTTCATTTTCATTTTCCCTAATGGCAAATGATATTGGGCTTCCTCTCATGTGCTTGTTGACTATTTGTATGACTCCTTGGGAGAATCGTCTACTGAAGACCCAGATATTTCATATCCCCCAGTCCTCGCAACATCGCTGAAGGAGAGGATCATCCATGTTTTTTTGTAGAGGAAGAGACCAAGGCTAAAGAGAGGTTAGGCTGCTCCATATTTAATCAGTGATGGAAAGCAAGGTTAGCCTGACCCTGAAATTCACACCACACACACACACACACTTCGCAGATGCTGGTGCCAAATGAGAACGGCAGTCAGAGGTCTATGGGGTGTGGAGGAGGGGTGAGCACGAAGAACTGGAGCCCCGTGGAGATCTTCAGGCGGGAGTAGGGAGCGGGTTCCACATGCGTCTGCAGTGACAGACGCACAGACTGTCAGGGTACACGGATCTGACCTCTGAAGGGACGTACACACAGGCCAGGCCTGTGTCTGCAGCACAGAAAGTCAGGGTCGGCGAGTCCACCTGGGGGACGCTTGTGTTTCATGCTCTGGGCTCCCTTGTGTCCCAGGAACTCTCCAAGCTTGGCCACACTCGGCTCCCGCAGTGCATTCTGGGACGAACTCAGACAGACACAGCCTCACCCAGGGACACACAAATGGAAGCAGTAAATCAGTGCCCTGCACAGGCAGCCCCTGCAGCTGCAGGAAACCTGGAGGTGTGAGATGATACTTCTGTTAAACTTCCAGAAATTGGCTTCACATCCTGTGTGTGTGTGTGTGTGTGTATGTGTGTGTGTGTACGTACGTGTACGTGTACATGGTGTATGCACGCGTGCACACACACACACACACACACACACACGTGGACTCTAACATGGACCCTTTAAGAAGCCTACATCTACCTCTCAGTGAGATTGGAGGGGGGTGATGAGGTGAAAGGAGTTCTGAGGACCTGAGGCTGAAGAGAAATAAGGACCAGCGTTGCAGCCCTCAGGCATTGGCACGCAGCCTTCCCTCTGGAAATGATGCTGAAATATTCAAGCCTCACTCTCCTAGGGCTTCCTGTTTCCTATTTGGCCTCTGGTTTCTAGGCAACCCATGAATACCCCTGAACTCCTGAAATGCACAGGTCTTCAAGTGTCCCTCCGACTCGGAGGCTCACAGCCGTTAACGAGTTTCCCATCTGCTGGGTCTCCCAGGGCAGCCCACCATTCCGCCCTCTCCAGAGGATAACGGGGATTGTGAAGATCCCTTGTGGTTCGAGGTGTGTGTGTGTGTCCCTTCCTAGGTTAGATTCCTCCAGTTTTAATAAATCCTGCAAAGTCAGTTTGGCTGGATCTGGTATGGGGGATGGGGCAGGAGATTGAGGGTTTACTGCTTTGATTCAGTCAAGAACCAAGTCTTGGCAGGGGCCCAGCAGCTGGAAGGAAGGTGGGGGAACTGGCGCAGAGCTTGACCCGCTGGTGTGCTGTCGGCTGGGTTTCTTTCTCTTACAAAGGAGCAGAGGGGCGCTTTTGATTTGGGGAACTCTGGTGGGCTTCGGGCGGACATGAAGCCTTTTCTTAGATTCATGGCAACCTGGTTTCTGAGTGCAGAGGGCTTGTGGGGGCAGAGGTTTGGGGAATTGCCATTAATTTTTGCGTTGAGTGTAATAAAAGCAAAATGAGATTTTCAAAGTTAAATGGTACTTCAAAGCTTTCTAACAAAAACCAAGAGCTGTCTGTATCCCCTATCGCCCTCCAAGCCCCAGCCCCACGGGCAACCACTTGTACGTCTTTTAGCTGGTCTTAAATTTTCACCTCCATATTTAAAGGCTATTTATTCATTTCATTTATTTTTCATTTGAGACATCCTTTATTCACTTCCACCATGAAAAATAAGGATTTATTTATCTTACCTGCCACACACACACACACACTCACTCCACCACCTCACAGTAATGGGTGGCAAGGTTTAAAAATCAGTATTTGCGTCCTAGCCAGTTTGGCTCAGTAGATAGAGCATTGGCCTGTGGACTGAAGGGTCTCGGGTTCGACTCTGGTCAAGGGCACATGCCCGGATTGTGGGCTTGATCCTCAGTGGGGGGTACGCAGGAGGCAAGCTGATCAATGGTTCTCTCTCAACATTGATGTTTCTATCTCTCTCTCCCTTCCTCTCTGAAGTCAATAAAAATGTACTTTTTTAAGTCAGTGTTTGCATTACTCCTGGGTAAATACTGCTCCCAGCTCAGTCTCCTCGTGCTGGGTTGCATGGCTTCTTCCTCCTGCCCACCCGTATAGAGAACTGCCCTTGTTGTTTGCTTTGTCCTCCAGGTGCCTGTCATTAGCTTCTCTCCAAAGTCCCCTCTCTGGGCCCTGACACTGAGCAATGGGACACTTGTTTTCCTCTGGGCTCCGTGTCCCGCTCTCAGCTCCCGCTCTGCCTGGGCTTGAAAGAGCCCAGGGCTGTCGTCTCTTCGCCTTCTCCTGGAAATTCCTCCTCCTGAGTTGCTTGTAGCCCCTATCTTTCTCTTTCTTGGTTTACTCCCTCACTTAAAAAAATGTTTTTAATGTTTTTATTGATTTCAGAGAGAGGGAGAGAGATACAAAAACATCAATGATGAGAAAGAGAGAATCATTGATTGGCTGCCTCCTGCCCACCCCCTACTGGGGATCGAGCCCAAAACCTGGGCAAGATAACCGGTGAGTTCCCAGTCCTCATTCTGGGACCCTGGGCTGCCTGTGGGTGGTTGGTGGGGCCTCCTGGTTCATAGGTCGATGCTCAACCACTGAGCCACACCCACCGGGCTGTTCCTTCATTTTTTGTGGAGCTCCTGCTCCAGTAGCTTCCTGAGAAAAGGGCGCGTGGGAGGCAATTTAAAGTTGTGCACGACCAGGTGCCTTTAGCCCGCTCTCCCGGGATTAAGTTGGACTGCAAACAGAGTTCGGGACCAGAAAGCATTGCTCCCATTATTTTGAAGGTGTCATTCCTTGTCTTTTAGCTCCTGGCTGCCGGCGAGCAGCCTCATCTCCTGTCAGTGCTGGTCTTTGTATGTGCCTGTTCCTCTGCCTCACACGCTGATATGATCACCTCTTGGTGCTTGGCGGTCTGACAAGCCAAGATGAAGGACCGCCACGTGGGTCTGTTTCCATCCTCCTGCTGGTCCTTTGGGTTTTTCAGCTGGTGATTTATGGCCTCGGGGCTGAAGATGTTTCTTGCATTTGTTTATTGATTGCGCCTTATTCTCAATTTCTCTGGTCTCTCCCAGTGAAATGTCTTTGGTATATTTGGCCTTCTTATTTTCCATCTCTCTGTCTTTTTCCTCTATTTTGGGGGGAGTTCCATGAGTTTATATTCCATTGCCCTCCCCCCCACCCCCACTGAGTTTAGTTTATCATATGTTATATTTCCAAGAGCTGCTTCTTTTTCTCTGGGTGTTTGTTTCTTTAAATATATAATCCTCTATTTTTTTTAATGGATCTTGATCTTTCTGAAGATTATTATAATTCTTTGTTTTCTTCAGCACCTTACACTATTGTTTCCTGGATCCTTTTTTTTTTTTTCCTGTTTGTTTTTGTAGGCTTATTTTGATGTCTGTCTTTAATGTTGGGGGCTGTCTGATATGGATAAAAAAACACATAGCCCAAAAAGCAAAATCTGAGCAAAATATGTTACCTTCTAAAGGAAAAAAAATCAGCGTGGGTTTTTTCCCCCCGATAAAATGCTTTGCTAGGTAAAATCCCAAATCAGATTGCATATACTATATACTGTTTTGTTTTTTTCTGTTATTAAAAACTCTTGACACCCAAGGAGTAAAAAGGAAGAAATTTCATTTGCATTAAACTTGTTTTTAATAAAACAAGTGCATAGTAAACACCCCTATTCTTGAATTAGTCACCAGATAAGTGAAAACTTATTTAGATCATTACATTCATCATAAACCTACAGCTACATGAATAATATTAGTGATTCGAAGTTGCTGTAAGCTTTTTTTTTTTTTTCATTAAAAAGCTTGTTTTTCAAAACTCAGTCCAACCCCTAGCAGATAAGAATAATTCTACTTACTTTGGAGATGTAATAACGTGGTGATTGTTTTAAATAGTGTTTCCTGAGCATTTTCCCCAAAACATGAACAGAAGGCAAAGTGTGTGTGTGTGTGTGTGTGTGTGTGTGTGTGTGTGTGTGTGTGTTTACTAGTGATCGTCCCCCATTCTGGGACCCTGGGCTGCCTGTGGGTGGTTGGTGGGGCCTCTCTGAGTGTGGGGCCAGGGTGCTTATTTGTTGAGAGGACCCCAATTTCAGTAGCTGTAAGCCTTTTCTCTTGGACTGCTCAGGTTTTCTAGAGAAGAATCTTCTAATCTCCCACCTAGAAGGCAGCCGCCCGGCTGCTTGGGACAGAGCGCAGGAGGGCGCCTGGGTCTCAGGGCACAGGCTGGGGCTTGCACTCACAGGCCCTGATTTCACTTTGTGCCTCCCTCCGTCCTCCGTCCTCCGTCCTCCTGGTCCGCCTGGTCTGTTTCTGCAGATAATAAACTTCAGGGGAGGGGAAGGGAGAAGAGAGGGGTCCCCACTGGCCCTGGTTCTCTGTCCCAGCTCTTCCCACCTTCGGAGGAAGCTGGCGTCTACTGCAGCCTCCTCGACCCCACAGGCCACTTCCATTTATCCCACTCTGTCTTCTAAACAGTGATGGACATCTCTTATCTTCGGCCCTGAGAACTCACACCTTTTTAATTTCTTAGTAAAACTTCATAAGTGGAGTCTGGGGAGGGAGGAGAGAGAACAGGTTTTCAATCCATCTTGTTGAACCACCAGTCCTCATTTTTCTCTTGTGATGACCAGAGATGTTGCCTCCACGTTACTAGCTCCTTCCCAACTGCTCATTTGTTCACTTACCTTTTTATTTAGATAACCGGTGTTTTCTTAGAGCTGGCCTCAGAGGCTGGTGGGCTGCTCCTTTATTATTCCCCCAGGGGCACCTGGGAGCATTTGGATCCCCCAGCTCCAATCTGCTGTTCAAATTCAGCATTCATTAAGCACTAACTAAATCCCAAGAACCACGCTAGGCGCAGAGGTCAAGCGGATAAATAAGACGCGGCCTCTGCCCTCGGGACACCTGGCCTCATCCCGGGAACAACTCAGGGCAGGGTCTGGGGGGCCAGAGGGCAGGTGTGGCCCCCGCCTCAGCCACCAGCTGCCCGGGCTCTACCCATATTGCCAACCTAGACCTTCTACCCCACCTCCAGGGACAAAAGGCCCAGGAGACCCCTAATCTGTCTTCCTCTGAAACATGGTTCCTCAACCTCCGCCCTCTGGCCACAGGTCAGGTTACACCATCAACACCTGTGTGGGGCTTGGTCTCTCCGGGGCCCCCAAGTGGCAGGAAGGTACAGGCCTGTTAGAAGAATCTGTTTTATTCCTTATGTCTGAGCCTCTGGCTGTCTAATCAGTGGAAAGCTTGGAAGGGCTGTGTGTCCGCTAGAAGGAAGGGCAAGGCCCAGAGGGCTGGGACCAAGACCTTCGCACCTTCCACCCAGAAGCAGCACCGCTGGGCAGTGGAGCAAGGAAGGAAGCCAGTGGGGGGGGGGGGGGGGGGGGGCGGGAGGAAGGACAGAAAGGAAAGAGTGAGGGGTCCCAGGCCAGGGTGGGTTTGCCATGAAGCTCATGCAGCCTGGGCGTCAGGAACCCTCACCTACAAGGATCTCTTCCAGGTGCCTGGGAGGGGCTGTTCACAATCGCTTAAAATTCATCCAGGTTGGGAAAGGGAGATATATTAACTGTAATCAACGAAGACTCCAGTCTCTCCGCACTGACGATCCTCGGTCAGTCACACTCCCTTCCATGTTGGGCGGTGTTCGGAGTGGCGGTGGGCGTTTTCAGTATCTGCTAAGAGGAAACGAATCGGGAGTGCATTTCTCTGTGGGATCTGCAGTCACTTCCTGGTCAAATCATTTCTAGCACCTTTTCCCCAGTGTAGACGTGGCTTCTCGGGATCTCCCCACTGT
Organism: Cnephaeus nilssonii; assembly: GCF_951640355.1. Lineage (NCBI taxonomy): Eukaryota > Metazoa > Chordata > Mammalia > Chiroptera > Vespertilionidae > Cnephaeus > Cnephaeus nilssonii. The sequence continues at coordinate 22,392,096 of NC_137092.1, forward strand.
CCACCAAAGGTCATCGTGCAGGATGCGTGTGACCGGTGACACCTGGCACCGGCAGACGGTGGCACGTGGAAGAGAAACACGGTTCAAAGGGCACAGTCAGAAGGCAGCTTGTGGGAGATCCTTTCCGTCGTCGTAAATGTGAAGGGCAGGGTTCGGTTCTCGCCGATGTCGAAGTTCTCTTCCGCCAGGAGGGCCTCGCCCGTCAGGAACAGCCTTAACAATGCAGCGTGTGCTAGCACAATCAGAAGCTAGCCACGTCAGTTTTCCTCTTCGTTGGGACTGACAGAATAGAACGTAGGTTCCTCCCGGGCATGACACTCCGTCTTCCTAAACGTGCATAAGTCGGACCTCTTCCCTGTTCTGGCAGACCTTCCTGCCAACCCCATGTCGGTCCAAATGAGCGCTTTCGTGTTTGCATTAGCAGGAGCCAGCGGTGCGAGCAGCTGGGCAGGGCCCCTGCCGCTCTCCGTGAAACGGTGTGACTGTGGATGTCATCTTCCTCCTCACCGCCCACTGGGTCCCTCTGGCCTCATGGGCCGCACGCTCCCAGCCTTAGGGAAGTTCTTCACCGTTAGGCACGACGCTGCAGAAAGGGGGCAGGGGGGGCTGTGGGCCTCGGCCGCGCCAACTGAAGCGTGAAAGGACACTGACCCCGTGTGGCCACTTGTGGAGGTGCAGCAGCCGGAGAGGCATGCTGGCACCAATGTGGTGGGTCCCCTGGCCCTTTGGCCTCAGCCAAAGGACCTCTTCAGGCTCTCCCTGACCAGCCCAGCTCTGTCCCGGCTCACATCACAGGACCCGTGGGGAGGGACCGGGTGCCCTCAGAATCTGCTGACTTCTCCTCCGGTGACCTGTCCCCATCAGGGTCCTCAACTCTGTGCTGTTATTGGACTGCGGCTTCTGGACCATCTGAGCTCAGCATGGGCACGAGAGGGGCCATGGAGGGGACGGGCATGAGCTCAAAGAATAGGAAAGATTTTGAGGGGAGGCGAGTGCTGTTTCTCACCCATCCTCGGGCCCCCAGAGCACAGGGCACAGAGCAAAGGGCACAGGGTCCCAATCACGGTGAGAGCTCACTTAGTAACGCGGAGTGAACAGACGCGTGCGCACACCCGCCTTCCAGGGGAGGAAAGGGCCTGCGCAGAGGCCTGCAGGCAGGCTTGGGAACACGCATGGGGGCGGCCCGTGGAGCCCCCTCTCGGCGAAGGTTCCAGGTTAGGCAGAGCACTGAATGCTCTCGTCTCTGAGCCCCCAGCCCCAATTCTGTGCTCTTTCTCTGACCACAGAATTTTCTGGAAGGGAAGGACCCGAATGCTGCAGTCTGGGCTAGAGGAAGGAGTGGGTGCACAGCCAGGCAGTGGGGGCATTTGATTCATTTAGGCTCTCTCTCTCCATCGCCACCGTGATCAAGGTCCCGTGTAAAGCAAATGCCGTGCTCGGGACAGGCGAGGCCTGTGAGGCTCAGAAAAGGTAAACAGTTAGGTGCCAAGTCAAAGCCACTCCTCTGTAAGAAGCCAAGCTGGGTTTGAACGGTAACAATAAAAATGCCACGCAGGCAAGGCTGTGGAGCTCCGGAGTTCACGCCCAGCCCCCTGCCCCCTGCCCCCTGTAGCTTTTCAGGGAACAACAGCCCCACTCATCCCCGAAGTGCCTGTCTCCCCCACCTCAGCCCACTCTCCAGCAGCCGAGTTACTGTCCAAAAGGCAAATCTGGTTCCATCACGCCCTGCTCAGAACTGCCACGGCTCTTCTGTGTGTGTGTGTTGGGGGGGGGAACGCCGGTGGGTGAAGCCGGATCATTTGTCTTGGCGGGCCTGCCTCCCCTTGCCCCTTGCTCTGGCCACACCACTGTGTCCTTCTGTCCCTATCTCCCCCCTCCCCCGTTTCTTTTACCTGCTAGCCCTGCTCCTCTGGCCTCAGTTTCGGTACCACTGTCCCCAGGAAGCGTCCCTGTCCCCTTCGAGACTGCCTAGGGCCGTGGTCAGCAAACTGCGGCTCCGAGCCACATGCGGCTCTTTGGCCCCTTGAGTGTGGCTCTTCCACAAAATACCACGGCCTGGGCGAGTCTATTTTGAAGAAGTGGCGTTAGAAGAAGTTTAAGTTTAAAAAATTTGGCTCTCAAAAGAAATTTCAATCGTTGTACTGTTGATATTTGGCTCTGTTGACTAATGAGTTGCTGACCACGGGCCTAGGGCATGCCTCATCCGTTAGAGCTGCGCGGAGAAACCCGAAATGGGCGAAATGGTGATGCCTGGGATCGGCTGTCCAATACTCCAGAAGAAAACGGGGGCAGGAGACGGCCGAAATAAGAATGGCAGAATAGTGTCGTCAATCGACGCAGTTAAGTGGTGGATACGGGAGGGTGTGTTGTAGTATCCTCTCAACGTTTGTGTATGTTTGGAAGTTTCCAGAAGAAGAAATTAAAACATAACAAAGCCTGGTTGAGGAGCCTCCGCCCCGTGCCGCCTCAGTGCCTGCCCCTGTCTGTCCCCACCCCCACTCTAGCGCTTACCCCCCTGCGTTGTGAGCTGCCTCCTCTAAGGGCAGAGATGGCACTGCGTTTTGCTCACTCCGTACGCTGGCCTCCGGCAGAGCGATTGGCGCAGGGTAAATATCAACATGCCTTTGTTGCACGACAGAATGGAAAGCTTTCCAGGTGTATTAGGGAGCAGGAGAGCAAATCACTGAAAATGTGTTGAAACAGAACAAACAATGCCTATTGTCCTGCCTGCCCTCCGGAATCCTCCAGGAGAGCCTCTGTCCCCGAGAAAGACTGAATGGCACTTGAGAAAATCAATTTAAATGGTCAAGGAGAAAGCAGGTTTAGACCCTGGAGCCTCTGCAGTGTATAAGGGAGGAGGGTAAGTGGGTGTGTGATTGAAAGCCGTTGGAACATAAATACTGTAGGTTCATTCAGTCAGTCACCAAATATTAGTTCAGTGTGTGAGCTTCCGAAATGTCTGCCACGTTGGAGACGCCATTTCTCCTCTCTTGCATGAGCTTATATGAATGAAAATGTAAAAAAAAATAATAATAATTAAACTGAGTAAATTTTAAAGATCTTAATGGCTTTATTCAAGCATCCATTTTAGCAGATAGGTGCTCTGAGGAGCTGCACAAAACGAAAGACTTTATAGGCAGAAGGGAGCAGGAACAAGGAATTCAGGCCAAAAGAGGTGGAGTGGTTATTGCAAAATTCCTTTCCTTCAGGGAACAGCAGGGCAGATGACCTACCTACGGCTTATCAGGCGAGTCCTGATTGACTGGTTTCAGATTCCATTTCTGGGAAAAATGAATTGTAGTTTATTGAAGTCTCAGGTGACCTCAGGCTTAGCATCAGCAACTCCATTTGGGGCCTGTCTTCTTGTTTTTAACAGAAGTTTGTGTTTGTTGGCCAAATGAAAGAGGCAGAGTAGTTTTGTTTTGTTTTGAAGGGGGAAGGAGTGTTTTGGGTTTGGGTGTGTGTGTGTGTGTGTGTGTGTGTGTGTGTGTGTGTGTGTGTGTGTTGAGGGACCTAAAAAGAAAGAGAACGGGGCGGCAGAGGGGACAGTGAGGTCTCTGGGCCCCACTCAGATGGACGAAAGGAGTAAGTGGGGGCCAGAGGATAGAGAACTATCTTTGTCGGACCCTGGGCTTCAGCACCGCTGTTTCTCCACTTCATCGTCTACCCCCTCTGCTCAGGCCCATGCTGCTGCTGTCATACTCTGAGGTCTCATGGTGGCCATTAGCAGCGGGGACAGGAGAGAAACATCACCTCTGAGGTTGACAACAAGAAAGGCAACCAAGTTCTTTGTCGGCACATCTTTGACCCAGAATGGCAAGACTTCTTTCTGTGCCTGTGATCTCGCGTTCAAAGCCGACTGGCTTCCACTAAGCCATACAATTCCTGAGGCCGGGCCCAGTGTCTCCTCATTTCTGTATGACAATCCCCAGCACAGTGTCGAACTCAAAGTAGGTGCTGAATCGGTGTTGGAAAAATCAATGAACTAAATGAATGTGCTTGGAATGGTGTTGATTTTTCGCTCTGCCCCCAAGCTAGGATGATTAATCAAGCTCATTCATAGTCCATGTTATCATAATTATTTGGTAACTGGGTTTATATAGCGTTTAAGAACTCCCTTGTTCTCCCAAACTTTGGGGAAATTGAAGCTTCAATAACGAGGGAAATTTTCACCTGATGGTTTTCTGGGGGGTGTTAACCTCAGCTCCCACCTGGTGGCCTCCATGAAGTCCTCATTGCTAACAGGATTTTGCGTTTTTCCTTCTGCCTGCTAGATGTAGAGAGACAGGCCCTCCCCATCTGTTCATTAAGGGGCAGTGTATTCTCATGCGGACCCTGTCGGTTAGGGCCTGGTTTTAGGTGGCTTGACCGACTTTAGAAAAGAAGCAGAGCAGAGAGAGGCACCTGCTGTTGGGGCCAGGCTGTTTTGGCAGGGAGGGGAGACCCTGGGGCGAGGAGGAGGCGTGGGCATGAGCTGTCAGCGTCACCTCGGAGACCTCCCCTGTCTGGAACCTAAGAGGTGCGGGCATGAGGTTGGCTTCGCCAGCTACTCGCCTCTCTTCCCAGCTCCGTCAGGAGGCCTCGGGTCCACATTTGCTCCCACTCTTGTCTGGGTTCTCTCACTGCTCTTCCACCCCAGCACGTTCCCTCCACGCCACATCCCCACCTGGGACCTGAAACGCACGAGCAGTGACAGACGGTGCCCTTTAAACAATGTTCATTCATTCAGCAAACCTTTATCCAGCCCCCGATACGTATCAGGCACTCCTCTAGGCTTTGGGGATACAGCAGGAGGCAAGACAGGCCAAATTCCTGACCACATACAGCTTTCAGTCGAATGTGTGTTGGGGGCAGAGGGGGGGAAGAGTGCTGTATTATTGGTAAACGAAGAAACTTGATCATGTTGATGCATCCAACACCCCTCTCGTTGCCCCACAACTTTAAACAGGTCAAGCCTGACCCACGCAAACCACTCTAGCACTCACACAGCGGTGGCTAACACTGATGGGCAGGCTTTCTATGCGCCGAGCACTGGATACGTTCTTCACTGCCCTCTGCCTGTAGGTCCCTCACGGGCCCGGCTGGTGGTGGTGGTGGGGGGGTGCAGGTATTAATGACTCCCGACTCCCTAGGGGTCTCTCACTGTGTTAGAGGAGCAGTCGTTAATCAATACAGGGCCTGGCTGGTCGTGAAGAGCAGTTGGCCCCGCAACCCGGGTGAAAGGTTGGTCCCTCCCAGGACCCCGATCTCCAGGATTTACCCAGGGGGCTTTGAGAAAGGCCAGGCGTGGGAAAGGGGCTTATAGGGTCTGTCAGGTAGGCGAGCCACCCGCACAGAGCGCCCAGGCCACGCGGGGTTTCCGAGCGGACAGCTCCTCCTCCCGTGTCCCCCCTCACACCCCAGAAAGCAGCTTTTCCCGTGGGCCAATGTCCACTTTCTCCCTGAGGGATCCCTGCCTAGGGCTAGACTTCATACAGCCTTCACTCACCCGCGAGGAGAGCTCAGCACAGGTGACCCAACGTGAAAGCTGGACAAAAGCCTGACACAGGGCCTCACAGCAGACACGCACACGGCCAGTAAACGAAAGATGCCCAGCACCGTTAGTCATCAGGGAAATGGCATGAGCGCCGCCACGAGACACTGCTCATCCTCCACAGAAGGGCCAGCGTGGGGAGGCCAGTGTCGGGACATGGCGCCCTCTGCTACGTTGTGCTGGGGCTGTAAGCTGGTCCACTTCTTGGAAAATTGTTTGGCACTTTCTGCTAATGCTACACATACCCAGCAATTCCACTCCTGGGTATATGTCCAACAGAAATGAGTGCTTGTGTCCGCCAAAGACATATAGAAAGACACAGACAAGAGTTTCAGAGCAGCTTTATTCCTAATAGCCAAACACTGGCTCCAACCCAAATGTCCACCACCGGAGAGTGAGTACGTTATTTCGAGGCCTGTTCACACAGAGCAACATCGCTCCACAACACAAGACTGATGCTGCAGCACACATCCACCTGATGGGTGTCAGTGTGACCTGAAGAGAAGGCAGGCACACGAGGACATGCTGTGTGACCCCATTTCAACCAGCTCTAGAACAGGCAGCACTAACCTCCAGTGATTCAAGTCGAGACGGCAATTCCTTTGCGGGATTGTGGGGTCATTGCTGGGAGGAGGTTCGGCCATTCTGGAAGACAGGAAATTTCTTAAAAAGTGAAGCTTTCACTTACCATGTCACCCAACAGGCCACTTGTAGGTAGTTAGCCTAGAGAAATGAAAACTTATTTCACACAAAAACCTGTATACAAATGTTTATGCCAGCCTAAGTCGTAATGGCCCCAAACGGGAAACCACCCAAATGTCCTTGGATGGTGAATAGATAAGCTGTAAGATCTGTACGATGGAATACAACTCGGCAATGAAAAGGAAGGGCCAGTGACACACACACACACACACACACACACACGGTGGACTCCAGTGCATTGTGCTGAGTGAAAACTCAATCTTGAAAGTTTACATACGATATGATTCCGTTTATATGACATTCTGGAAAAGACAAAAATATCGGAAGAGAGAGACAACAGATCATTCGTTGCCAGAGCTTAGGGAAGGGGGGAAGGTCGGAATACAAAGGGGCAGCAGGAGAGAAATCTTTTGGGGTAAAGGAATTGTTCTGTATCCTGTCTGAGGCGGTGGCTACAAAAATCTGTATGTGTATAAAAATGCACAGACTGACACCAAAAAGAGTGGCTTTTATTATATGTAAATTTAATTTTTTTAATAAAAGAAAACCCCACCCCAAAACTCTGCCCTCTCCTCAGGGACCCTGGTTTTCGCTCCTCTGAGCGCAAGTAGGACGATGGTAGAGGCCTTCAAGGAACAAGACCGGGCCTGGCTCAGAGCAGACACCAGGAGCTTCATTTCCTACCCTACGGTCCCCAGGCCTTTGGGATTATCCTGTGAGACGCCATTCGCTCATTGCCCAGCCCTGTGTGTTTGCTCTTTGATCCTTAGGCATCACCTAAGGATTTGCTCTCTCATCCTCAAACAGCCAAGCCACCCCCACGACTCCCTAAGGGAGAATTTGCTCTGAGGTTATGGCCAATGTAGAGCCCCTTTGAGGGCACAGAGGAAAACGTGTCACCTGTTACATCCAGGGCTCCTCCCAGTGAGGGAGCTGTTGTTTGGAGAATTGCAGGGTTAGGGCCTTCACGGTCAGTTAGCCCTGGTCATACTTAGTGCCCACTGTTCCCCACAAGGTCATGTCCTGTCACTCCTCAGCGCATGTACTTCTCTGAGCCCCTACTCCAATGCCATCTCCCCTGTGTCGCCTTCCCGGATCCCCCATGCCCTCCTTCCATCTCCCCAGGAACAGCCATTGGTTCAGTAATCAGTGACTACACACCGACTCGCTGGGAATTGGGGCCGCGAATAGGATGGGAAAGGACCCTGACTGGGAGGAGCTTCCATCCTCCTGGGTGAGGCTGAGGATAAACCACAGGTGCACGGCGCGAGGGTGCAGGGACGGTCACGGAGGCCTCGGCGAGGAGATGCCACTGCCGCAGGGACCTGAAGGAAGTCCTTCTCCCTCTGGGCTCCCCGGCACTGTGCATCCTTCTAAGAAGGGCTGCCAGACATTGTCAATCAAAATATTGCGGGAGACATACTTATACTAAAAAACTTGCGCTTTGATTTTCTGAAATTCCAATTTAGCTGGCCATCCTGTATTTTATCAGGGCAACTTCTACTCCTAGGGCCTCCCTGTGAGTCCAGGGAACAAGGACTCTCACTCTCAGGGCCCAGGACTGTGGCTGGCTCACAGTAGGTGCTCAATAAACAATGACAGAGCGATCCAGTAGGTGGATTAATAAGCACTCATTACCCTGCACTGCATTTTTTTAAATGTGTGTCCTGCCTAAATAGAATCTTTTCAAAAGAAGACAGAACGAAGGCCAAGAGACACATGAAAACATGCTCAACGTCACTAATTATCCGAGAGATGCAAATCAAAACAACAATGCGGTACCATCTCACACCTGTCAGAATGGCTATCATCAACAAATCAACAAACGACAAGTGTTGGCGAGGATGCGGAGAAAAAGGAACCCTCGTGCACTGCTGGTGGGATTGCAGACTGGTGCAGCCACTGTGGAGAACAGTATGGAGTTTCCTCAAAAAACTGAAAATGGAACTCCCATTTGACCCAGTAATCCCACTCCTGGGAATATATCCGAAGAAACTAGAAACACCAATTAGAAAGGATATATGCACCCCTATGTTCATAGCAGCGCAATTCACCATAGCTAAGATTTGGAAACAGCCTAGGTGCCCGTCAGCAGATGACTGGATCAGAAAACTGTGGTACATCTACACAATGGAATACTATGCTGCCATAAAAAAGAAGGAATTCTCATCATTTGCAGCAACCTGGGAGGAATTGGAAAACATTATGTTAAGTGAAATAAGTCAGTCAATGAAAGAAAAATACCACATGATCTCACTCATTTATGGATAATAAAGAACATTATAAACTTGAACAAAAAGATAGATACAGAGACAGTAAAGCATCAAACAGACTGTCAAATTACAAGGGGAAGGTTAGGGAGAGGTGGGGGAGATAAGAGATCAATCAAAGGACTTGTATGCATGCATATAAGCATAACCAATGGATGCAAAACTCTGGGGGGTGGGGGCATATATGGGAGTGGGATGTGGGGAGGGCAATGGTAAGATATGTACACATATAATACCTTAATAAAAAAATTGGGGAAAAAAAAATAAAAAAAAAATAAATGTGTGTCCTGACTCCCTGGACACAGTAACCCCCTCCGCAGCAGGGACAGTATTGGATGCCACTCTTGGTGCCTAATGTAGGGCCTGGTTAGAGACAGCCTGAGGGGGTGGCTTGGTCGGGGGGGGGGGCTTTAGCTGCCTCCTACAGCCCCCACCAGCACCTCCCCCACCTCGACATAACAAGAAGAAAAACATTTTTAAGTGTGGTGAACTACTTAATATGGAAAACTGATATCTTCTCAATCTTATGTACATGAGTAAGAGCATCTTTGGAGATGTTTGCTTTACTCATTAGGGTGCCTTCTACGAAGAAACTGCTCGGTCCATCTGCTTGGCTATCCCCTTCTAACCAAACGGGCTCCCCTACGCGCCCCCCTTCTATTTGAGCTGGCGGGTGGGAGTGTGTTTTATGAGCCAGAGGCATGGAAAAGAGTCTCATGATTCTGGGTGAGCGTGTCTGTCTCACCACGGACCGGGGCCCTGTTCCCAGGCCTGGCACCTGGCAGCATCTCGGGAAATGTGGGTCGAAAGCCTAGCAAGAGCGACAGATGGAAGGACGGAGAGGCTTTCGCCTCAGGGTGCTCCTCCTGAGGCAGGCCCTTCAGAAGCGGGCCCTTTACTGCCCTCTAGAGGTCCGCCCTGGGGTTCTCAAGCAGCGCCCAGAAACGGTGCGGTCTGCCAGCCAGGCGAGTTCTATGAATAAGCCCAGTCTTCACTCACACCCATGAAAGGGGCACTGTCCTGGGGCGCCTCGGCCCCTGTTGGTTTCAACTCAGAAGGAGAATGTTGTTGCTTGAGGCTCTTTTGAGTTTCACAAAGGACAAGGAAAGGCACTGTACGGCGGCTTTACTTCTGACTTTTTTTCTTTCTCATTCCTCCAAACCGTTGGATGTGGAAAACCTTGCATTGACTTGTGAATTGCCAGTCTGTGTTTGTGGATGGAGGCAGGTGAGGACTTGAAGGGTCCAAATTCTTTTCACTTTCCTTGGAAGTTTCTCCAGAACTTAGCTTTCCATGGAGTAGCCTGTTTATTTCTGAGTAGCTAGGTCATTATTGGGGCCATGTTATAACTGGAGATGCTGACGGCTTCTCTCCCCCACTCGTGTGCTGCAGTCCGATGAGCCAAGATGGTGCAGGGCACCCACCAGAAGTGAGGGCCTAATGTATGCACGGAAGACGGTGCTGGGTGAGCACACTGGTTTAGCCGGGAGAGTGAGCACAGAAACATTGTGTGTCGTGGTATCATTGACTAACTCAGAGGCATAAAATGACTTACCAGCACACTATTTAGTTGCATGCAAGTGAAACCAGCAATAGGTTTATCATATATTGAAGGCAAAATTAGGAGTTAAATGCAAAATAGAGAAGAAAGGGGACAAGGAAAAACTGAAGACGAGTTGAAAATCATGAACTTCATCTTTTCTTGAGTAAGCTGCTGCTTAGCAGCTAGCTAAGAAAGCAGGCAGGATGGATGGGGCGTCAAAGAAGATAAATCCAGTGGCTTGTGGATTCTGCAGAGCCTCTGAGTGTGTAGCTGTTCTGTGTACGTGACACGCTGCCTGTTACACGGGTCTGTCCCATGACCCTTACAAAAATTTCTGAGTGGCAAATGAATGCAAATAACCTAACTGTCCAACAAATGGAAACCTGTTAAATAAATTACAGTAGATCCTCAGCATAGAATACCAAAAAGCTTTTTAAATGTCAGAGTAGTTTAAGGAAACACTGTATTAAAAGGATAAGTAATAATATGGAGAGTTTGTGTGTGCTTTTTTGGTTCCTTCCCAAGCCTCACTAAAACAATAAAAGAATTTTTTTTCCTAAATAAAATCATTGCTTTATGAGAATCTTAGCAGTGATGTTCATAAATATAGACTCTCCGCAAAGGATAACAAGTTAATTAAAATTTGCTTTAAAGCAAGACTAAAGAAACATAAACCTGAGCCTGTAACTAGGGCTTCAAAGGGTATTTTTTAAAGGCACACACCTGCAAAGACAGGAAGGAAGAAGGAGGCAAAAATGACAAAATTTAGGATCACTTGGCTGACGGGGATGCACACCGGAGAGTCCACGGAGATTTCCCACGTGATGTGAAGGCAGACCAGGCAGGACAGGCACCAAAGTCAGGAAGCTCCGAGGAGGGGTTTCTTAAAGAGGGTGAAACTGGGAGAAATAATGTTTCCATTTGTGAAGAGGAGACGGAGTCAACTGGCAGAGCTTTTTGTACTGAAATAATAACAACAGGGAAAATTAAAGGAAAACTTTTTTAAAAGACACCAAAAAGCTAATCAGAAAAGGACTATATCCATCAGGGTCTAATCAGGAAATAAAAACTAGAGAGTATTTGAACTTGAGAGAAAGCTCAATACAAAGGATTATTAACTGTAACAGTGGATTGGAGTAAGGAGGGATTCCCTAGTAAAAAGTGAATAGAATTTTCTAGAATACAAGAATATAGCAGCCACCGCCTGCCCCAGCTGAGACAGAATGCCAAGGAACACCCTCCCCTCCACTCCCAGAACTGAGATCAGAGAGGGCACAGCCCTGGCTCAGGAGGACCACGTGGCTCTGCTGGAGAGGGCGCGCCCATCCTCATGAGCCAGGGCGGTGCCCTCTCCAGGTGTCTGGATCTCAGCTCCGGGGCGGGGAGGGGGTGTGGTCTTCCTTGGCACTCTGTCTCAGCGGGAGTGGGTGGCGGCTGCTGTTCTTGTATTCTAGTGTCTACCCCATATAGTAAGAGCCATGCGTTCTGCTGAAAGAGTTAATCACTAGCCAGATCCAGGGAGACATGGCTCCTTTCTGATAAGGAGGGCTGGGCGAGGTGAGAAGGTGCCCCTCGGGTATCAGAGAGCCCATCCAGTAGGTATCAGGAGGCAGAACTGGACTTGCAATCCAATCTCTAGTTCTGATCCTCCGCTAGCCAGCTGTGTTTCTCTGGGCAGGTTAACGTCAACTCCGGACCTGTTTCTACATCAGCACCTTGAGGCGACTGGACCAAACCCAAGGCCAGTACATCCTTGCATGCCACTTGATTGCTGTGAGGTCGTGGAAAGGAGGGCACTGAACTGCTTTTGTTGGTGTGTTTGAGGTTGTTTGGTTTCCTCCTGTAAGCACTTTTTAAAAGCAACATTCTGAGAACAACTCTCCATCCCCTGACAATAACCCTTTTCTTCACCCCCACCACCTGTTAGACCTAACCAGGGAGCAATCCATCCTCCACTATCCCTCCCTCTAACGTGCCACATGAGTATCAAGTAGGCACTAGGAAGAACCACAAATGTTTTTATAGAACCAATACTTTCCTCAAACTTGTCAAGAAGTGAATTGCCTGAGAATAACCTACCTACTGCTGACTGACGTCACTGAATGGGTACACAGGCATCACAGTGAATGATGCTGTGGCTTTAGTTCAGCCACCTCTGCACCCTTACTCAGTGTGCCTCGCAGGTAAGGGACAGCTGTGCTCCGTCACTCACCAATGTCCCGTCACCGTCTCCCAGGCTCCTACACCTTAGAACAGCAGGAGCTCTCCTCCCGCCTGGGTTTTGCTCACCTGTCCTCCTTCCCTGGTGGTACCAGCTCCCATCAATTTTCTTGACGTAGAATTCACTTCACTAGTTTCAGGAGGATCCATCATCGTGGGTGTATTTTCTTTAAAGAAGGAGGGTGTGTGTGTATGTGTTCGTTCGTGTGTGCAGGCATCTTGAGACAATATTCCCCATAGACCTTGCCTACTGCTGGACTGTTATCTGAGTCGTAGTACTTGACAAACTGTCAGAAAACTGGAAATTCTGAAACAGTTGAAGGAAAATGCTTACAATGATGAAGGGGCCAAGAAGGAAATGTGCAAAGTTCCCGATTCCCCATGTTTGCGGGACCTGCTCTCCTAAAACTTCTCTTTTGAGTATTGAGTGTCTACTCTGGGCCAAGTACAGTGTCAGGGCTACAGAGATACAGGTATGAGACACTGTCCTCGGCCTTGCAGTGCTTACAGTCCAGGGGAAGGGTCAGATAGATCCCCAGAGATGTCAATGCACATACAACCTACAAGAGGTACAAGCAGGGGACTGAGGCGCAGAAGCCCAGGAAAGAAACCACAGTGAGAAAGGGCGGTCAGGAAAGGCTTCATGAGCAAAAGGCATTAGAGATACATGTAATGTTTTTCACAGATGGAGTTGGAAGTGGGGTAAGGGGGGTTTCCAGAGGAAGACTCTATCACAACCATGCGGTGTGTGTGTGGGGGGCGGGGGGGTGGCTTCTGAGAGTAAGTGAGCCCTTTAGGGTGGAGGGTAAGGAATTAGCAGAAAACGGGCCTGGGAAGGCGGACTGGCCCCAGAATGCCGAGCAGAGGAGTGGCCATTGGGTTCAGCAGGCTGTGGACAAGCCCCCGGAGGGTTCTGCAGTGGATCCTCTGTGAGGACCCATGTGCATCGCCCTTGGCCGAAGGGGGGCAGCCAGATTCCTGCTCTGATTTTGACTCAATGCACTTCAACACAGCAGTGCAAAGAGGGTACCCTGCGTGAGGCACTCCACAGGCGGGAATAATGCTGAAGTGAAGTCAGGCTGGTCTTTAAGAGCCTTGCAGTTTGGGGACAAGGAAAAGAGAGGGAAGCGGGGAGATTAGACAAGCACGGCTAGAAGCACAATACATCACGTGAGTTGTGAAGGAAGCATCATGCAAGTCTTGGCAAAGTGCTCAGACCTCCCTAACCAGGGCTCTGCCTGGCCTTCCATGCTGTTTGTCAATGCTTCCTTGTCTTTGCATGGCCTGGGGCTAGCTCAATGTGTGGCACTTGGTAGACATTCACTGAATGAAGGATAGAGGGAAGGGAGGGAGGGGGGGGGAGGGGGGAGGGAGGAACAACTCTCCCATCATGTATCATCTGCTGAGTGTGTCTTCAAGTTCACCTCGCACTGCCTACCTTTGGTTCATATTGTCCCTGTCTCCTCCCGCCCAGCTTTTGCTCACCTGCCTTCGCTCCCTGGTGGTACCAGCCCACACTGTCTTCCTAGACCCAGATTCTTTCAGTGATCACAGAGTCTGTGCTGCATAACTTACACCCCCGTATTCCTTGCAGCTGCTTCCTGTGTGCTGCCATGCTAACTCCTTGAAGGCAGAGTCCCCTTCTCAAGCGATCGCAACCCCCACAATACCTAGACCACGTTGACTGCTGCTTGGTTGGGAAATAGGCCCGTCACAGGAGGAGAGGGCAGAAACGGACATCCTGGCGTGTCCGGCACTGTGCTGGTGCTGTGTGTACACTCACAGACAGCCTGGATAAAGCGGCCTAGTGAAGGGGACACTCGGGGACAGGACAGTTCTGCTGTCTGAAAGCCTTTGGCTCAGAGGCCCTGAGCCCATGGCTCTCCTCTGAGGACAGAAGAGGGGAAGGTGTCTGTCCTGCAGCGTGTGGGGTAGACAGAGGGTTTGATGGATGTGAAATTAAGCACTGGAGCGGAAACCGTAAACCATCCTCTCGGAATGTCCTTAAAAGGGGCGATTGCTAGCAAACAGGCTACAGGACGCACTGGCCTTCTCCCCGGCCTCGCTGACTTTGTCAGTTGCAGGTGAGAAAGGAGAGACCTTTGGGGTAAAGCGTCTTAGAGGAACTGTGGATTTGCACTTTTGCTTTATGATCTGAACATCAAATGAACAAGGTGCAGGGATATTAGCTGACTACAGGCAGACCTGTGTTCCTGGGTAGAGAAATAAGGAAGACTCATTACCATCCAGCTCCTTTTGCGAAGAATTATGTACTCCATAATTCTTAAATGACTCCCATGGGCAGAAAATGACTCCCCAACCTTTTCAGACCTTTCAGTAAAAGGCAGATACAACTTCTCCTGCCTCTCACTGTGTGCTCCTCACAGCAATTAATGTTTTCGGCAGAAGGGCTGCCTCCCTAACTGGATTGCCTGGGGCTGGTGTCAAGGATCTCTAGGATCTTCTGAGAGAAGTGCTCACATTTCTGAAATTAGTCCTTAAGCAACCTTGTGAAGTAGGTACTATGATTAACTCCCATTTTCCGGATGAGGAGACCGATACTCGGAGAGGGTAAGGGCACAGCCTATAAGGAGGACTTTTTCCACGACACTCTGTGGCTTACATGAACTATGCCGGCTGAAAGGAGCGTCCGGAGGCTGTCTTTCCCCATCACACATCTTATGCCATGTTGTGTTGCTACGTGAATTATAATATTTCAGTGGCAGGAGCACTAAGCCCAAGCTTAGTACAGGGTGAATAAATGTGTGGATGCGTTGCACAGCGGATGCTCTATGTGGAGTCAGTGGACAAGAAACAGCTGAAGGGCATGGAGAATCTCTCAGGCCATTCATGGAGAGCCTACAGGGTGTGTCCAGCATTGGAGACCCAGGACTGCCCAGCCCGCTCTCCCGGGGCTTACAGTCCATTGCAAGAGACAGACGTTAAATAACTAATACTACAGTCAACTAATCACAATTTCGTTACATGCAGCTAAGTGTCGCAGGGAGCTTTGCTCTGGTCCGAAGGAAGAGCGATTTGAGCTCCCTGGAGGAAGGCTGGCCTCTTTGGGGCAAGAGGATGCATGTAGGTAGACACAAGTCCAGGCAAATTAAAAGGGCAAAAGGAGGCGGGAAATTGCTTCCCACAAACAGAACTTGACCTGAGGGCCCCCAACCCTCCAGTCCCATTGCCTGCTTAGGGAAACCAGGAAAGAGAAAGCCAGAGAAGTGAGAGGTCACTTTGTGTAGGCAGGCAAGGGACAGGGAGTCGTAAGGAGGAGAGCAGGCTTGCAAGCGGCCGGCCCAGGACTGAAAGGGTTAAGGGCGGGGGGGGGGCGGCCCAGAGCGGAGACGATAGCCCCGCCCACCGGAGGGCAGGGGTGGGGCCTCGAGGAGTGAGCTCTCGGATTGGTCGAGAGGCAGGCGATACGCTAGGACGGTACCAACGGTCGGGGAGCCCGAGAGGCAGGGGGTGGGGGTGGGACCGCCGGCTCAGCGCAGGGAGAGGGCCAGGGAATGGCCGGGCCAGGGGCGGGTGGGAGCCGCAGTGGCGGCAGCGGTGGTGCTGGCGGCTGGGACCGGTGAGCGCTGCGTGGGGCGGCCCCTCCCCGGAGGTGGCGGGGGCAGAGGGGGCTGCAGTGCCCGGCGGCGCGGCGGCGTGCGGCGGCCAAGGAGCGAACCTAGGGCCCCCGCAGGTGAGCGGCTTGAGGGGGGCGGAGGTTGCGTGACCCGGGGGCCCGGCTCTGCCCCCGGCAGTGCTGGCGGGAAAGGGCGGGCGGCGGCGCACGGGGTGCGTGGCACGCGGGGCAGGGGGCCGCCTGGGGGCGGGGCGCCTCCCCAAGGAGCCCGGCGCCCGGGTCCTGAGGGGTCTCCAGCGGCCGCCACCTGTCCCAGAGGGAGAGCGGGCCCGGGCCGCGTCCCCCCCGGTTCCTGCGGGCCGAACCGTGGCGGTGGCTGGGACGTGGCCTCGGCCCGAGTGTCCTCGGCTCGCCTGAGGCGCCGGCCTTACCTGGGGATGCCTCGGGCCGCCGGGGGTCCTTCCAGTGACCAGCCCTCGTGCCGGACACGGTCACCTGAGGCGATTGGCACGGGTGCCGCCCTCCTGTCCCCTCGGGCGCCAGTTGCGGGGGGTGGTGGCGGGGGGCCCCGGAGAGGATCCTGCACCCCTGGGCCCGCCTCGTGGCCGGGAAACACGAGTGACCTGCAGGCCCCAGGCGGGAGGCGGGGTAGCTGTGCCCAGGGCCGTGTTCTCCTCGGGGTCCTCCACCCCGCGCTCGTCCTCGGGAGCGATTTTAAGGAAATGACAACGTAGTCCGGAGTGGGCTGCACTTGAGATTTCACTTCCGGGTGTGATGGCCCCACCCTCGGGAAAGAACCTAAAATGTTGCCATTGAGGAACGTGAGCGGTAGTCAAGCTGCGTCCTTGGTTGTGGGGATTTGATGTGAGTTTAGTTCTAACCAGGCGTCTGTGACCTGCGAGTCTCCCCCGGGAGGGAGGGAAGGGGCGGGAGGAGGTTGGAGGGAAAGTGGGGAGGACAGGGCAGGATGGGTCATTGCGGAAACCTTAGTCCTTTAGAGGCCAGGTCATCATTTGGATGGGGGAGGAGTTTATTAATTTGGGGAAAAGGAGAGATGCTGATACCCTGGACTTGAGTCTAGGGCCAGGTGTCAGTATCCTGTCCGCCCAGCCAGTTGCTCTCTGGAGGTTTGATTTCTCACCTTGAGAAGAAAAGTAGGAATGGTGGCATCCTTTAGCTGTCAACTTGTAGGACTTGATAAACATGCAATCTGGTCATTAAGATTGCTGTTTACCAGTTATTCCTGTTCTTCTTGAGCTGTACGTGAATGCCTGAATTTCATTGGAGCGGATTTGATACCTCAGTGTGCTTGTCTGTTACAGACATTCCTTGAGTTTATGCAGGACCTTTGAGCGAAGCCTTAGAGCACGCCCCATACTGAATGTTATCATCAAGACATGTCTTTCTGAGACCGAGGGACAGGTGTACAGAAGCTAAATTACTTGCCTAGACTCAGAGCCAATCTAGGGTAGATTTAAAGTTAATGTTTTGTTTTCCATTAATAACTTTTCTAAAGTTTGTGAAGGTGTTGGACTTTGGCCCCTAGAACCATACAATGCACTCAGTCCACAGGCGGCCTTCTGTATTTGAAAGTGCTTATCAAAGATAAAAAAGCACAAGCAGGTAATTCAGACTCTCGGCCTCACAGTAAAGCGCAGTGATAGAAATGGATGGAGGTAAAAGATGATGGGGAAATCGTGGAGCTCATAGCATTCCTTCAGTGTGGCTGGTGAAAATGTGACATTCATTTGTTCTGTTGGTTTCTCTGGAACCAGTAGGACGATAGCTATGATTTGGTTAAAGAATGAAAACTTGAAAACACATGCTCTGCTTTTCTTTCTAGGTACTTTGAATTAGGAAACAAACAAATCATTGTTTACTGTTCCTATCTAATCCTCTTTTTTTTTTAAAAAAAAAATTCTCAACCAAGGACATCTTCATTGATTTTTTTTAGAGAGAGGAGAAGGAAGAGAGGGAGAAACATCAATCATTTGCCTCCTAGACCTGCCCCATGGGAACTAAACCTGAGACCTAGGTATGTGCCTTGACGGGGAATCAAACCTGAGACCTTTTGGTGTGCAGGACAACGCTCCAACCAACTGAGCCACACTGGCCAGGGCTATCAGCTAATCCTTTATGTCACAGAATTATTTCATATTGAATTGCTGATTCCTTGACTTTTAGTCTGTTCTCTTGATTTCCATTTGTAGACTCCAACTCTTTCACACAGCCTTAAAGCTTCTGCTCTTTATCTTTTCTGAATTTTGAATTCCTAAATGTTTCTTTTCCTTTACTTGCTGGGCAGTCTTCAGCTTCCCAAACTTTGTGTGACCTGCCATTTCAGTGGTGTAAACCCTGAAGCCAGATACTTCAGCTCTTGAATTGATAGCTTTTTACAGTAGTAACCTCAGTGGTTGTCTCTTGGTGAATGCTGCAATCACAAACAGAATCAGAGGGCTGCTCTTTGTTTTCTGTGGCCATAGTTGCAGACAGTAAAAAGACAGTCTTCTGAAGCTGATGTCACGTCCCTCAGGGACGACGTGCTGGTGGTTTGTAGATGGGGTTGGAAGCACAGTTGCAATGAGGCACTCCAGTTTGTTGTAATAGTGATGGTAATTGGGGTACTCTTCTCTCTGTGCCTAACTGTACATAGCATATAGTAGATGTGCAGGAAATATTTGGTAGTTGAATGAGTGAATGGAAAACAGTATGAAGAAAGGGAAAAATTCTAATGCATATACTAAATAGTTTCATTCCTCTTTGTAAAAAAAAAAAAAAGCCAAAAAAATATGTTTTGGATTCCTGTTGAAAATATGTGGTGGGTATCTGTAAAGGGTGTTCCTTGCTGGAGCTGCTCTGAGATCAGATTGTGTGATTATGTGATGGTATAGCTACCTGCAGCCTGGGAGCAGCCTCTGGTGCTCAGGGCAGGCGAAGCTTCACAGACTTTACTTCCGCCTTCTCTGCCTAGGCTAACTGAGAAGTTAGATTGATAGTATTTTTGCAATAATAGAAGACCTATATCTCTTGGTGATTGCCAGTAACATTGACTGTAACTGTCCATCTTCTTGTCCCTTATATTGGGGGTGGGAGAGGAGACTTAACCCTCTCTGAAGTGCTTCTCCAGCAGCTCTTCATGCTACACCTCTCTCTCTTGTCCTTCCTTGAACTGACTCCCAAGGACAAGGAATTCATTAGCACAGACCTGGGGTATGGAACAGGAGACCTTACTTTGCAACTAAATCTAGCTTCTGACCAACTGATAATGTCACTATGATTGCTAGAGGAGTGTAGGAGAGAATATAATGCAAAGATCTAACAACGGTTTTATCTTTCTTACCCAGAAGTAAAAGAGGAAAGGCCTGGCTCTGGACCTGATGTCTTGGGGGGATGTCAGTTATCCCAGTATAAGATAAGAAAAGGAGGCTGATGTAGAAAAGAGATAGTAAGCTTTGGTGTATGTTTGTACTTTGGTGGGGTCTGTACTTTCTGAGAAGGTAACAACCATATGGAGGGGAGGGTACATTATGAAAGGAGGTCAAGGAATGTGGAACGATGAATGTGTATAGAACCAAGTACAGGTGAGGCAGTGAAGTCCATCATTCCATGCTCTCAACTGCTGGCTTTATGCTTTATGTATATAGCAGTACCTCATTTATCTACTACTGTTAGGGAATAAAGTATTATGTGCAAAAAAATCTTATTTTAACTATACTTTTTGTGGGGAAAAATTAGTGTATTATGTGCTTTGTTTGCTTTTTAAACAGTATAGTTTAAACAAGGTCATTCCTGGCATCCATTACTGAGAGTAATGGAGTGGGGCTTTGAGGTGATTGAAATACGCAGGTTGTTTACCCTGTCTGCTTTTTGAATTCTTGAATCTTTTTTAGTCAATCTGTCTCTTTCAAAGGTGGGAAAGCTGTGCTTTTGCTGTTGTTAGTGTCCCTGCTGCCCTCTTTTTAATTTGCAGCTTCTGGTCTGTGGAGTAGCAACCCAGATAACTCTGCCTCCTGCAATTGAATGTAAAACAGCTAAATAAGCTTCATGAGGGCCTGCAGCCTCTTCCCTGTTAATGGGTGAACTTTGGCTGCCCAAAAACCTTTTACTTATTTCTTGTTTCCTATCCTTGGTTTAGATCAGGAGTGGGGAACTGGTTCTGGCCCTGCCAAGGCATTAGGGGTGAGTTAATTAAATGTTTGACCAGTTGCAAAATAGCAGGCTAATTTTTAAATTGATAATTTTGTATGGCCTGTGAATGATATCATAAATATCCAAATGGCCTTGGCAGAAAAAGGTTCCCCACCCCTGGTTTAGGTAGTGAACTTGTACTATGTATAGGTGCATTTATGTTCCTGTTGTCCTTTCTGTAGGAAAAAAAACAAACGATGTGCAAGTACTAGCATTGGTTCTTGTTTCAGAAAGCATTGCCAATGCCACTTGAAACTCTGGTTCCAGCCCTGTCTTGTATCACTCATGGACAGTGTCTTGGACCATCTCCAGTGTTCCTGGAGCATTTCCAGCTCATCTTTACTCCCAGTCCCACCAGTCCCAGGATCCAGGTTGACAGTAGTATTGCCTTAAAAGCTGGAAGCAGGGTATGCAGAAGGCAGCAATTTAGAATTGAGTGTATAAAATTGGTATACAAAATTGCTATTTCTGCATTTTTGGGGACTTAGTTTCCCTGTGTCTATAAAAAGAGGCCACCTATAAGCCGAAGAGCTGAAGAAATTCTTCAGCAGAGACCATAAAGGTCTCTCCTCCTTGCTCTTCACTCCTTTTATTCAACAAGCTTTTATTGAGTACCTCTCATGTGCCCTGCACTGGGCTAGCTTACTTGGAAGTACAAAGAGAGTAAAACATATCTCCTGTCCTTAAGGAACTCACAATAGTAGAGATAGGCATACCAAAAAGGTGTGTGTGTGTGTGTGTGTGTGTGTGTGTGTGTATTTATATGTGTGTATTCAAGGGACTATGGCTGGAGCCACTAAGCCATAATTCAGCAGAGACCTGCTTGAGGTTCTGTTTCTAAAGTGATTTGTGGCCTGTCAGCTTGACACCCCTCTAGAACTTAAGGTTAAAAAATATGAAGTGTTATTGTTGCATAAAGTTTATATACCTTTCCAAGAACTGTAGTGAACTGAACAGTTAAGATGGAAAACATGAAAATCTAACGGAAAATGTTCTATTAACTGAAATTTGATATTTCCACACTATATAGGAATTGCATCCCACAGTAAGCCTTCAATAGTTATACACTAATAACAGAGCAGTGTAATACCTGAAACTTAGGAAGGTTCATTATTCTGGGCCCATTTGAAATAGAATGCAAATTCTTAGGCATTTCCAGAGTTTCTAGATCAGTGAACACTGCCTGTGTTGGTTTTTAAGAACAGATTTCACTAGCAGTATGAGCTAAAAACATTTTTTCTTTTCCATTTTCAAGGAGGAGGGTTAGAGGGTTGCCCTAAATCAAGGTTTAAATGGGACAGATTGCAGGCACTGAGTTTTTTTCAAAGAGGGAACAAGCACTGTTGCCGATTTCACTTTTACTCTCACACCCAGGAGGAAAGAAAGGCTACCTTAATGCTTCATACTGCCCAGTGAGTTTTTCAAGTTGGCTTCTTTCACAGGGAACTGTCAGAGGATTTCACCTCAGGGATTCTGAGCTTACAGAGATGAATTCATGTTTAAGTAGAAGTGAAAACAGGGAGGAAAAGCTAGCACTCAGAACAATTTGGACTCT
Source organism: Cnephaeus nilssonii (assembly GCF_951640355.1). Classification (NCBI taxonomy): domain Eukaryota; kingdom Metazoa; phylum Chordata; class Mammalia; order Chiroptera; family Vespertilionidae; genus Cnephaeus; species Cnephaeus nilssonii. The sequence goes on from NC_137092.1 coordinate 22,413,684, forward strand.
ATGGAAATTAGATTTTCTATGCCTGTAACTTTACTCCTTATTTGTTGTTGTTAGTTTTCACCTGAACATATTTTTCCATTGATTTTTAGAGAGTGGAAGGGAGAGAGAGACACACAGAGAAAGAGAAACATCAATGTAAGAGAGACACATCGGTTGGTTGCCTCCTGTGCCCTGACCAGCGCCAGGGATTGAGCCTGCAATCTAGGTACGTGCTTTTGACTGGAATCGAACCTAGGATCTTTCCGTCTGCAGGCTGACTCTCTATCCACTAAACCAAACTGGCTAGGGCTTAAGTTATTCTTAAGGCTTAAGAGCTTAAGGACATGCAAAGCTGTCATCTTTAAAACACAGCTAATTTTCCAAACTGAAGAATATTGTGAAAGGCATTATTTCAACATTTTTTTGTGAAATAGAATAAGTTCATGCTTCCCATCTGTTTCACTTAGATTGAATGTGGTGGAATTGAACTTTGTAGAGGAGAGAAACAGGTTGTTCAAATGAGTGACAGAGCCAGTCTTGTGCTTCACATAGTACCCACTCTGAACATGCCTGCTTGCTTACAGTCTTAGCTGCTCCTCAAATTGGGAAAGGATTTGGTTCAGGCATATAAGACTACTTGAACTCAGTAATGCAACAAGTGTATTTAGCCCCTGACTAACTCAGAAGACTATAACCAGTGAGAGTTATTTCTTTATAATTCTTTCTCCTCTCAGGAAGTCATCTTTGAGTTGTTGATACAATAATAATGACTAACAAGCAATTGCTATGGGTTGTCCAGGCACTAATTTTAGCAAAGTGCATGTGGTAATGTCATTCATTTTTAACAACTCTGTAAGTTAAGTAACAGTGTTCTTATTTTATTTTTCATTATGAGGAGACAGGCCCAGAATGGTTAGACATTAAATCACTTTCACAAGTCCCGCAGTAGGGGATACAGCAGGCATTCAGGCCAGGCATTCACAATCGGAGCACATACCCTTAATCCCTCTGCTACAGCTGAGTCTATAGTTAGAATAAGAAGGTGAATTTAGAAGCCCTTTCTTAAGTGGAGAATTAGCTGGAAAAGGAAAACCATATGCAGATACTGATTAATGTTATTATTTGATATACGTTGTTTTAAGTGAAGACTACCATTTGAAGCTGCAAAGAGTTGTACCCTAGCTGGTTTGGCTCAGTGGATAGAGTGTTGGCCTGTGGACTGAAGGGTCCCAGGTTCGATTCCAGCCAAGGGCACATGCCCGGGTTGTGGGCTGGATCCCCCCCAGTAGGGGGCGTCTGGGAGGCAGCCAATCGATGATTCTCTCTCATTGATGTTTCTATCTCTCTATCCCTCTCGCTTCCTCTCTGAAATCAATAAAAAAAATTAAAATAAAATAAAAATACTAAAAAAAAGGTGTAATATGATGTGGTGGTGGGCAGCTGGTGGCAGTGCAGGGTGGGCTGGCTTCCTGTAGCTACTTGGGGGTTTGTTCAGGTGATAAACAATGCCATTTGGTATTGGAGGTTTTGACTTCCTGTATAGAAGCACACAGTGCTAAGTAGAAAGGTTTCTGAATGCTCTTGCTTTTACTTCTAATAATTGCTACTAACCATCAGGAGAGACTGCTTTATTTCTAGGGGGCTGTTGATGATAATATAGCACAATGCTCTAATGTCACTACCAATTACAAAACAAAAGGGCAGTATATCAGACTTAGCCCAGGTGAAAGTGTGTGTGTTTCTAATTTTTTTTTCATTAAAGGGTTGTGATTTTTGCTTTTATTTATGGTTTGGCTGAAGTATAAAGGTTAGGCTTTATAAACGGTGCATGTGTAGTGGTGTGAATTTGTGTATAAGGTTAGCCTTAATTGCTCTAATGTATGTAAATGGCTTAAGATCGTGATTAATTTCTTATAATTATGTAGGACAGCTGGGTTCAGCTGTTTGGTTTTTCTGCCCACATGGTATAGGCTGCAGTCACATGTGTGGCTGTATTCAGTTAGCATCTTAACTGGAACTATAATGCCCTTGATGGTTTCACTTCTGTGTCTGGCACCTCAGCTGGGGTGCCATATCTCTTATCATTCAAGCGTCTGCCCTAAGCTGCTTGGTTCAATCCCAAGTGGAAGCTGTTAGGTCTCTTAAGGCCTAAGCCCAGAACCGACACAGTTACTTCCACAGCATTCTGTTGGTCAAAGCAAGTTACAAAGCTAGCTCAGATTCAGGGGAAGATTCTACCACTTAATGGCAGGAGTTGTTTGTTGGTGTCTATCTACAAAGACAATCAAAAACTCTTAATTAAATTCAGTTCTTACCTCTTATGCTCACCAAACCTTCAGAGGTTTGCTGAAACCAACAATTAACAAAAAAATTTATAAAAGGGCCCTTGTAATTCCTACTTAGAATCTAGGGCAGGGAGCTTGTGTGAGTAAATATGATCATATACTAGTTATATAATAAATTCCATCTCCTTTGCCACATTGCCTTTGTCAGTGGCCCTCTCGTTGAAATGTTCATACTGATCGTTTTCCTTATGGTACTTTACACTCCTAAGGTATGTTATGCTCCATTTATGTGGTAAGCACTTGATTTGACTATCGAATTGGAAACAAAAAAAGGTTATTACTGAAGCTTTCACTTTTAGTTAATCTGAGCAAAGGTTTGGATTTCTTCTCTGTGACCTTAGGAGTAGTGTGAGGTGTCACTTGACTGGAGGGAGACTCAAGGGACATTGCTACCAATGAGGCCTGGAATCTCACTGGTAGCTTGGGAGCCCATAGTAAGGTAGTGAGCATTGGGCCAGTTGTTCTCGTGTTCCTCAGAAGCCACACACACTGAATTTTATCACACGACTAGAGGCCAGATGCACGAAATTTGTGCAAGGGGCTCAGCCCTTGCAGCCGCGACGGCTTGCCTCAGCCAGCACAGCCCCGGCTTTGTCCGGAAGATCGTCCGGAAGGTCGTTTGGCTGTCTGGTCTAATTAGCATATTACGCTTTTATTATTATAGATTATTATAGGTAGATGACTTAGAGACCTCTGCACCAATGTGTTTTTCTATCTATATTTCTCCAGACATCAGCCAGATTCTTGAACAGAGGACTTTATAGTAGGACCTCACTTCTGTGTTATCTATCACTCTTCTCTCAAACAACTTAACAGTCCTAAGTTTATCATCCATGTAGGATGATGTATGTGTGTGTAGAATGAAAGTAAATAGAGCCTCCCCAGCAAGCCTCATTGAGGTGATAGAACCGAGAGTGAAACCAGGGTTCAGTAGGAAAATTCCTTATAAAGGTCTACCTTCCAGAACTCGAATCTGGGAGTTTATGCCAACTTTTAGTGTGAAGACTACCATTTGCACTGCCTCTTTTCTATTTAACATTTTTTGAGTTATGTTATTACCTTGAGTTTATTTGTTCTTTGAGGTGGGCTCTGTTCCACATAACAGAAACATGAAGATAAATGACCATACTATAACTGGGCAGTGTTACACTGTTAGAGGCATTTACAAGAGGAGGTGAGGGCATGAAATAGAGCTGGAATGCAGGTCAAGTTTTCATGAATAATTTGGAATATACCCAGTGATATTGCTTTAATTTCCTTAATATTTGAAATGGGCATCTTAGAAACCCAGTTTGTAGATGGTATAGTATGCTGCTATCTCAAAGAAGATAATATACCATGGAAAGCCTGTCTTGAGCACTCTCCCTCTCAAGGATACAGGAGTAAAGTATACCATCATTAAAAGATGGAATTAATCCATATCATACATTTTTTTCTGGAAGAGGAATCTTGCAAACTCTATTTTATTTTATTTTTTGTTAATCCTCACTCGAGGATATTTTTCCATTGATTTTTAGGGAGAGTAGAAGAGAGAGGGAAAGACGGAGAGAAACTGATGTGAGAGAAATACATCGATTGGTTGCCTCCTGCACATTCCCCAACCAGGGCCCAGGTGCGGAGGGGAGGGGGAGCCTGCAACCAAGGTCCATGCCCTTGCCAGAATTGAACCCAGGACCCTTTGGTCTGCAGGCCGACACTCTAGCCTCTAAGCAAAACCGACTAGGGCAAACTCAAACTTTTGTAGAAATTACACTATAATTTCTACTAGTACATTGTCAATTTCTTAAATATCTTTGTGTTTTCTGAAATGTCAGTAGCAATAGTGTAGGTAAAGAAGTAGATTGCCAAAAAAAGGGAGGACAGCTGATTATGGATAGCCAACGCCACTTGATACATACTCATTTAGGTTGAAGCTGAGAAGAGAGTGATGCCTAGCCACGAGATTGGCTGAAGCCATGTAGGGGAGGGCTTTAATGCCTTGCTAAGGAATTTGTGGAAATCAAATGTGGTATGTGATTAGAAAACTGGTTTTGCTGCATTATCTAGTCTGTATTGGAGAACCTGGTGGCCCAGAAGGCCGTTTTTCAGTGATCAAGTAGAAGGTGATAAGCACTAAGTTAAATTGGCGGCTGTGGGGATGAAGGACAGTTGGAGAGAACAGTGCCAAATTGTGTGTGATATTATTCTACCCCGATCTGATGACATCTCAGCATAAAAACTTGCTTAGTCTCTTTTTTAAACCTGCCCTGCCTGCTAATCTGCAGTGGTAAAGAGTGAAATAATCTGACAGTTGAACTCTTCAGTTCACTTGATAGAAACTTCCAGTTGAATGGATGAATTGTTTGCAGCCCTAAATTGATGAATGTGTTCTTCTGAAGCCTTTTCCAAAGGTTAATAAGGTTGCAGAACTTAAAAGCACACACTCAGATTGCAGAATTGGACAATTTGTTTTGTATGAATTTTGAAGCTGCTAGAAGTTTCTATATTAGTAATTTAAAAAAACAGCTCAGTATTCCTAACCATTATTCTAAATGTTTACATATGATATATTTATATAGCATGAGGGAATTCCTATTACTATAAATGAAATGAGCAGCATCATTAGAAGTTTATGGGTTAACCAGACTTTCGTTCTGAAGAATGTTTTATGGCAAGTGAAAGGCTGTTGAACCGACGCCTTTTCTAAAACTGTACCAGGGCTGTAGGGAGTTGTAGCTGGAGGTGCTGAGGAAGCGATTGGTGACACAGCGAGGTTTCCGTGTTCCCTTTCATCACTGCAGCGAGAAATGTGTACTGTTGTACAAATAACTGAAGAAGTTGTGTGGTTCAGGTTGTATTGGGACTAGCAAAAGTCTGCAACCTGTTCTCCTAGCATTGCTGTTATCAGTATTCACAGGGAACTGTTTTACTGAATGTCACACCAAACTTGACAGCTGTCACAATTACATTTTGGATGCACTGGAATTGCCTTTGTTTCAGCTAATAGTGTTACATACTCCCTGGGAAATGATGATGATGAAACAAGACAGGTGGCTGGAGATAATTAGAACTTGAATTTGACTCTGATTTTTCTACTTCTTGAAAACTAACATGAAAAGAATAGTTGGTCAATCACTAAGAAGACACTGCATGTCAGCAGGCTGACCTCAAAGTGCTTCTTAGAACACATTTGCTCGACTAGACTGTTGGGGATGTGTTTCAGCTGTTGTTAGGGGAACAGTCAGTCTCCAGTTGGGGTGGATGTGCTTCAGGCGGAATCATTTGCCTAAAAATGATAAAACCTTTTGTATTGGTTTTATTTCTTCGATTAATGGTTTATGTTGTTGAATGAATTGGTGAGGCGACACCCTGTTATCTTCTTGTCATCTTTGTCTTAGCCCAATACTGGGCTGTCTGTAAGCACACAGAGAGCAAGCTTGTGCATGATTTCAAATGACCCTGTGGGGTAGAAAGCAACCTGTCAGCATGCAAATGAGACTGGATTGTATGCTCTTGACACCCTTACACAGATCTTGTATCTGGAATATTTTAGTTTGAGAATTGACTGAATGTGGTTGGCCCCAACTGCAAGTAGCACTTCTTTATTCTGTGGCATCAGTGTTTTTGTTATGTGTTTGATCAGTCCAGACTTAATCGTGTTGCTATAGTACCAGGTTTCATTAGTGTTCCAGTCATGTTTCACTTATAGCCAGATGGTATAGGGATGTTTTTCCTTTACTTAGTTTATCCAGATTTGGTTATCTATATTTTATAGAGATTTTAATTTTGAAAAATAATTAGTGGAAGGCTGATTAAGTAGAGATGTGTTTGGGTGTTGTATGTAAATACATGGTCAGCAGATATGACACGTATCATATGAAAGATATTACTCTGGGAACTTGGATTCGGAGGAGTTATTTGTCTCCTCTGTACTCTCATTGGCATTTTTAGGAGTTCCTGTCTTACAGTGTGTCATAAAACTTACCTTCAGAGAAGAGAAGAACTGGAAAGCTACCAAATATTGGTGGTTTGGATGTTCAAAACTCCTTTATGGATTTTGAAAGGTAAAAATGAAAGTTATGTTATACAATTCTTTTTTCTTGTTAATCCTCACCTGAGGATATTCTTTCCATTGATTCATACAGAGAGTGGGAGGGAGGAAGGGATGGAGGGAGAAAGAAACATCTGTGTGAGAATTGGTTGCCTACCTCTCATGCCCCAACTGGGGTGGGAATCGAACCTGCAACCCAGCCCTTGAACAGGAATAGAACCCCAAGACCCTTTGGTTCGAGGGCCGATACTCTACCATGAGCCACACTGGCCAGGGCAGATTTACTCAATTCTTAATGTTTTAACTTTCGTTGTGTTTTTCCTCATTGTTTTGGTTTTTAGGAATTCGTAGCTGTTCAAATGGCTCCTAGATGGCTCTGCATCTTATAAAGCAGTATTTGCTTTTAAATTTTAACTATACCTAGTTCTTAACTATTAAGTTTTTCCCCAGACTAGTTAATTTTAAGTTATTAGGTCTTCTCAAGCATAGGATTAGCAAGGTGTAATGTATTTGAGGTTTGCAAAAGTTTCAAAGGGAAGGACAGGATTTCTGATTGAATTTTGCTTTATACTTGGGCTTGCAGGAATTGTGGGAGGTGCTTCAGTGAAGAAATGGACCAGTGTGTATAATCATGGAGTCTCCTTGCTAACCATCACCACCTGCTCTCCCTGATACGTGAGAGAGAGTGGGTCTGGGGAGAAGGAAAGAGGTCAACATGAAGCTGAAGCAGCGAGTCGTGTTGTTAGCAATTCTCCTTGTCATCTTTATCTTCACCAAAGTTTTCCTGATTGACAACTTAGATTCATCGGCTGCCAACCGGGAGGACCAGAGGGCTTTTCACCGAATGATAGCTGGCTTGCGGGTGGAGCTGGCATCCAAGCTGGACCACACCTTGCAGTCTCCCTGGGAGATTGCAGCCCAGTGGGTGGTTCCCCGGGAAGTGTATCCTGACGAGGCACCAGAGCTGGGGGCAATCATGCATGCCATGGCCACCAAAAAAATCATTAAAGCTGATGTGGGTTACAAAGGGACACAACTGAAAGCCTTACTGATACTTGAAGGAGGACAGAAAGTTGTCTTCAAACCTAAGCGGTAAGTCTTTATCTTAGAAGTTACATGTGCTAGTTGGTTGATGCGTGTAATTTGGGATTGTGTAAGAGGGGTCATCTCCTTCTCTTGGTTTTCTCTTCAGTAAAATGAGAGGGGTAGACTGGAAGATCTCCGAAGTCTTTTCTAGGTCTTAATGTTCTATGAGTCTTTGAGTAGGGGAAATTCTAGGAACATAATTTGGTTCCATATAAGACAAATTTTTTACAGTTAGAGCTGTCCTTCTAAATTAATCAAGTATCTACTATGTTCCAGATGTTAGAGATACAAAATGAGTTGGTTAGGAAATAAGCCACTTGTCACCAAAACTGTGCAGTTAGAGACTAGATAACTACATGTTTTAGAGAAGGAGTTACCCAGAGCTGGAGTGGGTTTTGGATCAATGACTAAGGTCCCTCTTAGCGCTGAAGCTATAATTCTTTCACCTGGGTTTTCTTCTTGCTTTAATTTTAATGAATAGACTTTTTTCCAATCCTCATTCGAGGATATTTTTCCCAGTGATTTTTAGAGAGAGAGGAAGGGAGGGGAAGAGACAGAGAGAAACATTGATATGAGAGAGACCCATTGACCCTTCAGTCCAAGGGCCAGTGCTCTCCAAGCATGTCAAACTCACAGCCAGTAGACTGCATGCCTCATTTATAAATGCAGCCCACTGGCTGCGAGTTTGACATGCTTGCAATCACTGCGCCAAGCCAGCTAGGGCTAGACTTTTATTTATTTTTTAAGCAGTTTTATGTTTACAGAAAAATCGAGGGTGAAGTACAGAGAGCTCCTATGTATTCCCTCTCCCCAGTTTCTCATATTATTATCTTGCATTTGTGTAGTACATTTGTTATAATTGATAAGCCAGTATTTATTAACTACTGTCCACACTTTACATTAAGGTTCACTTTGTGTTTTATATTCTGTGGGTTTTGATAAACATATAATGACAAGTATTCACCATTACAGTATCATACGGAATAGCTCCCCTGCCCTAAACATTCCCTGTGTTCCACCTATTCATCCCTCCCTCCCCCTCTCCTTCCTCTCTCCCTCTCCTTAGCCCCTGACAACCACTGATCTTTCTACTGTCTCCATAGGTTTGCCTTTCCCAGAACCCCATATAGTTGGAATCAGACCTTTTGTAGCCTTTTCAGATTGGTTTCTCTCACTTAGCATTATGCATTTAAGGTTTCTGTCTTTTTTAAAATATATTTTTATTGATTTCAGAGAGGGAGAGAGAGACAGAAACATCAATGATGAGACAGAATCACCGATTGGCTGCCCCTCCTGCCCCCCGCCACAAGCCCCCACCAGGGATCCAGCCCGAAACCCCAGGCACGTGCCCCAACCAGGAATCTAACCGTGACAACCTGGTTCATAGGTGGATGCTCAACCACTGAGCCACACTAGCTGGGTTCTCTGTGTCTTTCTGTGGCTTGACAGCTCATTTCTTTTTATTGCTGAATAATATTCCATTGTCTGTATGTATCACAGTTTGTTTATTCATTTCACCTACTGAAGGACATTGTGGTGCTTCCAAGTTTTGGAAGTTATGAAAAAAGCTGCTACCAACATTTGTGTGTAGGTTTTTGTGTAGTTGTAAGTTTTTAGCTCATTTGAGTAAATACCAAGGAGCACAATTGCTGAATCATATGGTAAGAATATATTTAATTTTGTAAGAAACTGTCTTCCAAAGTGTCTGTACCATTTTACATGCCCACCAGCAATGAATGAAATTTCCTGTTGCACCACATCACCCTCACCAGCATTTGGTATCTGTGTTTTGGATTTTGGCTATTCTCTTAGGTCAGTGGTCGGCAAACTCATTAGTCAGCGGAGCCAAATATCAACAGTACAACGATTGAAATTTCTTTTGAGAGCCGAAAACTGACTTCTGCGCATGGGCCACGAAGTTTCAACGTGATATTTTGTGGAAGAGCCACACTCAAGGGGCCAAAGAACCGCATGTGGCTCGCGAGCCGTAGTTTGCTGACCACTGTCTTAGGTGTACAGTGATATCTCATTGTTCCTTTTACCTGCATTAAGCAGAAAACAGGGCCATTTTAGTTACCTTGGTCTAAACTTGAACTGGAGAGTGGACTGTCTGTTGTTAAACAGCGACCCCTTTGGACTTCTGTAAGGATCTATGGAGATAATTTGTGTGTCAGTTCTGTAGTATAATTTTTTTGAAAAATTTTCTGCAAATATACTAGTATGAATTTGAAATAGGTTAACATGGTAATTCATACTCCTTTGCCAGGAATTAGTAAGGGGTGAATTTTCTCAAAGTTGGTAATATCTAAAATTTTCTGTGTACTAACTTTTCCCCCCACTTCTCAAAGGAGCTTTTGAAAGAATTAAAACACATACTTTGGGTCTCTTGCTGGAGTAGGAGAAGAAATACGGGGTAAAGATATACATAACTCAACTGTGAGCAGAGTAGTTGGCCTTGTGCCTTCATTATCCAACTCTCAGTATATAATAGGCAGCCAGAGAACTAATATATTGGGATCCCAGAAACTGAAGAGATCTGCATTTACCTGGAACTGGGAAGCATGACATATGGAAGGTGTGGGAATTAGGAAAGCTTACAAATGCAGTAGACTTTCGGCGAACACAAGTCTGATTGGCAGGTAATAAGGAAAGAGTATAGTTATATGGGCCTTGGGGCCTAATTTCCAATGACTGCACACTGTTTGCCAGGCGTTGCACCAACTACATTTGTATCTGTTAATGTCTCTACCCTTCTTCACAACTGGGAGCAGTCATAGTACTTGTTTCCAGAATAAGAAACTGAGGCTTAGGGGCAGTAACTAACTTGACAAGGTCACCCTGCAGCAATGAATGGAGTTGGCGTTTGGCTCTGTTGGAGTGTGAGCAGCTGGTGGTGTGCTGCACATGTAATTCTCTTGTTTGTTTGCCTTCCTGTAAGTGTAATGACGTGGCACACCCATCATCAAAAATCGCTAGCTTAGTTTTGAAATGTGGTCTTTGACCTCTTGGTTTTGTAGCCTGAGAGATAAGCAAATAGATGAGTCGTGGGCATTTTTAAATAAGAGGATATCCTCTCCACACCCACTGTTTGTATACCAGAGAATTGAGAGTGAGATGGGACAGCAGGAAGTGTAGAAGTCAGGTAGTCGGTGTGTGCAGTATTAGTACCAGTCCAGGTGCTTTGCAGGTACGCCTGGGTGTTTAGACAAGGTACTAATATAAGTGGAGGGGGAGGAGCCTGGCTGGTGACTAGGGGAGGTGGTCTCAGATAAATGCGTAAACTAACCTTAGTCACTATTGCTTCATCTCATATCTCGTATAATCTTCTCATTGTCTTCCTCTTCCAGACCATGCTGAACACTTTTATTCTTCCCCCAGTACCCATATTATCCCTGTGCTGCCCAGCTTCCAACATCCAGGGACTTCCCATTGCTCACTAGACCAAATCAGTGTCCACAGCCTAATAGGCCCCTCGCAGTCTCGTCCTCCTCTCTGCACCCAACTTTTTATTTCTGTCAGACTGGTCCCCTTCTCCTCACCACCTCCTGAAGAGCCTGTGTCCACCCCCAGCTCCAGGGGACTGTCCTCCCCCACCCAGCAAGCTGTATGGGCCCCTGCAGTGGCGATAGTGCTCTGAGTCCCAGCACACACTGACCTGTGCTGACTCCACCTGGCACCGTCGCAGACCGGGGAAGGTGGCTGTACGGTTAAGTGCTCGTAGAAATTGATTCCAGTCCTGAAGGACCCAGCACATGATACTGTGACCCCGGGGACTTCAGAGACTACTTAGTCCTCGTGTAAGTGCAAATTAATGTCCTTGGTCAGACTCTAATGCCCTTCACCAGAGGGTAGGAGTGATTTATTAGCTGTTACTGTATGAATTTTGCTGCTCTGTCAGGGACTTAAGATGGATCACTGTGCTGAGAGGAGGAGCTGGGTCCTCACTGCTAATGGAGACTTGCCCCTTTCTGTACAGCCCTTTGTGGTTCTGGCTTTGCTGGAGCCTGCTTGTCCATGTCCTGCTCTCAGAGGTGGGGGATGGAAGATAGATGATATGTAGGACCACAGTGACGCTTTTATTTACACATTTTGCCTCATATTATAAAAGTGATTTTTTTCTCAATGTAGCTGTCTCCATTCTGGAAGTAAATTGATTGTCACAGGCACATACTGTAGTTATAGTGAGGACAAGATGGCAGGGGCCGGGGAGTGGGTAGAAGTGAGGGAGTGGTCTTAGGGAGTGCTGAAGGGGGCGCTGGAGCTCAGCTTATCCAGCTACTGGTTTCATGGGGGCCAGAAATGAGACCCAGAGTTCTGACACCACATTTCACACACCTGAAACATGAGCTAAGGGTTTGGACTTTCTGACTCCTATAATGCTCTTTCCTTCTGATTCTTAGTCCTTTCTTTCCCCTTCCCTCCCTGCCTTCTTCTCCAGCCCATTTGCAGAGTTCCTGGGTTCCTCTGGTCTTACCTTTCCCTTGGAACAGCCTCTGATTCACTAAGAGGAATAGACTGCTCATCACCACATGTGTTCCTGTGGCTCCACTGGACTCAAAAATGAAGTATCCAAGGACTGCCCCCCAGTTTTACTGCAGCCTACAGCTGTAGTGGGGAGAGAGGTGCTTGAAGTGACAGCTTTGGCTTCAGTTCCATTTTAAAACGGAGACTTTTAATTAGGAGGGAGCCAGTATAATCCTAGGTAGCCGAAACAATGCTTTGACACTAGAAACAAAAAAATCCATTTGAGTATATTGACACTGCTAAGGAGAAGCTGGTTTCCAGCAAGGTGCTGATACATGGCTGTCTTCTAGCATGTGTTTCATCACTTTGCCTTGATAAATGTGTTTCGTGGACATGCTTTCACTTTATATTCCACAGTCATTATGTTGAAGGTCATGCCTTTTCTAGTACCATTTCCCACTTCCCCACATTCTTGTCAGCTTTGCAGATCCATGTGTCCTCAGCAGAGCAACTCTGCTTCAATCTCAGTTTATTTCTAGTTGACAGTTCCCTGTATAGCTAATAGGTCTCCTTTTGAAACAGGAAATGTAGGTGAACAGTAGAGTGAAATGTAGGTGAGTTAGGTGTCTTTTTCTTCTCAATTAAAGGTTTAAATTGTATCTATTTTTATGATTAGTGGAGAGAAATATGCCAGTTTTCATTATCCTGTGTTTGTCATGCATACGATGTAGAATGGTGTTTGAGGTGACACAGATCTTAGAAATTGCCTCTTAATCAAGCCCCTGGTGTTGTAGGTAAGGAATGTAAGGTCCAGAGAAAAGGGTTTTGCTCAGGCAGGTAGCTCTTACTCCAGTCCAGTGTTTCTTCTGCTGTATCATCATAAACATAAAGAGAAACAGACCAGCTCTTTTCAAATGCACCTTTGCCTACTTATTAACAGAAAAAGGTGTATCGGGACCATTTCCCAAGAAATTTAAACTTCTCTTACAAGCCTTTTGCGATAGCCAAACAACTACAGACCTTACCACTATTGTGGAGATACAAAGATGGTCCTTGCCCTCCAGAAAATTACCTTGTAGTTTGAAAGTCTTTTCGATGGGGTAAAAAAATAACATCTTCTGAGTTTTATTAATAGAATGATTGCTGCGGTAGAGAGAGAACATTGGTTTCTTCTCCACTTCATCCTCGCCCTGTCTACCAGTGACTCGTGTCATCCACGATTGTCTCAGCGTTGACAGGGAAGGTGTTATGGAGCAGAACCAGGCTTGCCGAAGTATCTGTGCACTGGCCCTGGTGCTGGCACCTGTGGTACTGATGTATTCATGTCTCCATCTGTGCTTCCCATTCTCTCTGCAGGTATAACCGAGACTACGTGGTAGAAGGCGAACCCTACGCTGGTTATGACAGACACAATGCAGAGGTGGCAGCCTTTCACTTGGACAGGTATGTGTGTAATCACAGTGGTTTACTTGCATTATTTCCTTTAAAGGCTGTGACACTAATAACTTTGACTTGTTACCTACTTTGGAGATCTGATTGACTAATTCCGTGAAATTTGTATGAGTCCCTCATAATTCAGGTGGTACTAGGAATACCAAAATACATTTCTTTCTTTTTTCCCCCCATATATTTTTATTGATTTCAGAGAGGAAGGGAGAGGGAGAGAGAGATAGAAACATCAATGATGACAGAGAATCATTGATCGGCTGCCTCCTTCAGGCCCCCTACTCTAGGGATCAAGCCTGCAACCCGGGCATGTGCCCTGACCAGGAATTGAACTGTGACCTCCTGGTTCATAGGTTGATGCTCAACCACTGAGCTACACCAACCAGGCCCAAAGTACATTTCTTAACTCCAGGCTTTTTTGGGTTATTTCATTCTGGTCTGTCCTCTGTCATTATCATGAATGAAGATGTTACTGATAAATAAAATGGCAGGATGAAAACCAAGATTTGAACTCAGATCTCTAATTTGAACTGGTCATTTATTGAGCCTGTCAACACTGTTTTGTTTTTAAGGAAGTAATACTGACTTATCCCCATTTGCTAGAAACATAGAGCATGACGTATATAATGAATGTTATTGTCCTTTATATAAAACTAGAGGCCCGGTGCAGCCTGGCCTGCACCCTCTCCAATCTGGGATCCCTCTCACAATCCAGGACTGCTGGCTCCCAACTGCTCGCCTGCCTGCCTTCCTGATTGCCCCTAACCGCTTCTGCCTGCCAGCCTGATCACCCCCTAACCACTCCGCTGCCAGCCTGATTGATGCCTAACTGCTCCCCTGCCAGCCTGTTTGCCCCCAGCTTCCCTCCTCTGCTGGCCTGGTCACCCCTAACTGCCCTCCCCTGCAGGGTTGATCGCCTCCAACTGCCCTCCCTTGCAGGCCCGGTCCCTCTCAACTGCCCTCCCTTGCAGGCCTGGTGCCTCCCAACTGCCCTCCCCTGCTGGCCATCTTGTGGTGGCCATCTTATGTCCACATGGGGGCAGGATCTTTGACCACATGGGGGCAGCCATATTGTGTGTTCGAGTGATGGTCAATCTGCATATTACTCTTTTATTAAATAGGATAGAGGCCTGGTGCAGGGGTGGGGGCCAGCTGGTTTGCCCTGAAGGGTGTCCTGGATCAGGATGGGGGGTTCCCTTGGGGCGTGGGGCGGCCTGAGCGAGGGGCCTGTGGTGGTTTGCAGGCCAGCCATGCCCCCTGGCAACCCAAGCGGAGGCCCTGGTATCTGGAATTTATTTACCTTCTACAATTGAAACTTTGTAGCCTGGAGCGGAGCCAAGCCTCCTGCTCGCTCCATGGCAGGCAGCCATTTCTGTTGGGGTTAATTCACCTTCTATAATTGAAACTTTGTAGCCTGGAGTGGAGGCCTAGGCCGGCCAGGGCAGGTGGAAAGCTTGGCTTCCTCTATTGCTGGGAGCAACCCTGGCCTGCTCTCTCCAGCTCCATGGCTGCCGTCATTTCTGTTTGGATTTGTTTACCTTCTATAATTGAAACTTTGTAGCTTGAGTGGAGGCTTAGGCCGGCAAAGGCAGGCGGAAAGCTTGGCTTCCTCTGTTGCCTGGAAAACCTTGCTCTCTGTGGCTGTAGCCATCTTGGTTGGGTTTATTTGCACACTCGCTCTGATTGGCTGGTGGGCGTGGCTTTGTGGGTGTAGCAAAGGTACAGTCAATTTGCATATTACTCTTTTATTAGGTAGGATATGCACAGCTTCAATAACCCTAATAATTCCAAAGGAAAAATAATAGACATGAATTCTATATGTATAAGTTAGCTAGGGAAATTAACATTTTTTTCAGCAGGAACCTTGTGAATGAACTGTCTAGTATCCCAGTTGCTCTTCTGATCAGCTCATTCATCAGGCACGTGGACAGATTTGTAAAGAAATATTCACAATGTTTTAAAAAAAATTTTTTTAATATATATTTTATTGATTTTTTTTAGAGAGAGGAAGGGAGAAGGATAGAGAGTTAGAAACATTGATGAGAGAGAAACACCAATCAGCTGCCTCCTGCACATCTCCTACTGGGGATGTGCCCACAACCAAGGTACATGCCCTTGACCGGAATCGAAACTGGGACCTTTCAGTCCACAGGCCGATGCTCTATCCACTGAGCCAAACCGGTTAGGGCCACAATGTTTTTTAAATGTAGCTGTAAGGAAATTGGAAGAAAATGAAGGTAAATTTTTGTCTTTTTTTGGATTAGGAAGGATTTTCTAAGAATAAGAGTTGATAGTCTTAAAAAATGACAAAGAAAAAGCTCAGTAGACTGAACTAAATTAAAGAATTAACTCACATGTCAAGAAACATCAAACAAAATTTAAATGCGAACAAACCAGGAGGAAATACTTGAATCTAATGTAATCTAAGCATTAATAGCCTTAATATATAAATATTTATACAAATCTATACATATACTCAAATTCTAGTAGAAAATCGTCTAAGGACACAGTTGATGGAATAGAAATTACTGATTGCTAATGAATATAGGGTTGGGGGCTCATTCTTAACAGTAATACAAAAAGTCCAGTTGAAACAATGAGATGCTATTTTCTCCTGCTGAAAATGGCAGAAATTAAAAAAACACAGACTTCATTGGCAGGAATTCATTGAGATTCAGATGCTGCCTCTGGCAGTAATTGGTTCAATCAAGAACTCTGGCCTTATGTGTCAAAAAACTTACTTGCGCCGAAACTGGTTTGGCTCAGTGGATAGAGCGTCGGCCTGCGGACTGAAAGGTCCCAGGTTCGATTCCAGTCAAGGGCATGTACCTTGGTTGCGGGCACATCCCCAGTAGGGGGTGTGCAGGAGGCAGCTGACCGATGTTTCTCTCTCATCGATGTTTCTAACTCTCTATCCCTCCCTTCCTCTCTGTAAAAAATCAATAAAATATATTTAAAAAAACAACTTACTTGCATCAAAGGGTATGAATATTATCTAAGGTATTTCTAGGAAGGACCATGGAGAAATAATTAGAAATTCAAAGATACATATACCACAATCTTAGCTGTAGCTGGTAGCAATCTAAGAAACATCTAATGCCATGGAAAAGGTTAAAATGTTTTGTTCACAATCCCATGAATTTTCACTGCTTCTTTTAAGAACTAATGGGAAAGAGTTGGGTAAGTCCTACTCATCACTTGATGGTACACTAGAATTAGTCTTTCCAATACGTCATTTGTTTCCCAATTTTCTTCATCCCCAAACCCCTCCCTGTGTCCCTATTGATGTACACCAGCAGTGCGTGAAGGTCATTTTCTCACATCCATACCAATCCTATTTAATAAAAAGGAATATGCTAATTGACCATCACTCTCACAAAATGGATGCACCCACAGCTGAGGCCAAGTTCCCTTAAGGAGCCTTAACGAGCAATCAGGGACCTGAGGCTACGCCCCCCTCCCCGCCCCCATGGGACTTGACAGGGGATCTCAGGCTGCGCCTCCCACCCAGCAGGGCTTGACAGGGGACCTCAAGGTGCACTTCCCGTCCTGGTGCTGGGCTAGGTGACCTCAGGCTGCTCCCCCCACCCCAGCGCCAGGCCGGGGAACCCCAGGATGCACCCCCTGCCCAGCGGGGCTTGACAGGGGACCTCAGGCCGCGTCCCCCTCCCCAGCACTGGGCCAGGGGACCTGAGGCTGCGCCCCCCTGCCTGGCTGGGCTTGACAGGGGACCTCAGGCTGTGCCCCCCACCCAGCGGGGCTTGACGGGGGACCTCAAGGTGCACCCCCAGAGCTGGGTCGGGGGACCTCAGGCTGCGCCCCTGCCCAGCGGGGCTTGACGGGGGGCCTCAGGCTATGCCCCCCTGCTGGTGGGGCTTGACGGGGGACCTGAGGCTGCGCCCCCCTCCCGGTGCCGGGCCAGGGGACCTGAGGCTGCGCCCCCCTGCCTGGCGGGGCTTGACAGGGGACCTCAGGCCATGCCCCCCACCCAGCGGGGCTTGACAGGGGATCTCAGGCCGTGTCCCCCACCCGGCAGGGCTTGACGGAGGACCTCAAGGCACGACCCCCGCCCTGGTCTGGGCTGGGGGACCTCAGGCCACGCTGGCACCAGGCCAGGGGACCTGAGGCTACACCCCCTGCCTGGCAGGGCTTGACAAGGGTGGGACTGGCCGGGTCTGGATCTAGCCCAATGGGGGGGGGGGGGCGGCCGAGTCTGGGTCTCACGCGATTTTGAGGTGCATGTTGGTAGGCGGGGACTTGACTCTGGGTCCCGTGGTGAGCCCCAGACTCTGACAGGAGGAAGGTTTTCATATACGTTTTACTAATTTTCTTTCATCTCTGACACTTCTATTATAGAGAAAGGGCAAATAGCAATATTAAATTATTTCCTCTAATTAATCCCCTTTTAATGTGCACGAATTTCGTGCACCGGGTCACTAGTACTTTATATTATCCAACATATCAGTTTTTGTTCATCTAACATATGTAAAGTGGTATTTTATTTTGTAATTCCCCAATTATTGGCAAAATTTAGTATTTTCTTATCTTTTCACAGCACATCACCCCCTTAATTTAGAGTAGTCTTTGTACAGTAATCATTACTTTTGATGTTAATTAAATATGATAATGTTTCCATTTATGACTTGTGCTTTGGGAGGTCCTTTCCTACCTCAAAATCTGAAAACTATTCTCTGGCCAGTCACCCGGCCCCTTCTGTTAACTGCCACCTCTGTGACTTGTCTCCTCGGCACTAAGCTGGCTGCTGTTCTTTGGCCTGATAATGGCCATTGAGAGAAAACATTTCCCACTTTTTCTCCAATCCATGGCTCCTCACACGTTTTTGCTCTGGGGTGCTGTTTCTTCGTTTCATTAGGATTTTACCACTTTCTCTAGCCTCAGGAGGTTCTGTCTGTTTTTATGTTATTTTGACAAATTTGTTAATCTCTGCTTTTGTGGCTTTTCTAAGATTCAGTTTAGGACAAAGTCAGAAGCCCTGAACAATGGACTTTTATTGCAGAGCCATTGAAAAATTTTTATTTTTAAAATTTGGGGGTGATATTTGTTAAGATACTTGTCAAGTGTGTAATACTTGTCAAGTGTGTAGTTCTGTAATACATCATCTGTACATTGCATTGTGTGCTCACCATCTGAAGTCAGGCCTCTTTTCATCACCATACAGTTGACCCCCTTTGACACATTTCTTCCTCCCCCTACCCCCTTCTCTCTGGTAACCACTGTACTACACAGCCATTTTTAAAAATATATATATTTTATTGATTTTTTTACAGAGAGAGAGAGGGATAGAGAGTTAGAAACATCGATCAGCTGCCTCTTGCACACCCCCTACTGGGGATGCGCCCGCAACCAAGGTACATGCCCTTGACCGGAATCGAACCTGGGACCCTTGAGTCTGCAGGCCGATGCTCTATCCACTGAGCCAAACCGGTTTCGGCCAACACAGCCATTTTTAAAGGCTTTGTAATAACATGGGAAAAGGCTCATGCTATAATGATCAGTGAAAAACAGGACACAAAACTGCATATTGTGTGTATATATACACAAGAGTGAGTATGTGTTTATATATACTTGTAAAGAAAAAATGCTCATATCCCAAAATGTCAGTTATTTCTGGATTTTGGAATTATGGGTGATCTTTATTTTCTTCATTATAAATTGTCTTTGTGTTCCAGATCCTGTCCCTCCAACATTTCTTCAGTGAATGTGTATTTTTTTTTTAGGAAATTTCATTTAAAGAAAGAATTATTGTGCTCAACCATAAAATTCTACTTTTAGACGGTTAGAAAAAAAATCTGTATTTAATTTGTCCTGTGGGTTTAACCTTTTAGATTAAGCCGTATCATTTTCTGTCAGTGTGCTGTTTTATCCAAAGCTTGGAAACCAAGTATGGATTTAGACCCAGGTTGTTTTTTATTGTGGTGTTTTTTTTTTTTACCTTTATTAAAATTGATTTAAATTTTTTTATTATGAAAATTTTTCTAACAAAAGTAGAATAGTATAATGAACTCATATATCCACTCCCTGGAATAAACAATAGTTTACATTTTTCCAGATTTGCCTTATCATTTTTTCTGAAGTGTATATTAAAATCAGTTACATACATCTTGATATTAAACTCAAAAATATATGCACCTCTAAAAAATATTTATACCTGTCAACAATTCCTGTATATATCTAACATAATTAACCATAATTTTTAAGACTGCTGTTTAAATTGTATCCCCAAAGATTTTTCTCTTCTGTTCTTCAACCCTCCAAACCAGGATTCTGGGTTTTCGCCGAGCCCCCTTGGTGGTTGGCAGATTTGTTAATCTTCGGACAGAGATCAAGCCTGTGGCCACGGAGCAGCTCTTGAGCACCTTCCTAACTGTAGGTAAGAAGATATAAAGAACTTTGAGATGGTGGAATAGTTATTAAGTTAAGTGGGGCGTCATTGAGCAAGCTGGTTCGTGACTTGCAGGAATTGAAGAACTGAAGGGAATACAGAAGCAAGCCAGGCAACTTGCTCTTGGATTACTGGGGGAAATGGATCTAAAGGTAGATGGCAGGAAACAAAGTTTTCGCTAATGTGTACTTTGTTGTGTCTGTGAAGTAGGAAGTGAGATCATTTACTGATAATGTAAGTAGCCAATAACTTTATTTCCTTCTGCTTGTTCTTAGCTAGACCACAAACTCAATTTTTGGCCTAAAACTGTTATTGTCTATATATTGTTGGCTGGGTAGTTTTTTTCATATACATGTACTTTCTTGGGATCTGTCTCCTTAGAATTGAGGAATTCTTAAGGCAACTTTGTGAGAACGTCAGAAATTCCCTTATAGGATTGCATTTGGGCCTGGAAGATCACCACTGCCTTCTACTCTGCAAGGGGTAGCCTGTAACTCATGTGCATGGAACTGGCTACAGTCCCTCTGGGCCCTGCTCTCTGGTGGTACCTCACTCTGAGGTACAGGATCTGAGCTAAAATTCTCACTCCTGTTCTTGTGGCCACAGTGAGAATTGGGACAGTTCAGAGATGCTGTGGTCTCTTGTCCCAGCCCCTTCATGGAGACATTTTCAATGACACAGTGCTTCACATTATGACTTGAAACAGTCATTGCAAGATGAACTTCGCCTTGCTTTGCTAGAGTGAATGGGTTTGCATTTAAAATGAGGTGAAACTGAATATTTAAAAGACTTGTGAGAGATTCATCATGCAGAGTTTAAACTTATAAGGCTAGAGCTATGCTGTTCTTACAAATAACAAAAAGCAGACAGTGTCACTGATTTGTTTCTTATATTTTCTAAGCACTTGTGCTTGTTCAATTTTAAGCACTTTTACACAGTTACTGTATTTGATCCTCAACAAAAAGCGCGGTAAGTTGGGGAGGTTTAGCCGCATGTCATACTTGAGAAAGAGGCTGAAAAGTAAAATGACTTTTCCAAAGTCACAAAGCTACTCATTGTTATCCAGGATTCAGGCTCAGATTTTAAAACTCTAAAATATTTAATTTGCTTATGTTCTTTAATATTCATTCATTCATTCATTCAACATTTTGTTTAACTTCTGTGTGGCAGACTCTGTGCTAGATGCTGAATGTAAAAAAATGAATGATACCTTCCTGCCTTCAAGGAGCTTTGTCTAATGGGAAAGCCAGTCATGTGCAGAGGGCCGTGGAGGGGAAGGGGCCTGGAAGTCAGGGCCAGGGTGATGTTACTCAGTGGAGGTGTTATTGCAACCAAGTCTCAAAGGGACAGTAGCAATCCCACAGGAGGATACAGTGGGAAGGAACATCCTAGGTTTGGATTCCTAACCTTTTTTGTGCTAACGACTCCGTTGGCAGTCTAGAGAAGCTTATGGATCCTTTCCCACAATAATGTTTTTTAAAATAAATAAATAGATGCATAGACTTACAAATGAAACCAATAATGTTGAGGTATTTATAAATTTTAAAAATTACAAATAGCAAATTTGTGATAGTCACTTGTGCCTTGTTATTTAACACATTAAATAACAAGACCTAGCAGATCTAGTAACTACTGTAATTTGAGACTACAAATGATAACTTGTAGTATTTGCAACAACAGTGCTACTATGATATGAAAACTGTGATTTCTTCTAGTGAAAAAGTCACAGATAATGGCAATACTTGTATAGTTTTCTCCCTACCATAATAATTGAAGGAAATGCTAAGTTTCAAATAGAAGTTAATGAAAATAAAACTGTGATTTTGTTCCCATCCAGTTCCCGGGTGGAAGACAGAACACACAGGGTGTTGAGAAGAGCATGACAGCTCAGGAGACTGTGATTTAGCTGAAGTTAAGGTTCTGTGTGGGGTTGGAGACTGAGCAAGGCAGGTGGTCAGGACAGTGTCACCAGAGGGCACTGTGCACCAACCTACAAGTCGAGACTTTCTCCTTAAGCACTGGGGGCTCTTGGAGTGAATTCATATGCAGTAAGTCAGAAGTAATGCATTTGATACTCTAGAATGTGAAGAATTGGTGGACATATTAAATGGAACATTCCAGAAATAAACAGTTTATAAGTTTTAAACTGTGCACCATTCTGAGTAGCGTCATGAAATCTCACCTGTCTGCTCTGTGCATCCCGGGACGTGTAAATCCTCCCCTGGTCCAGGGTATCCACACTGTATACGCTCCCCACCCACCCTGTGCATGCCATCTCCCTCCTCCGAGTGCTCTGGCAAAACAGAAGAGGGCATTCCTTTCCTTTCCTTCCCTTTCCCTTTCCCTTTCCCTTTCCCTTTCCCTTTCCCTTTTCCTTTCCTTAGTGAGTTCAGAAAGACACTGTGGCAGTAGTGGGCTCCTGGAGAGGGATTGGGTAGGAGGGACATGGAGAAAGGGAGACTTACTTTTTCCTATATATCCTTTGGTACCTTTTGACTTTTTTTTATACTGTGTGCTTTGATTACCTATACTGTTTTAAATGTAAGTTCAGGATCTTGGTTTTCACAGTATCTGCTTACCTACCTGCTCTCTTCTCCATTGTTTAGGGAGAATTTGGAATCTTTTTTTTCCCCCCCTTAAGTGTGTTTGGTTCCTTTCTCTCCTTTAGGAAATAATACTTGTTTCTATGGGAAGTGTTACTACTGCCGAGAAACAGAGCCAGCTTGTGCTGATGGAGACACGATGGAGGGATCTGTTACCCTCTGGCTTCCAGATGTGTGGCCTCTGCAGAAACACCGACACCCCTGGGGCAGGACTTACCGAGAGGGCAAACTGGCCAGGTAAATGCTCCTGTGAGTCACTACGGGTCCTCTCCTGTGCCTGGCCCAGTGCCGCTCATATGCAGCCAGGGGTTCTGTCCAAGACTAAAGAGAATGGTGGAGGGTCAGGGGCAATCCTGCTAGGCAGAGACTTCACCTTCTCTGTGTTGAGACAATGCAGGGACAATGTCGGCTCTCAGTCAATAACCCTGGTGCTGCTGCTTGCCTCCAGGTGGGAGTACGATGAGAGCTACTGTGACGCAGTGAAGAAAACATCCCCTTATGACTCCGGCCCGCGTCTCTTGGATATCATTGACACGGCTGTCTTTGATTACCTGATTGGCAATGCTGACCGTCATCACTATGAAAGTTTTCAAGATGATGAGGGTGCCAGTATGCTCATCCTTCTCGATAATGCCAAAAGGTAGGACCACAGGACTACCTTGTCAGATGGCGGTTTCTAGGCTATCCTGGAAAACTCCAGAGCACACCTGACAGAAGGCATCTTTCCGCTTGGGGTCTTCTCTGTTGGCGATCCCATTCTTCTGTCTTGTTCAGGTTTGCACTCCTTCCACCCTCAGGGATCTGAGAACTTTAAAAATGGAAGAGTGGTTTTTTCCCAGGAGTCAAAGACTGTGATTTGTTCACAGACAACTGGAAACCAAGGCCTTTGATTTGCCACCACTCACATTTCTTTCTTGACTATGATATTTAGAATCTTGAGAAATACATAATAGAACATGAAATTTGATTACTGTTCAACTTATTTTACCCAAAGGTTCATGCCGTTTAAAAGATTAATTTTTTTGATAGGCTGCTTTGCTATTTTTGTAGAAGTGTTTGCCCAGACTTTTCGCTATCATGAGAGGAAGAGGAGTTTCTTAGTGATTATATATAAAGACAACTTACTTTTATCTTCAATAAGATTATTTTACTATTTTTGAATCAATGATTGTCCTTATTTTTTTAAGTCTGGACTTTTTGAAGAACACATTGTATTTTCAATTTACACTCTGCATTCTCCATGGTGCCCAGTTCAGTACCTCACTTTTGTTATACTTAATAGAATACTTTTGTTTGCTGAATAGAATACTTCTTTGGAGCCCAGAATTGTCCAGGTCACTACTGTTAACATTGGTTGCTGAGAGTAAGCTGAGACATGGGTCCTCAGCAAAGAATACTTGGGCAGCATTTGCTAATGATGCCAGCATCTTACACTGAGCACAGGCACCTCGTGCTCTGTGAAAGGTGATGACAGCTGTAGAAAGTGAGAGGCCGGCAAACACCGCCCTCTTCCCCACCCTCCCACCCCACCCCTTGCCAGCAGAGCAGGCAGTAGTCAGTGCTACATACATTCCGGAAAATTTTTTATCCTTGTAAAAATGATCCTTTTTTTAAAGATCACGTGAACTACGGAAATATACTTTGAAATAGTTGCCTTTGCCATTTATTATTTGAGGGCCTGCATTGTGCTTTGGGTTACCAGACCCTTTGGTTATTATGAGGAGCTTCCAGGAAGAGGAGGAGGGTAACAGTTTTTCTAGAATCAGTTCTCCTTCTCTCGCTCTCTCTTTTTTTTTAATCTAACAATCTGTGTACTTGAGTTCTGGCCAGGAAAGAATTCAGAGCAAGTCCCAAATTGCAAGAGAACATTTATTGGATAAAATGCAGAGGTAGAAAAAGTAATTCCTAGAAGAAATGGGCTTAGGAAACAAGTGATGGAGTTCAGGGAAAGGCATGGGAGGGCGTGCTCCTGGGAAGGAGAGCACCAGTTCTCCTTTTCTTACTCTGAATTACTGCTCAGATCATTTTTACATCTGCTTTGAACTAACTGTTTTCTCAGCCTCTGCGAGTAGTTTTTCCATTCTGAATCTGTTCATATACTTGCAGGAAATAGGATAATCCAAACCTTTTCTGGTTGGTAATTTTGGAGGAGAACAGCAAAACTTGTTTTTACAAGTAATGACCATCTGCTTGTTGGGGGGAACCTGGCATGAATAGCCTGTATTTCTCCACCCGCGCTTAAAACTTGTCCAGGCTTAGAGGTCTTCAGCTTCCCGCTCTGGTCTGTGGTACCATGGTTGTGCCTCAGCACCTTGCTGTATTTTGTCAGGAGAGAGGGTTCTGGTAAATGCGTATATTTGTTGTTCGATGCTGCAGCACAAGCTGTTAGGAATCTGTGTCTAATTGGTCATGCCCTGTTTATTTTTAAGTGACTTGAGCTGTGGGAGCATGACATTATTTAGGATCACATTTAGGTTTCTTATAGAATTTGCTCTTGCTTTGATGCTAAGAAGGGAACTGGTGCTTCTACCTAATTCACCGAGATTTCATTTCATTTTCAGCTTTGGGAACCCCTCGCTGGATGAGAGAAGCATTCTTGCCCCTCTCTATCAGTGTTGCATGTAAGTTACACACATCAAATGCCAGGTTCAGATAACAGTACAGCAGTGTTCTTGGCCTTAAAACTTTCTAATACCTGAGCAGTGCTTTTCATGCTTTTCTAACCTAGAACCCCTTAAGGGCCTGATAAGGAGGATAAAGGAAAAGTGGAGGCTGGTGACCCAAAACTTAGAATTCATTTTGATTTTTGTATGAATAAAAGTCTTCATTCTATTTAGTAATATACATCCATGTTTGTTTTAATATCAGAATATAGTCCCTCCCCCCAAAAATTCTAGTACAGTCTGGGTCCCTGGTTGCTGTATTGTGTTTATCTTATGGTTTCAAGTCCTCTCACCACCACAAACATCCTGTAGATCGCATATCTCAATTTGAAATTGTATAAACCAAAAGTAACATTTCCCATACGTATTTAGTAACTGATGCTATTTTTTTTAAGTCTATGCTATAGAAAAAAGAAAAGGTAAATCAAGAAAATAAAATTAAAAACTGGCTCTAAGAAGCTCCTGATTGTGGTAAAATTTTAAAGTGAGCACTGAGAATCAGCTGGAATCCCCATAGAGATGCAATTTCAGCAGCACCACTTCCCACTGGTCAAATCCCCGGGTCCCTGGGACCATGTGAGACTGCTCCTCCTGGCAGCTCACCTTCTCTTTTCTTTCTTTCTTAAATGTACTTTTATTTATCTTTTTTTTCCTTTTATGTTTTAAATATATATTTTTATTTCAGAGAGGAAGGGAGAGGGAGAGAGAGATAGAAACATCAATGATGAAAGAGAATCATTGATCAGCTGCCTCCTGCACGCCCCACACTAAGGATCGAGCCCACAACCTGGCATGTGCCCTGACCAGGAATCGAACCATGACTTCCTTGGTTCATAGGTCGACGCTCAACCACTGAGCCACCATGGCTGGGCTTGCCTTTTTTTAATCACAGAAATATTCTGCAGAAAGCTTATCCAGGCAACCCTTAATTATCTTAATTAATATTGGAAAGTAATGATACAGCCAAGCAAAAACTGTATCTTTCAAGGAATATGTTTTTATATTAATACTTAGTGTTATCAGTCTGGTCCTGTCAGGAGATGGAAAAAACATAGTGGGTTAAATGGGAAAGTTTAGTGTAAAGAATTATTAACGCTGACGCAGGAGTGACTATGAAAAAACCGAGGGCTGAGGGAGAGCACCCAAACAAGGACAAGCTTTGAAGGGGACCCCCTTTGTCGTTCAGCCCACTGGACGGCAGAGAAGTCCATGAGTTTGCAGGCGCTGGGTGAGCAGGAAGCAGCTCTCTAGAGTGCAGGCAAGGTACAGGCAATCAACAACTGGCATCGTGAAATACAGAGGGACGGATGACTAGGTAGAAGCCCTCTAGGCTGCGAGCAAGGCATATTTTGGGGTCTGCAGGGTGCCAGAGTGGGCAGGTGGCGTTTGGCACAATGGTTTCCGTATCAGCCGGGCCTCAGGATGGTTTTCGCCAGGCCAGGCTGAAGCTGCAAGATCACCAAGGGCCTGCCCGTTCTGGGAATGTGGCCGGGGCAGATCTCCATATGATGACCTCGCCCACACATGACTGACCCACTGTGCAGCAGCCAGTAGCAGCTGGAGAACCCCTTTCTTCTGCATTGTTCCTCGAGCGCCCTCTGCTGAGAAAGCTTAGGAGAGAGAGATGCTTAAAGGAAATCTGTCCATTATAGCAGACTGTATCAAGTGATACCTTAATCACACACAGGAAGCTCAGATGCTCGGGGCATTAGTAGTGTATTTAAAAATACAAAACCACATTGTTTCTTTGCTTGTTCATCCCTTCCATGCTTTAGCCAAAGTTTGATATCCTTTGTTTTTTAAGTAGTTACCGAACAGGCTGCCTCTTGCAGAGTCCAATTTTTCTGCATACCTAGTAATTCTCATAGTACCCACAGGCAGATCAGTACTTTTCTTCTGAGATAAAAGATCCTCTTTACTTGGTGAAATAAGGAAAACTGGTATCCTTATAGTAAACTTTTCATTTATAATATTAATGGTAGAAATTTTTTAAAATTCAAAAATGTAAAAGGAAGGAAATAAAATTACCCATTAAGATGTAAGGATAATTTCTGTTCACACTATAGTGACTTCTTTCTAATCGCGTGTTTGTTTTTGTGTGTGTGTCTGTGTATACAAATACACATTTTCTTTCCCCATAGATTTGAAGTAAAACAGCTTCTTTACTCCCATATACTCAATATCATGGACATTTTCTTTACTCCTGTTAACGTCTGCATGGTATTTAACTTGAATGGATGAGCCATAATTTATTTAATTATTTACCAATTGTTGGACATTCAGTTTGGTTCACATTTTCCTTTTTATAAATAGCACTGCAGTGAAGATGTATAAATCTTTATATTACCTCTCAATTACCACATTATCACATTTTGATGTTTTGAGAAAAAATATCAAAATGTGATAATGTGACTTATACTGATTTTTTTAGCTGAGGTATTTTACATAATAATTTCTTTACTTTTGTTTGCCAAGCAGGCTTTAAACTCCATTTACTAGTGAGAGGTTTTATGTAACCCATCCGAAACCTTTTTCTTCCAGCATTCGGGTTTCTACTTGGAACAGACTGAATTACCTAAAGAATGGTGTGCTGAAGTCTGCCTTAAAATCTGCCATGGCCCATGACCCCATCTCCCCAGTGCTGTCCGACCCGCACCTGGACGCCGTGGACCAGCGGCTCCTGAGTGTCCTGGCCACTGTGAAGCAGTGCACGGACCAGTTTGGGATGGACACTGTGCTGGTGGAAGACAGGATGCCTCTCTCTCACTTGTAATTTGCAGCACAGAATAACTGAGACTTCTTTTTACAAAGATAGAGAAACAGCACAATCAATTCCAAATGGTATGGGATGGATTGGAAATGGCCGCAGTAAGTTCTGGTGACAGGACAGAGTGGCCTTGGATTTCATTGGTGTTTTCCATCCTAGAGACTGAAGTGAGGACGTTAGTTCAGAACACGGATGTTCTGCTGAGTTACCTGATGTCCTCGGCCCTTGCCCATTCTAGTGGGCATCGCAGCTGGTCAGTCTCAGTTCTCATGCAAAGGACAACAGGTGTGACGTTTGGATAGGTTCATGCTGGGATTGGTTCTGGAGTGGGTATTTGGAGTTCATTCTTACAGTCCTTTCACCATTCCTGTGGATTTTCTGAGAACACTTTGCAATCTCTTGGGTCCTTTTTTACCAGGACTAGTCAAATTGAGAATTTTACTGCCTCCTGAGGAGTGGCAGCAAGTAAAACCTGACATTTTGTGGAGCCAAAGGAACAGGCTCTGTTGGAGGGGGGTATGTTTTAGAGGGAGAACAAAAGCAGGAAAGATGTTTGGGCTTTTCAGCGATTAGGCAGTAGCACTTTTGATGATTCTTAGAGGAGGGAAGAAGGGAGAGAGAAGGTGACCAGAATCGGGGAGATGACTGGATTAGCAAAAGCAGGTTCCCCTGGGTTTTATTTAAGTTCTTAAGGTGTGTAAAAGCTAATGTGACTTGTACCTGAGTAAGTTTGCGTTCTCACAGTTGTGTTTTAATTAACCAAAAAATTGTCTCTGAAGGATTTATTGTTACAACCCAAGCATGAATCTCTTATGAGACTTATATTTTGCCCAAAGGAGACAAATCCTTTCCAGATTAATAAAGCAAACAAAAAATACCTTGAATAACAGTTAGGTTACTTGTGACCTCTGCCATCCTGGTTTCTCTTCTGAGATGAATTTCCATCTCGGCCTTTAAGGCCTTGGAAGCTGCTATTCCCAGAGATTGGCAACCCTGATTGTGCCTTTCTTGTGAGAAGAGCCAGCTCACTCTGGCAGATGAACGTGTACATCCTGCTGCTGGCTGGGCTGACTTATGATTTGAGCCATGTGGATGACTGGAAACAAAGATTTAAGCCTTCTGAGCCTTAAGACTAAGGAGGGTGTACCAGGAAGAGCCTTAAGATTTTGAGTTACGTCAAAACCTAATTTCGTCATTTAATCTTGTTCGGAGTTTCTAACCCGTGTTCTGTCTCTTGTTAGCATTCTCAGATTTCAGGTTGCTAAAACACAGGCTGAGCTCTGGGTTCTGGCAGAGAGGTTGTGCCATGGAAGCAGCTGCAGTAAAATATAGGGCCAGAGGGCGGCAGGCCTGGTGTGCCCGCTCAGTGTGTCCTCCGCGCTGTGTGCTGTCCCACGTGTTGTCTGGGTGCTGTTCCACTTCTGTGCTTCTGTCAAGCAGAGACTAATAGTTAACAGTGTGGTTGAACACATTTAATGCCAGCCATTAGAGACCAGTTGTAAGCAACCACCCTTTCAAAAGCAGTTTAGAATTTATGCCCCAGTGTCCTCGCATTGAAAGATAACCAAGTATCCTGTGACGACTTTAAAAGAGCATGAAATTAGGATACTTTTGTACTTTGTATATACATTTTGAGATGTCCACGAGAATGGGCTGAGTTATTTAAACAGGTTTTGAATTTTAGAAGACAGTATTAGCACAAAACACTAAAATACTGTTGACAAAAGGCGGTATTGATTCCAGTTGTAAGGCCATTGACTGTGTACATGCCCAGAAATCCACAGTTGAGCGGGAGGATACCTTGGAGAGTGTGTACCCGCAGGATCAGCGAGCCAGCGGGAATGAGGTAGGGAAGGATGTCAGCCCCACTCTCCTGGGTAAATGTTCGCTGAACGAAATTGATTAGTGTCTTTCAGCACATGGTCCCTTCAGTGCGCCACACTGGAGTGCATAAGAGCTGTTCACAGACTGCGAACTTGATTCATAATGTCGAAGCAGAAGACTCGGCTGCTTTGAAACTGTCTCATCCCTTTTTATAACATTGCTGAAAATGAATAATTTCCTTCTCTTTCCCTGCTGTTTAAAAATTCATGCTCTTAAAAGATGTTCAGATCTGTAGTGGTTAAAGTTAGAATTGTGCTGGCTATATGACACTGAGAATATAAATTTATAGTCGAAGTCAGGATTGGATTAAGCAAGAAAAGTATGTTTGGGTGAACCTTAGAGAAAATCAACCATAAACATAGCCCTGAAATTCACAAACACTAAATTTTATTTGGAAAAAAAAAACACAACAGGTAAATATCTTTTCAAAAGTTTTCTAACACTGTTCCCTTGATGGTTTATTTATTAGAATCTAGCACTAGTAGACAAGTCATCGGAAGGGTTTTTGGTCAGCTCAAAGAAGAGTGTGTCTAGCTGACATCTAAAGGTAGAGTAAATACATTTTAATATTATAAAGCTAGGAAAATCAGAAGTGACTGCTTTTTCTTTATCTCCTTCTACTTCTTAAATATGTTTATTCCAGAGTCTGAGTAGGGAAATAGGAGAGAGGTTTCATTCTAAAACTGTTCTTTAACATGAGTCTATATTGTGGGTTTGGCCATAAGTAATTTTCTGTACAAAACAAATTATAGACAGGACCTGATTTGCTCAGCATATTTGTTCAATAGTATATTAGTAAGGCATTTGCATTCAGAATTAATGTGTCAAACTTAAGAATGAAATGGGAAAATTTGGGTGAATCCACTTCATATTATTTTGGGAAAGGTTAATCCTATACATGGCAATTTTTCAATGTTCTTCCAAAGAAATCCATCTTTTCTCAAAAACAAAACAAAAGGCTTTGGCCTCCCCTTCCCATCCACCATATTCCTTCAACCTCCCTTCTCAGTGGTCCCTGTATTGTATTCTTGATTGACCAACAAGTGACCACACCTCAGTAATGGTAACACGGCATCTGTCAGCGAGCTAGCTGACTTATATCCTGGGAGCTTGAGCTTCAGGAAACGTGAGTAAAGATATATGTATGTATATAGTCATATATGTATTCTAGCAAGAAAAAATGTATTTATTTTGACACAGGGAAACACTGATTTATGTTGCTGAAGAACTTGAAGCTAGTAAAAGGTTCTCTTCTCAGTCTCTGAGCGTGGACCCTACGTGCATAGAGATCATTCATTCAGTAAAAGCCTACTGAGCAACTCTGGTGAGCCAGCCCCACTGGGCACATGTATGAGCCAGATAGACCTGACTTCACGAAACCTCTTTGTACAGGGAAAGCCAGTTTTTCTTCCTCCAATTTCTCAAGTCTAGGTTGAAAGGTAGGGGCTGCCACAGGTTTTTAAGGAACTAAGGGGTTACAAATGCAGAATGGGGGGAACTGGGAATAACTTCGTGGGAAGCTAATTTATTTGCTTAAAAGAGAAGTGTAAGAACACCACTCTCTGTTGATCTACCAAGGATTTCCTCCCAAATAGAGGTTGTGCTGGGTAAGTCACCAAACAAGACAGATGTATACCTAAATTTCTAATATGTTCTATGGGTTTCAATTCTGAAAAAAGAAAATAAAGATTTTAATAAGTATTGATGTATTATGTTTTCCTCTTATTCTTTCTCCCCCATTTTAGGATACTTCCAGTGTTTTCTTTTTCATTTTCCTATCTATTTTAGTAGGGGACAGAAGATTACATCTTATACTTTCACAGGATCTGATGGATAAGACCTTTAGCTTCCTTAGGAGTCTTCAAAAGGCCCAGACCAGGTTGTGACTGGACCAAAATTTTCCAAAGGATATTTCTTGGATGCTTTTTGTGCATTTAGTAGTTAAGTCAATTCTTGCAGCTTCTTTAGAGAGAAAAAATTATGAATCCTAAAGAACTTGTCAGGGCAGTACCGCAGAGGCACGGAAAAGAGGACCAGGTGCCCTGATTATAATTCTTAGGACACTCAGATTTTTAACTTTTTTTATAATTTAATTTTTTTTGTTAATCCTCACCTGAGGATATTTCCCCATTGATTTTCAGAGAGAGTGGAAGGGAAAGAGAGAGGGAGAGAGAGAGAGAAACATCAATGTGAGAGACATCAATTCGTTGCCTCCTGCATGTGCCCCAGCAGGGGTCGGGGATCAAACCTGCAACAGAGGCACATGCCCTTGAACAGGAATTGAACCTGAGACCCTTTTGGTGCACAGGCTGGGGCTCTAACCACTGAACACACCAGCAAAGGCCCAGATTTTTAACTTTTGAAATGGAAATCGAGTATCATAAGTCTCAACCAGACAACTGAGCAGAGTTCTTAGGACTTTTTTTTACTTGATTTGCAGCATTTTGTTTGTGCCAGTTTTTGTCATTTGTACTTGAATACCAATGGGAGGCTAAAGCCTGGGACATGTTCTTCCAGGCTCACCAAATCAATCCTTTTCCAGGCAAGATTTCAGGCTTCGTTCGCTTCTCAAGCATATCAGAAGGACTGGGAGTATAGCTTGAAAAGGCAGCTGGGAGTAGGGAGGGCATGCTTCTGTTATGGGCTAATTTTACCCAGTGTGTTTGCCTATAAGAACGTTTTAGCAGCCCTCATTTTGTAAGAGACAAGAATGGTCATAATTACTGGTATAACAAGGATGGATTTTTTAAAAATACATATTTTTATTGATTTCAGAGAGGAAGGGAGAGGGACAGAAAGATAGAAACATCAATGACTCTGAGAGGGAATCATTGACTGCCTGCATGGTGGGTTTTGTAAGGTAGGTTGCTGTATAAATCCCAGGGAATAACAGTAGTAAGTCATGATTTGTAAAGTATTTGATCTTCCTTTAGTAGACATTTGGGCATTGTGCTCTGAGCCATGGATGCCATCAAGATTGTAATGACTCCCTTTCTTCAAAGAGCCTGTAATCCTAGCAGAAGAAAGCTGCTTGTGAAGTACCAAATGCCTCAGGAATGACGTAAGTTCATTACAATGAAAATAAGACCCAAGAGAGAACCATGGGTGTGTGGAGGGGGGGGGAGGTAGACAGGACCCTCACTGAAGAAGGATTTACCCAGGCCTGACATGTGGTGTGTGTAGAACCCCTGTCTCCAGAAATGTAGAGCCTCCTGGGCCTGTGCTCTGTTGTTGGTATCTGGGTCACCAGAAATGTCCCTTCAAGGGTTTCCTGTGGTTTGGCCAGTTGTGCCTGTCTTTGGGGAGGACACAGCCCACTGTGATGTCTCTGTGGCATTGATGGTAAACAGAGGAGCCGCTGGCATATAGACAAGCTGTGAAAACATTCATTTTATGTTTTCAGGGTTTGCATTTTGCATGCCAAGCTTATTTGGAGATAGATTTGATTTTTACCCAAAGATTGTTTTCAAGACCAATGGTGTTTTCCGACTGACTTCAGTAAGGGTGGGGGAATTGTCCTACTCAGATGATAGTGAAGTTGCTGGGGGCCCATTTTCTCTGTTAAAATGCAGAATTTGAGTAGATTTGTGGTCCTTGGACCACACTTGAATATCACTAATAGGGTTTGCTGCTTGTAGTTTTCACATGTGCCTTTAGATGTCCCCATCCTCCATGAGATTTGCTCCTAGAGTTCAACCCATAGGCAATGTTAGCAATTTATTGAAACTAGAGGCTGTCTAAAAACTGGATTCATTGTTTCTTTTTAATTTTTTAAAATGTTTTTATTGATTACAGAGAGGGGGAGAGAGAGAAACATCAGTGATGAGAGAGAATCATTGATTGGCTGCCTCCTGCACGCCCCACACTGTCCCCTGAAGGGTTCCAGGAGCTGGACTGGACATAATGTGGACTTGTGGACTGGGCACTGTTCTCTGGAAGGTTTGGGTTCAATTTTGACATCAGTCTGAGTGGCTAAGATGTACAATATATTTAGATAACAGTACTCTACAATCTGGCTCTCGTATCCTAACCAAGGTACTTGCCTGATTTCTGAAAGAAGATCTGGTGAGCTGCTGAGGAAGGAGCAGAGACTGGGAGGAACAAGTGAATCAATTTGCTTGTGACGTTAGTGAGACATGGCGCTAGGATTCACTGTACTGGCGGGAGAGTCCAACCTCAGAGCCATTGAGCCTATGACAGTAGCCAAGTCCCATGGACCCTATTTAAGCAGTTTCTTAAGACAAGGTGGCTGTAAGCCAGTGAATTCAGTAAGTCAGGTGACAGAAAAATGCTTTAAGCTCTTCTGAAATCTGACAGCCTGGCAGGATGCATGTGTTACGGGGAAGGCGGCTGGGGAAAGGAAGGCCCTCAGGTCTTTTGCCAGTGGTGTCAGAAGCTGCTCATGGTCACAAGCGCTTAAAAATTGCAGACATAGCCACGAAAGTGTCATACAGTGTTTCTTTTTAATGAGATCTGATTACATGCACATGAGACCTTATGATTTCCCCATGACTCTGGGAGTTTCCAAAACCCACATCTCCAGATGGGAGCCCACAGCTTCCTTTTGCTCGTGCTGATGTGACCAGCTGCCAGGTTCCCCTTCGTGGAGGGGCCAGGCCCCTTCTCCCTCTCAGGGCCTCCTCTCCACGCAGCTGACCTGCCGGCCAACCCAGCCTCTGCCTCTGGGTGAGTGGGTGCTCCGGTTTCCTCTAACAGATTGGCAGAAAGTTGATCTGACACCGGCAGGGCACAGAGGGTGCCCATATTCGGTAGGCCTCAATGGGCCCCCAGAGCTGCCTGAAAGGAATAGCAGGGTGATGACAGGGGCCGTTTCCACTTCACCCTTGTAGCCACAATCAGCTCAGAATAGACCGCCGCCTGGACGCCCGCCCCTGGGATGGGCGGTGCTTGCTCTGGGCCCAGCCTAGGTTTCGGTTTGGGGCACCGCCTCGCCCCGGGTCACGTGGGGCCGCAGTTCCTGTGGCAACTCCGATCTCCAGCCAGCCGACCTGGATTCAGCCTTGGAAGGGAAGCTCGGGTGCCTGTGGATTCCGGGAGCCCGGACTTGACAAAGCTGAGCGGGAGCAGCGGGAGCTCAGCCGGATATGCCTCGCGGCCTGCGGAGCCAGCTCTCGCTCAGGGTCCTGCTGCTGCTGCTGCTGCTGCTGCTGCCGCCGCCGCCGCCCCTGGCGGGCGCACTGGAGCTTCACGACCCGGCTGGGCCTGGAGAGGCGGCCGAGGAGCCCGGCTCAGGACGAGCCTGGCCGTCCTTCCCCTTCCGGGACCTGCGCAAGTGGGTGAGGGCGGCCGGCGCCCTCTCCAGACGGTACTGGGCGCTCTTCAGCTGCCGCGTGTGGCCCGAGACCTGCTCGCTGGACAAGGAGGCCCCCGCGGGGGCCCTAGGTAAGACCCGAGGGTGAGATGTGCCCGGGCGCACTGTCCGGGGCCAGCAACCTCAGGACCACCCTGCAGGCGCCTTAGCAGCCATCTTTACTGTGCTGCCCAGTCCCCGGAGGACCAGGAGGCCTCACCCCTGCCACCCTCACCCCAGGTACAGCCGTCTTAGAGGATGGGCCTGGCCGTCCTCTTGTGGCTCGTAACTGACTCCTCCAGACAGCTCACACCTTGATGGCTTAAAGTCCCCTTTGGACACACCCCAAGTCCCTTTTCCGCCTCCTTTGCTTAAGGAGGTGGAGCCTGGGCTAGGAGTCCCAACCTGAGTTCTCGGTCCCATTCTGTCACTGGGACCAGATGATCTCAGGCTTCTTTCGGTCTCTGTTAATAATTCTGGATCTGGTAATAGTACTGTAATGGTGCTCTAAACGTCTTTTGTTAGATCCAAGACTTCTAATTTCCAGCGTATGGTTTTTGTTTTTGCCAATGCTGGGTATATTCAAATTGACATTTGGCAAAAGAATTTAGAGGCCTTTTGGTTTGGCTATGATCAGATTTGGAATCCAGAGCAAGTAGGAAGAATGATGATCACCAGCTGACTGTCCCCAACTAGATGGCCAGCTGCTTGCAGGCAGGGTCTGGGCTCCTTGCCACCCTGGCACAGTGCCTAGGGCATGTTTGTTGAGTCAACCGAGACTTTCCTGGAGCTGCATCAATAGCAAAGCTAGAGGTGTCCACTCGTACCCAGGCACAAGGGAGGCCCAGGGAAAAGCAGCGAGAGTGGCTCTGGAGGGAGGGCAAAGGACTGGAAGGACTAGGTGGGCAGGGCGGGCAGGCTCCCTCTGGGCCCCATGCTGTCTGTCTCTCACAGCCCCTCCTTTTCCAGGCTGGAGCCTTCCCCTGTTGGGCCAGCAGTACCTGGATATCCTGACCACGTGGTACTGCAGCTTCCAGGATTGCTGTGACCATGGGGACTGCAGGGTCTCCAACAACTTCACAGGTTGGACCTTGCATGCCTCTAAGGGGATAGAGATCTGTGCGAAGGGGAGGCGGTTCAGGGGAAATGGCTAAGGTGTAGAGAACCTTTCCTCATCCTTCCCCAGCTGGCAGCACTCGCTCTCGTCCCCACCACGGCCCCCATCTCCAAACCCTGCAGCCTCATGGCCGCGAGGAGGGAAAGCCTACCAGAAGACTGCACACACTGTCAACAGGTGTTTGCTGAATTGAGTTAAAATGAATAAAATGAGGGTGTTCCATGAAATATGTAGGGAGTTCTGAAACTCCCAGGTGGGAGCAACTGTGCGAGCATGGCGTGTGAGGTTCCTCCTCCAGATAGGGCTCTCCCAACCATTCTGAGGGTCTTCGGGGCCTTCAGAAAGGATGAATCCATTCTCTCCCCAAGTTCAATGGTGACTTCTCAAATTCTTCAGAAAATAGCCCTCGGGTCCCTTCTGCTGCCAGGTGTGCCCAGGGGCTTGTTCTGAGGCCAACGTGATCCCACCTCAGCGATGTTCAGAGGTGTTCACTCTCGGCTGTTGCTGAGCCTGGTGGGGACTGCACCCGTGTGCACCTCTCACCGTGGCCTCCTCTTTCCTACCCCTAGGCCTACAGTCGGACCTGAGTGTGCGACTGCACGGCCAGCATCTGGCCCGGGAGCTGGTCCTGACAACAGTGAGAAGCTACTTGGAGCTGCCCCGGCCAGACAAGGCCCTGGCTCTGTCGTTCCACGGCTGGTCTGGCACAGGCAAGAACTTCGTGGCACGGCTGCTGGCAGAGAACCTGTACCGGGATGGGCTGAGGAGTGACTGTGTCAAGGTGTTCATCACTATGATCCACTTCCCTCACCCCAAGTATGTGGACCTGTACAAGGTGAGCGGGCAGTGCTGGGGCTGGAATGAGGCTTGGACGGCCCGAGGCGCAGCCCTCTGTGCTGGGGGATGGGCTCTGGAGAAGCCTAGGTTGGGGTTTGGGGGACAGGGTCCATTTCAACAAAACCTGTAACCCACAGAAACATCTACTCCACACAGATGAAGCCCTGAACACGTGGAGGACTGACATGTTCCACACCACTTGTCCCGAGCTGTCTCCTTACCTGCCAGACACTGAGCTTAAAGAGAGTCCGTGTGTTAATTTCCTGTGATAGTGGAAGTTGCAGGAAATGTGGAACAGAGGAAGGCAAAAGCTTTATCATGACCTCCCCACACAGACACAAGTAGTTAGCATTTTGGTGTGCTTCCTGCAAGCCTTTCCCTATGCTGCTTGATGTCACTGTCATGAGAGTGGACAGAAAGTTGCATATCCTGTTTTTTTAAATAAGTCTATCATATTAAGTGATTTCCCCCAACAAGTGGAGAGACAAAAATTGTCTTTGCTGCTCTGTTATTTTGGGTTTCTTCCATTGAGATGTAGTATTTAAAGTAAGCTGGACAATGACCCCCACTGCAGCCTGACAGAGGTGAGTGTCTGTCTCTGGCTTTCCAGTCCAATATTTGGAATGCGATAACCTAGGAAGATTAGGTAAGCATTGGAGGAGAGCTTGCCTGAGTCACTTGGCAGTTTCAGTGTGGCCTCGGAGGGCAGGGTAGGGTGAACTGTCCTAAGGGCAGGCAGCTGGCCAGCCAGGCCTTCCCGGAAAAACTAGCTGGCTTTGACTGTGGCTTCCTCACCATGAAAAATGACATGTACACACTCATACCCTGCACATCTCATCACACACACACTCACACCCTGCACATCTCATCACAGGGCACTGAAGTCAGGATCCAGGAAGGCTAGAGGCGACAGTGAGTATGGGCTCTGCTAAAACACCCCACCCTGGGGCAGAGCTGGCCCTGATCTGGTGAACCCCACAAAGCGGCATCTTTTCAACTGAGGACTATTCTTGCCTGAATGGGGAGCCCCAGTTCCAAGTAGGCCAAGTAGACCCAGATAGGTCCTTCCCAGTGGGAGCTCTGCTCCTGGAAGTTCAAGATGGGACTGTGGCCGCCTCTGGCACTTGAGCTTGTCTCTACCTATGATCCCGGTATTAGGGCCTGATTCCTTCCCCTTGGGGAGGGTGAGTTGGCTGTTAGTTCTGTGACCTCTTCCTGGAGGGGAGGGAGCAGGGCCTGCAGTCTGTTACCAAGAGCAGGCAAGGCCCTCCTCACCTTCTCCCTTTCCCAGGCTAGCCCCACCTCCACCAGTTTGAAGTTGGTATATCCAGGATAGAACCCAGCCCTAGGCAATCCACTGCAGATGCTTCACCAGGGTAAAAGGGCGCCTCTCCAGGGCCCTCTGTGCCGCCAGGGGTCCCCAGCTGCTCCCTGTATACTGTGCAGGAGCAGCTGACCGAACAGGTGAGGAAGACGCAGGAGCATTGCCACCAGACCCTGTTCATTTTTGATGAGGCTGAGAAGCTGCACCCAGGACTGCTGGAGGCCCTCGGGCCACATCTGGAACGCCAGGTGCTGGAGAACCACAGGGCTGAGTCCCCTAGAACCATCTTCCTTTTTCTCAGGTAAGGGCTGAGGGAACACAGGAGGGATGGCGAGGGGAGGAAGAACTCTGTCCAGGTGCTGTGTGTGCCAGGCAGCAGTAGAGGGCTTCTGTGCTCTCCTAGGCTGCAGACCCTTTTCACAAGGGAAACCAATACAACTGCAGTCGAGAACATAGAAACCTAGCTGCTTGGGGTGTCGCCACCAGGTGGGTAGCCTTGTCTCCGGCTCCTGCCCTGATTCTACCCCCAGGACACTTCTGAAGGACTGTGGTCCCCACTTCCCCCCAATGGCCAGCTAAGTACAAACTCACTCTGGGGACTGGCGTGGGGAAGAGCAGCTGCCTCTCATCTAGCCTCCCCCATTGTTCTCAGGATGGTGGGGTTCCCCTCATACCCCCCGTCTGCACAATCCCACCAAGTACACAGGGTTCACTTTTCTCCACATCCTCACCAGCATTTACCTCATCCTTTTGATAACAGCCATTTTAACAGGTATGAGGTGATATCTTCACTGTGCACTTCCATGATGATTAGTGATGTTGAGCATCTTTTTGTGTACTGGTATATCCTCTGGTATATCCTCTTTGGAAAAATATCTATTCAGATCCTCGGCCCATTTTTTAATCTGCTTGTTTGGGATGTGTATTTTTTTGCTATTGAGTTATAAGTTCTCTATATATTTTGGATATTAACCCATCAGATATATGGCTTTCAAGTATTTTCTCCAATTCAGTAGGTTGCCTCTTCCTTTTGTTGGTTTCCTTTGTTGTACAGAAGCTTTTTAGTTTGATGTAGTCCCACTTATTTTTGCTTGTTGTATTTGTTTTTGGCGTCAGATCCAAAAAAAATCATTGCCAAGACCGATATTAAGGAGCTTACCACCTAGGAGTTTTAGAGCTTCACATCTTACATTCAAGCATTTAATCCATTTCGAGTCCATTCTTGTGTGTGGTATAAGATGGTGGTCTAGTTTCATCTTTTTGCATGTAACTATCAGTTTCCCCAGCACTGTTTATTGAATAGATTGTTTCCCCCATTATTTATTCTTGGTTCCTTTGTCATATATTGACCATATACATGTGGGTTTGAGTTTTCTGTTCTATTCCATTGATCTATGGGTCTGTTTTTATGCCATTATCACACTGTTTTGATTACTTTAACTTTGCAATATAGTTTGAAATGTAGCTCATACACTGGGAATTCCCCTCTTAGTAGGGCATTCAAGTCAGCAAATGAGTTCAAAGTCAAGTACAAACTACCTTGGAAAATTCTTAATGTAGACCCAAAGGGTAGTTTTCCACTAACTCCAACATGGTGTATTCTCTCCCCATCCTTGGAAAGTCTTTGTCTTCTCTGATCATGAGAGGAAGTTACTGGCTTGAAATTCAGGGATGATGTGTTGGATGAGAAGTGCTCTGTCTCTCTCTATTTGCAAGCCCACCACACAGGACCTTGCCTGTTTTGTGCTCTGTGCTCCAGGCTCTGGAAAAGGCTATGCTGAAAACAGGCTTAGAACTCAACTTGTCCAACCCTCGTATTTTATGGAGGCTCCAACTGGGAATGTACTGTCCAAGGTCTGTTGAAGTCTGGGTCCCTGTTGGCCCAACTTGAATGCTTCACAAGCTGCTTCTTGCACTCTGTGGAAGACAAACCAGTTGTTCCCTCCCCAGGCTAGTACATGCTTGCTAGGGAATTTTCCCCAGCTTTAGGGTGCATACAGGTTTGCAGAGTGTGAAGGATGAGCTGTGGAGGGCAGATCCTCTTGCACTGTGGACCCACAAGATGAGACCAGTTTAAACAGTTGTGATTTCGATGCATTGATGGGAAGTCCTTCCTAGTCTGTAAGAAAGGTTTATGAGACACTAACTATAGTGCACTGTGGAGGGCAGGAGGCCAACCAAGGTGGTTTTAAGAGAAAAGCAGGAAGATTTGCTGATATGATCGGCTCTGTGTTACTGACCACCTTCTGAGGCAGCCTAGAGGCTCCTTACAGCTTTTCTACCTAAACCCTGTCAGGTGGGGGAGTCCAGGGGACCCTCTGAACTACTGCTGCAGACACCAGTCCTTCCCCCATGGAAGGATGCTGGTGACCAGCTCGTGATTCTCGCTCACTTTTGTGCATAGCTTCTCCTTCCTCTCACTTCACCTGAGCCAATTCTGCCTTGTGGCTGCAGCTGACTGTTCCTCCACATGGGCTCGGCCCAGTTCTCAGCACCTGTGCCAGGATTTCCTAAGGTGACCCTGCTGTATCTCTAACAGATGTTTGCCATTGTCGTATTTTGGTCTCTATATCCCCTCGTCCCCTCTCCAGTGACCCAGACGGACCATGAATGGTGGAGGCAGGGCAGGGAAAAGGCGCCCTCAGGGAGGAGGACACCACACCTGTGACAGGGGGGCTAGGTACCACCACCCAAGGGTCAGCAAGGTTGCCACCCTTTAAACCAGGGGTCCTCAAACTTTTTAAACAGGGGGCCAGTTCACTGTCCCTCAGACCGTTGGAGGGCCGGACTATAGTTTAAAAAAAAACTATGAACAAATTCCTATGCACATACCTTATTTTGAAGTAAAAAAACAAAACGGCAAAAACACCCGCATGTGGCCCGCGGGCCATAGTTTGAGGATGCCTGCTTTAAACCTTGAAGATTTTCAGTTATTTAGTGATGGGTAGGGAAAGACATGTATTTGAATCTTTTAAAGAATAAAACTTCAATCGAATAAATTTGAAGAGCTAATAGGCTTTATTAAGTGGTTCCTGAATCAGGCAGCATCCCATCTAGTAAATAGAAATGCTCTGAGAAGCTGGACAACGGGAAGCTTTTTATAGGCAAAAGGAAGGACTGTTTCTGACAAGGCCAGCTTCCGCTGGTGATAGAAGAGGGCCTGTGTGACAGATGAGGTCAGTGTACTGACCAGAGACGTCCAGGCTTGGTGCCATGAGGCTTTCAGCACAGTGACTCTGGTTTTTCTCTTTAACGAGTTTCTGGGTTTGATTTCTAGAATGTGTGGTAAGGACTCCTCTAGCTGATTCAAACTTCTAGTGTGAACAACTCAGCAGTTTCATCCTGAAAAATTTCCTAAAGCTGCTGTTAGAGTTGAGGTGGTGGTTGAAACAGGACATGTAGGGTGTGGAGGCCTAGACTGCCTCAGAGCCGAGTCTTCTGGGCCAGAACACTCACACTGAATGCTGCCACCTCTTCTATAAGCATGGAAGGCTCCATGGCCACAGGCAGGACCTTGGAACTCCCAAGAGCAAAGGGACTGTCCACTTCTCACTGCTGTAAAGAAAAGAGGGACATTAATGGCTGTTCTCCCTGCACTGTTGTCAGGAAAAGAAGAGAAAGAAAGGACTTGTGCCCAGGGAAGAAACAAATGCACGTATGTTGACTGTGTGGAGCCTAAGGAGGGTATCTTAAATTGTCTAGTCTCTCACTTTACAAATGCAGAAACTAAGATTCAAAGATTAGTGTTCCGAAAAGGCCTTTGGGCTCTGAGGGCTGGTGAGATTACATGTTGTCCTACCCCAGAGCCAGGGCTAGTCTCTAGAGGTGACCGTGCCCCTTCAGACCCCCGTCAGCCGGTGACCTGGGAGGATGAGGAAGGCAACCTCTAAAGGTTGGTGCCGGCGCCCAGGTTATGTCGTGGTGAGTGAGATGATGGCTGCAGGACAAAAGAGGAGAAATTCGGAGGGGAAGTGGAGACAAAGGTGCAGACAGAAATACCCACTGAGCACCTGCTATGTGCTATACACGGTGGTCACATAAATAGGCTAAGCTCCTGCTCTCCAGAAACTTAGTGTCAGGTAGATGGTTCTGGGAGAAAGGGGGAAGCCACTGGAATCTGTGCTCCTGGGGCTGAGTAAGCGAGTCCTACACATGCCCCCTCTTGCCCTTGATGGGGCAATCTGTGGGCAGTTCTTACCTCAGCTGACGCAAGTGCGGCCATTTGCGTGTGCAGAGATGACCTCCCTGGCAGGCCTTGGGGCAGAAGCTTCCCTACGTGCAGCTGAACTTGTGCAACGGGATAGGGACTCCCCTTGCTGCTGCCAGGCTCCAGCTGGGCAAGGAGGCACTGGGTCACTTGGCTAGATGGTCAGCTTCTTCTCTGTGCCCCGGAGCCTGGCCCACAGGCCGCACTCACACGAAGACACTTGAGTTGATGTACCGGGAGCTCCCTGAGGAGAGCCTGGGAAAGGGAGAGCCCGGTTTGTTTGGGAGCTGCAGACGCCCGAGGGGGGGGAGCGAAGGAAGCAGCACTGCCAACTCCAGGGGTCCCTCCCCCTTCCTAGCATCCCTGGTGGTGGCACTAAGATTTCTTACCCTTTTCCTCCTTCATCTCTCTAACCCAGTCCTCTTCCCTGTGCTTCAGACCTGAAATTCTAGTTGCCTAATGATCTCATAGGCACATGTCTCCATCCTTCTACAGTCCACTTCTGTTGGGACGAGGCAGCTCAAGGCAAACAGGTGTTTTCTT
The DNA here is from genome assembly GCF_951640355.1 of Cnephaeus nilssonii. NCBI lineage: Eukaryota > Metazoa > Chordata > Mammalia > Chiroptera > Vespertilionidae > Cnephaeus > Cnephaeus nilssonii. Next base: position 22,456,693 of record NC_137092.1, read on the forward strand.
TAATGACCTTTCTCTCACTCTCACAGCCTTCAGTCACGGGCCCCTCCGAGTTGTGCCTCCTAAGCTTACCCTCCCTCTGAAGTTGTCTCCTACGTTAGCACTTGCCACACTGTCCTGGAATCACATACACATGGAAGTCAACGGAGAGAACCACAGCACCCCACCTCTAGGTTCCTGGCACCCCGCAGTCTGTGTTTGTCAAAAGGGAGCAAGGCAGGACCATGTCTCTTCTGTACAGACCTTTGCATTGTGACAAGATCTCCTGGAGGAGGCCCCGGACCTCAGCTTCCATTCTTCCAGGGCAGTGGCCTCAGTGTCAAGTCGTCCACTTGAAACCTAAATATAAAGATGAAATCGGTTAACAAGCTCCTGTCTCTTTTAGTAACCTTGGAGGCAATGTCATCAATGAGGTGGTCCTGGGTCTGCTCAAGGCTGGATGGTCCCGGGAAGATATCACGATGGAACACTTGGAGTCCGGCCTCCAGGCTGAGATTGTGGCGTCCACAGGTAACTGACTCCCACCAGGTTCGAATGTGTGCTTTTGAGGCCGACAGGGCACTCAGGACCACAGGACACACCCTGTGATCATCTCATCAACTTCAGGGAGGCACAAGAAAAGTGCCAAGAAAGCTGAACTCATTTTCTGAAAATGCTTTGAGCTGTTTGCCCTGGAGATACTGGCAGTGGCCTGTGGACCCTGGGGCTAGGCCTCCAGTCAGAGGGAAGGTGGCTCTACCTTCTGCCGCGTCCCTCTTTCCAGAGCAGATAGTGCTTGATACTTCAGACAGCCCTCCGGGAGTGGCCTTAAGAGCAAACCTTGCCCAGGCCTTAGGGTCAGGACACCTCTCACTCCAGTTGAGTTCAGATTCCCACATAACTGTGGTCTTAATTTCAGACAGTGGCTTTGGCCACAGCCGCCTTGTGAAGGAAAACTTGATTGACTTCTTTGTCCCCTTCCTGCCGCTGGAGTACCACCACGTGAGGCTGTGTGCACGTGATGCTTTCCTGAGCCAGGAGCTCCTGTATACAGAAGAGGCACTGGACGAAATTGCCAAGATGATGGTGTATGTCCCCAAAGAGGAACAATTCTTTTCTTCTCAGGGATGCAAATCTGTTTCCCAGAGAATTAACTATTTCCTGCCTTGAGAGCAAGATGAAAACCTGAAGCTGCCTAACAGGACCCTGGGGTCAGCAGATGCCCAGCACTCACTAACACAAGTGGTGTATGAAAGGAAGGCCTTAAATCAGAAGCCAGAGCCACATTCCAAAATGTGGGCCAGGTGCTAGAGAAACACATCCCAGGGGCTTCTTAGCATCTCTGCTCTTGCCTGCAGCTGCTTGGACTTGGGTGTGGGGCCTGAGGCTGCAGGATTCTCCGTGACAGGAAGGGAAAAGGAGTTCTTACCCGTGGCAGGTGGGGGGTGGGGCCGGCTTTCATGTTGTCGTCCTTACTCTCAGAGGGAAGCTGAGCAGCTTGTATCTGTGACCACAGCAGGGAAGAGCCTCGGGCTGGAAAATATAGGTACACAGAGTAATGTTTTTAAAATGTCAGTATAGGCTGAGATTTGTTCTGCTCTGCAGGTTAAAAAAATATTTTTAAAGTTAAGGGCCTTGACATCACTGTGCCATATGTAAAAATTAAAGTTTTCTATTTTTCTAAAACCTTCAGCCTACTTTCTTAATGGGACCTAGTAATCCTGTTCACTCAGCCAAATTCCAGATGCCAGGTAACGCGGGTGGGGACAGCGAATGCGGGGACTCACCAAGCTGACACCAGGTGTCTGTTCTGCCGGTTTACTTCAACTTCGCACTGAAAAAGCTTCCTTCATAGTGCTCTTATATAAGAAAATGTCACTCCCATGCTCCCAGCTTTGAAGAGAAAAGTCATTTTTGAGGACTGAGTGGCCACATGTACACTGTGCCCTAGACACTGACGAGTGCTCACATTTCTCCCCACACACTTCTGAATTACACACAGGTCACGGTCATCACCTCAAGTGTCGCCTCTGATTTAAAGCCCTCACCGAGCCCGGGGGAAGTGGCAGACTTCTGTCTCCCTCACTCCAATAGCTGCCTCCTGGTTAGGGAGCACCGAGCCCGAGCCGCAGCAGGTCCCCAGTAAACTCATGGGACAAAAGTAAACGACCTAACAGCACCGGTTAGATGGGGGCTGGTGTTTTCACTGTCTCAGGCTAGAGCAGTGGTCGGCAAACTCATTAGTCAACAGAGTGGCAAACTGCGGCTCGCGAGCCGCAGTTTGCCGACCACTGGGCTAGAGCATCTGGGGAGTGATGTGCAGGCCACCCGATCCTCTTAATACCCAGCTCTAAACTGCAATACACATTGTAAGAGGTACATTCTATAGCTTCAGGTTTGAGACACAGCTGACATCCTTTCAGCACTGGCCAGCCATGTCTGATGTCATAACCATAGGTCTAAACCTCTTACAGCCCGGGAACCAAGACAAACAGCGCAAGTCAGTGGTTCTGAACACTTCACTGGGGCCCGAGTGCCTTGCGCCACATTCCACTGTGCGATGACAGGAAAGCTATTAACCCCAGTATAATCTTGGTTTCCACTTTTATAAAAGTGAGCACAACTGTACTTACCTCATAGGGATGCTGTGAGGATTAAATTGGTTAATACTGATCAAGTGCTCGGGTAACAGAATAATAAAAACTTGCTACAACTGCTGTCAGTTTTGACACCACACTCCAAGCCATGGCTGCCCTTCTTGTCCATTCTAGTTCTTGGAGCCTGGCTAGGTGACCAACATCTGAGGACTTACCATGTGCTGGGCCCTGTGCTAAGCACTGGACAATCATTCTCTCATATCATCTTGAACACGATGACTTAGGGCCCAATTCCCTCGCTGTTTAATAAAAGACAACTGGACTCCGAGGGGTGAAATGTCTTTGGAAAGTCACAGAGCTCTAGCCAGGAGTGGGGGGTTCGACCCAGGCAGTCCGACATCAGCTCCTGTGCTTTAAGGACTTGTTTCTAAAACAACTTTCAGATTTCCTCAGCAAATGCCAGAGCCTCAGATGTGGAAATGTCCCAGTAATACGAAGCAGGGCGCAGAGCACAGCGTGTCTTCTCTGAAGACTAGAACAAGGTTCTCCTGAATTAAACCAAAGCAGATGGGAGAAAAGGACGGCAGGTGGAGTGAGAGGGTTACAAGCTGATGTTTAACAGCCACTAATGACCGCACAGGGCACCACCTGAGTACATCCTACTCTTACCTAATGAAAACATGACGTCTAAAAGCAATGGCTCATTGTTAAAATACTTTGAAGATCAAGTCAAACAAGAACAGAACGTTCCCTGTGAGGTTCTACACTTACTCTTTTCATGCTGCTTGGGCTCAAAACACTTACAGAACTTATTTGTAGTTGCCCTCAAAATGGACTTGGAAAGAATTACGTCTCATATTACAGTCACCTCACATGGGACGGACTGACGGACAGACAAGACACACACACATACACACACTTACCCACCTGATGTACCAGCTGGACTCCAGACGATGCCTTTGGCCATTTTCAAAAATGGAATCCATCAAAGGAGAAGTATTCACCCCCACAGAGGACATTCTACAGAATGTACCAGAGGGGTGATTGCTAAACCCAGCTTCTTTACCTTACAGACATCTATTACACACAAATTCTGCTCAGATTCCCTGCCAGTTAAAATGATGGGAGAAACACTCCAATCAAAAGCCTCCTTTGCCAATAAAATATTGCAACCTTTATTTAAAATAAAACACAAGTTGGCAAGCCTTGTGAGACAACAGGCAGACAACATTCCCCTTTCCAGGGCCTCCTTTATTTACATCAAGTTTAACACTGTTAGCAGTTCACAGTCAGACAACAGGGTGAGAGAATTAAATTAGAAAACAAAACACCTGAAAATATATTACAATAACAAGAGCAAACACCTGACAACACCGGCAGTGTGACCCATGACTGATGCGTTTTCAGTTAAACCCCGTGTTGTCTCGCTGTGTCCCCTTAGCAACGCGCACAGTGCCAGGGCCTCCAGACCTCACCCTCTGTGCACCCCACCACACATGCACCTGCAGAGCGTGACCTTTGGTATAAACGTTGAACAAGTTTTGAAGAATCTGAAACCTGTTTTAGGACAAAATTCTGTCAACCACCACAAAATATTATAATATATTTTTGCCAAGTGAACATAAAACTGGGTTCCTCCACTGACAGTCATAGAATCAACTTGCAGAGAAGGAAGAGCACGGGGTACACCCAGGAGACAGGTCTGAGCACAGACCAACAGCTCAGGCAGCCTGTTCTCCGCACACACCACCAGGGAACAGCTTCTATTCACTGAGAGTGAGCTGATTAACTCCCTTCTTACCCCGCTTCTCGTAGTGAGCACGACAACAGTGTATGCACGTAGCGTGGACATGGCATGTTCCCTCTATACAGACCCGAGATAGGAGGGTTTTCAAACACACGCCCTAAATAGCTATGAGTACCTCAGTGTCCTTTCCAGCTTCTGAATACTGATTTCTCTGAAGGACAATTAAACTAATCAAGGTGACTTCTCCAGATCTCTGAAAATTTCTCTCATAAAAGAGTTCCAAAAACAGGGGCCATCGTGTGAAATAGCTTGTCAAAATGGAGGAAATCCAGGCCTCATCTACCAGAAGCATCTCTGCCTCTGGGTATTGCTGCCACTCTGCACGCAGGCCAAGGTATCTGTGAATCATACAGAATAGGGGCTGGGATTCAACACTGATCACCTAAAGCAACGCCGCTCCTGCAGTATCTCCTGAATCTAGAATACACTGATTTGGCATACCTGTGTTATTGTTATAATTGCTGAAATTAACTATCCTTACATATGATTATTTTATTAACCAGAAGTCCCATTCTCCAACTAAAGTTTATGGTGCTTAAACACATGATTTAATACCATCTTAAGACTCAGAAGCAAATCTAAACAAGCTCCAACCATACATACTATATTTCCTTTAAGTCTGCTAGCATTTGACAGTTCATTCCCACTGTATCCGAAAAAATTAACTGGAATGCTCCAAGACCTCAAGCCCTGTGTGTACAGCTCAGAAGTATGAGTGACAGGTAGGACCCAGAAACTTGCTGCTTTCAGTACAACGATGAACAAAGAAAGACAAGACACAAGAGGGCGGTACAAGGTGTGGTCTGAGGACAGTATTGGTCTAGCCCAGTGGTCGGCAAACTGTGGCTCTGTTGACTAATGAGTTTGCCGACCACTGGGATAGGGGCTTAATCACAAGGAACAACAACAGCCTGTAATTATTGGAATCGAGAGTGTAGGTCAGTGGTCTGTAAACTCATTAGTCAACAGAGCGGCAAACCGCAGCTCACGAGCCGCAGTTTGCCGACCACTGGTCTAGACTTTCAACTTACAGGAGCCATCCTTTCCGCAGAGCAGGGGTGGGGAACAGCCGGCCTTATCATATGGTCTGGCCCTGCCAGGGCAACCGCAGGCGGAACCAGAAATTCAATAAATCTAGAAGCTTTTTCATAGCAATATACTTTTTAAACGGATAATTCTGTATGGCCCTCAAATGATGTTACAAATACCCAAATAGCCCTTGGCAGAAAAAAGGTTCCCCACCCCTGATTGAGAGGGTCTGCAGGTTTGAAGATCTGCGCACACACCACCTGTGACCACGGGTTGAGTTAACAGGGCCTTGCTACTGTGTTCAGCAGTGAGGAGGTTAAAGAAGATACTTTTCTAGGAGAGGTAAACAATTTCAAATGTGTAATTGTACATAGGAGCAAGACGTGAGTGCACCTGGCGGGAGGGAAGGGTGCAGTTAGAGCATCCTTCCCCGCCTCACCAGCAGGACGGAGAGAAGAGCAGTGGTCTGCCAAGATCAATGGCCCGTGTGGGGAGAACTTCCAAATGGGGACTCTCCCTGACCAGGGCTCTGAGCCACTGCAACCATCATGTTCATGCCCACCAGTTCAATAACGTTACAACTTCAACCGGGATGACAAGTCTTTTCCTCTGCAAAACACAGGAAACACATCCTTGAAGGCACAATCCTCTCGGAGTGATCTCCACCCCCCCCCCCCCCCCCAAGTCAGCTAAAAGCAAGATGAGCTGCCCAGGCCGCCTCCCCGGGGAGAAGCATGGGACTGTCCTACCCTGCCTGATAACCACGGGGGAAGCCTTCCCCAACGCCCTGTTCTGTGGAAACAGGACACGGAGTCACCCTGCACACACAGTATCTCAAGATACGACACACACCTCAGTGGGTGCATGGGAGGCAGCAGAACCAGAGCAGAAGCTCAGCTTTTTGGACACGGCAGTCAACTCCACGGGAGACGGGCTGGAGCCCAGACCGTGACCGAGAGCCCTGAAATCACCGTGCTCCCCCAGTAACACGGGAACGGAGCGGGCAGTGGAGGCCCACGGTAACAGAGCAGGTGATGTGTTAGGCCAGGCACTATTTACCTGCCTGAAAAAGCAAGCCTTACATTAGATTTTTTTTTACAGCCTGGGAGTTGGAAAACGGAAACTCTACCCCGAAGATTTAAATGTCCTGTTAACATAGGACACGTTTTAGAACCACCCAAGGCCTTCCCCGGTGCCTAGGCTGTGGCTAACAGCAACTTCCCTGGACTGTCAGGCGCCCTCGGGGCTGCCTTTCTCTTTCTCCCTCGCTCCCACAGATCTCAAACTGAATCAGGGATTTACAAAAGAACAGAGCTACTGGCTTGACAGAAGCTAAGACAGAGATCGAGACAGCTGGAGTCTATTAAATACATTAGAAGAAACTTCTGTCTAGAGACCCACCTACTAGTACATAAAGAGGACTGACTGGTCATACAGGCTAAGGGTAGAGAGATGGATCCCAAATTAATGCAAACAAAATGCTGAAACCCGGAAGTCATCAAGAACAAACCTGCAGACAACCCTGTCAGCCCAATGTGAATTCCTGTGGGAGCAGAGCCTGAGAGGAGCGATGACATCAGTAGCAAACAAGGAAGGGAATAGGAGGCAGTGCAGCTGTCACTCAAAGTGGCCACCAATGCAGTTAACTCTTTTATAGGTATTTTATGATCTAACAGGTGAGTTATGTTCAGCTACTCTTCTCAGAAAAAAAATAAACATGGATTATGAATGTCACGCTCATTTATAACTGATAGGAAACCCTAAAACGCTCTGGTTCTATAGCCATCCAATCTCCTCTCACCCCCACCCTCTGCCCCGCAGAAAAACAACAACAACAAAAAACCCCACACAGGACATAGGTTAAAAAAGACACTGTCAACATCAACAGGCAATGTGTCTGCTGCCGCACGTTTAGGACGCTAGATGACTGACCATGTAGTGGACAAATGGTCACAACCAGCAGGGCCCCTTCTTCAGCCAAGGTGCCTGGAAGGCTTCTCTGTTGTGAGTGAGTGCCCATTGTTACTTTTGAATGATTATAATTAAACCAGAAAGTTGGTCCCCAGTTTTCTGAAGTTACTCAATACTGAGCTACAATTTCAGTAAAAGACTTACTATACCTGCACATAGTCCTTTAGCAGTTTCATATTTATAAATGTCATAAGTTACAGAGACCTGCATTTTCAGGTCCCACACAAGTAAAAGCCTGTAAGTCGATCAGCATGTAACCAACTGCTTTAACTTTTAAATAGACCTTAATAATATGACATTATAGTTATATTACATTTGATACTTTTTCCTCAAAGTGCTTTCATATACATTATTTCAGTCATTAAAATGGCAGAGAACAATAAACTTTTATGTTGTTATTTTCTTAAGAAAGAGGAATGTAGGACTAGGTTTTTGAAAACTTAAGTTGGTATTTCTTTATTACAAAGTGCAGATTGCTGTGCTGAGGTCTGTCCCAAAGAATGACTCCATGCAGATTTTTAAGTTACTGACTTCTGAAGATTGCCTGCTTTGCTATATTGCCATTACTCAACATTCAAGCCCCTTAAGGTCAGAGGGTGCCAGCAGCATGTGCTTTAGAGAGTGCAGCGCTGTGCAGACTGATTGTCTATCGGAGCCACTTCCTCTGCAGTGTCTCTCAGGCAGCAGGATGGCGGAGGGACCCCCACAACCAGAAAGTCAGGAGAGTGAGCTCTCGCCTTGGCTCTGCCACTAATGAACTGCTCTGAGATCCAGAGCACGTAACGACCTTCTCTCCCGATGTGAAGCCATAAAGAAAAAGGTGGGATGTCGTAAGTGTTCAGACAGTGCTGGTGTCGGAAACACCTGGCAGGGTTCCTATAAAACACACTGGCTGAGACCTCACCTCACGGGGAATTCTCATCGATGCATCAGATTTTATTTTGTTTTTAAACGCAGAAGATTTTGTTGCACATTCCTGGCTAAGATTCACTGGACCAAGTTTATTAATAACAATAGTGGTCATTAACATTTATGAAGTGCTCATTATGTGCCAGGCACTGAAGCTAAGTATCTTAAAATATTATCATTTAATCCTTATGACAACCTGAGGTAGTTACTATTATTATCCCGGTTTTCCAATGAGGAAACTAAGGCTCAGGACAATTAAATGACTTGCCGTCTGGACTGGCTTTAGAGTCTGAGCTCTTAATCACTGTCTATACTGTATCCTCAACTCAAAAGCTCCCTGACGTTACTTAAATAAATATGGGCTATGCCTCAGCAGAGCATATTTTATTAACCGGGCACTATTTTATTAGCCAACTTTCAATTGAATTATAAGAAAATTCTAATTTAAACCCCAAAATGCAGCTGGGCAAGTGGCTCCACGTAAAGACCTCAATGTGCGGAGGTCATCTGGAAAAACACTGAAAGAACTTCTTAGGGCCAATTTTTTTAAGGCTTCATCTCTGAAAATTACAATGGCAGTCAATAGAAAATACATACATTTTAATTTTACACAAAGCCTTTTAAGAAAATACTTAATGTAGCACAATAAAGATGTATTCTACACAAAATATTGCATTTTAAGGTAGGAAATCTAAACTGAAATTGTAATATATGTACATGAAAGGATTCAAACTGTCATAGCCCAAAGGAGTGTGTGTATGTATGTGTGTATATACATACATATATATACACACACACACATATATATGACCATTTTAGAAAGTTTTCAACATTGTCTTTTTGCTCCTGCTCTCTGCTTTGCTTTTAAACCAATTAGAATTAAACTACATTTTTAATTTCTAAAAAGCAGTTTTCTCTGCTTTGAATTCAAACTTTTAAATTTACATAAGGTTATTTTTTAATTCTTTTCAAGTAGAAAAAGGAAAGACCTCTATTAGACTTTTATAAGTTGACAGTGCCTCTTTAACCTTAACCCTGAGCTCTCAACTCCTGAAGTTCCACAGTTCAAGCATCATGTGGATGGAGGTGCTGCAAAAGTCAATGCTGCTATTGACAGTGTTGAGAAAACGCAACTCATTAACTTACTGAGCACCTACTGTAGGCAAGATAGAGCCAGGTGCCACCCCTGAGTAAGACACAGCCCCCACCCTCAAGACTATTTCGGTGAGAAATCTGGAGCTTAAATACACTCAGTAGTGTTCCTCCAAGGCTTATTCTCAGAGCTCTCGATGAAAGATCCCTTGCTTAGAAAAAAAAAAAAAAATCCCCTGAAAAACAATAATAATCCCTCAACTTGCATCCCATAATGACAGGGATAAACGTAAAAAGCAGCATAAAATATTCTAAAGTTTTAGCTTTCCCTGCCCCACCCTTAAAAGGCTAATTGCTAAAACGATTTCAAGTTTATGGAAGTGTATAATGAAGGGAAGTGGCTAGGAAGGAGATAGGAGCAGGGCTGTTGGTCTTTAAACCCACATTGAATTGAAAGGAACTCTAGCTTCTCTTCCAACCGCTGCCAGGAGACTGAGCACATCACTAGCTGCCTATGCTGCATCTTCAGGAATCAGACCGAGACCCCCCCGGCAAGGAATGCCCACGACTGTCCCCTCCTCCAAGTCCTCCCGTGGCCGGGGCCTCCTTTCGAGCAGCCATGATAAGAATCAAGGTTTCCTTTCTTTCTGATGAAAACTAAATGTCCTTCTTGGTCAAAGATGTCAAACTCTGTCCAAAACATAGTTTTTCCCCATTAGTATTCTAGCGCAATTAATGTAATCTCAACAGCTCTAAATTTCATGATTTGCTACTGAGCATAGGAGAGACTGAAAACCATTCAACGTAACACCACTGCACTAAACAGCTTGGTAGGGAGGCTCTCAGAGGGAGAACTACACCCTTGTTTGTGAAGCACCCATGAGAACATGTATCATTACCTTCATTTAACAGATTTAGAGATGGGGCTGTGGCTTGGCAGTGGATCGATGACAGAGGCAGGAAGAAAATTCACTGCTCACCGATGCTGAATTCCTATCTTCCTAAGTTAATATTCCTTTGGAAGGAAAAAAATAATTTATTTTTTTGTATTGGGTTCTCCTTGGGGGAGGGAGTCACAAAGCTTTAAAAACAGAATGAAGTGGTTGGTAACTGGGATTAGACCTGATATTGAGAATATTAATAATATATACTGTTCAGCTCCCTGCGATCCTAATTAGCTTCCATAATTATGAATGAGTAGGGAAGAAAAAGGCCTACTTTTCAAAGGCAAAATATATTTGAGGGTTGTCATTAGATTTCCAGGATCTAATTGGTTTTTCCTAGAAATGATGTGCTCCTTCAATTATACACTCTTAAAATATGATATTGAAATAAATATCAAAGAATATTCCCAATGTGCTTTACAAACAAGCACACGGATTGGCCGGGGGGGTGTGAAAGGAGAAAGGCATGTGGGAATAATTTAGGGATTCATCTGAAATCCAGAGGGGGGGGTGTGCTTCTCTCTACTTTCTACCCAGACGGGGTCTAAGGTGATGAAGGGAAGGTACAGAGAAACAGCCACTAGGACCGAACCAGCTTCTCCTCGGTCACAGGCCTCTCGGCCTGGCTGCTGGGTTCCAAGAAGAGCCCCTTTCTTGGATATTTTAGTTGATAACGAAATACACAGCTTCCCAAGTCCTTGACTACTATGTCAGTATGCAGGGCACTGTACCGGAAAAGGATTCCCTGTGAGAACCTGTCCATGACCACTAATTTCAAAATCAATGTTAGTTAATGCCTGAATGTTGCAGGAATAAAGGAAGACAGCCTGCCCAGCAGGGGGCAGAGAAGAACCACTAGAGACCCCTATAGTCCTGGTCCCTTAGGAAACAACATACTAGACTGGGACAAGGGACTTGTGCTGATCAATGTGAGATTTTAGGAGCTTTCAAGCTCCCTGACTGTACTTCCTAGATTTCTTTACTTCCGGCTCCAATTAACACATCCATGGGAAACAGGAGAGGAGCAACAGATAGGGCCACCTTTCCGGTTTTGTAGGTTTTGTGATTCCAGCAATTTGATTTGCAGTTCTTACTGTAGCAAGTGACCTTGGGGAAGCAAGGCTAATAGCTGCTTCCAACAGCCTTGGATGAAACTTCACTTAGCACCTTCCCAGCTTTCCTTTCTTCTGTTCCACTGACTTCCTAGTGAGGTGGAACATGATCATTAGTACCTACTGGAGCCCTAAGCCAGTTCCCTCTGTGCGGGACAGCGGGTGCCGCAGCCAGGCCCGTCTGGGCAGTCCACGGCACTGCCCAGGGCAGCCCTGTCTAACCACCGCATCATTCCAGGTCAGAATGGCTGGGTTTGGTTCTTCACAGCCACACACACACATTCCCTGATATTCCAGTGCAGCTTCCAATCCTGTCCACCACCGCCCGGTCCCCTCCAATTTCCCTCTCCTATGAGTTTTGCTTTTTGTTATTTTTGAGATGAACCTGTAAACGTGAGATCTCAGAGAGCTGAGGTACTTCACATAAACACACTCAAGTATCAGTCTTTCATTTTTTGAAAACAAGAACACAGGAAAACAAGTCCCTTCCCCTGTCCCCTCAGAAACATGTGCCTCTTCCAGTAGTCTAACAGTGGCTACCTCTGCACCACATCGCTGATTTCCTGTACACACGATAATAAGTTATTAAGGACAGGATTTGCCCCGGGCACGCCCGCAGTGGCTGAAGACACCTGCAGCTCCTGCAGGCTGAGTTCCAGTTTGCTCACGGCCTCTCGGAAGGCAAACTTGTTGCGAGTTTGAGGGATGCAGTCCACGTAGCCTGAGCAGTAGTCAAGCAGCTGGTGCCCAGTGTCCACCAGCTGGCTGTTGGGCACCGGTTCCGAGATTGCACTGGACAGCAGGTCAGCACATTCCAGCAGGGCCTCTTTGCTGATTTTGTCTGCGGAGATTTTCTCAGCTGCCTGTTTGGTTTTTCTCAGAGCCACTTTAGTACCTGCTGTGCCGTTGGCCATTTTGGCTGGCGAGATGGAAGACGTGGGCAGAGGCACTTGAGGTGGAGGCACCACAGGCCTCCCAGCTTTCCCACTGATGGGCACTGCCCCTGGAGCTGCCCTTTTCCCTCCTTCCTGTGTTTCTGTGGGCTGTCCGGCCGCCGGGGCCGCCGGCTCTTCCGTGGGGTCCGGGCACACAGACGGGTGCTGCAGTAGTCTCGTCACTGGCGGTGGGGGTGGGGCACACTTGGGTTTTACCCGTCGGGGTCGGTCTTTGTCTCCAGAGGATGTGACCTGATGCTCAGATAAGAGCTTGAATTTGTTCCCCTGAGAGTCTGTGCCAATGAGCTGCACGTCGGCTGGAGTGTGCTTCAGGGTGGGGGAGATGAGGACGGGCACTTTGTGGTTGTGAGTGGTGGGGAGGATGGCCGCAACCTTGGCTGGGGAAGCCCAGCCTGTCTGCTCGCCATCCTCTGGGACTCCAGCCATGCCAAGTCGTGCCCCCCCATTCCTCTCCTTGCTCTTTGGGGCAGCTGGCGTGGCAGCTGCCCCCACCCCTGGACAGTCCTTCTCTGTAATGGCTGGATCCCCAGAGGGGGTTCTTAGGGGAAGAGCTGTGGTTCCTCTGGGCAAGAGTTTGGCTTTTGGTCTCTCCTTGGTTGGAGCAGCACCTTCCTCTGACTTTTTGGGAAGTGTGTCACTGGCCCTGTCCACGCTCTCTTCTGGCTGAGAAGAGGTGGACACTGTCCTTTCCAGCTGGGTTTTGGACCTCTGGCAGTTCCTGGGAAGGGTCATTGCCATCCTATCCTGCTCTGGAAGCCCTGAGGACATGGAAGATGTAGAGTTTGACCTTGGAAAAGGCTTGGAAGTGTCATCATTGGCTGTGGGTTTACCTGCTCGTAAGCCCAGTGTCTTTTTGATTAAGCGTGGTGTAAAGAAGCCTGTGATGCCAGACCACCCACCCCCCGCAGTGCCACTGCCCCCACCCCCGCCACTGTCGTCATTACAGAGGTTCCTCTGTGCAAAGCTCCCCCCATAGCACTTGGGGGGCACCAGATTCGCCTCTTGCTGGGCAGGAGTGAGAGAGAACCCATCAGCATGCTGTAGAGAAGCAACAGATGAGAAGTTACCCGTGAGTTCGTATTTCTTATGGGGCTGGTTCTCCATTTCTCGGAAGGAGCTGCTGCGTTTGGGGGGCGTGGGAGCGTTTCTCTTTTTCATGAAGGAGCTGAAGAAGCCTCCCTTCCTATCCCTGGTGAAGCACGTCTCTTTAGCATCTTCCAAAAGGCTGCTGGGTGACTTGTCTCTCTGTTTTCGAGGCAGTGCTGGGGACCCACTGGGGACCTGTGCACTTCTAATGAGCCCTGATGAGAAACGGCCAGTCAGTAATGTGAAAGACAAGGAGGCACTCTGTTACACTTGAGTTACTACGGCTGAACTGTAAGAGTTTTGTCAGCATCTATTAAATGCCAGGTGATAGCCGGACTCAGAGGAAACTAATACATACATTATCCTTTCACATTGATCAGTATTCCAAATGTGACATGGGATGTAAATGGAAAGAAAAACCCTGCTGGTGTTTACCTTGGCCTTCATCTTTTCTCCAAAAGCTACCATACAAACTGCCCTCAATATCAGGTTCACTGAAGAAGTGTTGCCAGAACTGCAAAGAAGCTAAGCATTTGGGAATCCGGGGCTAAGGGAATGGAGTGGGAGGCACAGCTGCATGCGAGTGGATAGATCAGGACTCCTAACACTGTGATGCAGAGCTGAGGACTAGAGTGGTAGGTAAAATGGATGCCAGCCACTTTCCTCGGGGAAGACGGGCAAGGGAAGTGTGAACAGAAGCACCATAACCCATGGTTCTTTAAACAAGGCAGCCTGACTCTGCCTGCCTTGGGACCCATACCTGGTGCTGAACTGGAGGCAGAATTGTCGGTGGCATCCAGGGACCCTTCGATATTCTCCTTGTTCTCCACCTGTTTCTTCAGCGTCCGGGTCTTGGAAGGAAGTATGGGTAATCGGGGCAGGTAGGGGACAACAGATGAGGCGGCGGCGGCCCTCCCAAGCTCCTCAGCTACTTCTGTGAGGAAGACAAGGGGACTGATAAAAAGAACTTCGTGACAGAGCAGAGGCGTTCTTTTCAGGAAAGGCGTACAGCTGCGGAAGAACTAGAGAGCACTAGGTGTATACATGGACCACAGAGATGCCCTCTATTTTTGGCTTCTTTTGCTCAACATTACAATCTGTGGATTCATCCATATTGTTGCATGTGGCAGGTTTTTCCTCATTCCTGTGTATTGTTCAAATGTGAGAATGAATATACCAAAATTCACTTATTTGTTTCCAGTGTTTGGCTATTATGAATATATTGCTAGGGACCATTCTGCTACATTTTTTGCTTCACAATTGCATAAGCATGATGCGTGGTCATGAGGTGCATATAAATTCAGCTTTTTCCTGCCAAACTATCTCTCCAAATGCATGTACCAATCTACACTCACACTAACAACGTATAAAATTCTGGTTACTCTGAATACTCGTCCATTTTATGTTATGATGTTTCTTGTTTGATTTTACTTTTAGCCATTTGGGGTAGGTATGTAGAGGGATTTCATGGTTTTATTTTCTACTTCTCTGATGAGGAATGATATTGAGCATGGCTTCATATTCTTACTGGTCGGTCATTTAGCTATCCTTGCTTACTATGTCCCTATTCAGAAGTTGAACAAAGCAGACAGATGTCTACAGATATCTTTATTTTTCAGTTGCACCTTGTACTAAAAAGGAGGGTAGGTACATTCCCTTTCATGCAAATGAGGCTCTTGAAAAAAGGTTGAGCCATTAGTAAGTAAGCTTTGCTGACTAAACCTGGCCATGGCTTCTGTGGCTTTTGCTGAAGTAAACACATAATTTGCTATTCATTTCTAAACAAAAATGAAGCCCGTAGGATCAATTAAATTGTGAAATTATGTAATTATTTTACATCTTTTGGTAATTATTTTTAAATATGTTTTTATTGAGTTTTATTTTATTTTTTTAAAATATATTTTTAGTGATTTCAGAGAGGAAAGGAAGAGAGAGAGATAGAAACATCAATGATGACAATCATTGATCGGCTGCCTCCTGTATGTCCCTATGGGGATCAAGCCCGAAACTCAGGCATGTGCCCTTGACCAGAATTGAAACCAGGACCCTTCAGTCTGCAGGCTGACACTCTACCTACTGAGCCAAACCAGCTAGGACTATTTTTATTGAGTTTTAGAGAGAGAAGAAGAGAGAGGGACAGAGAGATAGAAACATCAATGAGAGAGGAATATCACTGATCAGCTGCCTCCTATTGGGCACTAAACCCGAATGTGCTCTGACCAGGAATCAAACCAGTGACCTCTTGATTCCTGGGTCAATGCTCAGCTGCTGAACCACACTGGCCAGGCTGGTAATTATTTTTAAAAATTAGCATCCCACAAGAGTGGGTAAATGGCACATAATACAAGGCAATACAATGAGATTTCGTTCTTACACTGCTATACAAACAGCTAGGAGACAGACATTTCCTCAAGGATGCAAGCCACTTGGAGGATTTTGAGAAAGAGATCAACACAGAAGCAAAAGTAAAGAGATGTTGGGTGGGAGTGGCTTTGGGAAAGAGGAAGGGGTAAGGAGGAAGACCTGAAGCTACTTGAGTCCATGGCTTCAAATGACTCTGAGATGAGCACCATCCCCGTTTCCCCATGGTTTGGTTATAAGCCAATAAATCCTTCTCTTATTACTTAAAGTTTGAGTTAGGATTCCTTCACTTACAACTAATAAGTACATCCTTTAAAGGTAGGAGCTGTGTCTTATCTCTGTGTCCTCAGATCTAGTATAGTCCTTGCCACAGATTAAATGCTTAACAAATTATGGGTTGAATAACGTTGTTTCTTATTTAGCAGTAGTGAATTGAAATTAGCCTTAAAAATTGGTAAGGGCCAATTTTCTAAAAGGATGTAACATTTTCAAGAGAAGCAGAAATATTTAACTCAGGATTCAACAGAGGTTAAAAGTTGACACAAAAGTACTAAAGAAATGGACCCTATTCTTTGGCTGATATTCATGACTTCTACCACTTTGACACCACGGGAAAAGCACACAGAGAAAAGAAGAGTTCGGTGATTGGCAGCTGCCCAAGGGCCAGCTGTGCCCTCCCCAACCTGTAGAAATTCCATACATCAAAGAACTAGAATGTAAGCACTTACTATTCAATTTGATGTTATACTTTTCCTTCTTCTCACCTAGATATAATAAATCACTGAGGAAAGCAGACAAAAATCAACTTGCCTGATTTCTTCTTCTAATATTTTAAAACTTGAACTTAAGCAGTAAGTTCTATGTTCAATTATGAAGGAAAGAAAAAACTTGAGAAATAAGTATAACATTCTGGAACTATATCAAAGTGTCTAATAGGCAAGTTTAACTAAGAATGTTGTGGTTTTAGCCCTTTAGGAAAAGTCTCTCTTTATAACAAGTTTACTGTTTGACATTTACTGACCATTTTAGAAGCATTATATACAAAACTAGAAAACTGCCTATATATGTCCATACTGTTGTTTTTAGATAAGGGTTCTCACTGTTCACAGCATAACTTAGTATATGTTCATTCTAAACTCCCCTCCATGTCAATTCAAGAATATAATTTTAAATATTTAATTATATGAATATGATAATTAACAGCCCACTAGATATTTAAATTGTTCTTAATTTTTCAGTATTATAAACTATACTCTGATGGAATATTCTTGTAGCTAAATTTTTGTTCACACCCTTAATTATTTCCTTGGGATCTATTTTTAGAAATAAAATGTCTGCATATTGCTCTTATGACTTAGTTCTGCCTTTGCTGGTATGATTCAAGGAGTTGGAATATTTTTCAGACTCATTTTTTCCCCTTTCTCTTCCCTACATAAGTGTTAATGCTTAAAGAACTACTGAATTTACTCTTTATGAAGAGACTGAATTTGCAATTAAAGTATACTTTCAATATTAAAAATAATAGAAACACAAGAAATTAAAAAAGGCAAAAAATAAAAAAGCAGAACTAGAAGAATGAAGGCCAGGGGTCCTCAAACTTTTTAAACAGGGGGCCAGTTCACTGTCCCTCAGACCGTTGGAGGGCCGGACTATAGTTTAAAAAAAAAAAAACTATGAACAAATTCCTATGCACACTGCTAAGTCGGCTGCTAAGCAGGACAGGCAGCGGCGGCAAAAACACCCAGCGGGCCGGATAAATGTCCTCGGCGGGCCGCATGTGGCCCGCGGGCAGTAGTTTGAGGACCCCTAATGAAGGCCAAGAATTAATTCAATATCCTGAAATGGAGTCCCAAGCTATAAAAGTCCATCGTTTTTGAAATATTATCACTATCCAGAACTAGCCACCAATAAACTACCAGATTCTTACCTTCGGAAATGCTGGAGTCATGGAACATGGTTTCAAAAGCTTGGTGTGTTTCAGCAAAAGAGGGCCTGTCAGCAGGGCTCCACTTCCAGCCTACGTAACAAGAGGAGAAAATGCTAAAGCCCCTGCAGGAATGGACACCCAGTGCGCGCCTGAGTGAGTCCCATGCATCAGGACGCGTGCCTCTTAAAGCAGAGTTGCAGCAGGTGCACAATGATAGTGAGGCCGCTGCCTCTCAGTCTGACTCAGAGGGTAAGGAACCCACTTCCTAGAGCAAGTCCCTCTATGCACCCTCCGCTCCTATTCCCTCTACACAGGGGAGAGGAGGGATGGGAAGATAATTTAGAAAATGGCAAGTTTTCTTTGGAAAAATAAAAGTTAAACCTGTCTTCAAACTCACTCTAACCTTAGAAATCTTGAGTTGTACATATTCAAAAATATAATGGACTATCCAAAAGGAGCTTGCAGTCATATTTGACAAAGACAGGGCAGCAGGCAATGCCAATGCTCAATGAGAAAATAAGGTTTATGCTCACACACAACTGCACTTTACTACCACCTTCCCATCTTCAAGGAGTCAGATGCTTTGTTTATTCATCACTGAGGTTACGTGCATATATTCTCCCCAGTCTTTAGCAATCATTTTCATCTAGTCATTTTCAATCATTTCCCCTACCTAAACTCCAAACCCAATTTCTTATTATTTTATTTTTAAAAATATTTTGACTTTTAGAGATAGGAAGAAAGGGGGTGGGGGGGAGGGGGAGGAGAGAGAGAGAGAGAGAGAGAGAGAGAGAGAGAGAGAGAGAGAGAGAGAGAGAGAGAGAGAGAGAGAGAGAGAGAGAGAGAGAGAGAGAGAGAGAGAGAGAGGAGAGAGAGAGAGAGAGAGAGAGGAGAGAGAGAGAGAGAGAGAGAGAGAGAGAGAGAGAGAGAGAGAGAGAGAGAGAGAGAAACATCAATTGGCTGCCTCCCACATGTGCCCTGACTGGGAATCGAGCCTGCCACCTCTGGTGTACAGGACGATGTTCTAACCAACTGAGCCACACAGGCCAGGGCTCTTATCCCACCAGAGGCCCCGCGCACAATTAAATCATGCGTGTGCAGGGTCCCCTAGGCCTAGCCTGCCATCAGGGACATGTCTGCTGCCCTGAGACGCCTCACACGCTATGGGGACGCTGCCGGCGCCCCACGACGCCCCGCTGATGCTGCCACCACTCTGGGGGTGGGGGTAGGGGGAGCGCCCGAGAGGTTCTCCATGCACCTCCTGGTGATCCGTCAGTTGGTCGTTATGGCCACTGGCCTTTCATAATATAGATTAAATGTGCAAGTGTTTCTGGGAAACTGACTCAACATTTCAGCTATGGACAATGATTCTTAGGATTCAGTAAGACTCAATGGTAGAGCATATGACATGCCAACTGGCTAATCAATGACCAACTCTTTATATGCCATGCGGTTAGATTCCATCTAACAACATTAAGAGGAAAAATGTTCCTAATTTTGCTAATCATCCCAAATTGCTGACTCAGACCCTCAAAATTAAAATATGCAAAAATACTCACATGCTCTCATAAGTTCATAAACCTTAGGGGGGCATCCTTCAGGCTGTTCCATTCGATATCCCTTTTCTAGTAGATCATAGACCTGAGACAGGTCAATACCTGGATATGGTGACATTCCATAGGTAGCAATTTCCCACAAAAGTACCCCAAACGCTGCATAAGGGGCGAAAAAAAAGAGCTTAATGTTTCTTCTCTGATTTATTATTTTATACCACTAGGTAATTATCTTTCAAATTCTGGATAATATTCAATTACCAAAAGTATTCCTCCTAAGATAACTGTCATGGGAACATCTGAAATATAAAGATGGCTTTCTTTATATTTCCCACCTTTAATTTAGACTTCCTTTACTACAGTGAAGGAAAATAAACTATGACCATATAAGAAGTCTGGGGCATAATCAAACTATTCTTAGAATAATCTATGATCTAATTAATGAGTATCACATTATGTTAGAGGAGTAAATATAAAAATGAACTCATTTGAAATCAGATAAAATTCACAGTAGAAAAAAGAATTTGCTTGATTTTGTCACAGGTTATTTCTGAGTTTGAGATTTCTGGTAAAGAGTGACTTAGAATCCTGCAATTATTTCTACTGGCCCACAATCCAAATATCCAGACTGGTTCAGTCCACTGGGCTTGTACTAATTCATGGCAGTAGTTACCAGTTACCAGGATAAACCTAGCTAAAACTTCAGCATGCCTTTCTTGAAAAGAGGATGCCATTCTGTGTGTCCCAGCACTCTGGAAACGAGCACTAATACCTAATGTGGAAAACAGGGATCATCAGAACTCCAATGCAAGGTGAGACTGTGAGCTCTTTGAAGCAGGACTTCTTTTTATTTTCTTCTTTACACTTCTTTCTATGCTAAGCACCTAGCACAATGCCTGATAATAGGTATTTAATAAATGCTTACTGAATGATTGAAGAGGTGGGGGTAAAGGCAGAGGATACTGATCATGTAAAAGATAAGCTCTAGAGAATTAAGAGCATTTATAAATAAAATAACATACAGAAAAAAGCTCCTTCCAACCTTACCCCAGACATCAGATTTAATTGAGAAGGTATTGTAGGCAAGACTCTCTGGGGCTGTCCATTTAATAGGAAACTTGGCTCCAGCATGAGCAGTGTAGGTATCTCCAGTCATCAATCTACTTAAGCCAAAGTCAGCCACTTTTACCACATGGTTTTCTCCCACTAGGCAGTTCCGAGCTGCAAGATCTCTGCAGGAAAGAGAACCAACCCTAATGTGATTCTATTCAGATGAGGTGGAAAGTGACCATGAAGGCTCTATTCTCGGTTCTTTGTGCCTCAAGCAGAGTTGATAAGTGCTTAACAGATATGGCAGGTTTTTATGATAATCGTGAACATGGTAGAAAATCACTAATTATATATCACTTGTAGAGTACTTATCAAGAGGCAGTTACATGATGCTGGAATAAAGCAGGCTTCAGAAAATGGGTTCCTATTAAGTACAGTTGACACTTAATGCAGGGGTGAGAGGTACCCAAACTACCCCCACCAACCCCCACATAGCCAAAAATCTATGTATACTTCTGAATCCCCAAAAACTTAGCTACTAAAGCAGCTAACTACTGTTAGCTATATATGTATTATAAACTGTATTCTTACAATAAAGTAAGCTAAAGAAAAGAAAATCAGAAGGAAAAAAAATACATTTACAGTACTATATGTAGTTATTGAAAAACATCTGTGTATAAGTGGACCCTCACAGTTCAAACTCATGTTGTTCCAGAGTCAACTGCACATTGGCATAGGTTTTAGAGGTGAGCAACAGATACTTTCTGACAAGTGTTGAAGTTCTTTACTAAGACAGAAAGCTATTTTTTAAATAAGCTACTAGATGGAGCAAAAGGCTATTGAATATAGTCCTGGGCAAAATAAAGACCTGTTTTGAGAACAGCAAAGGCCTCTCATTAACACTTTAATCAGAGTTACATAGGTTTATAAGTTGGAAATGACATCATAATGGGCCCCTGAATGGGAAAATTCCTTTCCTGAGTCATCTGGAAATTTCTAGAAAGGTTCTTGCCTTCTTCCCTTTATTTACAGGATAAACAAGGTAGCTTCATGGTTATCACAGACAATATTCAGGTTTTACACACCTATGGATGAAATTCTTCTTCTCTAAATACTCCATTGCAGAAGAGATCTGAGTGGCCATGTAAAGCAGTACAACTGCAGTCACCTCTTCTCGGTTGCATTCTCGGAGATAATCAAGGAGGTTCCCATACGGCATGTATTCAGTCACAATGTAAAATGGTGGCTCCAAAGTACACACACCTGAGAATTCAAGAATAAAGCTTGTTTTATTAGTATATATTCAAACATTCCAAACAACTTTGACAAAATTAATCAACAATTTTTAAAAATCTTGTTTGGCAGTAATCTTTTCCCTTCTTGCCATCACATTCTCTGACAATAATATAGCCAAGTTAAGAAGATGGTTGATAAGGAAGTCTCTACTTCCATTACACACTAGTTGTACCAGTTAATAATGCAAATTTTTTTCAATAGATGGAGTTACACATATGTTGATATATATGCGATTTGATATGTATGCTATTGTATTGTATTGACTGCAAGCTTCAAAACTTCATGTCAAATTTTGTGAAGGTATTAACATCATTAGATATTTTTACGCTTAAAAATGTTGAATTTTGTGCCAAAAAAAGAGCATTTGCGGGAAGTTTTAATGCATTATTTTGAAGAAAAGTGCTACTGAAAGTTATTGTATACTTCGGGAAGCTTATGGTGAACATGCTCCATCTCAAGATACTTGTGAATGCTGGTTTAAACGCTTTAAAAGTGATGTTTCGATGTGAAAGACAAAGAACGTCCAGGTCAACCGAAAAAGTTTGAAGACCAACAATTACAAGCATTATTGGATGAAGATGCGTGTCAAACTTAAAAACAACTTGCAGAAAGATTAAACGTTGCTCAGCAAACAATTTCCAATCGTTTACAAGCAATGGGGAAGATTTTAAAGGAAGGAAAATGGGTGCCACATCAACTGAACAAAAGACAAATGGAAAACCGAAAAGTCATTAGTAAAATGTTGCTTCAACGGCACAAAAGAAAGTCTTTTTTGCATCGAATTGTGACTGGCGATGAAAAGTAGATTTATTTTGAGAATTCCAAATGCACAAAATCATGGGTTCATCCAGGTCAACCATCAACATCGACTGGAAGGCCAAATCGATTTGGAAAGAAGACAATGCTCTGCATTTGGTGGGATCAGGAAGGTGTGGTTTATTATGAGCTTCTAAAACCAGGTGAAACCGTTAATACTGATCGCTACCAACAACAAATAATCAATTTGAACCATGGTTTGATCGTGAAACGACCAGAATGTTCCAGAAGACACGGCAAAGTAATTTTGCTTCATGATGAGGCACCATCACACACTTCAAAACCAGTAAAAGACACGTTAAAAGATCTTGCCTGGGAAGTATTAACCCACCTGCCCTATTCACCAGACCTTGCTCCTTCAGGTTACCACTTGTTCCGATCAATGGCACGTGCACTTTGTAAGCAGCACTTCAAAACGTACGAAAAAGTGGAAAATTGGGTCTCTGAATGGTTTGCCTCAAAACAAGAAAAGTTCTATTGGGACGGTATCCACAAATTACCTGAAAGATGGGGAAATGTGTGGCTAGGGATGGACATTACTTTGAATAAAGCACTTGTGATGTTTCTCTTGAAATTATCGTGTTTTCTTTGATTACAAAATCCGCATTATTAATCGGTACACCTAGTAATTCTGGAAATTCATATGCACTTGAGTATTTGCTGAGGGCAAAAGGCAGAGTTACTTGTATTAATTCCATAAGGGGTCAGAAGACCAAAATTTCTAGAGTTCTGTATATGCCCATGATTCCCATTCTCCACTGGGTGTTAATGATGCTTATCTAAAATAACCACAACTGTGCATATGTTGAAGACTATGTGAGCCCAGTCTGTAATAATGCTTTGTAAAAAAATTATAATTGTTTCCATAGTCAAATACATGGCAGATTCCGTATAAAGAACTAACAAGAAACTATTTCCTCTGGGACAGATGGGCTCAATTTGAACACCCAAAGAACGTGGTCCTATTTTGAAAAGGGCAAAGGGTTCAGACACAGACTTCTTTGTGACCTGAACAGGTGAGAAATCTATCTACCAGAGCATAGCATTTTCAGCTGATCAAGGTAAACTGATGAGTGTAGCCACAATTTTTAATCTGCTTCTTTTCAATAGTCCTTTGTTTAGTGTCTATTTTGTGAAATTATTTTGTGATTTTTTTTATTTTTGTTAATCCTCACCCAAGGGTATTTTTTCCCATTGATTTTTAAAGAGAGTGGAATGGAGGGGGAGAAACAGAGAGAGAAAAACATCGAAGTGTTTTTAAATGATTCTGGAACTTTGAATCTGGGGCAATCACCACAAACTGGGTAGTTTTACACATTGCAATCAATTCAGGCCACTGTTTCTTAGGCAACTTTTAAACACAGAGCCTGCTGATTAAAATAACAACCATTTATTGCAGTAGATTCACACTTGGAGCTTCCACCATGGTGATTTAAGGGAGGATTTGGAGATAATGGGGTGTTGGGGGACAAGCAGCTTTGAGGAAACGTATGGTTTAGGCAAGCTTCCTCACCTAATAGCTGTACCAGATTAGGATGCTTGATTTCCTTCATCACTGCAGCTTCTTTCAGGAACTCCTCCACCTCCATGGTATCTTCCTGGAAAAGGGGGAACAAGAAAAAGAGAAGAGGAATGAACCCCCATCTTTTTATTTAAAAAAATATATTTTTTTTTATTTCAGAGTGAACTCTCATCTTAACTATTTGAGTCGACTCACAATTCTAAAACTTCAGCTTTTATTTGGGTGTTCTGTTGTTGTTAATCTTCACTGAGGATATTTTTTCAATTGATTTTTAGAGAGGGTGGAAGGGAGGAAAAAGGAGGGATGGGTGTGAGAGAGAAACACTGATGTGAGAGAGAGACATAATTTGGTTGCCTCCTACATGCACACAACTGGGGCCTCGGATCAAACCCTCAACCCAGGTACATGCCCTTGACTGGGAATCAAACCCACGACCCTCCAGTGCGCAGACTGATACTCTAACCACTGAGCCACTGGCCAAGGTGAAAAACTTCAGCTTTAAAAAATGGCATCTTTTGAATATTTTAACATATACATCAAGAATCTTATCATAACCTAATATGCTCTACAGAAGTCCGATTAACACGTTAAGCGCTCAGTCAGTCACCGGTGACTGACACTATACTTTCCGTCCGAAAGACAAAACAGGCTGGGCGCTTAAGGTGTTAAGAAAGAAAGAAATTAAATTTATCCAATATCTGAAATGAGTAAAAATTAGCAGGGTGAGCAAAATTCAGCAATCACATCCTATCACAGCTGAAACACACATGGGAAACCTGGATAACTCAGTTCTCTGAGAGTTTATGTCCCAAGACATCTCAGCTTTGAAAGAGGAGACAGAACAGTTAGCTGTTTACATGTTTGTTTTCCTGACAAATTCTTTAAGGAGCAATGCATGCTTGCAAGGCCTTAAATATTGTTTCATACTCAAAATATGCCTAATAAATGCTTGCTGAAAAGAACTGACTACGACTCACAGCTGAAGAGCAGCCCTTATGAGTAAAGTGGCAGAGCCACTGAGGCACACGGGAGAATCTTCAGAGAACAGGATGAGTGAAAACCCTGCAATCTGATAGGATGCTTAAAGAGGAGAGCTGGCGGCAGGAAAAAAGAATTCTGTGAATATTAAGAACAAGAAGTAGTCTATTCTCTTGGGAGAGAGGTGGAGAGAGAAGGAGAGAGGGGGGGAAAGGGGGAAGGGGGGGCGGTAAGAGCAAGCCAGAAAGAGTACCCATGATCCTGGAACAATGCATGAAGAATTCTGTCCAGCAGGGGTCGTGCTGAGGAAGCAAAACAAACTGTTTTGCTTTATAACTAGTAATTTGCTTCTAAACTCCCACTAAGACCTCCATCAACAGCCTCCAGAGATAAACATTCCCCACATGTGGGTTTCGCTGCACTGCAATGAATAATCTTCCTCGGCACTGTCAGCAAAGGCACTAGGGTTGATCATCACCATTTGCTGATCTGCGTGACACCAGTGGGTGGAAAGCGTTCCAAAGTTAACGATGGGCATGCTGGTATTTCCAAGTAATTGAGCACAAAAGAAAAAGATGCCTGAGCACTGGCATTCTCAGCAACCCACCTTCAATGTTTTCACAGCAACCGTCAGGCTGTATTTCTTCCAGACGCCAACGTAAACCTCTCCATACTGACCACCCCCAAGCTTGTGCTTCATGGTAATATCTGTTCGTTCCATTTCCCATTTGTCATGGATGGGGGACACACCGTAAACTGTAGGCTTGTTACACTTGGGTGCGGGGTAGTGCAATGTTGTCACCAGCCCATCAGCCACTGTGGAGTGATGGTGGACAAGCTCTGCCAAGGTGCTGAAGCGGCTCTCAGCGGTCACGTATACCTGGTGAGAAAGGCAGGAGAAAAGCTAAGCCAACTTGAAAAGAGATCAGAAAAAAATTTTTAATCCTCACCCAAGGAAATGTTTATTCACTTTTTTTTAGAGAGAGGGGAAGGGAGAGGGAGAGAGAAACATCAATCGGTTGCCTCCTGCATGCGCCCCAACCGGGGATCGAAACTGCAACCTAGGTATGCGCCCTGACCAGGAATTGAACCCGCAACCTTTGGTGTACAGGACAATGCTCCAATTAACTGAGCCAACCGGCCAGGGCCAGAAATTTTTTTTAAAAGCCCATTTTTTCATTGATCTGAAGGTACAGAGCTAGGAGGTTATCTTATTGAGGTAAATCAAACAATTAAATGATGATGGTAAGGGATAACACAGAATTTCAGTTTCCATCTTACTTTTAACCCACTCTTCCTATGCTTACTAAATTAGCTCTAGTCTTGGGAAAAAAACTTCAAAGATATCTTTCTGGATCATCAAGATCATTGGTCCTCAAATACTTTTTAAGCATGAAATTCAACTAGAGTATACAAATATAAAGGAAGAGATTCTCTGATTAAAGTAGGCAAGAGGGAACTCGACCTCCTGTGAGTTTATCAAATACCCCCTCAGAATCTTTCACAGTACATAATTTGAAAACCACTGTTTCAATTTTTCTGGTAGAGCAAGGATATCAAATATGTTATAATTTTCATTTAACTAGGATGTGCTTTTGAGTGTCTACACCATTTACTAAAAAAGAGTCACAATTTTATTTTAGAGGGTCTATTAAAACAGTAGTTAATCTGTGATAGGCAGTAAGTGTAAAGTAATATAGCAGTCTGTGGGCCTTACTGTATACAGAAAAATGTACAATAAATGGAGAATTACTGATTTTTATAAAATGAACTCACATTTCCCACACCAAGAATTATAGCATCACCAGCACCCCAGCAGCTTCTCCTGTGCCCTCCCATCTATATACCCCTGTAAAGGTGACCACTTTGCTGACTTCTAGCACCTTAGATTACCTTTGCCTGCCTCTTAACTCCATACAAATGGAATCATACAATATGTATTGTTTTCTTTCACTCAATTTTTTTCAAGTTTAATTTATTAGAACCCACTAAGTGATGATTTTAAAAGGAGTTTTCATCAAATTAATACTTAATTCAGGAAAAATACATTTAAGAAACTTAAATCTTAAATTATAAAACCAGGATGTCTAATACAGACTGTAGAATGTCAGAATTTTAAGAGATTTACATAGTATCTTACAGCGTTAAAATGTTAATATAGTAAAAAATATTGTCTATTTATCCAAGATTCTGTTTATAAAATGTCTAGATTACTTTTTTATTGTGATATAATTCACATACCATAAAATTCACCATTTTCAAGTGTACAATTCAGTGGTTTTAGTATATTCAACAAGGCTGTCCAACCATCACCACTATTTAACTCTAGAATGTTTTCATCACCCCACACAAAGAAACCCACACCCCCTAGCAGTCATTCCCACTGCCCCATCCCTTCCCCAGGCAACCACTGATCCCTTTCGCTCCATTTTATATGTGTGAGGTTCCTCTATGGCAGGGATCAGCAAACTTTTCTGTGAAGGGCCAGACAAAAAATAGTTTAGGCTTGTGGCCATAGCACCTCTGTTGAAACTACTCAAATTTGCTGTAATAATGAAAAAGCAGCCATGGACAATACATAAACAAATGGGTGTGGCTATATTCCAATAAAATTTTATTTACAAAAGCAGGCAGCTGGCAGGCCATAGTTTTCCTGAAGTGTGCATATCAGTACTATGTTCATCTTTGTTGTTATATGAGACTGCAATTTACAATTTATTAGTTTATTCTACTATTGTTAGACAGTTAGGAGAGTCTAGTTTAGGGTTATTACAACTGACACTGCTATGAACATTCTTGTGCATGCCTTCTGTACACATAATGCACTCATTTCTGTTGAGCTGTCTCTTGCATATTATTACTTATCTGATTCTATTTGGTTTCATCAAGAAACAATATAAGATAGTGTGAAAGAGAAAGAGAATTCATAATTTTCTTATTTCCTACTTTATACCAGCCATTATGCTTTATGGAAATTATTTCATTTAATCCTCACAAGAACGCAATAAAGTGAAATGGGAAACTGAGGCTTATGTCAGATCACAAAGTTATAACTAAACGGTAGAGTGACACAACAAACCAGGTCCTGCTTGCTCTAAAGTCTGTGCTTTTCCCCTAGTATGCATATCCCTGAGAGGAAAAGAATGGAAGAAATGATTCAATTTACATTTACTGTTCAATAGAGGAACTAACATAAGCCTATGCTTTACAGTTTATAAAGTGAGAAACCATTCCAATCTAACACAACCATTCTAAACTGGTTGGTCTTTCCAACATGTAAACTGCGAAGTGATTCATCTACTTATATTATCACTAGTGGCCCAGTGCACAGATACATGCACATTGAAAGGAAATTAATTAGAAGAAGGATTCATGCGGTAATTACGTTACTGCAAAAATTATAGGTCAAAATAGTATATATAATATAGTATTATAAAATTAAAACACGCATGCGATTAGCGCCAGCAAGAGCTTTATATGCATTGCACACGCGCGAGTCAACGTTTATTTTTAAATTGCCAATGCACGACATATGTACCAGCCACCAGTCAGTCGGTCAGACAGTAGGTCAGACGGTCAGACGGAAAGTTGGTCACTTAGCCTTTTATATATATATAGAATAGATAGATATATTAATGATCAACACCAGTCTTAGAAGCCTAAATTCTTACTCTGTTAACTTCCTTGTAGGGTTTATTATAATTTTCAGATATAAGGTTTAACTTATAAATACTATATAGCCCTCGCCGGTTTGGATCAGTGGACAGAGCGTCGGCCTGCAGATCGAAGGGTCCCAGGTTCGATTCCAGTCAAGGGCACATGCCTGGGTTGCAGGCTCCATCCAACATGCAGGAGGCAGCCAATCAATGATTCCCTCTCATCATTGATGTTTCTATCTCTCCCTTCCTCTCTGAAATCAATAAAAATGTATTTAAAAAATAAATCAATTCTATACAATGCATTAGGTGTACTAGGTGTACCAGTTACTAATAGCGGATTTTGTAATCAAAGAAAACACGATAATTTCAAGAGAAACATCACAAGTGCTTTATTCAAAGTAATGTCCATCACTAGCCACACATTTCCCCATCTTTCAGGTAATTTGTGGATACCGTCCCAATAGAACTTTTCTTGTTTTGAGGTAAACCATTCAGAGACCCAATTTTCCACTTTTTCGTACGTTTTTGAAGTGCTGCTTAGAAAATGCGTGTGCCATTGATCGGAACAAGTGGTAACCTGAAGGAGCAAGGTCTGGTGAAAACTGGCAGGTGGGTTAATACTTCCCAGGCAAGATCTTTTAACGTGTCTTTTACTGGTTTTGAAGTGTGTGATGGTGCGTCATCATGAAGCAAAATTACTTTGCTGTGTCTTCTGGAACATTCTGGTCGTTTCACGAACAAAGCATGGTTCAAATTGATTATTTGTTGTTGGTAGCGATCAGTATTAACGGTTTCACCTGGTTTTAGAAGCTCATAATACACCACACCTTCCTGATCCCACCAAACGCAGAGCACTGTCTTCTTTCCAAAGTGATTTGGCCTTGCAGCCAATGTTGATGGTTGACCTGGATGAACCCATGATTTTGTGCATTTGGGATTCTCAAAATAAATCCACTTTTCATCGCCAGTCACAATTCGATGCAAAAAAGACTTTCTTTTGTGCCGTTGAAGCAACATTTTACTAATGACTTTTCGGTTTTCCATTTGTCTTTTGTTCAGTTGAGGTGGCACCCATTTTCCTTCCTTTAAAATATTTCCCGTTGCTTGTAAACGATTGGAAATTGTTTGCTGAGCAACGTTTAATCTTTCTGCAAGTTGTTTTTAAGTTTGACACGCATCTTCATCCAATAATGCTTGTAATTGTTGGTCTTCAAACTTTTTCGGTTGACCTGGACGTTCTTTGTCTTTCACATCAAAATCATCACCTTTAAAGCGTTTAAATCAGCGTTCACAAGTATCTTGAGATGGAGCATGTTCACCATAAGCTTCCCGAAGTATTCAGCAGCACTTTTCTTCAAAATAAAGTAATGAATTATAACTTTCCACAAATGCTCTTTTTTTGGCCCCGAAATTTGACATTTTTAAGTGTAAAAATATCTATGATGTGAACACCTTCAGCAAATTTGACATATGAAGTTTTGAAGCTTTTTGTCAATACAACAAAATAGCATACATATCAAATCGCATATATATCAACATATGTGTAACTTCATCTATTGAAAAAAATCCACATTATTAACTGGTACACCTAGTATGTCTATTTACATATTAACAATGATTAGAACTAATTTATCCAGCAATTTCCTTCATTCTTCTTCGCATTTAGTTCATCATTAAACTTCTATTATAATACTGTTTTAAATTTCCATTACCATATTCTTTTGAAAAAAGTAAGCTCTCTTTAACATGGCAAACAGCTCAAACTAACATCAGTGATTATTTTCTTTCATCAGACATAAAAACTATATTCTTCAGTAATTCTGAATATAATTTCTAAGGAGCAGACCATCCACACCTAAAGGTGGTCGCCAGTCTTACCTTGCCATCTGTGGTGGTATTGATCCTGTAGTGATACACACGCCCCTCGTACCTGAGCGAAATGGACAGCTGCCCGGGGCTGCTCTCACTTTCTCGCACCAGGAAACTGCCATTGATTAAACTGCTGAGTAGATACTCAGCTGCACTGCGTGACACAGGTCCATGGTACCAGGAATGTTTTTCCAGACTGTTTACTGGGGTGATGTAGTTGCTTGGCACCCAACCTTGGCCATTCTTAGAGCGAACTTCACTCCACTCACCATTCTGATTGTAACCAAGGACTCGTAGCTTTTCACCTAGTCATAAGGTTATCACAGAATGAAAGAGATGTTAATACTTTGTCTCAAAAGCAATCTATTATCAAACTTTAAACTCATTGAAAAATAGGAACTTTTATGCCAACAAATGTTTTTTTAAATAATGGAAACAGCCCTAGTTAGTTTGGCTCCGTGGATAGAGCGCCGTCCGGCAGACTTCAGGGTCCCAGGTTCGATTCCAGTCAAGGAAGGGCACATGCCTGGGAAGCAGCCAATCAGTGATTCTGTCTCATCACTGATGTTTCTATCTCTCCCTCCCTTCCTCTCTCTGAAATCAATAAAAATATTTAAAAAATAAAAACAAACTTGGCTGTTCATCATATCCCCCATTGATCTCTTTAGCTTGTAGCTTAAACAAAAGAAGCATAGTTAAAAGGGGCATTTTGACATTTACTACAGGTTTTCAAAGGTTTTGTTTTTTTTTAATATATATTTTATTGATTTTTTACAGAGAGGAAGAGAGAGGGAATAGAGAGTTAGAAACATCGATGAGAGAGAATCATCGATCAGCTGCCTCTTGCACACCCCCCACTGGGGATGTGCCCGCAACCAAGGTACATGCCCTTGACCGGAATCGAACCTGGGACCCTTGAGTCCGCAGGCCGACGCTCTATCCACTGAGCCAAACCGGTTTCGGCTCAAAGGTTTTTATACCAACTAAAAATGTCTTTAGAAAACTCCATGTATACAAAGATAAAAAGATTACTCAAATAGCTGGAAAATGACATAGTCTCACCCTTCAAAAACATTTTTTTGTACATTTTTTCTTCCCAAAACAGTTAGTCAAGGAATGTATCTTATATATGGTTCAATGTTAACAAGCACTCAAGGATTAAGGATAAGCTCTGGGAAACACAACATTACTTCTAAATTTCACATGGCACCAAGGCAACAAAACCATCAATGTACAAAACAAAAGCACTGACCACAGAGCTTTCAGCAATGTTTTCAAAAAGAAAATTGTTTTGGGGAAGGGAGGTGAGTAGTGAGGACTCTCAAAGCACAATCTTTTCCAGGACTCAAGTTTTAAATAGATATAGTTTCCCAGTTTCCCCACGAAGAATGAGTCACTCCTATCCATTCCTCTAAAATTAGTGTGTGGGAAAGGAAGCTGAGTCTGATGCTGGAACCCAAAACTGAAGTTACTCAAAGTATCTTTGCTAATGGCTTCCGTGTACTTGATTGCTCCATTAAAGTTGTAAACATCAACTTCAGACTCCAGCAACATATACCTTGCCTCTACACTTGCAGCATGGACAAGACGGGGAAAGCAAAAGATATATCATTAGTAATAACTGACCACCTAAATAATCCTTCCAATTTAGGCCCCTAACTCTGAGAGATGCCTTTCTATAGAGTTCACACCCACTTCTCAGTGTCAGAAAGCAGGAAAAAGCCAAATCAATCAAGAGCATATGATCCAGTTATCAGGCAAAGGCTATTGAGGAAAAACTCAGAATCATTATTACGACAGTTATCTAACTTTTTTCAGTGGTTTACAGAAATGTCTACCACAGGGTAACTTTCTATTGGCTCTTACTATCTCACCCAAGAGACCTGGATATGAAACATTCAGTGAGAAAAAACACAGGAGTATGGACTCATATGCATTTTATACATATAAAATATACATATGTATAAATAGGAGTGTGGTGATGGAAACACACTGGGGGAAAAAAATCTTAGTACTGCTAGAAAAACAAAATAAAACTTGCTCTGTAGCTTTTCTCTCTTATTCCATGAGAACTGGAAAAGGTAAAACACTAAGTATTTTACTAAGCATATTATTATTGCTTCCTTATAAAGAACTGGTAATGACAGGTAATCAAATTAGGATACAGTGAAACACCCTAGGTTTTTGTCTCATTTCTCCTCTTTTTGGCAGTTGGGAGAAGAATTTTCTACTCTGGAAGGAAACTGACAGGGGTATGAGCTGGTAGGATACAAAGCATTACCCTATTGACAGAAGAATCCTGGTAGAACTTTGTTTCTTCAAGCAAATTATTATTTTCAAAAAAAGGGAAGTAAAATAATTATTTTATTTTTTAAATATATTTTCTTATATTTAAAATAATTAAAAAGCTTTAGCATAACATTATTTTGTAATAAGGACCTGATATAAAAATATGGCATTTCATGGGTTTTTTGAAAAATCCCTGCTGGCCATAAGGTAAAGGGAATCCTATTCCTTGAGCTGCACACTAGTGGTTGCCACAACTGGTAACTGAAGACTCAATAAACTTTATCAATGTTTCCTCAGTGACTGAGCTATCTTGGAAAGTAACTGACATGCAAATTATATCTAGGAAAGAATGTTCTGAGTCACAGCTTCACAAACTTCTCCACTGAAGTATCAGTAAAGGTATAAGGGTCTATTGTAGCTCAAAAAGACAACCACAAGAATAAAATTTGTATGAAGTCCTTTGTTTTATCCTAAAACTTTCTTCCCAATGCATAAACACCCATCTCTCATACATCCATCCCCAAAACTACCCAAAATCTTTAAGTAAATTGACACGAGGAGATAATGCACTTTACTTTTCCTGTGCCTTTAGAACCTCCTGGCTCATGCAAACATGCCATCACACTCACACTGGGACATATTTATACCCCAGTTTGAGAAACTCAGTTGTTGTTTTGTGTGTGTGTGTGTTTTTAATATTTTTATTTATTTCAGAGAGGAAGGGAGAAGGGGGAAAGAGATACTAACATCAATGATGAGAGAGAATCATTGATTGGCTGCCTCGTGCACGCCCCCTATTGGGGATCGAGTCTGCAACCCAGACATGTGCCCTTGGCCCGAATCAAACCTGGGCCCTTCAGTCTGTAGACTAATGCTCTATCTACTGACCCAAACCAGCTAGGGCGAGAAACTCAGTTTTTAGCATTTCTGCTTTTGATGAATCTGGTCAAATTTCAAAAACTGATGTAAAAATTTTATTTAAAGGTAACATTCCTTGAATGGAGGCTTATGTTCCTAATTTGTTATGTCCACTCCCAATTAATACCTACCTCATTCTGAACCTTACAAATGAAAAGAATATGTTTGGCCCAGCTGGCGTGACTCAGTGGTTGAGAGTCAACCTATGAACCAGGAGGTCACGGTTCAATTCCTGGTCAGGGCACATGCCTGGGTTGCAGGCTCAACCCCCAGTAGGATCCCCAGGAGGCAGCCAATCAATGATTCTGTCTCATCATTGATGTTTCTATCTCTTTCCCTCTCCCTTCCTCTCTAAAATCAATAAAAATATAAAAGGCATATGTTTGACAAATAATTACTTAATGTGACAGTTTTGTGGAGTGAAAAATTGTCCTGAAATATATTTTCTCCCAGTAGGTTCAAAAGATAAGAACAAACTTACGCAAATTAGCAATCCAATTCATGTACACGATGACAATCTCCCATACTTCTATTTCTTTCTCATAAAAGTTTCATATTTCCTATCCTTGTTCAAAAAACCAATAATGGATGATTTTATTTGGTCATGTTCTTAGTGTTCCCTTTTATAAGCATTTACTACTGAAATAAACTAATCTGAGAATATTACAACAATAGAAACCCTTCGTACTGTTCCTTTCACTGATCCATATAAACAAAAATGAGAGATAAATTGCCTAGGCCAGTGCTGCTCAGAGCAAGTCCACAATAATATAAGAGGCTTATGCCAGACTGTGAATCACTAGACTACTTTCTTCATGCCCAAAGTCTTGCTCCAAAAAAAAAAAAAAAGAAATATCAGCTGAACTAAATATTGTACTTGGTAATGTAGTTGGTTTGTATTTTGGGTACAAGTTTTTAATCTCATTGCTAACTGATAACAAACAGTTCTCAGATAGGCAGCCAGTCATGGACAACATGATTCAATCAACGAGAAGAGATATACAATGAACCCTACCTCTGCGGCAGATGAATGCTGCCATATTACATATAATACAAATTCTGAAAATGAGGAAAGTTTATGTGTATACTGTGTGGTGTTTTTTCTAAAAGACGATCTCATTTTATCCTTAATAAGCCTATAAAGTAGACAACGTGGCATTACCTCATACACAGGTTAAAAAAGACAATTACACCCTGGCCGGTGTGCTAAGTGGTTAGAGCTCCACCCTGTGCACTGAAGGGTCTGGGGTTCGATTCCCAGTCAGGTCACATACCCAGGTTTCAGGTTCAATCCCCGGTCAGGGCACATGCATAAGGCAACTGATTGA
This sequence comes from Cnephaeus nilssonii, assembly GCF_951640355.1. Lineage (NCBI taxonomy): Eukaryota > Metazoa > Chordata > Mammalia > Chiroptera > Vespertilionidae > Cnephaeus > Cnephaeus nilssonii. The sequence goes on from NC_137092.1 coordinate 22,491,738, forward strand.
TGTTACTTTTTCTCTTTTTTTTTTTCTCTCTCTCCCTCTACCTCTCCCTCTTCCTCTCTCTCCTCTTCTCTCTAGAATCAATGAAAAACATATTCTCACTTTTTAAAAACAGACAATTATGAACCAAGAGTATCTGGGCACAGACCACCTAGCTAATTTTAGAGGCAGAATCTAGAACAGACCCTTTTATTTCCTATCCACTAATGAAAACTGAAAAGTAAGGGATATTACTCAGAAGCTTACCTTTAGTGATGCTGAGTGTGTTATCACCACTTGCTACAAAATCATAAAGTGCAACAAAGAGATTAGGATCACTCTCAGTGGCTCCCAGCAAATTCTCCTTGGAGCTCCACCTGATGGCCTCGTTCAGTGCTTGGGGTTCAACATCACAACCATAGGGGCGGTGCAAGGCTTCTGAAAGACATAAGAAGAAAAAGAAATTCACAGTAAGTTCATTTGAAATTCACAGCTGGAAAATTCATTTGAATTCAGTAAGTAGGCAGTATTTTAGCTGCTGGCATAGATGGACGGCTCCAGGGAGAGACATAACTATATAGTTTTAGAATAATGAAGAATGAACAAATGTCTCCTAAACACAAGAGAAGTCTACTTGTTGAAAATGTAACAAGATAGAGAAAACACAAAATGAAAAGAACACAGTTAACCGTGCTTTATATGCAGTCACCAAAATCAGAAATAAACAGGAAAAGCAGTTTTCTCAAAATGGAAAGAAGAAATCTCAAAAAAAACTGGCAATTTGTTTTATAAAAATACAGGATATTTTGTTATGGTGGAGTGGTAGTTTTAAGAAGGAATAGTTATGTTTTATAAGTCCTGCCAAACTCCCCTCCTTCCCTTACTCTGTCCATATAAAACAAATTGTGAAAAAGATAACAGATTTTAAGAAATATGTACATATTGTATAAATCCAGACCCTCCATTTATGTCTGAAAATAGTGCTTCTAGAAAAAAAATATTACCTGTTAAACAACAGAAAAATGTTTTGGTTTTATACAATATTCTCACCACTCCAAAATAACTGTGTTACCATGCAACGTTGTCTATAATAGTTTACAATTGTTGTTTTAATGAAAAAAATTCTACCCTATTTTCTATTCCTTGGTGATACATTTTTGTAAAATAGGCACTTAAATGAATGCTGCCCTAGAAAATACCACCAACAATGTACATTTATTGAGTTTCTGTCATGTGTAATGGTGGAAGCCTTGTAAGACCTGGTTTCTACCTCAAGGCTTTATGGTTCCTAAGTTTAGTCATACTACACAAACCATCTTTTTACAGCCCAGGTCAATCATACAAAAAATACTCTGTTCTTCTAGTAGCAATTTTCTTAATAACTGGAATTATTTTTAGCAGCTATGTGCCACTAACTTTTCTCCAATCATTTTTAATTTAAAATTGGTTTTATCATATTTACAGAAGAATAAGCCTTTAATCTGTGGTTTTATTTCTTTTCAAATCCATTTCCTCCTCTCCATCTCTACAGCCAACGCCTTAGTTCAAATCCCCATCGTCTCTCACCTGGACTACTGCCTCCAGTCTTGTCTCCCTCAAATCCATCCTCCACACAGCTGGCAAAGTGATCTATTCAAAACAAAAATTTGACCATGTCACTCTTCTCAAGATTATCCTTCAATAGTTTACCATCAAGCTAAAATCTCTTTAATATCGCCTTCAAGGGCTTTAAGATCAGGTCTCCTATTTCTCTAGCTTCACCTCCACCCACTCTACATCTCAAATTTTAAATCTTAACATGCACTGTGAAGCTTCCTACCTTTCTGCCTTTGCACACACTGTCCTATCTGGAATGTGGTCTCATTCCACCCTTTTCTTGACTGGCTGACTCATCTCATAACATTCAGCTCCAATAACCTCCCCTAGGAAGCCTCACAGATTCCTCCTCCTGGTGCTCTCAAAAAAAAACACTGCATTTGCTGCATTAATACCCTCTATCTTTATCTTCATTATATCCTCAATTCATGTTTGTCTCCCAAACTTCACAATGTGCTCTTTGGCTAAGAATTTTTTCTTTCTAGCAAGGAGTTATATGTGTTCAATAACTATTGATTGAATGAATGATCAAATTACACAAAAATGTAAGCGACAGAAAACAATGGCATGTATTTTAATATTAAAATAGCATTAATCAATGTTTTAAAAATGGTTTCATCACTGTCTATACATGAAATAGACAAATTCCTGTTGTAGGTTGATCTGTAATTCTAACAGTTTTAGAGTTTATTTCACTTCATCACATTCCTTCTCCTCTTAAAAGGAATGCATATTTAAAATTCCACAGCTAATTAAATTGTGTTTTACATTTAGAATAACTATGACAAACCTAAAGATATGTCCATATGTCCTGACAGTTAATTTGAAACAAATGTATAGCTCTTTGTTTAAAGGCAGAGTTACAGTGACTGGCAATTAGAATTATAAAATGAACAAAACACTGTATTATATGAAACATCCTTTAAACTGGCTACATGTTCTGTTATTATTATTCTAATGAAAAATTATCTACTTTAGGAGAATTTCCATTGGGTTATGAAATGCCAACCAAAAACCTTGAAAGCTTGAGTACAAACTTCTAGCTATAAGATGAATAAGTTCTGGGGGTCTAATGTACAGCAAGCATAGTGATTATAGTTAATAATACTGTACTATATACTTGAAAGTTACTAAGAGAATAGATCTTAAATGTTTTCACCACAAAAAAAGAAATGGTAATTATGTGATGTAATGTGTGTATTAGCTAAGGCTATGGTGGTAATCATTTTGCAATACACAAGTGTATCAAATCAACACATCATAAACCTTAAACTTACATATTCTTGTATGTCAACTATATCAATAAAGCTGGGTGGTGGGAGGGGGATGACAAAAAACCTTGGAATCATTCATGATTCCTTTTTTGCTCTCACATATCACAACTAACCCATCAGGAAATTCTACTGGCACTGATTTCAATATTCAGAATCTATTCATTTCTCACCCCCTCCACTACTACCACCATGTCACAACCATCATCTCTTACCTAGATTATTTCACTATCCTAACTGATCTCCATGCTTCTATCCTTGTTCTCTATTGTCTAGTCTCAACACACAAGCCAGGTTTTTTTGTTGTTAATCCTCGCCAGAATATTTTTCCCATTGAGAGTGGGAGAGGGAGAGACACAGAAAGAGAAACATCAACGTGAGATACGTCAATTGGTTGCCTCCTGCATGCGCCCCAACCAGGACCAGGGATCAAGCCTGCAACCAAGGTACATGCCCTTGACTGAATCAAATCCGTTCAGTCCTGCGGGGTGGGGGGGCCGCAACACTCAATCCACTGAGCTAAACCGGCTAGGACACACCAGCCAGTTTTTAAAGCATAAATCAGATTGTATTACTCCTCTGCTCAAAATCTTAGATGGCTCCCTATATCTTATAGTAAAAACCAAAGTCCTAACAAGGGCCTACAAGGTCCTTTACAACTTACCTTACCCAATTCATCTTCCTACTCCTACTCCTCTAATATACCCCATTCTGACCACTGGCCTTCCTTGGACAAGGCAGGCACTCCCCTGCCTTGGGACCTTTGTACTGGCTTTACCTTCTACCTAAACCATTCTTCCCCAAGATATCCACCACATGACACTTCACTCAAATGCTATCCCCCCAGTGCACTATTTTTTGACTGTCTTATTTTAAAATACATCTATTCCTGACAACACTCACGCATTCTCCGTATCTCCCTTCCCAATGTATTTCTCTCCAAAGCTCTTAATACCACAAAATATATAATTTACTTTTTATTATATTCATGTGTATTAAGCTAACTCCCTCAACCAGAATACCAGTTTTATGAGGACAGAGATTTCTGTCTGCTTTGGTCACTGATAAATTATAGGCACCCAGAATAGTGCATGTATATAAGGGGCTCTCAAAAAAGATGTTGTATAGATGAATCATGTACTCAGAGGATGCTCTGAGAGGACGAAATAGAGCACAAAGCTCTGAAGTCAGTAAAGGTTTCAGAGAAGAGAAAGCATTAAAATTGGATGAGCAGGAATTCTGCACAGAAGACAGTAGAGTGACAGACTGTCAATGTGCAAGACATGTCTATGACATGTAGTTCACATGTACTGAAGAGGAACTCCCAACAAACTCAAAGGAGGATTGTTAAAGGCAAGTCAGCTTCTTAAAAACCATGTTATTTGACAAAAGGAGAAAAGAGAATGAGACCTACTGCACAATCTTATATAAACTTAAAAGATATACAGGGTTAGGCAAAAGTAAGTACAGTTATGAGTATGCAAAACAGTTTATTCTTGTATTATTTATTATTATATTATTTTCCATATGAACAACTATAAACCTACTTTTGCTCATCCTGTATTCAGACCAAACAGTAATGTACATTTCTCAAGTATACAAAATAATAAAAACAGGATAAAAGTAATTTTTGAAGCCAAAGTACTAAAGAACCATAATGGAAAACAATCCTTTTTATTCCCCACTCTCCTTCTCCCCATCTCTGGCTTTATAACCTTTATGATCAAGTCAAAAGATCTTATTTCCTTCCTTCCTTCTTTTTTCCCCGCTCAGTCTTTTGTTCTCAGAAAACTAAGGGTCAACTTTCCGTACAATCCGTCTGCACAGGATATTCACAGAAACGCCATCCCACCACTAGCACAAAACAAAGGGAAAATTTTTCAAACACAAAACAACATCCTAACATTTTCCTGAGGCCAAGAATGAACATTTATTAAATCATAAAGACTTAAAGAACTAAATGAGGAGAACAAGCTAAAAAATAAAGGTAAAAAAGACAGAAAAAACCCACAGGAAAAGCAAGTAGTAAATGTTACAGTGCTATCCAGTGCATCTAGTCTATACCACTTTCCTCAACAGTTTAAAACAGAAAAACATATACATGATTCAAATGTCCTGCACCCACCCAAATTCAAATGTGTAGTCTGGAAATGTTTTATTTTTTAACAATGTGAAGTGACTACTACACATTAGGTACCTTAGATAGGAAGATAGATCATTTATTAATCATTGTTATAGGGTAGATCACACTTAGATGAGACAAAAAAAGACTAATTTTCATATATAGAATATAAGACACAGGTAGCAGAAATACATTCTGAGTATTAAGAAAAGGTAGTTTTATTACCTTTTTCTACTGATACACTTGCAGGACACAATAAAAATAAGGCTAAACATAAAAATAGCTTATACAAAGTAAATTATCAGGATTAAACAAGTTAAAATCCAGATTAAAACTCAAACTCAAATTCAGAGATAAATTTAATGTTTAACTGTATTAAAAACACTTTTCACCAATTAGTCATTCAATAGCTTTTATCAATTTAATTAGAAATCTGTCAGGTACAAATTAGAAAAATTAATATACAAATTTTCAGCTTAGGCATTTCCAAGTATTTTACAAACACTTATATTGCCAGAATTCTACTTTACCAAACTGCATATTCTCCTATAAGCTAATACTTTATAATACCTCTTCAAAATTATTTAAGGTGGTTGGATAAATCATTCAACAATTCTCAAGAAATAGTTTAAGTTCTTCATATCAAGCCACATGTATCTTAAGACCACAAAATACTACATATTATTACTCATTTATTCTTCTTTTCAATAAGTACTTATTGAGGTCCTACTGTAAAATACCAGAAAACACACACACACACACACACACACGCACGCGCGCGCGTCCTATCACTGGCTAAGAAAAAAGACAGTAATAGATACGATTCATTTTTTTGAGATCTCCATTCACACTTGATTACTGTGCTTATCTACCCTCCCCCAAACTATCACCTCCGAATCATACCTGTTAAGGTGGGTAGAGCAGTTTCTGAGGCCTCACTGCACAGGCAGCAAAGCAACGTGTCCTGATCTCTGCCATAACTATCAGGTGGAAGGAGAACTGTGCCCAGGACCATTTCTCTGCCCAATAAGCACGAAAGTTAAACTGTTCTATGTCATGAGGAAGTCTTAGAATTCCACTGTGACAAGTAATACCACATGCATGTGACACTGAGTCATACACACCCAGTGGCCAGAGGGAACCAATAGAAGTGTAAGAATTTACAAATGCCAAAGTAGGTTGGGGATATCAAAAGGAAAATATTAGCAATTAGCAAAATATTGAGTCAGAATAGTTACTTCAAAACCACAGGAACTCTTTTGGAAAAACCCCCCACGAAAACAAATAAGTAAAAACCCACACATATGGGTAGCAAATAATAAAATATATAGGGACTGGTATATATAGATGGGATTTCATTCATAATGGATGATGAAAAGTTTTCCTTGGAGAAAATCTGTTTACAATAAAACACCAATTACACTTTTTTAAAAAAGGAAACGCCTAAGGAGACTCATCTTTTGCATCACTTAAATTAGTTCAAGAAACCACAAACCCAAAGCCAAAGAAATAGTTACAATCTGATTCATAAACACAGAAGCCTGGAAATTACTCCTTTCACTAACATTGTGACTCTATCCTATATAATAAAACCCTAATATGCAAATCAACCGAAAGGCAGAACGACCAGCCGCGATGACACACACTGACCACCAGGGGGCAGACGCTCAACACAGGAGCTGCCCCCTGGTGGTCAGTGCGCTCCCACAGGGGAAGCTCTGCTCAGCCAGAAGCCGGGCTCACGGATAGCGAGCGCAGCAGTGGCGGTGGTGGGAGCCTCTCCCGCTTCCGCTGCAGGCGGGCAGTAAGGAGCGAGGGGGTCCCAGACTGCGAGAGCCCTGGACTGGGAGAGGGATGTCTTGACTGCCGGCTTAGGCCCGATCCCTGGGGCCTAAGTAGCTTAATAAAGGTTTAAAAACATGGCATAATAGTGTTGAAAACTTTTCAGTGCTAAAACCTTTAAAAGCCAAAACCTAATCTTTTTTAATATATAGGAACAAAGTTAAATAAAATTTAAGAATATGAAAATAAGACTATTTTATGAAAATTAAACTAGTAACACCTACAAATAACAAATGAATTTACTGGTATAATCTACAAAAATAATACAAGAATGTTTGTAACTATACAGCTGAAAACACTCACTGATTTGATATGTATTTATTAAGCATCTACTATGTACCACTGAGCCAGGTTCCAGGTCAATAAAGGTAACAAGGTAAAATGATAGGATAGCAGGATTGAAATAACCTTCAATAAAGCTGAAACAAAATTATAATGTAACCTTAGAGGAAGAATGACTTTGATGGCAGTAATTATTAGTTTAAACAAAGCTTATACTTTTAATAAAATTAACCTTTATAAAACCAGTTCTGTTAACATAAATGACTAATGGTTATCTCAGTTAATGACTCAGAATTTCAAATACCAGGTTGAATTTTTCCTTCCTTAGATTATAAAATATATATATATATATGTAAGGAAAAGAAATTCCATAGTCTATGCTCTCTACATATCTATATAGATTGTATGGATTCTAGAGCATATGATTTATTATTTAATCAGTAAATCTGCTATTTAAATTACCAATAATTAATAGTTACATTTTCGAACACTTTATAACCAGGAGTAAAGAAGTGATTAGATAAACAAAATGTGGTATATAGATACAATGGAATGTTACTAAACCATAAGAAGAAATACATTTTTTAAAATATATTTTATTTATTTTTTACAGAGAGGAAGGGAGAGGGATAGAGAGTTAGAAACATCAATGAGAGAGAACATCGATCAGCTGCCTCCTACACACTTCCCACAGGGGATGTGCCCGCAACCAAGGTACATGCCCCTGACCGGAATCGAACCCGGGACCCTTGAGTCTGCAGGCTGACGCTCTATCCACTAAGCCAAACCAGTTAGGGCAGAAATGAATTTTTTATAGAAGCTGCAACATAGAGGGGCCTTGAAAACATTATGCTAGGAGAACCAAGATGGTGGTGTAGGTAAACGCCAGTACTTACCCCCTCCCACAACCACATCAAAATTACAACTAAAATAGCCCTAGCTGGTGTGGCTCAGTGGATAGAGCATTGGCCTGTGGACTGAAGGGTCCCGGGTTCGATTCCAGTCAAGGGCACACGCCTGACTTGCAGGCTTGATCCCAACAGTGGGGCGTGCAGGAGGCAGCCAATCAATGATTCTCTCTTATCATTGATGTTTCTATCTCTCTCTCTCCCTCTTCTTTCCTCTGAAATCAATAAAAAAAAGAAAGATAAAATAATTACAATTAAAATACAGAACCATCATCATTCAGGGCGGCCTGAAAAGCTGGCTGAATGGAAGTCCTACAATTAGAGAAGTAAAGAAGAAAGCACACTGAGACTGGTAGGAGGGGTGGAGGCACAAAACAGGCTGGTCTGACACCCACGTGAAGCGTGTTTTTAATCCGAAGGGATGCCTCGCAGAGGCCTCCCATGAGAAAGAAGCAAGGGGTCCCAGCCCCACACCAGACCCCTGAGCTGGGAAGAGAAGTCCCTGTAACTTCAGGCTGTAAAAACCAGTGGGGATTGTGACTGAGTGAAACAGAGGCTGCTGGAGACTCCAGCAGTCCCTCTTAAAGGGCCAGCACACAGACTTATACGTCCCTCTGAGCTCCAGCATTGGGGAGCATGACTGGGGAAACCAGACACATACAGGGAGGAACTGGATTGTCTGGCATCGGGGCAGGAACTCAAGGTGGCTTTTTCCCAAATGGAGGTGCTCGCAGGGGTCATTGTTTCTGTACTGGAACCTCACCCTCTTGCAGAGCTGACTGGCAGGCATTTCTGTTTCCATCAGCATGGCTCACACTTTTCGCTCCACCCTGGTGATTCCCCAAGACCCCGCCCCACCCAACTTGCAGCCTCACCCAAGATTTTGCAATGGCTTTTCCATAGGAATAGCCTATCCTGGCTCAGGCTTCAGACTTTCCTAAAATCTCTTAAACAAGCAGCAACTGGCGTCAGCATACTCCATACCTATCAATATGAGGCCAAAGACCAGGCACTAGCACCAGTCTGCCCTGCCTTACTTCACAACTCAGCCTCGCCAGGGCATTTCCAACCCCAATACAAATAACAGCCTTCTGCAGATCGCTGGGTAACTCCTGCCAGGTGGTCCCAGGCAGTGGCTGACTTTGCATCTCCCTGGAGGCCCCAGAGCCAGTGCATCTGGTGGACAGCTTCAGACCATACCAGGTTATAACTCTACATGTCCACAAGCGACACACTCAAGAGGCAGGATCCAGGACAAGCCTTGAAGTACTCCCACATTTAGAGATCAAACAGAAAGAGACCCCCCAATTTTTCTCTATTTAGCATTATCTCATTAGGGCAAATTTTCAAATCAAAGACATTTTAAGACTCACGATACATATTTCCAAACCACTTTCCAAAAAATGTTCTCTCTTTATACTCATCAACTATGTGAGAATGCTCACTTCACAATGGTGCTTATCTATTTTAAAGACAAAGAGCAGTTACTTGTTTAAATTTGCAACTCACTGCTAGTAAGGTAGAACACTTCCCATTTATTTTGTTGTTTGTATTTCCCATTTTGTAAGCTGTCAGAAGCACGGGCAGTAAATAAAAATCAACAAATGGGAAATTACAAAATACAACTTCGTGTTTCTCCTATCTCTAGATATAACAAAGAAAAAATTTTGATTCTTCCTATTGTAGGCCCTAAATTTCAAATACCTCACAAATGGAGCTGTCACTTTTATAACAGGCAAACTAACCCACAACAGACCACCTATCCCTTTTTCATATCAGCATTAAAGAGAGCAATGCAGAGAGGTGGACACAAAGTACTTCAGGATCTAATGATAGATCTTAAAATACATTCAGCTCCATTATTCCTGAGATGAAGAAACAAAGCCGGTGTCAGAACCACATGATCTCTAAGGTGGCAGCTGCCATGTCCCTGCCTGTTACTAACCCTTGAGGCTCACCCTCCCAACATAGCAGCTGGCTAGAATTCTAAGAAGAAAGGAGAGCATCATTATGATACTTTACTCTCAGCATTCACCACTTTCCCTTTCCCTTTGTGAGCTCAAGGCTTTAGGAACAAATACTGGCCCCTCATTACAAAAAGATCCCTAAAGTTAATAAGCTTTTTTAAATCTAAGAGAAACACTGGTGTAGAGAAAAAGAAGAGATGCCATTATAGCTTTTTTATTTTTTAAGTATTTTTTTTTATTGGTTTAAGAAAAGGATGGAGGGAGGGGGAGGGAGAGGGAGAGAGAAAGAGAGAAAGAGAGAGAGAGAGAGAGAGAGAGAGAGAGAGGAACATCAATGATGAGAATCATTTATCGGCTGCTTCCTTAACGCCCCCTACAGGGGATCGAGCCTGCAACCTGGGCATGTGCCCTGACGGGGAATTTAACGGTGACCTCCTGGTTCCTAGGTTGAAGCTCAACCACCACCGAGCCATGCCAGCTGGGCCAGTTTTTTTATTTTGTGACAGGAAGTCTCAGAGTTATTAAATTAGCAATCCTTTTTACTAATCATTATTTATTAGCAAAACACTTTGCTGGGTTTTATTGGACAGAGAGGCATAATGATTCTGTACTTGTAGAAACTTCATCTTATTAGAGGAAAAAAGACAAAAAAGGAAGTAATAATTATAGTAAATACACTATAGAAGGTGTCTTAGTTTAGTACAACAGTTGCCGTTTTAGGCAAAGGAAGAGATTAATCAGAAATGGTCAGAGAGGTCAGATCCAAGGAGAATCTAAGAACTTGAACTACCATTTGAAAGATAATACAGGAATTAAATAGACAAAGGGAAATACCCAGCATAGTAGTGATTAAAATGCCATTTTGATTGTTGGGTGATACACTCAAATTGAGAGTGCATCCAAGCTAAGAAGAAAGGCCATTAACTACGATTACTGACCTAAAGAGAATTAATCTTACAATATTTTAGAGCCTCTTCAGTTGCTTTTTTTTTTTTTTTTTGTGGTCAAAATGGTTTACTCACATTTGGTAAAATCAGAACTGAAATGATGACACGTATAAAAGACAGATTAAGTGGTTCTTTCACTACAGTCCATTGTATCCTTAATGCTCCATCCCCTGCTGCCCATGATCAGACATGTGGACTCAACAGAGAACCATCTCAACTGGCAGCACTCTCCACTTCAGTCCACATGGCTGGCCCACCCTCATTCAAAACCCCCACAACTAGTCTCTGAGACTTTATGACCAGCTTTCTTCCTTTTCCTCTGTTATCTTTTCCCAGATTGGCTTCTTGATGTGTTCTGGTAACTGTTCTAATTTTGTCTTTGTAATTTCCATGACAACTCCTTCAGGTAAGTTTTGCTGAATGTATTCCAAGTAGACATCTGCTGTACTTCCAGTTAGATGTTTTAGCTCTAAGCATCTGTAAAGTGTTCTCAGTTTATACTGAACTCTGTCCTTCTTGAAAATATGCACTGATCTGAGAAGAGTAAATCGCTCTATTTTCCTTGGAGGTTCATATACTTCAATAGAGATACCAAGTTCTTTAGCAGCAAGCACGGCACATTATTCATAACTGTCCAACACAGCCTTATCATGGCCTTTTACTAAAACTAACAGGCGCTGCCCTAACCGGTTTGGCTCAGTGGATAGAGCGTCGGCCTTTGGACTGAAAGGTCCTAGGTTCAATTCTGGTCAAGGGCATGCACCTTGGTTGCGGGCACATCCCCAGTAGGAGGTGTGCAGGAGGCAGCTGGTCGATGTTTCTCTCTCATCGATGTTTCTAACTCTCTATCCCTCTTCCTTCCTCTCTGTAAAAAATCAATAAAATATATTTAAAACTGACAGGCGCTTATACAATGTGTCTGGTTCATCAGAAATAGTTATCGCAGGCTTGGTCAAATGCTTGGGAACATCAACATGTAGGTTTGAAAACTGTACCCACTTCATACTGGAACTGAGAAGAAAGCCACCATTTTTGGCTGTACTGCTCTTAGAACTGTTTACAAAAAAATCCCTCGAACCATCCATTTTACACCATTACTGTGCCTCATAACTCAACAATCCAGCTTTTCCAAATCATTTATTGTCAGCTCCCCCTAGTGGATCAAAACTTCTAGTTGTAGGAAACATGGTACTATGGTACTATATATATTTAATTTGCCTTAATTGAGAGTGCATACAAGCTAATACCTGTTTTTCCTTTAAGCTTTCCTGCCAGAGACACAGGCACAGGGCCCCGAGCGCAGCTAGTGCCACCATGTTGCCATGTCGACGTCCCAGGATCCTTCAGTTGCTTATTTTTAACTAGAGGCCCAGTGCATGAAATTCGTATACAGGTAGGGTCCCTAGGCCTGGCCAACAATTAGGGCCGATCGGGGGCCTTCTGGCTGCCAGCCGGGGCCTCCCTTCCCTGGCTGCTGGCTGCTGGCTGACGGCTGCTGACTGCTGACTGGGGCCTCTCTTCCCCAGATGTCGGCTGCCGGCTGCCAACCAGGGCCTCCCTTCCCCAGCTGCTGGCAGGGCCTCCTTTCGTTCCACACCGCCCCCTGGTGGTCAGCACATGTCATAGCAAGTGAACTGTCTCCCGGTCGAACTCCCATGGGGACAATTTGCATATTAGGCTTTTACTAGTATATATAGATAGATAGATAGATAGATAGATAGATAGATAGATTCTACACCTCTGACTTATTTTAGCCATACAAATCTTCAACTTGAGCCCAATAAATTTATCCTTACCTTTTAATAGATTTAGCACCCCTTTTAGATTATACAGAAAGAACTAAAGTTTTCAGTTATAATGTCAAGGTCTCCACTAAGCATTTTGCATGCATATAATCTCTTTTAAGGACTCCATAATGCACTTAACCATTTTTTCTCCGTTTTACAAATGAAAATTGTCCACTCAGATATTTAAATAACTTAACCATTGACACTACACTTTTGAATGGCAGAGTCCAAAGATGCTTAATAAAGATTTATTGGATTTAAGAAAAGTGTATACTAACTTTAGGGACCATAACACTACTCTGAAAATTAAATTTAAACTAAACTAATCTAAATAAATTTAATTTACTGATTTTAATTTAATTCAAATTTTCCCTAACAAAAGAAATTAAATCCAAAAGGATGAGATTTTGTAGAGTAGCACTGAGCTTTGGAGGGTCACAAACCACTGTAAATAAGTTGTCACTCTGGCTGAGACTGTGTGCTCCATTATCCAAAACTTCCAAACACTTAAAGGGCTCATTTGCTCCTGTTAGAGTGGGAGCTTTCTCTAATTACAAAACCACAGATAACAACATACTTTGGACTCAAAGTCTTCCTACTGATATGTCATCATTTATAATATCATTATCTACAGCCCCGAAGAGCTAATATACAAATGCTCAGAAATATTAAATAACTTAACGAGTTGGTAAAGCCAGGATTCAAAACCCTAGGTTTTGTCTCACACCAAAGCCTATGCTCCTTTCACTAGTTCAGGCTGCCTCCCTTATTCAAGAGAGTAGTACAAAAACACTGAGGCAAGTCTCTTTATCCTTCTGCAAAAGAATCTGAAGAGAGCCAGACTCCCCAAGTGGAATGACCTTGGTCCATCTGTTCATACATAGGATAATACTGAAGAGTCAAACCTAAGAAACTAATTAGAATGTTAAATATGTGCTTACCAACCAATCCATTCATCACAGGACTGGAAATTTCATCATTTACTCCCGGCAGCTGAGTAATCACACATTTTTCCAGAGTTAATGCACAATGACTCAGAGTTTTAAAAATTTGTATAGGTCATGCCAGAACTTAGAATGCATCTTAACAAATAACCTTTTCTCTAATTAACTGTACAACTTTCATCTCTTCTTTGAGATTTAGATCAAAACAAAATAGACTGTCTTTCCTTTTGATTTCTCCTCCAAAGATGAGCAGACAAAAGTCTTTCCTTAGTGTATGACTCACCTGACAAATATCTCACACACAAAAAGTAATGTATATGTGGTATGCAGTAGGAGATATTTCTTACAGTTCTAAAGGTTCTCTAACCTTACCCTTCAGGATGCATGTCACTGTCCTGCAAATAACTTACCAACATAACAATCCTTTCATGTGATGCTAAAAAATCAAAAGGCTGGTTTTTCCTGTTTCAGACCCATGGAGCTAGTTTTACAATATCTATGAAGTGACATGTCCATGTGTATATATACTACACTCCCTATACTTGAGTCCTGGCTACAAGCTATTTCCTGCTGGCTGAACTCACATATTTCCAATTGACTTAACTAAGGGAAACAAAGACCTTATTCATTACCCTTATTTCAGAGACTGCTGGCTATCCAAAGCAACAGAATTCTCCCTACAGTGTGTTAGAGGTAATAAGAAAAAACCATACTTTAAATTACAAAATTCTTTTGGTTAAAGTTCATATTAATACACATTTTTTGTTCAAATAATCTATAAAAAACTCAGCATTCAATCTGTTACTTCATTGCTGAATCCTCTATTTCTCTCCAGCTTAAAAAACTATCACTGAAATTGCAAAATTACTGAAAAATTTTAATGATATATCTTAGTTAATAAAACTCTATATTAAAGTTATTTTTACTATATCTGTCAGTATCAAACTGTGAATACACAGAACTATAAGTACTATGTGAATACTATGTATTCACATGACTATGTGTACTATGTCTCATAGTAAAGTTCGCATTAGCAATGGCCTAATTTATGATGTGGGGTAAAAATCACAGGACAGAAAAAAAATTAGATGGAGACCAGAAGAATAGTTTAAAGGGTGTACAGCAACCCCATTTAGTTAGTTAGCTCCATTTTGGATATATTAAGCTTAAGAAACCTATTATACATCCAAAGGAAGATGTGGCATTAGCAGCTGAATTTAAGAGTTTGAATTCAGAGAAGTTTTGACCAGAGACATAAATTTGGAAATCATCAACAACAACAAATATTTAAGGCCCTAAGACTGGGTGAGCTTGTCCTCTGTGTATGTAGATAAATAAAAATTTAAAAGATGGGAAAGAGAATGTACTGATAGATTGTTCCCCAAATTTGAATTCTGATTAAAAGTCCTGGGTAGCTACACTTTTTTTATACTTGGCTAACACAGACTAACAGAATTATATTAATTTCTCAAATAATCTGGACTAAATTAATGTATTTAGATACAGGCTTCTCTGAAGCTGCTTGTATTTTTTTTTTTATTATTGATTTTTTACAGAGAGGAAGGGAGAGGGATAGAGAGCTAGAAACATCGATGAGAGAGAAACATCAACCAGCTGCCTCCTGCACATCCCCTACCGGGGATGTGCCCGCAACCAATGTACATGCCCTTGACCGGAATCGAACCCGGGACCTTTCAGTCCGCAGGCCGACGCTCTATCCACTGAGCCAAACCTGTTTCGGCATGAAGCTGCTTGTATTGATGCAAATCATTTCTTATACAAATACTCTTATGCACCATTCCTATATATATCAAAACACTACTTAAATTGAATACTAGGCTTTTGGAACATGTATCAGTATATACCTAATTAACATATTAGATGTATATAATTAGTACATATCTAATTATTTAATTCTCATAAAAACCTGTCAGGTAAATAACTTAATCCAAGATCATACAGATTTGCTCCAATTTCCTTCATATGCCCTATATACTATATCTACACTAATAAAAGAGTAACATGCTAATTGACCACACCTTCACGATGCCCACCAGCCAATCAGGAGTGAGTATGCAAATTAACCCAACAAAGATGGCAGGTTGATTTGCATACGCAGGCGCCTAGCAGCTGGGCAGGATGCTTGCATCGTCGCCATGGCGATGACGCAGGCATTCTGCACCACTCCAGCCGCTCCAGGCCTCTGGGCAGAGTGGGAAGGCAGAAAGGTGGCTCCGGGCCGAAGGGAAAAGGCGGCTCTGGCCAGAGTGAAGGCAGTGCTGGCAGCCAGGGGAAGGAAGGCCCATTCTTGCACGAATCTTCCTGCATCAGGCCTCTAGTTTTATGATAAAAATTCATCTTTGAAAGATAATACTGAGATGCAAGTCTTTTTTAAATATTTAAATTATATTCTTAATAATAAAACAAATATATACCTTATATGACAACTTTTCAAGCATAATCATTTAAATCCAGGGTTCCTCAACTGTGACACTACTGACATTTGAGTTAGGTAATTCTTTGTTTTGGGGAGCTGCTCTGTGAACTGTAGTATGGTCAGCAGCACCCTTAGCCTCTACCCACTAAATGCAAATAGCACCTTATCCCCAACTGTGATGACCAAAAATGTCTCAAAGGTTGTCAAATATCCTCTGGAGAGCAAATCACCCCCAGTTGAGAAACGCCTATTTAATCTTTACAACAATCCTACGATATATAGAGCTTTGACAAAAGACATAACTGAGTGGTACTCAAACCTGTTTTTATACTTTGAATCCATTGTTCATTCCTCTACAACAGATCTGCTTCCTTTTATATGCCCCCAACCCATAACCCACAGTAAGAAAAATATGTGCTTGCATACAAACATGTACATTATGAAATAGAATTGTAAAGCATACTTTTACTAAATATGATGCATTCTTATGTTTCCTTTCCTTTCCCTCTCTACCTTCTCAATTCCTGGTGGCTTCCCAATAAATTCATTTCACAACCAGAAACTGTAAAAC
Source organism: Cnephaeus nilssonii (assembly GCF_951640355.1). NCBI lineage: Eukaryota > Metazoa > Chordata > Mammalia > Chiroptera > Vespertilionidae > Cnephaeus > Cnephaeus nilssonii. Next base: position 22,508,388 of record NC_137092.1, read on the forward strand.
TACTAAGGCAATAAAATGTGTCCAACTGTTGTATTAGTGTTCTCATGTGTTTTACAAAGTTTTCAGCATCGACAGATAGTACAGAAAAGTGTTCTGATTAATCCTAGTCAGACCTAGATGATCCAAACCGTCTCAGATTTTGGTGCTCTGCTAATAAAACCCCAAACTGAATGATTCCCTAAAGTGGGTTCTCCAACACTAGCATACACACGAATCACCTGAAGCACCTGTTAAAAAACACATTATAGGGCCTCACTCCAGGTTTTTTATTCAGTTGGCCTAGGGTGGTAACCAAGACTTTGATTTCTCATCTCACTAAGAAATTACTGGTCTAGTAATCAAACTTTCAAACCACTGCCTAGAATGTCCTTAGAAATGGGGAAAAGAAGTTACAAAAAGAGAACACTTTTTAAAGAGAAGAATATGATCGGCTATATAACCCAACTCAAGACAAGAGTTAATATATTTTTAAATGCTTATAAAGACTTATCATGTGTCACAGTATTTTGGGTAACAAGTTAAGCCAGTATTTCCCAAAGTGTATTCCATAAAATAGGTTAGTAGATGTCACAGGCCAAGTATTCCATAGTTAAATAAAATGGGAAAATGCTGAATAAAAGCCCTACAACAGAGAATGTCTAACTTATTAGAGTCATTGATATAGTCATGTTCAGAGTAGCCCTCCAAAAGGTAGGCATAACATGAGCATATCTCAGATTTCTTTTCTCTGAGTCTCTTTCCACTGAGCATTGATAGACTAGTATTCCAGGGAATGCCCCTGAAATGAACCCACTTGATTGTGATGGATTTTTTTTTTAACGTATTGTTATATTCTATTTGCTAGTATGAAACACATAGACACAGACAACAATATGGTGGTTACCAGAGGGAAGGCGGGTAGGGGAAATTTAAGGGGACTAAATATATGGTGACAGAAGATGATTTGACTTTGGGTGGTAGGCACCAATGCGGTATACAGATGATGTAACACAGAAATGTACACTTGAAACCTATATAATTTTATTAACCAATGTCACCCCAATAAATTTAATTTTAAAAAATCACACCATAAGTATATCATCTCAGAACACTAAAATTTAGTAATACCTACAAATGAGAATTTGCAGCTTAACTTCAGAACCTGAAATTTCTACATTTAATTTATATATAAACACTGTTCTGTTCAGAATTGTGACACAAGTTTAGAGGAAACTAAAGTCCTTCCTAAACAGATAAAATTTGTGGAATTCAGCATTCCAAGATCTTTACATCTCAGCAGAAACACATCATTGCCTATGTTGTTCTGGCAAAAGATAATAAAATATCTAAGGGATGAAAGGAATGTGCCAGTCCTCTTTTCCTCAGGGAATTCCCAAAGTCAATGAGACTAGCACCTGGTACAATGACTTCAATACAAGTTCAGAACTGACATTCCTACAGAGGGACTCACCAAAAAACCTCGATCATTCCTAAAGATCTACAATACAATCCTCTGTAATCCAAGCAGTCAGCTGTTTCACTGACTCTATGGAAGCATGCAACAACTGCACACATACACATGTTTCTGGGCATGGAATGTATGTGAATGTGTGTGCACATAAACAAAATATCTCAATCTACAGGAAATTCTAAAATGCCTAACTCTCAATAATAATTCATCAATGTATTAACTATTCAAATATTTATTGAACACCCACTTTGTGCCAAGCACTATGTAACAAAGCACCAGGGGTTTATCAGTAAACTGAAAAAATGAAATCTGGCCCTCGTGTATCACCTCCAGTTTAGACACACAAGTCATTTTTTTTATATCAACCATCTGAAATAGGTAAAAGTGAAAGGCGATTAATATTAAACAGCAAACTACATAGTATATTCTGGAAACTGAAAAAAAGAATTAGTATGGCACCAGGGTTTCTGTTTGATTTTGTGTGGTGGGTGTGTGTGCATGAAATGAAGTGCTAAGAAAGTTAAAGTAGGAGACATAGTAAGGACCATATCTTGAAGAAACTTGAATGCCACACCAAGAAATTCAGATTTATCTTGTTGGCAATCAGAAGGCATTAAAGAGCAGTAACAATTTCAAGAGACATTTGGGGTTTTTTCCCAGACAAATATGTACGTATTTTGAATTTTCCGGATTATAGGGAAGGGAATAGGTAAATGGAAAATATGTACAATACACACTAGGTCATGGAGATAATAGTTAAATAGAGCTTCTCTAGTTGCAATAAAACAACATATTCACTTATCAATTCTTTTCCTAAGGAATTCAGTGAACTTCCTGCATAATATTAATAATTGGCATTTGTATTAAACTTTACTATTTACAAATCATTTTAACATACACTGCTAACATTCACACTGTTCTATAAAATTAAAGATTGAGGACATATAATAAAAAAATGCCCTTTTTCTAATATTCAAATTATATATAATTGAGAGAATGTAACCAAATGTACTCAATGGCTGAAAACAGTTCAACCTAGTTCTCTGTGGCTCAACAATATCTCTTTTCCGCCCTAAGTCCACTACCAGAGTTTAGGCCATTTTCATTCTTCACCTAGGCTTTTGCAATGGTCACCTCATTAGTCTCTTATCTGTACAATACACACTAGGTCACGGAGATAATCTATATATATAAAAGCCTAAGCGACCGTTATGACTGAACAACCGGAATGGCTGGCCGACCAGTCACTATGACTTGTACTGACCACCAGGAGGCAGACACTCAATACAGGAGCTGCCTCCTGGTGGTCAGTGCGCTCCCACAGCCAACCTCCCCTGCCCAGCTGCCCCCATAGGCCTTGATCGCCGGCCAGGCTGAGGGACCTCACCTGTGCATGAATTCATGCACCAGGCCTCTAGTAGTTAAATAAAGCTTCTCTAGTTGCAATAAAACAACATATTCACTTATCAACTCATCATCAATCTAATATTAAACAGACAAAAATGATTTTTTTCTAGAGCACAAGAAAACCTGACTACACCCCTACTCTGATTAAAACATTCCAATAATTTTCCCAGTGCACTGAAGTTAAAATCTTATATCCCTCACATGGCATAAAACACCTGACCTCTCACCCTATACTTTGGACATACTCAACTCTATAGTTGCCCAAACCCTTTTATTTTCCCAAATATCGTTCTCCCAGCCCCAAGCATTTTCTGCCCATTGTCCCCACCCCTACTTTGCCTGGCTAACTCCTCTGCCTCAGATCTCTATTTTGCTGTCTCATTCTACTACATATCATCCATATTATATATCATTAAACGTCTCATTAAAAATGCACAGGATAGGTTGAATTATTGTTCCCAATTTTTTAGTTTCTCCATGTTATAGCGTACAGATCCACATGCTTGACCAAAAGAATCTGGAGTTACCTACCCCTAAGAATGGGCAAGTATATTTTCCTGCCCCATGGATGTTGGTCTTGGCCATGTGACTTTCTCTACCAGTGTGGGCAATATGCCAATTTTGAATTGGAGACTAAACAGGCTTTGTGTGGTGGTTTCTCATCCTTCTTATGGTATTTGAGTAATCAATAAAATATTAGGATAAATTCTATGAGGGAAGTGAAGAAGAAATATAAATCCAAAGAAAAATAGGAATAATTTACAACTTCCAGCTGTTAATAAAGAGCCTGTTCATGTAATTTTAAAATGGATAATGGGATGATAAATCACTGTGGTATTTAGATTCCTGGACACATTTTGTTAAATGATATAACACTTTAACTTAAAAATGTCACTAAACATACTGAAAATATATAACTTACAATGATTTAAACTTGTGATGAAAAAATTTTCATATATCACCCAAAACATATGCAAGAGAATAGACAGCCATTTTATTTTAGTGAATAAGTTCTATGAATTTTAATACATGTATAGATACATATAATCACCACTTGTTTGTAAGAGAAACAAAAATGATAAATCTCCCTCATGCTATCCTCTTTATAGTAACATCCTGCATTCTGTCTCACCTAGGTCTTTTAGAAGTTCTTTAAAAAAATATATGAACAAAAAAGTTGGAAAATCATGGTTATATTACACTAACTAGCATGACTTACTAGTTCAGTTGAGGCTTCAAATTTTCAGCCAAATTTTAGTTCATTTAATAATATGAATAATGCCAAAAATATCCCATAAGCAATGGTAAAATCTACTCTGTGGGCCAAGTAATATATTCAAGTCTATCAACACTGAATTGATTAATGTATTTACTGACTCAGAGTCCTTTGCAGCCAAGACTTTGTTTCTCCACAATACTCATAGAAAATGATATAGGCTAATTTCATCTGAAAACTATCTTTAAATAGATTTGCTTGGTTATACTGGATAACATTAAAAAATCTCCAAGTTAAAATTTCTCCCATTTTCTGCTTGCCTTAATTATTGAGAAAGTTCACTTAAATATCACTTTTAAAGAGCAATTCCAAATGAAAATCATCAAAGTATACCAGACAATTTTACTAACATTTAATACAAAAAGCATAAACTCCTTTGCACACAAAAAGATTTTAACCAGTCTTTCTCAAAACACCAAGCTTTCCACCACTAGGAAAGGCATCAAAAGTCAAAAACAAGGGATTTAAATAAACAGTTATGAAAAAGGGAAGGAAAGTCAAATATAGAAAATAACCTAAAGTGGTTCTCATTGAATTATTTAAGAACACAGTTTTAATCCTATCCAACTCTATAGAAAACCCTGGTAACAAAAGTGGATGACTTTAGTGATAAAGACTAATGGAACTTTAAGATAACATTCCTATGGGAGGAGCTAGGGCTTAATTGTTAAGAACCCTACACCCAAGAACCCTACAGGAAGAACTCTATGTTTATCATAAAGCTCTATGGTTCTAGCTTCTCCTTCCCTGAACTTCCTTTTCCCATCCATTAATGCCCCTCCATTCTTGGCATGCAGGCCAGAGTGTGGATGTGGCTTGCCACATTTGCATGCACTGAGTTACAACCCTTTCTTTTTCCCAAATCCTTTTAGGTCAACACCTAGTTAATATTATTTTTTACTTGACATTAGTCATGAAGACCAAACATTAAATAATGCCTTTCTCTCTAAAAAACAACAACAAAAAGAAAAAAAAAACCACAATACAAATTCCTAACATAACTGTAATTGAGAATAACAAAGAAATAGAAAGTGGGAACTTAAATCATCTATATTAGCATGAATTAATAAAAAAAGAAACCCTCAATCATTCAAAAATTTTGAACTACTCTGTTTAAGGGACTATAGATCTGTTAAGAAATTACTGAACTGGGGAGACATCCTATCTAATAATAGAGTAACATGTAAATTACCATCACTCCGCTATGCCCACGATTGGGCGGCGGGAGGCTGGGGGGCGGGACTCGGGGTGGCCTATCCGGCCACTGAGAGGCACGGATCCGCTGCCACTGAGGGGGGCTACCCTGCTGTTGAGAGGCGCAGGGGGCGGGAGTCCCGCCCCCTGTGCCTCTCAACGGCCAGATCCGCGGCCGCTGAGGGGGCCTGCCGCGGACACCCAGCTGCGCCTCTCAACGGCAGGGTAGCCAGGTGTCCGTGGCAGCCCCACTCAGCGGCCGTTGAGAGGCCGCCCCCTGCGCCTCTCAACAGCAGGGTAGCCCCGCTCAGCGGCCGCGGACCATCAAAAGTGGGGGAGCTGGGTGCCTGTCTGCTCTGGCACCAGCGGACAGGCACCCAGCTCCACCGCGAAAAGCGAAAGCGTGTAGGGGACCCTACACGTGCATGATTCAATCATGCACTGGGCCTCTAGTTGGTTAATAAAAGTACATAGGTTCAAGTATACAATTCTATAATATATCATCTGTATATTGTATTGTGTGTTCACCATCCAAAGTTAAGTATCTTTCGTCACCATTTATGCCCCAGTTACCTTCTTCTACCTTCTCCCCCATCTGTAGCCAATGGTAGTTAAATTTGATGATTTTATTGTTCCCTCTTGTAATCTTCCTACTGTTGTCTGTGTCCATGATGTTTCTTCTCTTAATCCCTTCACCTTTCACTCAGCCCCCCAATTCCCCTCTCCGCTCTGACAGTTGTCAGTTTGTTCTCTGTACCTATGAATCTAAGGAATTATAGTTCTGATATAATATGATTAGTGATTGGCTGTATAACTAATGGCCATTTGTGCAGAATCACAGACAATTTTACTAACCTTTTAATACCACACCCCATTTTGGACTGTACTAACAGGATGGTTTTACTGTTAGCTACATACTATGGGGACAAAAAAAAAAGATAAAAGATACAGGGACTGCTCAAGGAGCTTAATATCTAAATTACAGATTTGGTTAGAATAAGTTCATATTACACTATCATAAAGTACAATAGGTACTTAATTATGCTACACCTAAATACAAAGAAATAGAAATAAAATTCTGTAAGGAACTCCACGTAACTTGAAAAAATTAGTTTTCATGTTCATGTTTCATGTATCCAGAAAAGTCTTGTATAATTTATTTTCTCTTTTCTGAACAAGAACAATAAAATCATCAAATTTAACTACCATTGATTACAGATGTTCCTTACTAGCTGTTACATTTCCAAGGAAAAGAAAAGAATCCCAATAAAGACCACAAATAAATACCTTTCTCCTCACTAAAACTATTCATAGAGCTGGAGCCCAAAATAATTCACAGCAAAGTAAAAAAGCAACTTAATTCATATTTATTAGAAATAATAAATAGGTTATCAGTATTATTAAAAAAACAAAGACAAAGAGAATTGAAAGTTGGTACATGCTACACTTCAAGGAAAGGTACCTCCTTAATTAGGTCTGATCCTAGGGAAGTGGGCCTTGAGGGACTGGTACACCCTCCTTCCTGGCCTCTCTTGTGAATCTGTCCTCTTCTATCCCAAGGACTTTAACCCCTCGTGATACTCCCATGACTCTCTGTATGCACACACAGCTGCACATGCAGATTGTCCCAAGTCAGTATTTTCTTATCTGAAGGGCTGGAGTAATTTTATCTTTGATTAGAGGATAGTAATAGGGGAAAGAGAACAGATTCCATTTATTTTAACTACACAGGACCTAAGGGTGTTTACTTCTTCAGGTAAGGTCTCTAGCAGAGTTGTGATCTAGAGCCTTAGAATTTAAAGATAAGCTATAAAATTTAAAGATAATCTGATTTGTAACTTCTATAAAGAGGTAAATGTACAAAAACTAATGTGCAAATAATCCCACCCCCAACATTATAATAATGCTTACATCTTAATAGGTTACATAGTTTAAAAAATTCCCCCCAGGAATTTTAGGCAATAGCTAGTAGGCAGAGGGGCACTGCTGATGTTCCTGAAATCAAGCCATAAAGCCTATTCTTCCTATCCCTATTAGATATACATTTGGGCTAGCTCTATTTTAACTTTAGCCAAAAAGCAAGCATATCTCTTCTGAAGATACTGAATTAACAGGGTCAGACACATTATGGGGAACTTTGCATTGTAATAACAATGGATATAACAAGCCCCATTTGAACATTATAAAACTATTAAAAATCTTAAGTTATAAGGAAATTTTCCAAATAAAAATAACTTCCATATGCAGTCTTCCAAAACCGTCAATAAATATTTTGAAAGCATGTTCTAAGAAATAGCTGATATAATTAGAATAACATAGCAAAATTTTTTTTGAACTACAAAGGGTCAAGCCTTTTTAGAAATAATAACACTTTCTTTTGCACAAAACAGTATGTGAAGGCAGAAAACCTACATATCAACAGAGATTTAAGGTTTATATCATTGTAAATAGATATATTATTAAATATTATATATTATTAAATAGTATATCAATTATTAAATTATCATTGTGATAAATAGGTCTTATCTGGATACTAATTCAAACAAACTGAAAAGGAATAACACCTGAACACCAACTGGATATGTGACTATATAAAAGCAAAACAAATGTTTGTTTTTTAAAATTATAATGAAAAAAAAAATTACAATGACACTTAAGGCTCTTTCTGAAACAAAAACAATACTAAAGCAAGGGAAAAAAGTTTTGTATGTATTGGTAAACCAACATTTTTATTACAGTTTCCCCTTAATGTGTGTGTATGTTCATGTAAAATTTTATGTAAAGAAGAAAACAATCCCTGTTTTTTTATATACTGACCTATGCAGAACCTCTCTCCACTTCTAACAAGTTCTCTTCCTTTATCTCCCTTTGACTTTCCCTTCCCTACATACTCTGGGAACATATTATTCCCCTATTCCTACCTCCTCACCTTGGATGAAGAAATAAGCTTACCACCCCCTGCACTTACAGACACATGATGAACCCAAAGCTTTTCCAGTACTATAGTTAGTTCCTCTTTGATATTCCTCAGTGAAATTCCCTGCACTTGTATGTTTACCTGAGAATCAGTTTGAAATACTTTGAAATAAATACATTACATATATGAATATTACTTCATTTAGCTTCATTTAGTCCACAGTGTAGTTTTGTTTTGTTTTTCCATTCTCACCCAAGGATATTTTCCCATTGATTTCTGAAGAGAGTGGAAAAGTGGGATGGGGGGGGGGGGGGCGTGGAGACAGACATTGATATGAGAGACATCACTTGGTTGCCTCCCCGACACACCCTGAGAACCTGCAACCCAGGTATGTGCCCTTGACCAGGAATCGAACCAGAGACCCTTTGGTGCTCAGGCCAACGCTCCAACCAATGAGCAACACTACCCAGGGCACACAGTGTGGTCTTAAAACCTTCTAACAACTGTCCTTTTATACCCCTCAATTTTTCTATTGGTTATAACCAAAAAGGAGATGGTGGAAAAATATAAAAGGGATATTATCCCTGATCTCTTCTTAGTGCCTTTATCTTTTGTTACTCCCTGTGAAATTCTTTAGAGCACCTTTTATTTCAATAATAAGAGACAGTGTTTTTTTGTTTTATTGGAAGGAGGGGGAGAGATTGTTTTGTTTTGGTTTTTGGCACAGAGAAAACGTAAAGAGGAAGTTAGAGCAGGCTGACAGATGTTCAACTAGCTCCTTACCCTGGACCCCTTGATTTTGTCTTGTATTCCTTGTCGACTCAGAAAAGAAAAACCACCACCAGTTCCTTGGAGCCGTAGAGACCAGACTTCCATTGCCAAGAATGTTTCATAATAGTAAAAGCTTAGTAAATATCTGGTGGCCTATTCAGAATATTAGAATAGACAAGTTTGAAGCTACCTAAAGAAAATAAATTAGCTATTTGAGGAGTGGGATGGGAGAGAGGAACTATTCTCCTTAAATGGAAGTACTTAAGGAATAAACATCTAGCTCTTAATTTTAGTCTCCTAGCAGACAGATATCCTAGGAAGTTTTACTACTGTCTGGCATGCCACCATCTAATAAATGGGAATGTGAGCTCATGCCCTAGGCAGTAAGACATAAAGGCTGATGAAAGGGAATGATGAAGCAAATTAATAAAGGAGATTACAAGCTAGACAAATTCTTACCACAGTCTCTACAATCAAAAGAGGTTATAAAAAATTGATTCAAATAAATTATCACTCCTTTTTAACTATATGCATAAAAGAGTTCTTAACGTTCTAAGACTATGTCACATTGGGAGATATAGGCAAATACCTGGATTCGACAAGTGCTATTCAAGGAAACAAAAGTAATAAGGTTGTTGTTATTAATAGCAGTCAGTTTTAGTTTTTAGTGTTGCTACAATTTCCTATCCTATGAAAAATATAAGCAGTTGAATATTTTTTAGAAGTACACTCTGACTTTGATGATCAAACTTACTAGTAAGTATATCAACAGAAAAAAAAAAAAAAAGCTTTAATATAACACCCAAGCTAGAGGAAGAGGTGGACTAATGAAGAGTAGGTTTCTGTTACGGACAAGAAAAATAAGATTAAAAACGCTGGGGAATATGGGGAGAGATCAACCAAAGGACTTGTATGCATGCATATAAGCCTAACCAGTGGTCACGGACAACAGGGGGGTGGAGGCATACGTGGGGAGGGGTTTGGGATGGGAATGGGGGGGATGAGGACAATTATGTGATACCATAATCAATAAAGAAATTTTAAAAAAATGTAAGAGATTAAAAAACAAAACCTGTAAGAGGAATGAGCCCTAGTTGCAAGCTGGGCTGCTATACTAAGCATCTTGATTATTCCAAAGATTCCCTCCGATCCAACCCAACCCTTCTGGCTCTTGCCAAAGCAGCACAGAAACAGCCAAGTCAAGTTCCAAGAATAGTCATGACATACCATCCCCTTCCAACTACAGTCATCCTCAAGGAGACTGTCGGTCTTTGGGAGTATCTTGCCCTGGGACTAAATACATAATTCAGAAGGGCAATCAGTTATTACTACTGTACTTCTTTATCCACTGAAACCCAATAAACAGAATTAGAAACCCTGAATTTAATAGAAATTAATTCACTTAATTTTTGCATCATGTAATACATTGAGGGTGGTAAGAATAGGCCAAAACTGTTACCTCTTTCATAAATCTTATTTTCAGGAAAACAGTAGGTGCTAAAATCAACTTTTCAAATACTTAAGTACATATGGTGGCCCATTTCTTGCAAAGTTGGGCTGGTTACAAAACCAGCTTAAAAGTGGCTTTTGGTCAGGGAATAAGGACTACTCAGCTCTCTCTGTTCAGTCATCAGTAGCCAAGAGAAGAATTCCTATAAAACTTCTTTTCCTTAACCCATTATGGCCTATTGGGGTATCATGACCTTCTAACAGAATGTCCACATCCAGCGGCATGACTCAGTGGTTGAGTGTCAACCTATGAACCAGGAAGTCAAAGTTCCATTCCTGGTCAGAGCACATGCCCGGGTTTTGAGCTCAATCCTCAGTTGGAGGCGTGCTTGAGGTAGCAGATCAATGATTCTCTCTCATCACTGATGTTTCTCTCTCTCCTCTCTCTTCCTCTCTGAAATAAATAAAAATATATATTTTTAAAAAAGAATGTCGCCCTAGCTAGTTTGGCTCAGTGAATAGAGCATCCGCCTGGGGACTGAAGGGTCCTGGGTTTGATTCCGGTCAAGGGCACATGCCTGGGTTGCGGGCTCAATCCCCAGTGGGGGGTGTGCAGGAGGCAGCCGATCAATGACTCCTTCTCATCATTGATGTTTCTCTCTCTCCCTTTCCCTTCCTCTCTGAAATCAATAAAAACATATTTTTAAAAAATGTCCATAACACAAGATCCAAGACTTCTGGCCTCTCTGCTCATTGTATGTATAATACATTCTGGTATGTAATTAGGTGCTATGCAATTATACTTGTGTGTGCATACACACATATGTATCATCAAGGATATAATTACATAGAAAGAAATAAACAAATTTTGGCAATAAAAGGTTCAAGTTCCAAAATGGCAAAATTTTACTGAAAGTAGCAACTGTATTAAAGCTTATACCAACTTAAGTTCTTGCTCATATGTCAATTAAATATACTTCTATTTCAAAACTTCCCCAGTTATGATTTTTATAGCCAGAGAGTACAAATTAATAAAAGTTTATGATATCTCAATGTAGATGTACCTGAAAATTCTGTAATTAACTTTTGTAAAGTGGCTCATATCCAGCAAGTATGATTTAGAAAGTATTTGGAGACTCGAATATACTCACATCACCAGGCATACAGGGGTTCTGCCTCCCACTGTGTAGTCAAACTGCTCTTTTAAAAAAGAGGAGGACAAAAGAACTGAAGATGTAAACATCATGGCAATTAATTGTAATGTCAGACATATAATTTTAGAGACAGGAGAAACTTTATTGATTATCTAATTAAGCTCCATTTTTAAGGAAGAAGTAACTGAAATACAAAGAGAGATTAAGAGACTCATCCAAGGTAATATATGTTTAACTTAAGATCTTGTAGGTAGAATTATTTCCTATGAATGAATCCCAGTATATTTTAGATGGGTGATGTAAAATGGTACAGACCCTGCAGAAAATAATTTGGTGGTTCCTCAAAAATATAAACATAAAATTATCATATGACTCAGCAATTTTACTCCCAAGTATACACTCAATAGAATGAAAAGCAAGGATTCAAAGAGATACTTATATGCAATGTTCACTGCAGCGCTATTCCCAATAACCACAAGGTAGGACACCCCAAAAATCTACCAAGAAATGAACAGATAAAATGTGGTATATACCTACAATAGAATATTATGCAGCCATAAAAAGGAATGAAGTTCTGCTACATGGTAAACCTTGAAAACATTAAGCTAAATGAAATAAAATAGGTATAAAAAGACAAATATTGTATAGTTCCACTTATATGAAATATTTAAAATAGGCAAATTCATAGAAACAGAAAGTAGAATTGAGGTTATCAGAGATCATGAGGAGGGAGGAATGAGGAGTTATTGCTTGCTGGGGACATTACACTGTGAACATAGTTAATGCCACTGATTTGTAGAGTTAAAAACAGTTTAAGTAGCCAATTCTGTTATTTTTTTTATAACAACACAAAATTTTTTTTAAAATATATTTTATTGACTTTTTACAGAGAGGAAGAGAGAGGGATAGAGAGTTAGAAACATCGATGAGAGAGAAACATCGATCAGCTGCCTCTTGCACACCCCCTACTGGGGATGTGCCCGCAACCAAGGTACATGCCCTTGACCGGAATCGAACCTGGGACCCTTGAGTCCGCAGGCCAACGCTCTATCCACTGAGCTAAACCGGTTTCGGCCAACACAAAAATTTTTTAAAACAAATCCCACAACAGCTGATCTACTGTAGGCAGGAAGCTCTGACATGGAAGAGCTGGCCTACACTTGAAAAAAAAGTAATCAGAGATGTCTTTGATACCACACCCTAATTTTAATTTTTAAAATGTATTTAAATAAATCTAAATAAATTTTGGTCATTACACAATTGCTGTTTATATAATAAATCTTTACAGTACTTAAATTCATGCCAAAAAAGACATTTTTAGTATGCTTACAGTTTCCTTGACTATTGTTTCACCTAAGTGATTTCACAACTAAAATTAGGAAGAGTCAAAACATCTAAAATCAAGTCTTCTCATAGGAACAAATAATGTATCACCCACTAAGTCATTAATTCTAAGGAATACCAAGATGACAGAACTTTTGTGTAATACATTAATAACACGTACATATTAAGTAGGAACAATTTAATGAGTCGTCAATTTAAAATCTGCTAACTCAGATGTATTTATCTAGAAGGATAAGGCTTACATAATCTTGTCCAACTATTTAAAGGGCTCAGATAATTCATCCACATGAGGATGAAGTCTACAATTCTAATCTTCCTACACAATATCCCAATCCCATAATAAGCAATCAAATACTAATCATGACTTATATATACTCATTGGAATACTGATTATTTTACAAAGCAAATATCTGAGCAATTTTCACCTTGGGGAGAAAAAGAATTGAAATTTTAAAAGCCAGGAATATTCAATATATAAGTAGCGTATTTTCCGGAGTATAAGACGACTGGGCGTATAGAAGATTTTCCTGGGTTAAAAAGTCGTCTTATACGCCGGAAAATACAGTATTTCATAATGTAACATTAAGAAACAAGAGCAACAGCTAGCTACCTTAAAGGCTTTCTGTAATACAAAGTGCCTATAGAGTAGGCCAAGAGCTAGGGGGTACTAAGGTAAATACGACATGACCCCTGGCCCTCAAAAACCTCACATATTGCCCAACTGGCATGGTTCAATGGTAGAGTGTCAACCTATGAATGAACCAGGAGGTCAGGGTTCAATTCCCAGTCAGGCAGGACACATGCCTGGGTTGTGGACTCGATCCCCAGTGTGGGGCGTACAGGAGGCAGCTGATCAATGATTCTGTCTCATCATTGATGTTTCTATCTATCTCTCCTTCTCCCTTCCTCTCTGAAATCAATAAAAATATATTTAAAAAAAAATAAGTCACAAGTCACAAGTTGGTGATGGAATAAAAGCTAGTGTTAATATGTTTAAAAAGTACAACTGAAATATACATATTCATTCCTTCAAGAAATAATTCTGGACCACCTACTACATGCCAGGCACAGACCATGTTTAGAGAACTACATGTATTTTAGTATGGCTGGAGCCTAAAGAACATGTATGAAACTAGTAGGCACCAGATTATGAAAGCCTTTATTGGATGTTCTTCAAAGCAGTTTACTAGTAGACCTGAAGATGGTTAACCCTTTGCACTAGCTTGCTTTTTTCTCGATTCCTTTATTCTAATGCTAACCATTTCGAGTCACACTCGACATCCAATTGCAAAAGGTTAAGAACCAATGAAAGCTGTTAAGAGAAGTAACAGGATCAGAGTTGAATGCACTCAGACTCTGGCTTTCCTATACATTTCCCCTGAGGAGTTGGCATGAAGGCTCCAGAGGAAAAGGAAGGAAAGAGCCGACATGACCCAGGTTTCACAGATATTGTACGAGGGATGAGGGAACAGCAGGTCTACCACTTCCCTATTCTCCTGTTCTGTCTCTGGATGCATTCTAAGTGAGGTAAAAAGTTTCAGTAGCAGGTAAGAAATGGAAGAGTGATAACATAGAGAAAAGAAGAATTCCTCTGGACAAAGTGCCTAAGGGTCATCACCAGGAACTACTCATTTATTTTAATTTTTTTAAAATATATTTTTATTGATTTTTTACAGAGAGGAAGGGAGAGGGATAGAGAGCTAGAAACATCGATGAGAGAGAAACATGGACCAGTTGCCTCCTGCACACCCCCTACCGGGGATGTGCCCACAACCAATGTACATGACCTTGACCGGAATCGAACCTGGTACCTTTCAGTCCGCAGCTCTATCCACTGAGCCAAACCGGTTTCGGCAGGAACTACCCATTTTTTAAACAGACTATATGAGCAAAATAAACAAGTACATTAAAACATCTGATAGAATGTTAAATTTTAAGTATGTGTATTTTACCACAATTAAAAACAATTTAAAAAAATATATAAAATCTAAGCATACTATTTTTCTATCCTGGCAAACATTTAAAATGATAAATATCTTATATAATAAAAGGGTAATATGCAAATTGACCCTAACAGTGGAATGACCGGTTGCTATGATGTGCACTGACCACCAGGGGGCAGACACTCAACACAGGAGCTGCCCCCTGGTGGTCCGTGCACTCCCACGGGGGAGCTCCACTCAGCCACAAGCTGGTCTGATGGCTGAGAGCACAGTGGCGGTGGTGGGAGCCTCTCCCGCCTCCGCAGCAATGCTAAAGAGGTCTGCGGCTTAGGCCTGCTCTCCATGGGGAGTAGGCCTAAACCATCTGTTGGACATCCCCCGAGGGCTCCCGGGCTGCCAGAGGGATGTCTGACTGTCAGCTTAGGCCCAATCCCCCGGGGAGCGGGCCTACGCCAGCAGATGGACATCCCTCAAGGGATCTCAGCCTGAGAGAGGGTGCAGGCCAGGCTGAGGGACCCCTTCCCCCCAACAGTGCATGAATTTTTGTGCACCGGGCCTCTAGTTACTTCATATTATATTTAATTATAATTCTCTCATTCTTCCTTCACATTTAAAGAACTCACCAAAGTCTATCCCCAACCACAAACTAAATGTATAAGACCACACACACCAAAAAAAGCATGATAATTACTATCTTATGGGGGGAGAGAGGAGAATCATATCCCAAGTGGGTATCATCCAATAGCCAAACTAGCCTTTCTTAGAGATTTGCAAACTGCCACCATAAAGAATGCGCACACAGATTTGGACAGACACATTCTAACAGCTGTCTGTCCAGGCATGCTGCTGAAAGAATAGTACATCCCTACTTGTCCTGTCCCCCAGACACTTTAAGCCCCTTTACAAATGGGAATTTAAACAAAACTGTCATATTTAAGCCTCTAATGTATGTATGTAAGTATGGTACGTGTGTGTGTGTGTGTGTGTGTGTGTATTTTGAATATGATCAGTTAGGTAATAATAGTAGCAATGAACCCTTCTAATACCACCTTTACCCCAAAGAGGTCTCTGAGGATTCCTGAAGAGGAAAATAATTTGAGAAATGTGTATTTCTCAAAAGTCCTGACTTGGGCCATTTAGATTCAAAGAGAGGACAATTAGTCACTAACTTACAAAAATTTAATATAGGATGGTAGAGGAGTAAGTACTGACAATTAGAGTAACAGAGTCTGAATCCTTAGGCAATCAACTTGCTAGCTTTGTAATCTTGAACTGTCCAACCTCTCTCAGCTTCAATTTTTCATTCATAAAACATAAAAAATGAAACAGAAGCTTAGCTAGATTGTGACTTAAAACATATCTACAAAAAAATGTATTTTTAAAACATCTATACTATATTCAGAATTGAGGAGATAAAATTTACAAACCAAAAATAAACAGGATATATATTACATTTAACAATAATTTCCTTAAGTATGCTATTTCAAGAAAATTACTGCATCAAAATTTTTAAGTAACAAGAAGATGTCTCAAAAATAAGAAAATAGTAGAATGTCTAAATTCTTAAACCATTAATACTGGCTTGAGTCTAATAATGGGTATGTACTGATGCTAAAAATGACCACCCTTGCATTAAATTTATTTACTATTACAACTAACAATCCTTTCTCTGTTCCAGGAATTTTTTTGATTGCTTATTTGTTATATATTATGTTTACTGGAAACTATTCAGTTTTACTAGAAACTGCTTTCCAGTTAAAATTTCCCAAGTAATTGAGGGGAGCACAGGTGTTTCTCCTACAGTAAGTTCTCAAAACTCAAATTGGATATGACTAACTAAGAAACAATTTATATTACATGAAATGCTATTGGTTAAAATTCATGAGGAACACTATGTATGCATCACATTAAAGACACAGATGCTTGTTATTTAAGGAAAGAGCTGTTATTTCCTTTGCCATTGATAGTTGTGACTTTCCTGCCAATTATTTATTTTACTAGAGGCCTGATGCACAAAATTTGTGCAGGGGCGGGGCGGGGGTTCCTTCAGCCTAGCCTGCACCCTTTCCAATCTGGGACATCCCTCTCGCAATCCAGGACCACTGGCTCCTAACTGCTCACCTGCCTGCTGGCCTGATCCCCCTAACTGCTCTCCCCTGCCGGCCTGATCACCCCTAACCACCTCTGCCTCAGCCCAGCCACCATGGCTTTGTCCAGAAGATGTCCGGTCTAATTACCCTTTTATTAGTATAGATAACTGTCAGTATAGCTGGCTATGTTTGCCTGTGATTAGTATCAAGCACCGCTCAAGAAAGCAATTTCTGTCCTAGCCAGTTTGGCTCAGTGGAGAGAGCGTCAGCCTGTGGACTGAAGGGTCATGAGTTCAATTCTGGTCAAGGGCACGTACCTCAATTCCAGGCTCAAGCCCCGGCCATGGATGGGCACATGGAGGAGGCAACCAATCGATGTATCTCTCTCACATTGATGTTTCTCTCTCTCTCTGTCTCTCCCCCTCCCATCCACTCTCTCTCTTTTAAAAAAGGCAATGGAAAACTATCCTCAGGTGAAAATTAACAAAAAAAGCAATTTCTTTCACAACTCTTCTAGATACAGCACACTTTGGTTATAAACAGCTTTCATTTTTTTCTTCCACTTTTGATTGGAATCATTGCATATGCCAATTTATGTACCAACAGGTTGCTTTAGAGTTCAAGACTTATTGGTATTTTAACAGCTTTATTACCTCAAAATTTTGAAACCATCAATATTTTGTAGGAATTAATAAAGTTTGTTTCTACAAGTTTGTAAAAATTTGGCTTGCTAAATAATAACGTCAACAAGACTTTAGGGTTAAAATTATTTAAAATTTAAAAATTAATTGTAAAGCTACTTTCTCCATTTATAGCAAATTAAAATGCTACTAAAAATATAATCAGCTACTTGTTAAATCAGATGTCTTGAGATTCTTTCCAGCAAAACAAAGACAATATACTTCCAGTTACTTGTACCTCAAAAATACCAATTAATGTCTTAATATATCCCATAAATAAGATATCCTACAAAGCTAAAGTGGTCCTTCTTATTAAAATTAAAAAGGTTCTACAAGTTTTTAAAATATTTACACTTACACTTTGCATACTTAACTCTTATAAATTTATGCAAAATGTTAATTCAAATCAAAACAGGAAAGCAATAAACACCACATAAAGCTGGCATTTAAGAGTAAAAGGTTTAGAAAACATATTCCTAGAAATTACAGGTTGACTTTCACTTGAAGGAAGAGAATCACAAGGCTATTACCTTCTCATTACAAAGAGAGCATCTTACCTAATAATAGACAAACATGTAAATTGACCGTACCTCCGATACCTCCACCAGCCAATCAGGAGTGATATACAAATTAACCCAACAAAGATGGCGGTTAATTTGCATACACAGGCGCCGAGCAACCAGGGGTGGGCGGGACACTTACGTCATCGCCATGGCGACAACGCAGGTGTTCTGCCCCACCCCCAGTCTCTCAGGGCCTCTGGGCAGCATCGGAAGGCAGGGCCGGAGCGGAAAGAGGCGGCTCCGGGGCTGGGCCAGAGTGGAAAGGCGGTGCCGGCAGCCTGGGAAAGGAAGGCCCATTCTAGCACGAATCTTCGTGCATCGGGCTTCTAGTCTTTATATATATACGCAAAGCAGTCAAGTTGATTAATCACAAGTGGCAAGTTAACAACAAGATAACCCCTGCCTTTGCTAATGTACAACTGAAATAGTCAAAGAATTGTAATACAAAACAAACATAAGATAATGTAAAAGAGCACTTAACAGGAAGTCAGGAAACCTAAACTCTAATCTCCATAACTAGGTATGCGAATTCACCACTGTGTTTCCATTTCCCCATCTGTAAAATGAAGGAGCAGAGGAAGAGATCCCTCTAAGGTTATTTTCAGCTTAAAAATCTTATAATTCCAAGAACCAAACTGAGGTATGTCATGTTTTATTTTTGTATTTCAAATAGAAATAAAAATAATTATTACATAAATTGGAGTTAAAGTTAACATTATTACTATCTTTGATTTAAAGGTAGCAGATGTAGGATGAAGACTATGGCAAGAATAAAAACCCATGAAAAGGTATGAGAATATATTAATAAAAGCATACCTTCCATAGATAAAGTTCCTTCTGCAAACACTTAAAAATTTTTTTGAAAAGTATCTTCTTTAGGAGGTGAGGGGTTAAGGGGGGAGAATGGGAGATATCTGTAATACTATCAACAATAAATGTATTTTTAAAAGGGAAAGTATCTTTTAAACTATCAACTTGTAACTCTTAATCACTACTTTGTAAGTCATATTTTAAGAACACCAGACAAGATCAAATTAGAAATTAAGAGTAATGAAAATTAACAATGCTCTTCTAGGCTAGAACTACATAATGTGTAAGATAATAGTTTTGGAATTCATTTTCAGAGTTCTTTTTGAGAGAGAGAGAGAGAGAGAGAGAGAGAGAGAGAGAGAGAGAGAGAGTGTGTGTGTGTGTGTAACTACATTAGTTTTTCAATGCACTCCCTAACCCTGACTGGATCCAGCAATTCCTTATTTAAGTTTTCTTAAATTCTCAATATGCTAGGCTTTCTCTTTAACTTTCATTTTCTACTCCTCTTCTCCTTCCAACACTGTATTTTAGAATGCTTCAGTGTCCATTATGCTTTTCTATTTCCCTTATCCATTATTTCATTTTTTTATTCAAAGTCCTCTATTCACTTATAGTTAGACATTAAGAGCTCTGAAATCCTCAAATTTCAGATTTACTTCCTATGATGTAACTCCTTTCCATAATATCTGATATACGTTTTCTAGAAAGTTCAGACATATTATTCAGTCACTTGAAAGTTTAAATTTCACATGTTGAAATTTTATATTCCATTTATTTTATCACTAATGACCTGCTTACTTAACGTCTCTCTAGAAATTTTGACTTTTAAATACTTTTTAGCATATTGATATAGGTTGGAGAAACCAAAGTAGTTTCAAATTCAAAATGCCACCTAGTTAAACTGGAGAGGAAAAAAGAACACCCAATATTTGTCAAAACTTTGCAACACAGCCTTTTTAGGAAGGCCTAAGGAAAATATTTATTGCATGCTATAACTATAAAAGGAATTGGAATTCTTTTTGGAATTATTACCATATTTCTTCAAAATGCCAGTGATACTTGGGGATCTATACAAACTTAAATCATTACAGAGTTTAACTGTAATTCCTAAAGTTACCATTTAAAAATATAAATATTCATTATGAGTTCAATTTTACCTCTTACCCCATTCTTCAATAGACGTCAAATACTAGACAGAACAGAAATTAGACCCAAATAAATTTGATAAAGCTCACTGTATCTAGTACAGAGCTGTGTATTTTATGGCTATTTTAGACTCATAACTTATCTCTTTGCTTTTACCCTTGCCCCCAAGAGTCAACCTTTTAAATCTACCCGCCTCCCCCTAACTGCAACAGATTCCCATCCTATTCAAAATAAAATCCTAATTCCTTATGATGTTATACGAGCCTTCTATAAACTGGCCCTCAGCAATCCCCTTCATCCCACGCACAACTTTTACTTTCTTTCTCCTATATTATCTCCTAGTATCCTTCCCCAGGGTCAGTCCTCTCTAGCCAGTCTAGCCTTCTCTACCATTCTGGAATAAGTACCTCTGCTGTAAAAATATGCTCCAGAATTTTGCCCCTTTGCCTCGGCCTGGAAATGATTTCTCCTCCTGAAAGCCATTCAAGTCTCACTCCTTCGGATCATTTCATTCTCTGATAAATCTCACCCTCCCAGAGGCTTTCTCTGACGATCCTATCCCAAACAACACCTCTCCTATCACTCAGTCCTTTTACCCAGCCTTATTTTCCCCTAGAACTGATCACCACATGGTATAGTAAATAAATAAATAAATATTTAGCACCCATCTCCACGCACTACAATGCAATCTCCATGAAGGCAGTTTCATTTCTTCTCTACCATATTCCCAGTGCCAAGAAAGTGCCTGATAGGTGCCCAAAAACTGTTAAATGAAAAATTTTAAACGAGTGATTCTAGAATCCATGCTGTCCACTTTATAGTCATTCATGCATACTAAAGAAGTCCTTTAAATAATAAATGTTAAGTGTATATTTAAAGTGGGACTACTGATTGCCTCTAAGGAAGAGAACTGGGTGGCTGAAGGGAGAGAGATATAGAGCAATTAAAGGTACACTTCTTACATCTTAAACTACATTAACATGTTATACTATATTAATATGTTAACTTTTTATTAATTTTAATAAAGTTTAAAATTTTAATCTATATATATAAAAGCCTAAGCAACCGAACAACCAGTTGCTATGATGTGCACTGATCACCAGGGGGCAGATGCTCAACACAGGAGCAGAAACCACAGGCATGGGAACATGGAACAGACTGACGAATCTCAGAGGGGATTCAGGGATCAGACCAAAACCGGCTCTCCGACATCCCCCAAGGGGTTCCAGATTGCGAGAGGGTGCAGGCCAGGCAGAGGGACCCCACCAGTGCATGAATCTGTGCACCAGGCCTCTAGTTTAACCTTTTGCACTCGGATGTTGAGTGTGACTCGACACGGTTAGCATTAGAATAAAGGAATCGAGAAAAAAGCAAGCGAGTGCAAAGGGTTAATAATAATATCAATGCTCAAATTACATAAACTTTTCAGTTCAATTTTGCATTTTCAAGATGTGGAACACTAATGGCAAAAATATGACATTCTTCAGGTTGTTCTGGGATGTTTTAATAAGATTCCGTAGAAATTTCTCAGCACAAGAAGTTATATGGTTCCTTCTTAAAAGTTCCCTTACTCTCACATTAACTAGCAATCACCTTGTCATGAGGAGGCATTCACTAGTTCATTCCTATAGGGTAAAAGAGCCATCAAACAGCAGGTATGATAATACATTTACTAACTAATTTTGGGGATTGTATGCCAAGAACACTTATCAGAAACTCTATCACCAAAGATAGCAGTAACAAAGAACATTCAGGATATGTTCTAGTATATCCAGAAATTGAGCCCTAGACCTGGTAATGGCACTGGGTGGGAAGAGGGTTGGGATGGAAAAGTAGCAGCAGCTATTTAGTCACTTTTCTTTACCCCTTCTAATCAAAGCTATTCCCTTACTTAGACAGGAAGTCACTCCCAGTTTTCTTGAAAACAGTGCTCTTCTCAACTGACATGAGGCCTCATGAAGAAGGTCCATTTCAGAAGAGGAAACCCATGTGATAGTAATGAAATCCTTTACAAACGCATTCTAGTCCTAAGGGTCTTCCCAGTACATTATACTTGTATTATATCACATAGGATAATAATTATAAAATATTAACCTGAAAGAATGAGCACTGAGTTCTGCAGCTATAAGGCAAAAGACATGTACTTCTAACTTTCAAATTCAGATAATGCTGTATACTTTTCCAGCTCTTGTATATTAAAATATTAGGTGTCATATGATAGTATGAAAGCTTAATGTTTCTATATGAAATCACTAACTATATACACATATTCACCATCATTTAAATAATCTCTTAAGACAGAAAAAAAAATCACAAGAGTTGTCCCCCACCAAAGTAAGTACTGCAAAACATCTTTATATGAAAAATGGGACAATTACTCCCTCAACTGAAATTAGAGAAAAACTTGGACAATCAATTGGAATCTGTCATATAAAATTAATCTGGACCTAAGTAAAAGCATTATATAGTCATTCTTTTCTTTTTGTTTCCTTTCTTTTAAAAAATGCATTTTATTACAAATAAAAGTATAAAAACAAAAAGGTAACTTGTGACAATGACATTGTATCTTTCCGCTATAGCACAATATAACAAAACATGAGCACTGGCCCCGGGTCCGGGTGAGGCCGCGGGCCCCTGGAGCCGGGTGAGCCTGGCCCCGGGTCCGGGTGAGGCCGCGGGCCCCTGGAGCCGGGTGAGCCTGGCCCCGGGTCCGGGTGAGGCCGCGGGCCCCTGGAGCCGGGTGAGCCTGGCTCCCGGGTCCGGGTGAGGCCGCGGGCCCCTGGATCCGGGTGAGCCTGGCTCCCGGGTCCGGGTGAGGCCGCGGGCCCCTGGATCCGGATGAGCCTGGCCCCGGGTCCGGGTGAGGCCGTGGGCCCCTGGACCCGGGTGAAGCCGTGCCCCTGGGTCCGGCCGAGACCAAACCAGAGGGAGTCGGACCTGCATTACCACCATTTGTCCACCATCCAGAGCTGAGGGGTCAGTGCCGACATGTACTCATAAGGAACTGGTGGACATTGATATTGGGTCTCAAAAGAACTGTGGGTCCAGAAAGAAACTCACTACAGACTGATTCATTTGCCTGTCAGCATAACTATTATTGCTCGTCGCACATTCAATTCTTATAAGTATATCTCTAGTGACACATGAGTTCGCTCATCTAGGGGAAATGATGAACAACATGGACTGATGAACAAGAACAGAACCAGAAACAAGGAGGCACCGATCGGACTATCGGGCCTCAGAGGGAGGATAGGGGAGGGTGGGGGGAGAAGGGAGAGATCAACCAAAGGTCTTATGTGCATGCATAAGAGCCTAACCAATGGTTGAGTTCAACAGGGGGTTGGGGCATCCATGGGGAGGGGTGTGGGATGGGAATGGGGGGATGAGGACAAATATGTGACACCTTAATCAATAAAGAAATTTAAAAAAAAAACAAAAAACATGAGCATATTTCATTCATTGATTAGTCCATTGAATACAACAGGGAACTTAACCATACTCAATAATTATAGAACTAGTTATGAAAAATGGTCCACAGGAATACTCTACCACAGATACAGACAGCTGGTCTTGGTCATGCTAGTCAACCTATCCAGATGCACAACTAATAAGGCCTAATTATCCCAACACTCTCTAGCACTTTCCCCATTTTGCTAGGGAGAGGGAGATAAAAAAAAAAAAAATACAATATCAGAATGTCAAATGCAATCCTTCTACCAAGATAGAGATGCTACCTCTGTAATATCTTACAAAATGATCACCCAAACTCTACTTAAACTCAGTAATTCCTAACCACCTTTATTTTCAATGGACAAATAAATATTCTTTTTATCCCAGACTACCTGATTTTCCATTTTCAAAATCATGTCATCATGTAGCATGTGATTTCATCCCGTTGTATTTATAAACAACAGAAATCAAGTGAATTGATGAGTTAAATCTGACAAGACACTTAATATTTAAGTACCTATGTGCCAGGCACAGAAGAATGAAATACAGAGAAAATTCATTATCATATAAACCAAAATCATATAAGTAAAATAGAAAATAGGTTAGAAAAAAATGTTTTGTTAAATGAAGTATTTTCTGAAACATTAATAAGTCTGGTCTTTATTTTTTTATTTTATTTTATTTTTATTTTTTTAATTAATTTATTTTTATTGTCTAAAGTTTTACATATGTCTCCTTTTCCCCCAATTGACCCCCCCCCAAGTCATTCCCACCCGGGCAAGCCCCCGCAGCCCCAGTGTCTGTGTCCATTGGTTATCTTAATATGCATGCATACAAGTCCTTTGGTTGATATCTAACACCCACCCCCCACCCTTGCCATTTGTCTCTGGATCTATCTTTGTTCATCAAATTATGTTGATCATTATATACCACATGGGTGAAATCATGTAATATTTATCTTCCTCCGACTGGCTTATTTCACTTAGCATAATGCTCTCCAGTTCCATCCATGCTGTTGCAAATGGCAAAAATTCCTTCTTTTTTATAGTGGCGTAGGATTCCATTGTGTAGATGTACCACAGTTGTTTAATCCACTCATCTGCTGATGGGCACTTAGGCTGCCTCCAAATCTTAGCTACTGTAAATTGTGCTGCTATGAACATAGGGGTGCATATATCCTTTCTGATGGGTGTTTCTGGTTTCTTGGGATATAAGTCATAGAAGTGGGATCACTGGGTCAAATGGGAGTTCCATTTTTAACTTTTTGAGGAAATTCCATAGTCTTCCACAGTGGCTGCACCAGTCTGCATTCCCACCTGCAGTGCAGGAGGGTTCCTTTTTCTCCACATCCTCGACAGCACTTGTTTGTTGATTTGTTGATGATAGCCATTCTGACAGGTGAGATGGTATCTCATTATTGTTTTGATTCGCATCTCTTGGATGATTAGTGACTTTGAGCATGTCTTCATATGTCTCTGGGCCTCCTATATGTCCTCTTTCGAAAAGTATCTATTTAGATCCTTAGCCCATTTTTTGATTGGATCATTTATCTTCCTTTTGTTAAGTTGTATGAGTTCTCTGTAAATTTTAGAGATTAAACCCTTATCGGAAATATCATTGGCAAATATGTTCTCCCATGCAGTGGGCTTTCTTGTTGTTTTGCTGATGGTTTCTTTTGCATGCAGAAGCTCTTGCACCTGCTGCCAGTGCCGGTCCCAAACACTCGGTGCCCTCAGCAGGTGCAAGCGGCTGCCGGCCCCAATCGCCCCTGCGGGCTTCTCCACCTCCCCCTGCTCCTGAGGGGCGATCGGGGCAGCAGCCGCCACTCGCACCCTCCAACGGTGCCAACCCCACTCGCACCCATTGCTGGCGCTGGCCCCAATTGCTCCGTGCTGTCAGCAGGTGCGAGTGGGGCTGGAGCTGTCAATGCATGGGAGCGGCGGGAGTGGGGCTGCCGGCAGAGAGGAGACCAGGGGCTGCGGTGGGAGGGGCCTGGCGGGGGCACGGAGAATGGGCCGAGACCCGCCCCTGTGCCCACTGCGGACTCACAGCCCACAGTTCCTTTCAAGGTGCACGAATTTGTGCACTGGGCCCCTAGTCGTTAATAATGTATTGTATACTTGACATTTGCTAAGAGTGTAGATTTTACGTGTTCTCACCATGAGAAAAAGAAAGAAAATGGTAACTATGTGAGTTGTTGAATATGTTAATTAGCTTGATTGTGGCATGCATTTCATAATGTATGCATATATCAAAAACATCACGTATATTGTATCAACATACATCAAAACATATCACACATACAACTTGATGTTTTAATACAGACAATTCTTATCTGTTAATTATACCTTAATAAAACTGAAAAAAGGCTGCAAATTCTTCCACAAGTGAATATTGTCAAATTTATAGCCCAAATTAGGTCTAAAACTTTTCTTTTTTTTTCATGTAAGCAAACAGGAAAGCAGTAACTTTATTAAATGAGAGATAATTTTTAAACTATACTAGTAACTGGATTTTCTTCCTAAGTGCTGGAGTATCCCCTAGTGGACTGGTGAGGAACAGTTCTTTTGCTTATTAAATTGAACCTTATAAGTCTTTGATCATAACAAATTCAGTAACAATACTACCCAAAGAGTATCTTTTTTTCCTTGATCAAAGCATTATTAACACTGTAAATTTCATAATTTTGAATTCAATGGGGGCCCTGCAAGAAACAAATCCACTTCTTTATAAAATATTGTTGTTGTTTCTTAATATAATCTCTTCCAAAAATTTTGTCATATAGGGTACTCATTAATTTAAAATCAATCTTATTTAACAGTTTCCTAATAATATAACTTAAAGCAAAGGAAGTTATTATAAAAATTACTCAAAGTAGCTCACTGATCTACTGGTAAATGTCAATCAATATTCAAATTATGAATTAAGCAGAGTACTTTCTAAAGAGCCTGTGGTTACCAAAAAAGAATTTAGTAAACTGATAGACGCTTAGAAATGCTTTGGTTAGGCCCTGGCCAATGTGTTCAATGGTTACAGTGTAGACCCACATACCAAAGGGTTGAGGGTTCGATTCCAGGTCAAGGGCATGTACCTGCGGTTTCGGGTTCGCGCTCCCCTCCCCCCAATCAGGGCACATGCGGGAGGCAACCAGTTGATGAGGTGATGTGTTTCTCTCTCATCGATGTTTCTCTCCCCCCCCCTCTCTGAAAAATATCTTCAGATGAGGAATAACAAAAACAACAACAAAAGAAATGATTTGTTTATATACCACATATAATTTCTGGTTTTGTGGAATAAGAATGACTAAGAATCATTTTGTAAGGCATCAACACCCTACACAAAATAAAAACTAAACAATGACTATTTCATATTTTTCCAAGTAATCAAGCAAAATCTACTGAAGAATACAAAGAGTACAAAGCCTTTGTAAGTAATGCTACGAGGCTTCCTTCATCCAGTCTGTACATTTTCTGATCCCTCTTTTTGAAACACTCTTCCCCACTCCTAGCCACTGAACTATTTAATTCCTACCCATCCTTCAATTCTCAACTAAATCAACACTAACCTCCCTGGCTTGGTAAAATTCCATTAAAATAAACTATGAAAAAATCCACTGGGTGATGTTAAAGATAAATTTAAAATTCCATTTTCTTGTCTCCCCACTAACTTTCCTATGCAACTTCACATCAGATCAATTAAGAAAAATACAACCTTCACCTTTTTCACCTTTAAATTTCTCCAATCTCTCTACATCTTCAAGGGCAAAAAAAAAAAGTATACTAACAATTTGAGTCGTTATTGTGCAAGACATAGTGGTAGAAGTTTCATATATATCACTGTATCTTATTTAATTCTCAAGCCACCCTGTAAAGTAGGTATTATCTTCATTTTATAAAGAAAGGCCCAGTGCACGGATTTGTACACTGGTGGGGTCCCTCAGCCTGGCCTGGCCTGTGGGGATCGGGCTGAAACCAGCAGTCCAACATCCTCCAAGGAGTGTATCAATGTGAGAAGTGGCAGGCAGCCGGGGAGGAGCCCAAGTCGGGGCCGGGTGCCACAGGAGCTCTTGGTAGCACTGGCGTGAGCCCGGCATCTGGCACCCGTCTGTCAGCTGAGCAGCGCTCCCACTGTGGGAGTGCACTGACCACCAGCGGGCAGCTCCTGCATTGAGTGTCTGCCCCCTGGTGGTCAGTGCGCGTCATAGTTACCAGCCAGTTGTCCGGTTGCTTGGCTTTTATATCTATCTATCTAGATAGATAGATAGATATAGATATAATCTTTATCTCTCTCTCTCTCTCTCTCTCTCTAGATATATATATATATATATCTTTATATAGACATAAAAGCCAAGCGACCAGAACTACGCAATGACTGGTAGCTATGACACGTACTGCGGTGGCCAACCGGCCCGTTCGGGGCCCTGATAGGCCCCCCCACGGTCCCTACCCTTGGCTGGCCTAGCCC
Organism: Cnephaeus nilssonii; assembly: GCF_951640355.1. Classification (NCBI taxonomy): domain Eukaryota; kingdom Metazoa; phylum Chordata; class Mammalia; order Chiroptera; family Vespertilionidae; genus Cnephaeus; species Cnephaeus nilssonii. The sequence goes on from NC_137092.1 coordinate 22,536,496, forward strand.
CCGATCAGCCCCTCCCACCCTGATCAGGGTCCTGATCAGCCCCCCCCCCAACTTCCCATGGCCCCTCCCCCCGGCTGGCCTGGCCCCTGATCAGGCCCCCCACCACAATTGGGGGCATTGCTGGCCGGCCAACCACCCACGGCCCCTCCCCCCGCTGGCCCAGCCCAAATTGGCCCCATCAAGTGGGCTGGCCAGACCCCCACCTGTGCACGAACTCATGCCCCGGGCCTCTAGTCTATAGATAAATTCAATCACATAATTAACCAGAATTCTAACCCAAATCTGCCTAGTTTCAAAAACCCTGCACTTCCTACATCAGTGCTTTCTTAAGTCATATCTGTTGTCTCACTTTTGGTTCACCGTTCAGAATAATGTATTTCTCTAAAGTACAGAACTTTACCAGTTAGCCTGACACCAAGATCCAATTTCACGAAACTAGGACCTTAAACAGAAGTTTCTGTTACAAATAAAGAACTTTTTTTTTCTTCTCTCCTACAGCTTCCAAACTAACTTCTAATTTCACTTCTTCTATCTACTACCCTATTAAGACAAACTTAAACAAAAAAATAACATCAACCCATTGAGTGTTTCCATGTAGAGGCTTTATATGAGCATGGCGGATTCCACTTAACAATTTATCTGATCCACTGTTTTGTTGGGGTCCCCAAGACTATTCCCAGGTTCTATGATTCCCTAGGGGTATTCAGAGGACTCAGCACATAGTCATACTCATAGTGATTTATTAAAGCAAAAAAATACAAAGCAAAATCAGCAAAGGGAAAATGCAGATGGAACAGAGTCTGGAGGAAACCAGGTGCAAGCTTCCAAGTGTCTTCTCCCAGGGGAGTCGCATAGGACACACTTAACTCCCCCAGCAATGAGTTATAAGACATGCAAAATGTTTTGTTTACAGAGTAAGCTAATTAGAGATTCAGTACCCAAGGTTTTTCTTGGGGGCTGGTCACGGAGGCACCCTCTGCCTACCACGTACCAACATACCAGGTTCCCAGGAAGAAAGCAGGTGGTCAGCATAAGTCACATGGTTTGTACAAACAGTTTAGGCACAGTGAGCCATTCTTCTCAGTTCTGGGAATGGTGTGGACCCTTATAAAAATCCAAGTTCCCAGATACCAGCTAAGGGCCAACTTTGTAAGCAGGCCATTCTAAGGATACCAGACTCAAGCCAGCTATGTTGTTAACTCTTCTCTGCATAACTGATATGTTGTTCCCTTTGGAAATAGCATTTTGTTTGGTTTGGAGCAATCCCTGTTTTCTATCCAAAATGTGTCCCCATTTCCTGTCAGTTTAACTAAAATTTCTTTTCCTGCGATTTTTTTGTAATGTATCAGATAATTATGCTCAACTTTTAAAACTTTTACAAGCCACAAATATACTAGATACACTATAAAATAATTAAATTCTGTATCCTTCCTTAAATAGAATACCTGTAAGAAAGAAGTTCTTATAAGACTTAAAGACAATAAAAATGTAATCTTAGCACACTGGGATAAATATCAGTTGATGCGTTTTAATAGAGATTACTGACCATCTAAACCGTAAAGAATCAATAACTTTTAAGAAGATAAAAAGTGGGCCTCAGTCCCATTAGATTTCTACATATTACCAGTTAATATATTCACTTACAACTGAACTGGGAGTGCTATTCTTTTATAAATCACCACCTAAAAAACTAGACAGTAAACCCACGTTTCCTTCTTCTTGAAAGCAATTAAACTCATGACATTTTAAAAGGAATAGAATATAACCTTGCTGTCCTCCTCCACATTTTTATTTTCAAGAGTTAATGCCTCTGAGTAAGTATGTTCTGTGCAAAAAAAGGTCATAAAAAATTAACATCCTAGGAATATTTTAGTTTAGCTTTTAAAAAAGATGGCTTTAAATAAATGTATACAAATATGTACTTTCTTAATTTTGTTATATCAGCAAATTAAGCAATGCTGGACTATAAGTGAATTAGTGATTGATCTGTACCCTGAAATAATTGCTGAAATGTCTTTTTCCCTACAATTACTTGCATTACTGTATGTCCTGCCCTTAAATAAATTTAGTATAACTCACAGAATGAAGAATACAGAAGTCTTCAAGAAACTTAAACAGGGGTAACAAAAATTATAAGACCAAAGTATAGATATTAAGTAGTGTGAGGAGGAGTAAATGCAAAAGAAGTTCTAAAAAGAGGGTCCAAAAAAATCCTTTCTCCTTTAAGATTACCAAGATTCAAAATACATCAAGTAAAAAAAAAAAAAAGATTATTAACAAAAAATTGTATGTTTGCTTTGTTTACATTTTGGCTAACAATACAAATCATATGCATAAAAGAGGATTTAAAAGAATATACACCAGATTTTTTTGTTTAATATGTCTTTATTGCTTTTTAGAGAGAGATGGGAGAGGGTTAGAGAGACAGAAACATCGATGAGAAAAAGATATTGATCGTCTGCCTTCTGCACACTCCCTACCGGGGATTGAACCAGAAACCCGGACATGTGCCCTGACTAGGGATTAATCTGGAGACTTCTTGGTTCATGGCTCAACACAACCACTGAGCCAACAGGCTGGGCTACCCACCAGATCTTTAATGATTGTTGTCTCCAAATAGGAAGGTACATTTTGGGGTTTGTTTTGATTTATTATTTGCTTATGTTCTTTCTCTACTGTAATAAAATATACTGTTTTCATAATAAATTAAATGAAGGAAATTAGTTTAAAGAAATGAAGGAAATTAGTAAATAAATGGCTTTCCCCCTTTTTTTCTAGTTTAAAGATGGAGCAAGAGCTTTGTATTTAATAAACATTTCACGTTAGACAAACTAATATAAACTACAAACACTTTACATTTGGCCATTCTTCTGTTGGCTTTGTTTGTAAGCTGTTCCTTAAAACTCAGTGATCAAAAAAAATAAATACTAAATACTTCAAGTTAGAAACCAGTTAATATTCACCCTCCCTATTAGGACAGACTGTCCCCCTTTCTTTAATCATGTTCTCCTTTCTTTAATCATTCTTCACTTCTGTTATTTTCCCAGAGATCAACCTCCTCAAAGAACAACTTTTTTTTCTATGTTCATTACAAATAACAAAAAAAAAAAAAATGCATTTATATTATTGTTAGAAAGCTATACACAGAAGCTGATACATCATGGTACACTGGAAAGCACAGTGGGTTAACGTTAAGTCTTACCTTACATTCCAGCTCTAGCTGTGCAACATATTATACATTTTCTAATTTAGTATGCATAGGAGATGAGGATTTATTTTTTTAAATCCTCACCAAAGAATATGTTTATTGATTTTAGAGAGAAAGGAACATCGATCAGTTGCCTCCCACAAGCACCCTGACCAGGAATCGAACCCACAACCTTTTGGTATATGGGTCGACACTCTAACTGAGCCACCCAGCCAGGACAAGAGGATTATTTTGTGGTAGGCTGTCTTAAGGTATTTCTCTTTACACAATACCGGCTCACTGTAAAATAAATAAATGAAGGAATGAATGAAAGAAAGAAATATGTAGAGTTAAGAGTGAAATTTCCCTTTATATCTCCACTCCCACCACCCACCAAGGAGCTTAAGAAAATACTGATAGGATGGTAACTGTTTCATTCACAGCTGTCTAGTCCAAGAGGGACCTCCTCTGAATCCAACAGACTTTAACCGAGATTCTAGAGTTTGAGCTCAATGTGATCACCAGATAGAAATTTGGGTTCTCTCTCTGAGGGAGGGGGTTAATGTGCTGCATATAACACAAAAAGTGACCCAATATTTAGCAACCAGCAGTGCAAACTATGGTAGTCGTTACTGCTCTCCATCAAATACTTCTAGCTGCCCTCCCAGGCACATAGCAAAACTGCACTTTGCCCATCCCTTTGGCATGATGTGAAACCACACTATTTTCTTTGGCTAATGAAATATAAAAGGAGCCCTAGCTGTTTTGGCTCAGTGGGATAGAGTACTGACCTGCAGACGGAAGGGTCCCGGGTTCGATTACAGTCAAGGGCACATGCCTGGGTTGCAGGCTTGATCCCCAGTAGGGGGCGTGCAGGAGGCAGCCGATCAATGATTCTCATCACTGATGTTCGTTCTCTCTCTCTCTCTCTCTCTCTCTCTCTCTCTCTCTTTCTCTCCCTCTCCCCACTTCCTCTCCAAAATCAATAAAAATATATTTAAAATAAATCATTGACAGATGCTGACTCTGCAAAAAAGTTATCCTTTATTTTTAAAAAAATATCTATACTAATAAAAGGGTAGCCCTAACTGGTTTGGCTCAGTGGACAGAGCGTCGGCCTGTGGACTGAAGGGTCCCAGGTTCGATTCCAGTCAAGGGCATGTACCTTGGTTGTGGGCACATCCTCAGTAGGGGGTGTGCAGGAGGCAGCTGATTGATGTTTCTAAGTCTCTATCCCTCTCCCTTCCTCTCTGTAAAAAAATCAATAAAATATATTTTAAAAAATAAAATAAAATAAAAGGGTAATATGCAAATTAGTTGGGACATTGTCACAGTAACAACCGATCAGCTGGGTGGGCAAGGCTGCGGGGCTGCAGGGTGGGACTCGGGTCTCGTGTGATTTCGTCCCACCCAGGCAGAATCCCCCGCAGCCCCACAGCCAAATCCTGATGCTGACCCGGGGTTTACTAAACTTTACTGTAGCTGCTCCCACCCCCACCCCCTACCCCAGGACCATGCTGCCCGCAGCAGGGCGCCCCGGCAGCCTCCTGACTGGTGGGCAGCCAGGAAGAGCCGAGTGGGGCAGGGCGGCAGGGAGCCACGGAAGGGCGGGATGGCCGGAGCCAAGTTCCCGGGGGTCTGAGGAGAGTGCCTGACAGGAGCCCGGATGGCAAAGAAGGAAGAGGAAGCAGCCACGGGGAGCTCTTCCAATCCCCCTGCACAGACATCCTACCCCAGCCCCTGCACCCCCGGGGGACAGGGAGGCTGACCGGACGGGAGAAGACCACTGCCGGGCCCCCTCCACTGGGGCCGGGCACACCTCTCCTCCCTACAACTCCAGACCTGGGTGGAGGCAGGCCCGAGCGGCCCCCCAGGGTCAGACCCATCCCCCCTGACAGCAGTGGCGCCATCTCCACAGCCCAATATTAGAAGTGAATTTGAGAGGAGAAACCAAGATGGCAGCATAGGTAAACAACTAAACTGCTGCCTCGCACAACAATTTCAAAACTACAACTAATAGACAAAACGGACATCATCCAGAACCACAGGAAAGCTGGCTGAGTGGAAATTCTACAACTAGAAGGAAAGAGAAAAGCACACGGAGAATCAGAGGAGCTGCAAAAGGCTGAGGTACGGAGACGCGCGCACGCGGAGAGGACGGGCGGCTGAGTGCCTGGCTGGCTATCCCAAGTGGGAGGGAGACAGAAGCTCCTGAATGCACTGAACCCCAGTTCCGGGCGAGACCCCGGGGACCCAGACTCATATGGGGGGAATCTGGACTGTCAGAAAAAGAGAAAAGCACACGGAGACTCAGGGGAGCTGCGAAAGGCAGAGGTCCGGAGGCGCACGCGCAAGCGGAGAGGACTGACTGCAGAGTGCGTCGCTGGCTTTCTCTAGCGGGAGGGAGACAGAAGCTCCCGACTGCACTGAACTCCAGTTCCGGGTGAGAATCTGGGAACCCAGACCCATTTGGGGAGAAACTGGACTGTCTGGCAGCGGGTGAAACTCGAGGGCGGCTTTCTCTCAGAGGTGCTTGCAGCAATTACCGAGGGACACTGAGACCCAGGGGCCTCATAGGGCAGGGCTGACGGGAAGCCAAGGCTGTCTGCTCTGCCCTGAGACTCCACTCCATCCAAGCTAAGCACAGAGGCTTTTGCAATTTTGCAAGTCTTGTCTCATAAGCGGAGAGGACTGACTGCAGAGTGGGTCGCTGGCTTTCTCTAGCGGGAGGGAGACAGAAGCTCCCGACTGCACTGAACTCCAGTTCCGGGTGAGAATCTGGGAACCCAGACCCATTTGGGGAGAAACTGGACTGTCTGGCAGCGGATGAAACCTTGTCTCATAAGGGTGTCTCCAACACAGAAGTTCTCCCAGCATACACACAGCTGATCCTCACAGCCAATTGGCCTGGAGGTCAATTCCTCCCAGTGATACCAACAACCATCAAGACTTAACTACAATAAGGCTGTACACACAGTTCACAAAGGGGAGTGTCCACCTCAGGTAACTGGGGAGGCCGAGCCACTGGGCCCTATTGGACACCTAGCACACAAAGCTACTCTACTAACTCAGGGAAGCAGCGAAAATGCGAAGACAAAGAAACAGATCACAAATGAAAGAAACGGAGGAAAGCAAACTACTGGATATAGAGTTCAAAACCACGGTTATAAGGTTTTTCAAGAATTTCCTAGAAAAGGCCGATAAATGTAGCAAGACCCTCAAGGATATGAAAAAGGACCAACTAGAAATTAAGCATACACTGACTAAAATAAAAAATATTATACAGAGACCCAACAGCAGACTAGAGGAACGCATGAATCAAGTCAAAGATTTGAAATACAAAGAAGCAAAAAACACTCAACTGGAAAAGAAAAAAGAAAAAAGAATCCAAAAATATGAAGATACTGTAAGGAGCCTCTGGGACAACCTCAAGTGTACCAACATCAGAATTATGGGGATGCCAGAAGAAGAGAGAGAGCAAGATACTGAAAACCTATTTGAAGAAATAATGACCGAAAACTTCCCCCACCTGGTGAAAGAAATAGACTTACAAGTCCTGGAAGCGCACAGAACCCCAAACAAAAGGAATCCAAAGAGGACCACACCAAGACACATAAAAATTAAAATGCCAAGAGCAAAAGACAAAGAGATAATATTAAAAGCAGCAAGAGAAAAACAGTTAATTACCTACAAGGGAGCACCCATACGATTGTCAGCTGATTTCTCAACAGAAACTATGCAGGCCAGATGGGAGTGGCAAGAAATATTCAAAGTGATGAATAGCAAGAACCTACAACCAAGATTACTCTACCCAGCAAAGCTATCATTTAGAATTGAAGGTCAGATAAAGAGCTTCACAGATAAGAAAAAGCTAAAGGAGTTCATCAACACCAAACCAGTATTATATGAAATGCTGAAAGGTATTCTTTAAGAGGAAGAAGAAGAAAAAGGTAAAAATTATGAACAAGTACGTATCTATCAACAAGTGAATTTAAAAATCAAGTGAATTAAAAATCTGATGAACAGAATAAACTGGTGAATATAATAGAATCAGGGGCATAGAAAGGGAGTGGACTGACAATTCTCAGGGGGAAAGGGGTGTAGGGGGTGCGGGAAGAGACTGGACAAAAATCGCACACCTATGGATGAGGACAGTGTGGGGGGGGGGTAAGGGCAGAGGGTGGGGTGGGAACCGGGTGGAGGGGCGCTATGGGGGGAAAAAGAGGAACAACTGTAATAATCTGAACAATAAAGATTTATTAAATTTTTAAAAAAAAGTGAATTCGAGCTGCGCTTTACCTTTAGTTCAGCACAGTCCGCAGCCCAAGCGCACTGAACCTCACTGGGGGCCGCGGCTAAACCGGCCCCGCTCACCCCTCCACCTCCCTGGCCCCGCTCACCCCTCCACCTCCCTGGCCCCCACCCCACTCCAGGAGATTGGAACCCCATCATGAGCACATACAGCTGCGAAACGGCCACATACAATTTAAAGAATGGCACCAAGCGGGAGGTTTGACAGTTACTCCCCCTTCAGCCTCGCTACCCCCCTACCCACCCCCACCCCTGCCAGCTCCTCCAGGGACAACCACCACTAGAGGGCTGCTGGCCAGAGCCTGCCCCTCCGAGGCCTGCAGAACCCTCTGCAAAGCTTCCATAGCTACAGTCCCAGGAAACAATCATGCCCTCCTCCCCTAATCAGCACCTGCTACCTGAGAGGGTACCTGTGAGCTTAAAAATAACAATCCCGTTTAGACATCACTTACTTGATGAAACATTTCTAGGTTTATTAGCTCAGAACCTCCTCATGACAACCCAGTGAGTGAGGTAGGCAGAGAAGAGATTACAGTTCCCATGGTATATGCGTATGTATTCAGAAATGAAGCTCAGAGAGGAAAAGTGTCAAGCCCAGTGGTTCCCAAGGTGCAGCACACGCCCCACGGGGGGGCAATTTGATTTTAAGTGGGGGCAATTCGAGAATGAGTTAACAGTGAATTTTTTGCATTTCTTATGGTTCTAGGGGGCCTCGTCTACAGCGTATCCTATATAATAAAAGGCTAATATGCAAATGACCAAATGGTGGAATGACCGGTCACTAATAATCCACTGACCACGAGGGGGCAGACACTCAACACAGGAGCTGCCCCCTGGTGGACAGTGTGCTCCCACAGGGAGAGCGCCGCTCAGCCAGAAGCCGGGCTCACAGCTGGCAAGCACAGCGGCAGTGGTGGGAGCCTCTCCTGCCTCCACAGGGAAAGGGCTCCACGTACAGGCAGATCACCCCCCAGTTCCGACTCCGGGTCTGAAGGTCACCCCTACATGGCACACAGTGACAGCAGCTTCATGAACAGGTGCTGGGGGCAGCGAGGGAGAGGCTGTCTTTATTCTTGTCCTTTATCCTTCTCTGGGTGACATCACAAGGGCAACCTGCAGCTCCTTCTTCAAGGTGACTGATAGGACACTGGGTGGGGATCCCCCCTGAGAAAGCTGCCTGCTCACAGGGCTGCCTGATCCTCACTTAGCCATGAGGGGGGTGCAGTATTATGGGGCAAATCGTGACCCCAAATTCATGTGCAGAAGTCCCGCTCCCCCATAGTTCAGATGGACTGTCTTTGGAGATGGGGTCTTTACAGAGGCAATCAAGTTAAAATGAGGTCATGGGCTCGAATCCAGATGGCAGTGTAGGTAAACGCCGATACTCACTGCCTCCCACAACCACATCAAAATTACAACAAAAATATAGAACCATCATCATCCAGAACTGCATGAAATTGAAGTACTACAACTAGAGAAGTAAAGAAGAAAGTACACGGAGACTGGTAGGAGGGGCAGAGGCACTGAATGGGCTGGCCCAACACCCACATGTGGCATTGGGAGGGATATCGAGGCTGTGGAGGCCTCCCATGAGAAACAAAGGGTCCCAGCCCCACACCACACTCCAAGCCCAGAGTTCCAGAGTTGGGAAGAGAAGTCCTCATAACTTTGGGCTATAAAATCCAGCAGGGATTGTGGCTGAGTGACATGGAGGCTGCTGGAGACCCAGGCAGTTCCTCTTAAAGGGCCAGTGCACGAACTTACATGGACTCACTCCTTCTGAGTTCCAGCACTGGGCGGCAGCATTGGGGGATCCAGGGACAAAAGTCTATGATTCTTAACCACCATGCTATCTACACTGCACATTTTAAAGTCTCAATAATTAAAACAGTGATACTGGCACATAATTAGACAGGCAAATCAACAGAACAGAATATCCAGAAACGGAAGAATAAAATGCACAGAGAATTTTAGTATATAAAAGGATAGATATTTAATAAAGGGTTATTTTGAAGTCCCTACATCCTGTCAGCAATTCTAATTCAAGGCATTTATTCTATAGTTACACTAGCTCATGTTTAAAAGATTTTTCACTGCCATACTATTGGAAAACAATTTAACTATATAATTCATCCATACAATGAAATGCTATGTATATATTCTTTAAAGAAAAAAATAAAAGCTAGATTTCTGTATACTAACCTGGAAGAATCTCCAAGATAAATTAAGTGGGCGGGGGAGGGAAGCAAGGTGCAAAAAGTATATATACATACAAGGATGAGCGAAAGTAGGTTTACAGTAGTAATACAAATAAATAATACAGTAATGAATAAATAAGAATACAGGAATAAACTGTTTCAAATACAACTATAAACCTACTTTTGCCCACCCTGTAATATGCGTACATTGGTCTTTAAAAAAAAAAAGGATTGCCCTGGCAGGTGTTACTCAGTGGTTAGAGTGTCAGCCCACACACTGAAGGGTCGCAGGTTTGATTCCAGGTCAAGGACACACACTTGGGTTGCAGGTTCAATCCCCAACCCCAGTCGGGGGAATGTGCAGGAGGCAACTAATAGATGTTTCTCTCTCTCTCTCCCCCTCCCTCCCTTACACTCTTAGAATCAATGGGAAAAATATCCTCGGGTGTGTATAGACATAGTATATCTTGGGAAGCATACATAAGACACTGGAACTGGTTTGCCAAAATTGAGTGGCCACAGGAAAAGGGGTAGCAGCAACACTTCTATACCATTTGAATTTTGAACCATGTAAAGATACTGACCATTCATTAAATAAATGATTTGAGTTTTAAATCATTTGGTAGAAGGAATAAATACCATAATAATACACTGAGAGTTGTCATGATAAGAGAAGCTGAACAGTCATTACACGCCATATACAAGCTGAAACCAAGAAAGCCAGCTGGAAGAAAGGAAAGCTGAACAGATGTACAGAGCAAAAATGATGCCAATACCTTGCAGCCCCCAAGAGAGAAAGATGGAGTATGCAGTATGCAGTCTTAATTTCTAACGTCTTACCAGTTTCGGTTTCCATGAAGCCAAGCAGTACAACGACTCCTATCCATGGTGTGTCATGATCCCCAGTGTATCCATATACAACTCTCCCTTCCACCACCTTCTAGCGTTGGCTATATACCAGTATATAATATTTTTCTTAAGGCCCCTATAACTCACTAACTTTAGGATGATTTCAAAGTGTCCTTTCTGGTAAAGGAAAGATTATCATTTACTTAATGCTAGAACTATCCAATCAGAATGCTTATAGCAGTACCAAAAACCTACACATTTTACTTACTAAACATTCAGAAATATTAAAATCTGGAAATGAAAGTCTAGGCACAGAACACACCGAAAAACAATACACTCTACCTTGTATTAGGTCTCAAAATTATCTAATTTATAAATATATTTGGAAAATATATATATATATTTTTCCCCCCTTAAGGCCACTACAACTAGCTTACTTTAGGATGATTTCAAAATGCCCTTTCTGATAAAGGAAAGATTATCATTAACTATTTTTTAAATTCATTTAAAACCAAAATGAGGTTTTAAAAATTGGGGAGTGTGGTATGAATTGAATGTCTACAAGAATAAAATGAGCAAAGAGAAGCTAAACAAGAGACAAAAAAAATAAATATTGCCTGAGTTTCTAGCAGTCTTCCACTTCCTGTTTCTGGGCCAGCTGAGCTGCATCAACTAATAATATAGCACTGTGGCTATGAATTGTCAACATTAGGAATGTATTTACCAAACTTAACATTTCCCTCAAGTGCAAAAACATAAATTAATAAGTAATTGTATGCTTTATTCTAGATGCTAACCACCAATAATTAATTTCTTTATCCAAAATGTAAAGAAATAACAATTTTTCTAGTTGCCCTATTAACCTTTTGCACTCGGATGTCGAGTGTGACTCGACACAGTTAGCATCAGTAGCAGCTCTTTTTATACTCTTTGAATGTATCAATAATTTGAAATATTAAAAAATCCAAATAAATAAGTTTGTATGAAAAGAAACTCCAGTTTTTTATTCTACTTCCACGCTTTGTAAAATCTGGGGTATTTAAAAAATTAAATCCCGAGTAGAATAAAGGAATCGAGAAAAAAGCAAGCGAGTGCAAAGGGTTAAAATATAGCAGCGAATTTCTCTGAAGGTACATTTATAATATACTAGAGGCCCAGTGCACGAATTTCATAGTTTCCTAGTGGCTGCCAGCTGGGGCCTCCCTCCCTTGCCCCAGCAGGCCCAAGCCCCTGGTAGAATTCCCAGGCAACCTCCCAGTCAAGGGAACAATTTGCATACTATTATTATATAGGAGGATATAGGCATATATATACATTTCTGTTGTATACATACTTTTGCTATATGTACTATATATTCTTTAGATATCTTTTAGAAAGTGGATAAAACGTGTTGTTACAGTTAATAGCCAGAATTTATTAATAAATAAGGGTAGATGATCTCTCGCCTTCCAATGCACCTATGCGTTACCATGCCTTCTCCAACCAAATGCCTTATACCAGGGGTCCTCAAACTTTTTAAACAGGGGGCCAGTTTACTGTCCCTCAGACCGTTGGAGGGCCGGACTATCATACCTAATAAAATGGTAATATGCAAATTACCATCACTCCGCTACGCCCACGATTGGGCTGGCTGGAGGCGCGGGGGGCGGGACTCAGGGTGGCCGATTGGCTGGCGGTAGGAGCGGGGGTGTCCCCGACCCCCGCTCCTCCGCTCCGGCTTAAACGGCCGGCGCTGTGGAAGACGCTGGTGGCGGAACTCGGGGTGGCCGATTGCGTGGCTGCCGGCACCAGTTTTCCGCCAGCAGCAGTTTTCCTCTGGCCACCCGCCGATCGGGAGCGCCTCCCGATCAGAGTTCCTCTCGGGGTGGCCGATTGTGCTGGCGGGAGGCGCTCTGATCGGCGGGTGGCCAGAGGAAAACTGCTGCTGGCGGAAAACTGGTGCCGGCAGCCAGGTGAAGGAAAAGTCTATTGCACGAAACTTCGTGCAACGGGCTCCTAGTAGTTTAAAAAAAACTATGAACAAATTCCTATGCACACTGCACATATCTTATTTTAAAGTAAAAAAACAAAACGGCAAAAACACCCGCATGTGGCCTGTGGGCCGTAGTTTGAGGACGCCTGCCTTATACTATATTAAGTATCATAGAAATGTGATCAGGATGGATAGTAATGATAGCATAAACACTCATCAAGTTTTAAGAAAATAAGAATGCTGGTAGAAAGTTCCTACTGAAAAAAATATGATTGCCTACCTAGAAAGAGAACTAAAGGAAGAATTATTAGATGCAATCTGAGTACAGTAAGACAATCAGACCCAAAATTGACACAGAAAAAATCATTATTCTTCCTAAACACTAGCAATAAGCACCTGAGAAATGTAAGATTACACTTACAATTATTACAAAAATTGTACAGTGCCCACAAATAAGCTTAACAAAAGATGTCAAAAAAAAAACATTATCCAAAAACAATATGAAGAAAATGAAAAATCTTTTACTTACAGACATAAAAGATTACTGAAATTGGCAAAGGGACACCCATGTTCTTAGATGTAAGGACACAATAATGCAACAGTATCAATTCACCCCCAAATTAACCTATAATTCAATACAATCACTATGAAAATTCCATTAACATTTCTAAATCTTGCCCTGGCCAGGTAGCTCAGATGGTTAGAGCATTGTCATGATATGAGGAGGTTGTGGGTTCATTCCCTCATCAAGCCACATGTCAACCAATGAATGCATACATAAGTGGAACAACACATCAATGTCTATGTCTCTCTCCATACCTTCCTCACTCTAAAATCAATAAAATAAATTAAAATAATATTTCTAAATCTTAAACCAATCCTAAGGATTTTTAGAAGATATAATATGCAATAACATCCAAATAAATTTTGAACAAGAACACAATAATGGGGAGTTAACTTAAACATACATTTTAGCTTATAATTATTATATAATTAAAATAATATGGTAACAAGGTGCAGGAAGCAATAAAGACCAATATAAACATAGAGAGAGTTTTTAAAAGATCTGTAAACATTTGAGAATTTAATATGTGAGAAATATGATTCTTCAAAGCTGTGGGAATTAATGAACTATTTACTAATTAGTGCAATGGAAAAGCATTTAAGTTTCTTCCAACCTCAAATTTTATATACATATAAAATAAAATTTTCAGATAGATTCAAGTTAATAATATAGAAAATACAAGAAAAAAATAAGATCTTTTTAAATAATATTATAAACAAATATTCATCAATGAAAAATGATTACTATCTAAACAAAATGGTTAAAATATATACCTAGAGCATGAAACACTATATAAAGCTGTTGAAAGAATGAAAAATCTATTACATACTGCCACAGGAAGGTCTTTCAGACATGTAAGTACAAAAAACAAATTTGGGAGGAAAAATTCATACAATATAATGCCATCCTATCTAATAATAGAGTAACATGTAAATTACCATCACTCCACTACACCCACGATTGGGCGGCGGGAGGCTGGGGGGCGGGACTCGGGGTGGCCTATCCGGCCATTGAGAGGCACGGATCCGCTGCCACTGAGGGGGGCTACCCTGCTGTTGAGAGGCGCAGGGGGCGGGACTCCCGCCCCCTGTGCCTCTCAACGGCCAGATCCCCTGCCACTGAGGGGGCCTGCCGCGGACACCCAGCTGCGCCTCTCAACGGCAGGGTAGCCAGGTGACCGCGGCAGCCCCCCTCAGCGGCCATTGAGAGGCGCAGGGGGCGGGACTCCCTGCCCCCTGCGCCTCTCAACAGCAGGGCAGCCCCCCTCAGCGGCTGTGGACCATCAAAAGTGGGGGAGCTGGGTGCCTGTCTGCTCTGGCACCAGCGGACAGGCACCCAGCTCTACCGCGAAAAGCGAAAGCGCATAGGGGACCCTACACGTGCATGATTCAATCATGCACTGGGCCTCTAGTTTATGAAATAAAATGAGAAGTATTAATATGTACACACTCATATACATATGATACACTAAATACATAGATAGTTCTGAGGAAATACACATCAAGCCATGAACAGTTTTCTCTAATAAGGAAATATGGATTGAGGGTAGGGATGCCACAAGGGGTCTTTCATGTCTATTCTATATGCTTCTGTACTGATTTTTCTTTTACACTGAGATACCCCTTCATATATTTTTATACAATTAAAAAATGCAAATTTTGAAAATAATAAAAGCTACTGTAACAAAAACATTCATATATCAACCTTTCTTTTCCTGTAAGAAACAGATGGGTGATACTAATTGTGCCTGTTGGTACTGCTTGTTTTAGGAAAATGTTTTCTTCGTAATAATCTAGAACCACAAAATACTAAGTTAAGTGGCAATCTTTAGTCCTAACTACTAGTAAGTATTGTTATTTTAATTTGCTGGAATTAGAATAGACAGAGGAACATGTTAACAAAATTGTATGTGTGCATACTATATATCACATTAAGCCACAGAACATTTCTTTGACCCTGACCACATCAAGTGAAAGGTTTCTAAACCCTCCTTTCCTTAGAAAGCAAACCAGGGAATATAAATTGCCTGGGCCTGCTGAGCTTTGTGTTCTGCTGGATCAAAAGCCAATACGGGCAGAGCTCACTATGGAGGAGCAGGCAGTACCACCACCACAGAGTCAGCACATTTACTGCACCAAGCAAAGAATGGGGGGAAAAATGTTTGTATAGTTCTTATTTCTTAAGCAACCAAAATTAAATTTAGCATAGTATTACTATATTTAACGTGCATTAATCTATTTAAGTGGAATACTGAGGAAGTTTTCTAATTATAATTAGTATAATGACCACAACTTACATACTAAACTTATGCACTCAAATCAAAAGGGCAAAGATTATTAATCAAGAGTCATTGTACAAAATATCATACTCACAGACACACAAAACAAGACTACTTTTTTTAACTGTCTCATGAGAATGTTCATCAACAACTAAGCAGCATCATTCTTTGGACAGCAGTTCTATCTAAATTGTACCTAAAAATTTTCTCAGACACATCTACATAGTCAATTACTATAAAATAAATGAATAAAGAACATAGAAAATACTCTGGAGAGTTAAGCAAATTTTTTTTAAATTCTGCCATATTACTTCAAGAGGAAAAAAAAGTCTTATAAGTTGCATATTGCAATAATAAACTAAATATACCGCTTTAAGTAACTACATAGATTTTAACACAGGATCATTGAAGTACTTCACTTTTAACACTAACATTCTACAAAAGAGTGCCACCCTAAAATTATTTATGTTTAGTCTCAAACACCATAGCATGCAAGCTTCTATATCTGGATATTTTATACATCTGTGTGCACATCTGGATATAGAGAAAAAACAGTCACCTACAGTTTTATCAAGTAAAACTGTTAACAATCAGACATATTGTCATTTAAGATGTTTTTAATCAACGACTATTACAGAAATATATGAAAACATAAAGAATAAATTGTTCCACAATTATTCACACTTACTATGTGGCATATACTGTGTGTGAAGGACACAAGGTAAAGAAATCAATTTTTATAACCTAGTATCTTAGAATCCAAGAGTCATTTACACCAATATTTGTGTAATTGGTACACAATATCATCAGTCAGTAGTTTTCTAAAGACTCTCTACCAGTATGGTCTAATAAATCAACTACAAACATTAGAGGATATAATAGATAATATTTTATACTTTCTTCCACATTCGTAGAGAAACATGGCTTTAGTATATTCATTTTCTTATAGTAGCACAATATACTATCACTGATATCTGTTAAATCTTAATAATTTCTAAAAAGCAAAGAGAGTAAAAGTTGTAATCTACAACAAAGGGGGAGGGGGAGGATATAAAAGCTTTCAAGTAAGAAATATTAGTGACAATAAACCTAGATTAAGACAGTAGTTCAGTGTTACCATGAGATTCCAAATAGCATTGTTAGTGCCTACTGCTCCCTTCATTAGACCATATCTAAGTCTGAATTTGTAGCCCCAGAGTATACACACCTAACCCTGGCCTACCATTCTGAAAACTTCAATACTGGTCTCAAGAGAGATGGGGGGGGGGGGGACCTAAGTATTTTTGCATACACACACCCCAAAAGCTGAGGCACCATCATACACCAAAACTATAGAATCACAAATAGGTATCCAAATTCTTTTGGTCTCTAATCTTTATCAATTTGGGCAAGTAGGGTTTTATGTGACTTAAAAAACAAAAACAAAACAGAAATTAGGTACTTAGAACATGCCTGACACAGTACTCATTAGGTGGCATTTTTTTCTTTACCACTTCGTCCAAGAACTGAGGCCCACCCTAAGTGTGTCAACAGAACCTTATGTGCCCTATCTCACTTTTCCCTGATTTCAAGATCTTTCAAAAGTGTCATCTCTCCTCTATTTTTTTAAAATACATTTTATTGATTTTTTACAGAGAGGAAGGGAGAGGGATAGAGAGCCAGAAACATCGATGAGAGAGAAACATCAATCAGCCGCCTCCCGCACACCTCCCACTGGGGAGGTGCCCGCAACCAATGCACGTGCCCTTGACCGGAATCGAACCCGGGACCCCTCAGTCCACAGGCCAACGCTCTATCCACTGAGCCAAACCGGTTTCGGCAAAGTGCCATCTCTCAATAGACTTTCAACATGTGAACCTTTACTAGTGATAAAAAGAAATGTTGAGGCCAAAGCAAAGACACATCATCTCTTCCTACCACCAAAAGATGAGGTAAAACAGTGACACTTATATGTGTACACTAGACGTGGGACACATGGACTTGAACCATTTTTAGGTAGAAAGGAGTTAATACATAATGTTTTCAGACAACAGAGTCTTTGAATCACCTTTGATCCATTACTTATCTTAATCTCATATCACCAATGGTTCTCAAATGACCCCCCCCGCCCCCCCCTCAACCGCTGAATCAGCAATTCTGGAAATTTGGCAGAAATGCAAATTTTTGAATCCCCTGAAATCCAAATCAAACTCTGGGAGTGAGACCCAGCAATCTGTCTTAACAAGCTCTCTACGATAAAGTTTTAGAGCAGTTCTTCTACATGATTTGGTGAAGTATCTACAGTGAAAACTCCAAATTTACCTATTCCAGAAGAAATCTGTTAAAATTGACAAATATTTTGAAATCTCATTTCCACAGTATGAGAAAAAGCTCATTGACTTACAAAATCAAGAACATAAAAAGCCCTACTAAAACATGCTTTTAACAAAAACTATAATCAGAGTTAAAATAATACAGGGAGGAACAAAAAGGTCTAAAGGATGTCAGATGACGGAGGTCACAATATACAAAGTCATTAAATATTAACTAGCAAACAAATGTGCCAGATTAGAATGAAATCTCTAAACTTTACATTTGCATTGGCCTGTGTTTCTGATTCAACATCTCTGAATGAAGAAAAAACATCCTATGAAAAGAGTGAATGAAAAAGAACTATGGACTGTCCTCTAATTCAGGGGTCGCCAACCCGGTGGTCCGTGAGGTCCAAAAGGAAGGCGACCGCTACTCTAATTGACACCCAAACCCCTAAGACAAGTCATCATGAGAGGATAATATTTCCCTTCAGAGGAATGTAGGCCTGATGTAATTTCAGATTCTCCTATGATTCAAGATTCCCAAAATTTCCCTACCTTTTTGCTTCTGGAAGTCCTTTAATAACCAAGAGTCACTTGAGAGAAAAGTAAAGATTTAGAGACAAAAAACATACTTTAAAAGTAAATGCTAAGACTTTAGCATACCATCGTATTGACAATAGCAGTATCTTAGATAGTTTACAAAACATTTTCACTTATGACTCAATCTTCACAACCGTCTTGAGGAAAGTAACAATGACAACAACAAAACTATTTATTGAGTACTTAGTGCCTGGCACTTCCGTTAAGAGCCTTACATAATTTTATTATTTAGTTCAACAATCTGCTGAGGTTGGAGTTGTAAACCATTTACTAATGTCAGATACAAGGCAGGATTTGAATCTATGTTCTCTAAATATCCACACTATGGCAAGATTTGGAGAAAAGGGCTTGCGTTTCAGTCCAATAACTTAACAGCTAGGTGACCTTGAAAAGTCAATTCTCTTAACTTGTCTTAATATATTAAATGAGAAGATTAATACCTGCCCCCACCTATTTCATAGTAGCAGTAAAGATCAAATTAAGTAAAAGCCATAAAAGATCTTCATAAACACTAAAAATACTACACAAATAAAAATTTATTATCATCGTTCCCAATTTTGTTAAAGAGAATGAACAGGAAAAACAACACAGAATGGGGGATAGAAGGGAAAAGATGCTGGTTTTTCTTTTGTTTTCTTTTTAAAGCATACTGAAGGAGAAACTTCAGACTTTATAATTTACCTGGAACTTACTGGCAATTGGTCTAATAAGTCTGTATCACAATTTATATTGTCATTTTGCTAAAAAAAGACACAGCTATCTATATATCTGCAACTTATACAGATTTGGAGATTAATAAAAATCTAACAGCTGATTTCATTTTTAAAAGTAAAGTCACTCTCATAAGAATAAGTGGCCACAATATAAGGTCACCATAATTAAAATTCCCTTGCAATAGCCTTCCTGTTCTTTTCTACAGTATCATGTTCAACATGGGATGCCCATATCTTTCATTCTGCAAAGATTAAGACATGAACTATAGATCCAAAATAAATAAACCAGACCACTCAAAATGATGAGTTGATTTAAGGGAAAATTTCTATTATTCAAAACTTCACAACTTAAGGTTAACTTTTAATAGTATTTTTAGTAAATGAGTGAGAGAAGGAAGTTGAAATGAAACCATTCAACTGTTGTGAGGTATGTCAGATATTAAAAAGAAAAGTAAGTATTTAACCCTAGATTACTTACTAGTCACAAAACTTCAGCTCACCAAAAAGGTTCAATAACAGAGTTCAGAAAAGCCACAGAGTACTCATCTCTTTCATACCAAAAACAGCCCTATTATTTTTATTCCTTCTAAATTGCATTCACAAAATTCACAAAAACTGCAAGGCAAATTATTATAACAACTTATATATATTAACAATAAAAAATACCATTCTCATTTTCAATAAGAAAATACCCTTTCTTTCTATAGAAGAAAAATCATGGACTCTGATAACCCATTTCTATAACATGGACATGTTTACTGATTAACTACATACAATATTTGATCTACTTTAAACCTACATGTAAACTCAATAGCATGTCAGACTTAATTTTCATATATAAAATTATGTGCAAATACCTCAATACTGAAACTCAAGATAGTGATTTATATACTAATTCTAGGATCCAGATTTTTGTATGTAAATATCAAATGATATGTCCACTGAGGAATTTTTTAACCTAACTCATTTATTCATTCAATTCCGAATCTACTTACATATTTCTAAGCAGTGGTTCTCAACTGGGGGCCACTGTGCCTCCAGGGGACGTTTAGCAATGCATGAAAATGTTTCTGGTTGTCACAATTGGAGGGGAGAGAAAGCTGTTGCCAGAAAGGTATGTTACAGACATCTAGTAAGTCGAGGCCAGGGATGTGGCTAAACATCTTATAAAAAGCACAGGACAGCCCCCCACGGCAAAGAATTATCCACCCCAAAATGTCAATACTGGCAAGGTTGAGAAACTGATCTATGGAAAAGTTTGTAAACACCCATCTGTCTAAGAATAGTACTCATTTCACCTTTGTTTTCTATATTATTTGCTAATTCCTTTGGCAACAAGCTTACCCTATTCCCATCCTTTCAATCAGTGTCTAACTTCCAAACCTGTCAACAAAAAATCACCATCTCAGCCAATTTCAAAACTTATAATCTTTGACTCATAATGGTGGAAATGGTAGCAGCTAACACATATTGAGCTCTTCACTATGTGCAAGGCACTATTCTAAGTGCCTCACATATATTAACTCATTAAATCTAGGTTTAAGTACTAAGTACTCTTATTAGACCCATTTTACAAATGGAGAATCCAAGGCACAAAAGGTTAAATACTGTGCCCAAGGTCACACAGATAATAAGCAGCTGAGCCAAGTTTCAAATCCAGGCAGAATGGCTCCAGAATCCAGGCCCTTAATAAATATTCCAAAGTGATCTCTCCTATTTCACCCTCTATGTCAAATCATTAAGTTCTTTAAGTTCCACAAGGACAGGGACTCTTATATTCACAGCAACATCCCCAGAGCCCAGTACATAACAGATGCTCAAAAAAATTTTGTTTGTTAAATGAATGAAATATCCCTTGAACTTACCCCTCTTATTTCCTCTGCCTCCACTCAAGGCCAGTCTTTGAGCATTTCATACTTGGGTTTGTTGCGGTATCCTATAAACCAGCCAGTCAGGTAAATTGATATAAACTCCTCTCCCACATTTTCCATAACCAGAGCCCATCCAACGTATTCTAAGTTTTCTTCCCACTGCTTCTCAATTAAAATCATAAAATCTTAAGAGTCAGAAGGTACCTTAGCAATCATCCAGTCCATTTAATCTTTAATTTTAAAGATTAAAAATACCAAAGATGGTAAGTGACTAAATCACCTAGCCAGGTGTAGCGAGGACCAAGACTTGATTCTGGCCATTTCTGCTCTACTATTCACTCCTGGAGTATTTGCTTAACTCCTGACAGATGTATCCTCACTATCCCATCAACAAATTATGTTCGTTTCCATTGTCCATGCTTAATTTGTTTCTCCTGACCAGCCTGCTCTCATTTTCTTGCTCCATAAATCCAACTCCCATCCATCCTTCAAAATCTCTTCCTATTCCATTCTTCATGACTTCCTCATTCTCTGAAAATCTTATGTCCTGAATAAGATGCTAGACTCGAAGGCATCCTCAAACTACGGCCCGCGGGCCACATGCGGGTGTTTTTGCCGTTTTGTTTTTTTACTTCAAAATAAGATATGTGCAGTGTGCATAGGAATTTGTTCATAGTTTTTTTAAAACTATAGTCCGGCCCTCCAACGGTCTGAGGGACAGTGAACTGGCCCCTGTTTAAAAAGTTTGAGGACCCCTGTAGAGGAAGAGGATCACCGTTGCCTACTGGGCCAAGTTTAACCTGAATTAACACTTTCCACAAAGCAAAGCTACGTGGATTTCTTCCCTGAAGACTATTCACCCACTCTTGCCTCCTGTGTTTTATTTTGTGTGTGTGTGTGTGTGTGTGTGTGTATTATTGATTTCAGAGAGGAGGAAAGAATAGGGAGAGGGAGATAGAAACACCAATGATGAGAATCATTGATCGGCTGCCTCCTGTATGCCCCCAACTAGGGATCCAGCCGGCAACCAGACATGTGCCCTTGACCCAGGCATGTGCCCTTGACCGGAATCGAACCCGGGACCCTTCAGTCTGCAGGCCAACACTCTATCCACTGAGCCAAACTAGCTAGGGCGGCCTCCTGTTTTAGAAAGTAATTTCAATAAAGAATAAGTCATATAGCACCTTTATAACATGTTCACTCACGTCTTTAATAGTAGACATGTAATTCTTGAATGGCCCCAAATCACTTATATCTCCTCCACTAAGGAACAACACAGCTTATTCACAAAGTCCAAACCCAGAATTCTCTGAATACAACTCATCTAGCAGCCATAGCTTCCTGGGTTCATCTTTTTCTTCCCTTTGCTTCCTCCAAAACTCCAGTTCTAAGGAACAGTTCACACTTCCTTTTCTTCCCGCCCCCCCCCCCAACCCGTTCCCTACATTGTGCAGTATAGAACATCTTTTATCCTTTATTATTTTCTATAGGCCTCTTCAGTGAGATTCCAGTTTGCTACCTCTCATCCAACCTCAACTATCCCCTCCTTTATATAGAGGTCACATCTATGTGTTCAGCTTCTCTCAGGTCTTAGTATATCTAAACCTCATGAAGGTCAATTTTGTTTTTTTAACCCTTCTCCACTCTTCCTTCCTCTAAAAAATCAGTCTCAAAAGTGGCGTGGGTGGGAGCAGCTCAGAGGAAGTGCAAAAGAATCCACTGGGCTGCAGGAAAAGATATATATTAGAACTTAATTTATTATACTTATTGTTCATGTCATGCTTTCTTAAATTCTATTTCTCTGTACATTATACGTTGTATACATATTAACACAGTTAAAACAAATATAAAATTTAAAAGACACATGAATTCCTGAGGTTTATGCTCTTTTACTGATAAAAGTGTATGATCAGAGGAGTTTGGAGACAACTATTCTAAAAATACCTTGATAACCAAACAAAGTAATAGGTTCCAGACTACAGAGTGGAAATACGTATGAATACATGCACACACAGTAGGAAAATTTGTTCGTATCCAAAATCCCAACCATGCCCACCAACCTCTAACCCCTACCAGCCATCTCAGAATTCTATCCTACTTAGAAGAGCAGAACAGAGGTATGGTTTGGCAAAGCCCCTCATTTCCAGTATGGGGTGGGGGTGGGGGTGGGGTAATCAAAAAGTGCTAAGAGACAACCCTTATCTTTCCCGTAGGCAGGCATTGCTCACTGTCCTGGCACTGCACATCGCCTGACTTACAAATCTACTTTATCCAGCCACTGTCTCCTGAGATTCCGTTGCTATTTCCCAATCCCTTTAAGACACAACTCCCGTTCTCTTCGCTAACGATCGATTTGCACGAACACCTCCAGGACGGAGCTCACGCCTCCCCTCCCCGGGCCGCGCAGTCCGGTCCCAGGACAGAGGACGGTCCATCCACGGTCCCTGAGACCCCTTCTTCCCTCGCCTCCGCCCCCGGAGCTGCCAGCCAGGCTGGAGACGGGAGGGGGAGGGGTGTGACTCGCCTCCCGTGACTGGCCCAGATGGCAGCAGATTCCGCCCCCACTCCCGGGCACCCTTCCACCGCTCGACCCCCGAAGGCGGCCGGTCTGCCGCCCACTCCGCCCCAGCCCCACCCGCGGCCTCCCGGCACCCTCGCGCCGGCTCCCGGACGCACTCACCATGCTGGGTGAAGATATTGAAGCCGGCCTCCGTGGTGCGCCCCGCCAGGTCCCGCCTGCGGCCGGAGGGCCTGGCTGCGCTGCTGCCCCGGCTCCCGCGGGGCTGCGTCTGCTGAAGCCCGGGAGCCTCCCCGACGCGGCCCACCTGCTGCCCCATCCCTGCGCTCGCGAACTCCCGCGCCCCCGCCGACCCCCGGTCACATTCCTCCTCGGCTCCGGCCTCGGGCTCCTGGGGCGGCTTCGGCCTCCGTGCCAGTCCTGGCCCCGGCCCTGGGGAGCCGGGTGGCCGGCGGCTCCGCACCCGCACTCCTCACGCTGCCTCTCGGCGACTCACAGACCCTCCTCTCCCCTCCTCCTCCCGCGGCTCCGCGTCCCCAGCGCCGCCGCCGCCGCCATCTTTAAACCACCGAGCTCTGGGAAAGCGTGGAGCAGAGCGTCTCCCCCCCGCCCGCCCAACCAGTCATCTCCGCTACTCCGAGGGCGGGCTTCCCGCCGGCCCCGCCCCCTGCGCAGGCCCCGCCCCCGGTGGGCGCCCCAGTGCCCACCTCGGTAGCACGTCCGCGGCCCCGCCAGGTCTTTCGGCCCCTCTGTCCCTTCCCCGCATCTCGGACTCCCACGTCCCGCTCCACACGCGACCGCCTTTGGTGGTCGGTGGGTGTCAAGTCCTCCCTGTCCCACCTCCACCTGCCAAATGAGTCAGTCCAGCCAGGCGCCCCAGGTGCACCGCGCATTAGCAGGCACAGCTGGGAGAGACAAGCATAGGGCGTGAGGTGCTTGCCATCCAGGTGAGGGTCCCTAAAGTGCTCGGGGAGAATCTCTTTAAACACCCTTGTCCGCAGCAGGCCTAGGGTTAAAATTATCCAAAATGTACATGAAGATAGTAAAGAGGTACATTATGGTTTCATTTTGAAATTATTTCATGATGGTCAAGTGCAGTCGGCCCGGTTGTCTGCATTCTGCAGGCTCCCGGGAGAAGCAGTTGTGGCCCCAGTCCTCGTATTGTATTACCAGGAATTCCTCTTGAACTCCTTTACCACCTAACCACATGTGTGTTTCTGTTGCTCTCACAATGCTTGACAGTAAAGCTAATCTTCCCACTGGCGTGCTTTAGAAACCTTGCACGTGGTCTGGTCTTCTTTTGATGACAAAGGAGGACAAAATCTATCTTTAACTCTGTTTCTGAGTCAGAACTTACCTTTAACTTATATTATCTAAAAGAGTGACTCAAGCAGAAAAGTGTTTTTATACGCACACACAATACATATTTATGCGTCTAAATATTCACTTATCCTCCCACTACACATTCTTGCATCTTAATATTGATCCAGTTTTTTAAATTTTCAAAGAATTGGATAATTATCTTCCTTTGGCTTTTCTATTTCTTTTATAAAATTATCAGTTATTGAAGGTATCCCACTGAAAATTTGCTTAAAATTAAAGCAGAGAGGATGGGTGCCATGGCAAAGAAGCAATAAAACAATCACTGGGGAGATAGGGTTAGGGCAGTGATGGGCAACCTTTTGAGCTTGGTGTGTCAAACTTCGCCAAAAAACTGAGCATAACTCGGGTAGTGTGTCACTTTGAGGAAAAAACATTATTTCACGATATTTATAGTTTAAATAACATAAATGTATAATTGTTATATATAATTGTATTTAATAAACCAAGAACTAAATGTTTAGTGCTGACACGCATGTCAGAGGTTCGCCATCACTGGGGGGAAAGAGGTAAATGCTGGTCTTCCTTACATGTCTTACAAGCCTGACTTTAGATGAACCATTCCTGACATTGATACTATTATAAGAGCACTATGAAATTATTCCATTGCCATCCAGGCTGTGGCCAGAAATAACAGAGACTGCCCCCCAAAAAACGGGAACAAAACCACTATGCTTTAGCACTGAATAGAATATGAGTTTTCTATTTGAATCAAAGTTTCCCTGTGTTTAAAATACCACACAAACACCCCTTTTTAATTCTCAAAGTGTTTGCAACTGCTGAAAAGAAAAATCATTCACAAGGGATAAAGGTGGTCACAGAGCAAAAATTTGTGTTTTTTGTTTGTTTCATTTGTATTATCTTAGAGAATTTCAATTTGGGGGTAACAGTCTGGCTTCTCTGCTAGTCTATCTATAAGCGACTGTTAGGACTGGTCAACAGAACGACCAGTTGACCAAATGACTGGTTGACCGTTTGCTATGATGCGCACTGTCCATCAGGGGGAAGACACTCAACGCAGGAGCTGCCCCCTAGTGGTCAATGCGCTCCCACAGCCAACCTCCCGTGGCCCAGGCCAGCCAACCTCCCACAGTCCCTCCCCCAAGCCAGCCAGCCCCCATCAGGACTGAGCAAGACAGCCCCAATGGGCCTGATCACTGGCCAGGCCGAGGGACCCCACCTGTGCATGAATTTGTGCACCGGGCCTCTAGTGTTATATAATGTAATAGATGCATATAGTATAGCACAGTGGTTAGGGGTAGGAATGCTGACGCTAGACTGCTTGAGTTCAAAAGTGGGTTTATAGCCCTAACCGGTTTGGCTCAGCTTACGGACTGAAGGATCCCAGGTTCGATTCCATTCCAGGGCATGTATCTTGGTTGCAGGCACATCCCCAGTAGGGGGTGTGTAGGAGGCAGCTGATTGACGTTTCTAACTCTCTATCTCTCTCCCTTCCTCTCTGTAAAAAAATCAATAAAATATATTTTTTTAAAAAGTGGGTTTGTACTTATTAGCTATTTGTTCTTGGGCAAATAACCTTTTTATGCATCAGTTCCTCATCTGTGAGGTGATGATAATAACAATAGTACCTACCTTATAGTGCTCTAGTGATAATTAAATTAGTTAATATATACAAAGCATTTAAAACAATATTGGGCATGTAAGTTTCATACAAGCACTTACTATTCATACCAAGATAAAATGTAACAGGGGGTAGGGGAGGCTGGGGGAAGGTCTATGGGGGGGGGGGGGAAAGGAGATATATGTACTACTATATGTAATACTTTAAACCAGGGGTCCTCAAACTTTTTAAACAGGGGGCCAGTTCACTGTCCCTCAGACCGTTGGAGGGCCGGACTATAGTTTAAAAAAAACTATGAACAAATTCCTATGCACACTGCACATATCTTATTTTGAAGTAAAAAAACAAAACGGCAAAAACACCCGCATGTGGCCCGCGGGCCATAGTTTGAGGATGCCTGCTTTAAACAATAAAATAAAATTTTTAAAAAGAAGATATAAACTTTAAAAAATAAATAAGTAAAATAAAATGTAATGTTTTCAGAAGTCCATCAACTTTTCCAAGTCTAATTTCTTCAAGTGGTATAAACTTAGATCATGGAACAAATTCTACAGTATTTATTCAGGTGAGCCACCACCACCACCACCACCACCACCACCACCTGCCCCTTTGCATTTAACTAAAAACAAAACACCAGTCAACCAACAAAAACATGTAGAGTCATATGTCACTTTATTAGTCATTCCTACCTGGTTATTGCCAGCTACCTGCACATGTGAACAATTACATAAGACCTTTGTTTTTCATATGAAAATTCCTCTGTCACTGATTCTTAAGATCCTATCTAGGCCAAAGCAAATATCTTGTAAGTGGAGACTTAGGATACATGCACTATCTTGTAGATATTTCCCCATTCTTTCATTTTCAAAGTGAGATGGGAACTTTCAGAAAGGGAGTTGGGGAGAAACAAAGTTAGTGAAACTATTTCATCTCAACATAACCGAGCCAAAATGAATTGCCGGAGAGAATTACATTTTAACATTCAAAACAATCCCAAAACATAATCTTAATTGAGGGCAGCTGTGAGCTCCCATCAGGGGCAGAAAGCATAGCGGGGGAGGGGAGGTGCGGGGTCGGGGGA